>NC_050452.1:35881079-36489824 GCF_903995425.1 Onychomys torridus
TTTTTTTTTTGCTATGTCTTCTCACCATAGTATTCACGTATTGTAGTTTGCTTTCAGTTGCTGTGATAAACATTATGACCAAAAGCAACTTGGTGAAGAAAGGGTCCATTTGGCGTAGACTTTCAGGTAATACTCCATCAGTGAGGGAAGTCAGGGCAGGAACTCAGGCAGGACCCAGATCAGAGACCATGAAGTAATGTACTTACTGGATTTGCTTTCTTGTATAACCCAGGACAACCTGCTCAGTGGTGGCATTGGTCCTACAGTGGGCTGGGTCCTCCATATCAACCATTAATCAAGAAAATGCCCCACAGAAATGCCCATAGGACAGTCTGGTGGGAGGCAGTTTTGGGTCACTCATGGTCCTGCCATTAATCTCACTCCTGCTCTGTGAGTGACCCCACCAATCTCATTGGTTCCCCAAGTTGAACTTTGGTGGAAGCATGCTTTGGTTTGTCATTGGAGGGAGTAGATGTTTACATCACCCTAGAGAATGAGTTCCTGCACCTCTAGAGGGTATCTCCCCTGTGGGATGAGGTCACATGTATATGTTGGTAGGGGGCAATAGTCTGATGAGGTGATGAAGCCAGACATAAATGATTATTTTCTAGGACATGATGTGCTTGCTTAGCCTCTGCTATGTGGATCTAAGACTGACTTATGTTCCTGTCTGGAAATAATCACCTTTTGGCATAGTGGAAGCCAAGAAATTTCTATACCCAGCAGAAGTTGGTTTTTTACTTTGGCTATGAGGGTTCCAGGGAATGAAGTCAAATTATTAGACCTGACTTCTAATGATGTAAGCACCGTTTTCCCCTGAGCCATCTAACTGTCCCATCTCTTTTTCATTTTAGAATTATGATACGCTTTCCTATAGAAAAGATCGAGTAGACTTTTTTAGGGTAGATTGTAATTTAGATTGGTTTGTTACTGGTCCTAAAGCTTATAAGTGCAAATATTTCTATCGGGTATTTTTTGGGTAATCATCCAAGTTATCTTGCATATGGTCAGCTTAAAGTTTCATTTGCTACAAAGATGTGTGACTGTAGTGTTTTGATTCTATATCAGTAATATAGAGATCGTTTTCAGTTCCTAAAAGCTTGTATTCTAAGTTATATTGTTTAAATAAAAGGAAATTTCTACTTGATGAGACCATAAGTTACTTAATACTGTGAAATGAGTGATAGCCTATGGCTGTGTTAGTGTAGATGTAGTGAGCCGCACAAGTATTAAGAGTACTGAAATGGAGGGGATGTGGTGCATTAATGTTATAGAAGTGCAGTGTTTGCCCTTTGCTCCTGAGTGACCCTGAATTGATGACGGTATGAGGTCAATGTTTTTCCGTCCGCTCTGAGTTTCCATTTGATTGTGTGGTTAAACAGGAGCGGTTGGACATCATGGAGACAACTTTGTAGAGAAGATCATTTCAGTGCTTCCACAGCTGCCAGGCCACACCAACGATGTGATGGTCAACATGGCAGAGCTCACCGCTGTCCAGGCCCTGGAGGAAAACCAGAACGTGATTGCACCAGGCTGCCTTGCACAATCCAAGTAAGACATGGGGCTTTGTTTTTCTCTCCTTCTCCTTCCTCTTCCCTTTTCCTTAGCTAAGACTGAATGTCTCTATAGAAAAGAAATGAACCTGTGATCCTAGCACTTGGAAGATGGGCAGGAGAGTCAGGAGTTCAAGATCATCTTTGCCTAGTTAGCCACTTCCAGGCCATCCTGGGCTGCATGCGATCCTGTTTTTAATAGAAGAAAGAAAAGAGTGAGTGAATAACACACTACTCAAATAGAACAATTCATAATGGGTGATATTTAGGAAAATGCCACCTTATATATATCAGTAATAAGCATAGTAAACCAGAGAGTGTGGCATTTTGTGCTTTTTCCAGCATCCGAGAAGTGAGTCCGTGAGTGGCTCTCCATTTGATAGATAGTTTTATAGGGATTAAGTCTGGGATTCCACAGTTTCTCTTCATACTTGGCTTTTTCAGATGACTGAATGCAACCCATATAGCTATGAGTCAGTAACATATTTTATATTTAAATAATATGCTTTGGGCATCACTGGGTGATGTTTTCGTTTCAAGGCAGATCTTTTTTCGCCATACACTTTGAGAAATCAAACAAAGAATATGTGTCCTTGAAGTCATGCAGTGTTTCAAAAACAAAAGACTTTTCTTTAGACATGATAATAAAAACATATATAGTCACACCTTTTCAACTTTGTACTTCATCTACAATTCTTAGGAGAATTATTGTTTTTTTTTTAGATTTATTTATTATTCTTTATGCGTATGAGTGCTTTCCTTGAATGGTTGTATGTGTCCCATGTCTGCTGCCCATGGGTGTTAGAAGAAAGTGTCAGAGCTCTTGGAACTGGAGTTACAGACAGTTGTGAGCTGACGCATGGGTGTTTGAACCAAACTTGGGTCCTCTGCAAAAGTAGCCAGTGCCCTTAACCAGCTGAGCCAGCTCCCTAGCCCCTGCAATTGTTTTTTAAATGTATTAGTAGTGAAATAGAATATTTATTTTCTTTATCTATTTTGTATTTTTAAACAAAAGAGGATGTTTTGACGTTATAGTTTCAAACTAAACAGTAATACATTTAAAATTTCCTGTCATTTTAGAATCAATTTGTAGTATCTGAAGTTTTCAGCTTTTCTTTTGGTACCTAGGGTGGGAAGAAAATTGGAAGTTTTATTCTTTGTCTTCTCTCTGCTTATATAAACAATGAGGAACTAGAGCAAGAGCTTGCCTCTCTTCTGAGGTCCTTGGGATTGGAGGATCCTCAGAAGCTAATAGTTAAGTACTTTCTGTGAGCTAAGAAAAATGAGGACACCAAAGAAGATGAAGCAGCATTCCTGTCTTCATGGAGCACTGTTTTTGTTGTGGTAGTGTCATGAGTTATGTTCAGGCACAGTAGGAAAAGCATAGATTTGATCTGACCTGAACTGCCACTGGGGATGTTGAACTGCCACTGGGGACCATTCCTATAGATAGCTGTCAGGTAAATTCATATAGATAGCTGTCAGGTAAATTCATCAGCTTGACCTTGTGGAAGAGTGGGCCTTCCTTGAGTTGATTGTGTCTCAAGGTTTGGAAATAAGGTCCACATGGGAAGGATATAGAAAGAAGATGCTCAGGGCCTGATGTGATGACGGTGAAGAAGAGAGACATCTTTACAGGGCACCACTGTCATCAGCTCTGTTAACATTTTCCAGAATGTACTATTGTGTCAAGCTCATCCCCAAGCATCTTGTAGTTGGGAAGTCACTTTAAGTTTCTGCAGTAAATCCATGAGGGAGATTTCCTCATTTTTCAAGTAGAGAAATTGAGGTAACAAGACAGTAAATTACATAGATGTGGAGCTAGAAATGCACCCAGAATGTCTGATTTCAGAGCCACTGTCTTCCCCTCTGGGTTGTCCATATGGAGCCCAGAGGAGAGGTAGGCTCTTGACCAGACTCAGGGACTCAATAAGACACAAAATAAAGTCACGTCAGTATTTCATACAAGAAGTCCTGTTTGTTCATGGTGATTTTTATAGAAAACAGAAAATATATTTGCGTATTTCAGTAAAACAGTGGTGTTAAAAGGTATTTAACAGCTAGTAGAATCAAAGGAAGACTGTTGATCAAATTTTTGAAAGTAGAAATAGTTGGAGTCTAGGGAGCAAGAACTCAGGAAAAGCCTCTTCAAGGCCTTGACATCAGAGAGCCTTAGTTTTAGTTGCCTCCTGTCTTTTAGTCATTCTGCTTAGGACAGGCCTGTCTTGCCATTTGTCCCCATTTTTCCCAGTAGGGGTTGGGAGCTGTTCATACTAAGAACTATACTGAGATCATGTGGCATGGCAGGGAGGTGAATGTCTATAGACTTACTTAAAAGAGACCAGACCAGAGATGCCCTTTGGTAAGAAAGTACATTTAAGAGAGGACTTGGCATGTCACTCCTGAACACCTAAGATATTCACTGATTTCATGTCTCTCAAATCTGTAAGACAGATTCCATCATTCCCCATTCTAATCCTGTCAGTTTTGTCTTGTGACTTAAGGTGTCATGTGCAGTTAGAGATGTGGAGGGCTGGCTATGAGTCAGTGCTTCCCATTACCCCATGTCTCTTTCATAGAAGCCTACAGTAATAAGAAAAAGAGCAAGTAAGCTCTGAGAAAAGGTTGTAAAATGAGAGGAATTGGGTTGATTAGAGTACAAGAAAACATGTGAACTCTTACACATTCGACAGGACAGACAAAGGAATGAAAGCAGCCTCAGATCCTTAGCAGATGTTATGATTGTGGCCAGTGTATTTAGTCTCTCCAGCATCCATTCTACATCAGGGCCTGTCCTGAAGTGCCTTTTCCCTTGCAAGTGATTGTTTAAGAAATGGGCATGACACCTGAGACCATGTTGGTGTCTGAGGGCCTTACTGCCTCCAGGGTCATACTGATCTGGATGACTTATGTTGCCTCTGGGGCCATAGTGATGTCTGGGCCCAAGCTGCTGCCAAGAGCCATGTCTGAGTCCGTGTTCCTGCTGCAGCTGGAGTCTGTGATGATGTCTATGGCCTCTGTTACGTGGGGGGATGGGTCTTTAGAGCCATTCCAATTGAAATCCAAGGGCCTACTGAGCTGGTCCTGCCCCTCACTGGCCCTGGGATAGCTGGTCCTGTCCCTTTCTGGACACTGCAGCAGGAAAGCTGTCCCTGCCCTATAGATGGATTTTTATTTTGGGGCTACCAACTCACAAAAAAATGACATGGAGATGTATTAATTATGAAAGTTTGGCTTTAGCTTAGGCTTGTTTCTAACTAGCTCTTATAACTTAAATTAACCCATATTTTTTAATTTGCATTCTTCCATGTGCTTGTTACCTCATCTCCATTATGTCCATCCTGGTTATTCTGCATCCAGCTGGTGACTCTGCCTTTTTCTTCCCAGAACTCTGTCTGTTCAGAAGTCCTGCCTATACCTCCTGCCTTGCTATTGGCCATTTAGCTTTTTATTAAACCAATCACAGTAACATATCTTCACATAGTATAAAGGAATATTCCACAACACTGCTCCCCCATGGAAGAGCTGCCCCCCAACCCCTACTGAGGAAAGACGGCCCCGCCTATCACCACAGGTATGGGAGAGCTGGTCCTGATGGCATGGGCCTAAGAGAGCTAGCTCTGCCTCTTGCCTGAGGAGGGTGGTCCCAGTGGCCTGGAGCAACCAGCTCAGCTACCACCCAGACCCGCATCCTGGGCCTTGGGTTGGCCTACCCTAACATCTACTCCATCTATGACCTGCTGGAGCATGTGAAGAGATTGGTCCTGCAGAATGATAACTGCAGGATCTCTATGACTCCAAGCAACAACGGGATCTCTGAGAGGAGTTTCAGTGAGGCTCCAGTGATGATGGTGTACCAGAGGCCTTGAACCAGACCAATGACTCATTGCAATGAACATTTTGCTGGTGGTGCCAATTGGTCGAAAGGTTATACTGCATGGCACACTGTGGCTCCCAATGCCAACAGGATGAATGAAGAAGTGTTGGAAAGATGGAGGAGGGATGTGGGTTGTTTTTGTTTTTAATTAGTTGGGGGAGGGGACTTGGGGAACATGCTGTAGGGGTGAGGAGTGGATATGGAGGAACTGGAAGGTGAATGGGATTGTGGTGTATGATGTGAAATTCCCAAAGAATCAATAAAGAATTAAGTAGGTTTTTTTCCCCTTTTCTCTTTGAGGACCTACCACCAAGCTACCAAATATAAATACACTGATGCTTATTCTTACTTATAAATGCCCGGCCTTAGCTTAACTTGTTTCTAGCCAGCTTTTCTTAACTTAAATTATCCTGTCTACCTTTTGCCTCTATGCTTTCATCTTTCTCTATTCTGTGTCTCTTTCTTTCCTTAATCCATGGCTGGCTGTGCTGCTTCGTGGTTGGCCCCTGGCATCATTCTCTCCTTCTCTCTTTTCTCTCCTATTTATTTTCTCTGCCTGGCAGCCCTGCCTATCCCTCCTTTGCCTTGCTGTTGACTGCTCAGCTCTTTATTAGACCAATCAGGTGTTTTAAACAGGCAAAGCAATACAGCCTCACAGTGTTAAACAAATGCAGCATAAAAAATGCAATACATCTTTGCATCATTAAATGTTCCACAGCATAAGCAATGTAATACATCTTCAACTAATATTCTACAACAGAATTATGTTAAAATAAAAAGAATGGGCATGAGGCAGGAGGGAATGTCTTTTTGCTCATGTCTTTGTTTCCTAAATGTGACTCAAGTAAAACCCTGGCTTCTTCCCGATTCCTCTTCTCCCTAACTCCCAAGACTCCTCAAACTGCTGCAACAGGGAAGGTCAATGACTAGGAGTATTGTAAAGAAGAGCAATCCTTGGATGCCCCCACATTGTTTGAGTCTCAAATTATGTAGTAAAATATATTTCTTCATTGTTTAAGCTAAATTGAATCACTGTTTTGAGGTAATCACAACCAAGGACATGCTGACACATTTTCTGTACCTTATTTCATCCAAAAAATGAGAGCATTGCTTTCAATGATATCTAAGCCTCTTGTGTTTTAAACAAAAGTCATACTATCTAAGCTTCTGCTCCACCTCTGAGCACTTACATAGGCTGTGTCCATTTGTATGGTCTTTGCCTTCTTTGGTGCTCTTTTCTTTTCTTGTTAGACTATGAATAAATGTTACAGAAAACGAGGTTAAGTGCCATCCAAAGATGAGTTCTAGAAGGGTCTGAGTAAAGCATAAAGCTTTAATGAGGGCAGAGCTGGGGAAATGATCATGATGGAAATACATTATAGAAGACACAGAGATACATACTGAGAAAATTATAAGCATTCATTGGGAGAAAAATGGTAGCTTTGTTTCAGTTGCTTGGACTGATGAAGGAGTTAACATTGGATGATTTGTCCACAAAGGAATTGAAATAAATCCCAGTTTTCCTGGCATACACCATATGTCCATCACAATAGCAATAACCACTGCTACCTTTGACAGCTCTTCAGAAGCTTCTCAATGAGAGGAGTGAGGATCAAATGCAGAACAGATGGGTACTTGGCAACAAATGTGCCTGCAATGGAATAGTATTTGAAAAGCAAGTTTCTAAGCATGATATAAGCTTTTATAATAAAAATTTATTGCTAATACAGTTTTTATAATAGGCTGTTTGCAATTACAGCCATTGAAGTTCCTGCCAATGCAAATGAGAAATTGAGAACATAAATGCATTACAGCATGGTGTGGCCATCCCTATCTGCCCTCCCTGGATTATGTGAAATATTTTTGGCATGAAGAAGGCAGAATCCTTTTTCTTATTGAAATGGGTTCCTGTTCTTGGCCCCAAGCCCCACTCTTTCTAATCTGTTAGACTTTCAGTATCTTCAGCCTTTACCTGATTCTCCAACTGCATGTACCCCAACTGGTTCTGGCCTAGGACTGCAGAATTTTCTGGCTGCAGTGCCCATTTCTCCTGTTCTTCCTGCACTCTTCTTGTGAAAGCAAAGGACTTATGATAGATTCCCAAGACTGAGAGCCACCTGGCTTCCTAGGTCCTCTCTTTCTCACCTCCTCATCTGCCCCTTTCCAGTTGCACTGGCTTTTTTACTATTCTTTGCATAGGCTTCCAGTGCCCTCTTTCAAATCCTTGGCTCCCGATGGTCTCTGCACCTGGATTCTTCTCTCACACTTGCCCCAAGTTTTTCTTCATTTTCAGCAAGTCCTTTCTTGTCACAATGTAGGCAGAATTTTTATCAGGACTACCAGCTCCAAAATAAATGCACAGACACTTAATATTAATCACAAATGTTTGGCCAATAGCTCAGGCTTGTTACTAGCTAACTCTTACATTTTAAATTAACCCATTTCTGTCCCTTTACTTGCTGCCACATACTCATGGCTTGTTACCTCATTTTGTACACATCCTGCTTCCTCTTTGTCTGGCTGGCAACTCCTCTGACTGCTCTTCTTCCCAGCATTCTCTCTGCCCTGAAAACCCTGCCTACCTATTGGCCAATCAACTTTTTATTAGCAAGGAGAGCAATGCATTTTCACAGTGTACAGAGGATTATTCCATAGCATTGCAGTCCTGTCACAGCCTGGGTTTAGGTCCTGAGATGGGGAAGGGGTGTTGGCATGAAGAAATGAATTATCTGACCACAAGATAAGTTTCACACAGTGGCTGGCCCCGAATAGTTCCAGCTGCCTTTATTTATACATCAAAAACAAGCATTTTTTTCTATACTAACAGACACATTTTTCCCATTCTCCAATGTTAACTTCTATCAAAAACAAGTATGTCAAATATGTTTTTTTCCCTCAATGTTTACATCAAAACATCTTTAAACCAAAACAACATTTATCATGTTGCTAGCTTGGCCAAACATCAAGCCAGGTACATCCCGTCTTTACAAAACTAAAATGTGATAAACATAGGCACACATTTTCAAGAACAACAGTATTGTTCAAAACTTAACAAAACATTTACAGAAATAGGGTGATCTGCCTCCGATCCTGTCAGCACTGAATCAGAACAGCTTCCAGGGTCTGGATTGACAGCTGGTGTCCCCAGACAAGAAACCTGAGAAGCATCAGTCCCCAAAGAATTTTAGGGGAAAATATTTGAGAAAAAATGGGGTTCCCTGGAATAATCTCATCTGTTCCATGCATGGCTGACAAAATAATGCTAAAACTTCCAAGAGAATCATCAGTATTATGAGAGAGAAGAGAGCATGCTGACCACATGGTCCAGCAGTATTCTATGCTATCCTGAAGTTCACTGGTCCTTGCCAAGTGAGACTGTCCCCGTGGGCTTTGCCTCATCTGGGAACCTGTTTGATAAGCACTTATATACTGGTCTGACACTAGGCTGCATGGCTCCCAGCACTTTCCTGTCCATCTTAGCACTTTTTAAAAAATGTTTATTTATTATGTATACAGTGTTCTGCCTGCACCCAAGAAGAGGGCACCAGATCTCATTACAGATGGTTGTGAGCCACCATGTGGTTGCTGGGAATTGAACTCAGGACCTCGGCCAGTGCCCTTCACTGCTGAGCCGTCTCTCCAGCCCCATCTTAGCACTTTGTATTTGTCATCTTCCCTGCATTTGCCCCTCAACACTGCTCTTTCTATGTTCTGTTTCGGTCTCGTTCTCTACTATATATAGAGATTAACTCTCTGGCAGAGAGATCCATGATAGTAGAGATACTTGTCAGTTTTATTCACCACTTTGTCCCATACCTGGAATAGTCCCATACCTGGCACTTGAGCTATTGAATGGAAAAACAAATGAGTGAGTGAGTGAAGGGTGGTGGGTGCTCCTTATGTACACCAAGAATAGGATATGGAGATAGGGTGAGTTATGGACAGAGAGAGAGAGAGAGAGAGAGAGAGAGAGAGAGAGAGAGAGAGAGAGAGAAGGGTAAGCCAAACAACAACATGGGCTTTCTAGATTATACTTGTTGAATAGTTAAACATAGTCATTGTGTTAGCAAAATATTGTAGAAATGAGGGCAAAAGAGATGGGGAAGAATGTGAAAGAGTGCTTGCCACCAAGCCTGACAACTTGAGTTAGATCCCATACAGTGGATGTAGAGAATGGATTCCTGCAAGCTGTCTTCTGACCTCCGCATGAGTGCCATGACATGCATGTGCACATTTGTGTGTGTGTGTGTGTATGTGCGCACATGCGCGTGCGCGCGCACGCGCGCGCGCGCGCGCACACACACACACATACACACTGACAACAAAAAGCAAGGAATACATTCTAAAATAATAAAAGTAAATTATAATGCATACATTAAACTACTAACAGTATTTACTGTGATCATCAAGAATCAGGTACTGTGTATAATTGTATGCACTATACTTTCCTGTAACTGTCAGCATAGTACCACCACAAATGTGAATGATGCTTTGTGCAAAAATGTCTCCAGCTCATTAAATTTTACAGGGGCACCATCCTGAATGTGGCCCACGGTTGAGTGGAACCTCACTGTATGTTGTGTTATTGCTTTGTGTCTCTATCTGATTTATTTCATAAAACCTCTGAATGACACTGTCTTGTTTTGATGCTGAGGTTTTACCTAATGCATGGCGCATGCTAGGACTTGACCACTGAGCAATGCCCCAGCTCTGGATTGGTGTGTGTGTGTGTGTGTGTGTGTGTGTGTGTGTGTGTGTGTGTGGTGTGTCTGTCTGTCTGTCTCTGTGTGTGTGCACTGCGTATGCAGATGTATGTTTTGCTTTATTGGGTTTTTGTTTGTTGGCTTCTAACAACTGCTCTTCCTCCAAATGCATCTCATTGACGTGTCACTTTGAAAGAAACAAAAAGCATTCCATGTCGCGTTGTGTTTTAAGATATATTGTCACAATTTATTAAAAAGCAACTCTACAAGGCAGGTATTATTCTTTTGTTTATTTACTTTTATAGAAGTTAAAAAAAAAAGACCTGGAGATCCTCTGGGCTCAGCTACAGTTTTAGAAAGCAGAATTTATGAATAATTTATGGATTCTTCTCTGAAAATTAAAGAATAAAAGTGCCCACTATGAAGTATTGAAATAATTGAAAATAACAGAGCTATTATGGGCTGTTTTTTTTTTTTGTGATGGAGAATTGTGTTTAACATATATACTTTTCAGAATTCTGCTTGAATTACATTTTGAGAGGTGCTTGCAGGTAGATGTCTCAAATTGCTGTCATACTGTGTCTTTGTCAGAAGGAATGTGTGTTCAACTCCCTAAACCTCTTCCATATTGAAGAATTTAGAATGGCTTGTGGTCTCTGTGAGAAGAGTGAACTCTAGGTCATTGTAACTTTGGGATTCATAATTTGAGTGGAAACTATGGCTCCTTTAAACACAGTCAGGAACCCTCTGAAGTTCGCTACAGTGGAAAAAGGCGGAATGGAGAGACTTACTGCAGTTGAGTGACAAGTAAGTGTTGGTGTTCCTACTTGGGCTGGGGTCACTGCCAAGAAAGAATAGGTACAAACTCTGAAAATCTGACTCTAGGGGAGATAACCAATTGCAGGCCATATTGGGTTCTGTCTAAATCTCATGCTGTGGAGATGGGAGTTACTCAGCAGAATGTTCAGATTGACCCTCAGCTGTCTTTACAGTGCTTTCTCTTAGCACTTACTTGCTGGCATTCTTGCTTGAGGACCTTTTTTTGTATTGATAGTAGTTATGATGGCGTATGCCTTAAATCCCAGCACTCAGGAGGCAGAGCCAGGTGGATCTCTGTGAGTTCAAGGCCAGCCTGGTCTCCAAAGCGAGTTCCAGGAAAGGCACAAAGCCACACAGAGAAACCCTGTCTCGACAAACCAAATGAATAAACAAACAAACAAACAAAATAAATAAATAAATAAATAAATAAATAAAATAAAAATGGGCGTGTGAGAGAGAAACATTTGTGGGTGGCAACAGAGGCCCAAAGACTGTTGTACCCTTTGGAGGTACTGGTAATTTCTGGATGAGCAACCAATGCTCTTAACCAGAGCAACAACTCACCAGCCCTGAGAGTTACTTTTTGAAAGTACGTTTGAGAGTGGACACAGATTTCTAAAATACTGAGTCTACACGAGAGGCTGTGTATGTTGCTATGAGTGTGGGTTTTGTTTGATTTTGGTTCTGCTTTTTTCCTTCTTGAGCAGCTTCTGTGGAGTTCTTGTCTTCTAAAGCACAGTGACTTTTCAATCAAAACTTTATGACGACCAAAGGTTTGGTTTTGTTATTCATTTTTGTTTTTGTGTTTCTGAGACAAGTTCTCTCTATGTAGCCCTGCTGTCTGGGAACTTGCTAATAGACCAGGCTGGCCTTGAACTCAAAGTCGCAGAGATCCCTCTGACTCTGCCTCCTGGGAGCTAGGGTTAAAGGCATATGTCACCACACCCGGCTTGACCAAGGTAGTTTTGATCCATCATGATGATAGTTTTCTTCTTGGTTGTGGGAGGCCTGCTTCCGCTTTTTCCCCCAGGGTACTCTAGAGGAGGGAGAAGTGAGAAATATTTAGATAGAATATAGAGGGGAGAGAGACAGATAAAACCATAGGAGCCACCAGGCCCAAAACCCACCAGTCCCTTATGTCTCTGCTAAAGGGCTTTTTTTTTTTTTTGAGCTGAGGATCGAACCCAGGGCCTTGCGCTTGGTAGGCAAGTGCTCTACCACTGAGCTAAATCCACAACCCTATGCTAAAGGGCTTTTAAAGGAATGCCGAGGGGTGGAGCAAAGGCCTCCGCCTTGTTAGACCGCATGGCACAGCCGAGTGCAAACTCTTCCAAACACTTGGTGACCATGCACATGGTCAGTCCATCCTCTTATGCAGCTCTGCTGTGTAAAGCAAGTTCAGCTCTCACTAGGACACCTCTGTGGACCCCAGAAAAAAGTAGAGGAGATGACTTCTAAGGAATGGTCTGAGACCCTCGGTCCCAAGAAGAGTGCCTGGTGCATAGTAAATGCTCAAAAATGTGTTGACTGAAAAAAGCCCCAAATAAGAACATTCAATAGGAAAAAAGGAATACTCATTATACTATAAGATGATATACTATAAATACAGACCAGGAAGCCCAGTATCCTGGTGTGCAGTTAGTGCTAAGTCTTAGTCCAGTGCCCTGGGAAGGTCTCTCGGTGGCTCTCTTCAGCCCTTTGGGCAAACACTTAGCTCTGGAGTTTGAGGAAGTGTGTGGGTCTGCTCTGTCCTTACTGTGCCAACCCTCTCTTCATCTCCTCTTTCTTTCCTCCCACATGCTCATCTATTGACTGCGGCTGCATTGAATGCCGTCCGGGTGCTCAGTGCTCTGGCTGTCCACCTGGGGCCTTCCTACACACTGCTGCTGCTTCCTTTGTGCTCCTTTATATTTGCTTCCAGTAAATAGTGCCTTCTGTTTCCTGTAGTAGCTCAAG
The DNA here is from genome assembly GCF_903995425.1 of Onychomys torridus. Taxonomy (NCBI): domain Eukaryota; kingdom Metazoa; phylum Chordata; class Mammalia; order Rodentia; family Cricetidae; genus Onychomys; species Onychomys torridus. The sequence continues at coordinate 35,893,988 of NC_050452.1, forward strand.
CTGGATGACTTGTTTATCTATCTGTCTGTCTATCTCTCTCTCTATCATCTATCTATCTATCTATCTATCTATCTATCTATCTATCTATCTATCTATCATCTATCTATCTATCATCTATCTATCTATCTATCTATCAATCTATCTATTTATCCATCATCTATCTATCCATCCATCTATCTATCTATCTATCTATCTAGGATCTCACTATGTAGACCAAGCAGGTCTCACAGTGACCTTTCTGCTTCCGAAGTGTTGGGGTTAATGGCAGATGGTCTCATACAGGATGACTTTATAATCACGATTTTATAGTGACCAGACTTTAAATGCGTATTAGAGAAACTCTATACTTAACCTTTCCATTCTTGTATTCTATCAAACCAGAATGCAGAGCCCATAAGATATTGGTGGCGGACTATGACCATTCATGGGCCCAGGATGGTGACATTAAATTAAAGGCTTATATTCTTAATGTTTCATTGCTATTTTTATTAAAAAATTCACTAAGATAATTTCCTGTTAGTGACAAGTATTATAAATATAAAACAGGAAGCGGGATTTGGAACAGGGTCACATTTGAGGGGGTTCAGGAAGAAAACCATTTATCTGTACCTAGAACATTATATTGTAGGTTCTTGACAAATATTGAAGCCAGGCCTAGTGGTGGTGTCCTCTACTCCCAGATACTCATGAGACTGAGTTAAGAGGACTGCAAATTTTAAGACCTGCTTGGGCTACTGAGTGAATTCAGGGCTAGCCTAGGCCACTTAGTGAGACCCTGTCTCAAAATAAAAAGTCAGAAGAGGTATAGGGGTGTAGCTCAGTGGCAGAAGGCAGCTTTCAATTCAGTTCTCAGATCCATTTGGCACTGTAAATTCCAAGCGATTCTTCAACAATGCAGTCAGTTGTTATAGACCCTTCTGTTACCCTTAGAAGAAGTCAGCCATCTCGGACATGAGCCACCAGGCCGGGAATGACTTAATATTTGCTTAGGAAGGGGTCAAAGTGGGTCTGCTGGCTGCCTCCACACTTCTTTCATCTCCGTGAAAGGACTTCTCAGGCCCCTTGCCCCAGCCACTGTAGCTCCATCTACTCTAATTCCATTCTGTCTGGCTATTGCTCCCTGCACAGCTTCTCCTGGACCACATCCTCAGCTTCCTTCTGCCCTTTCCCCATCACCTAGACCACTGTTTTGTCCTCCCCGGGCTGCTGTTTGTGCCCCCTGAAGGAACATGCCTGTCCTGGTTCTCTGTTAGAGCTCGCTCTAGAGGTAGAGCTGCTCCATGAACATTCAGCTGCAGGGAGTGCTGAGATCTTGGAAGAACGATGAAGAGACTGGTTTCCAGTTCCGAGTGTCCACTTCATGTCTCCTACATTGTAATTCTTTCTCTTTTATTGAGATCAAGGCTGAAGTGGATGTTTCGTAAAGCTGAGTTGTTTAAAACAGCAGTCAAGAGTAAAGATGACTCCTGAAGTCTGAGGGATTTATTTAGCTCATCAGGCTCACACAGATGGAAGCCATTATTCCTCCCAGTAACAAACTGTGACTCAGCCTGCTCTGTTTCAGATGAGAAGTGTTTGTTCCGTTGATCAGTGCTGTTGTTGTTGTTGTTGTTGTGTTTATGTTGGGGTGCTGAGACTGGTGACACAGATCCCGTGAGTAAGCTCGGCTTCCCTGCACACCATGAAGAAAGCATTTCCCCCAGTTAGTCATAGGATGACAGCGTGCGTTCATAGTGCACCCGCCTCTTAATTACATGCTTCTGCTTGATGGAGCAGTACTGTGACTCAACATCCAAGCACCTTTTAAAAATTAATGCTGCCGTCTTTGTATTTTATTTAGTGGTGAATATTTCCTGTTTATTTCTAGTAGACTGAATCTGACATTTCATACTTGCCAAACCAAGTCAACTTCTAAAATTCCATTAAGAGCTGAGTAATTATGGTGAATAAAGAGCCAGGAATGAATGGAAAGGGCCATATCTTCATGCAAGAAGTCTCTTGAAAGATTTTAAGATGGTATCTGTAGCAGGTTGTGATTGTTAGCTTGTAATCTTCAAATGTGGTCATCTGTCAAAATAGTGTTAGTTTTAGGGATACAAGATAGCTTATAAAAATACATTTGTATATGTTTAGCATTTTACATACTTGTAATATATAGGCTAATTACATCTCATAGCAACACAATGGACTTTTTCATAAGACAAACATCTACGATTTTATCATATACTTCAAAAAATGAATTGTAACAAAATTGTATTTCAGTAATCACAATGAATTAAAACTTAGGTCTGGAAAACAAGCCTTTAGAAGCAGAAGAGATGGTAGAAAAGTGCTTCATTCACATTCTACAAGTATGTGGGATATCTTTTCGTTAATTCTTTGTTTCTCTTACTAGATTGGTGAAAGGGGGAAAAAAAGTTGATGTACTTTGGAGTCTAAATCAAATTCATATGTGCATCTGGAGGATCAAAATGTGGCAGAGATCTGTCCTTCGATGCTGGCATTCTAGCTTCTTTCCTTCACACAATTGTATGCAACCAAGCTCACTATATGGAGTTTACAGGGACATGGTCCAAATACCAATGTACAGATTATATAACTTGGGCAAACTAATTCTTTTTTTCAGTTTTTGAAGCTCAAGAACAATTTATTAGAATTTAAAAGAAAAACTGGCCAAACAGATGAGCTGTCAATCTCAGTAGCTGCTTAGAGGAGGAAGTTGGCAAACAGGAAAGGGAAAGCCATGGCATTTGAGTTAGGGGCATGGAAGTCAGTCACATGACAGGAAGCAGCCACACTGTGGGGAGGAGATCTTCAGAGAAAGAGTAAGAAAGCCCACAGTACAAAGAAGTGTACTCAGGCTCTGGCCAGCATCCAAAGGGAAGAGACAGGAAGAAAAAGGAGAAGCTATACCTTTTGAGGCAGGGATCAGAAAGGCAGGCAGACCCAACAAAATCTAGTAGTGCCACTTCTTAAAGAATCTGCTTCTTCATTTAGAAATGGGGTTATGATACCCTGGAGAATTGTTATTCAATGAGATAGTCAAAATAGCAGGTGAGATCAGGTGAATTATTCAGAGGCACAGATAGCTCACACTAAGTGTTGGCCCTTACTTTCTACCTTGTTTGAGACATGTTCTCTTTTTTGTCACTGTGTATACCAGGCTGGCTGGCTCACAATCTTCTGGGGATTCTTTTGTCTCTATGGCCCACCTTGCCACTGGGATTACAGATCTATATTACTGGGACCCATTCTTTTCACGGGTTCACACTTCTGTGGCAGGTGTTTACCCCTGGATCAATCTCCCCATCCTTAGGAAGTTTTTTTTTTTTTTTTTTTTTTTTTTTTTTTGGGTGGGGGCATCTATACAATAAAGTTGAAGTGGGAAATAATGAACATTGAGAAACAACTTGACTGTTAGTGACTAATGATGACTAGAGGAAAATATGAAAATATGTAAAACAAGACAACCAAAGAATATAAAACCCTGAGACAGTTTTATCTTCTTTACATGTTTATGTAGCAATAGGAAGAAGAAGAGAGTGTGAGAAGAGAGGAGCTGAATTAAATTGCCCTTCAAGCAAGAGATTTCTTAGTCAGGCAGCACAGCACAGTGATGGGGGTCTGTGGTAGGGGTGACTCTTTCTCTGAGTAGAGGGGTGGTTGTGTGTGGCACATATGTGACAGTAGTCAGGCTCTCCTTGGTGGGGGTGGGGCACTTGGCTGTGTTCTGACTTGCCTGCAGCCCTCTTAGCTTAGGGCCTGGTTATCTGGAGGGCCTGTGCTTCCTAACATGTTGGTCTCTACTTCCCTCTTCCTTCTTATATTCTAGCTGTGGAAGGCCATGTGCCAACCTAATGGAGAATAGTGGATATTATGGAATTTAGGACTGGAAAGGAACCCCACATAGACTATTGAAAATAGCCAGCGTTCTTCCTAGTTGACCCTCTTTGATAGTTTGCTCACCGAACTTAAAAGTTTGTTACCTGAACACAATCTCCAGTTTTGCCATTTCCAGGCTGAGTGTACTTGAGGTAGTTGCTTGGCTTCTCTGAGGCTCTTTAGATTGAGTTAGTGATCACGGCATAGAGCCTGAGCAAAGAATCAAAGCAATGTGTTTTATAAAGTCTAACATGCATTGAAAATAGAATGTGATAAGAGTATCTGAAAATATACTTTAAAACTCTGTTTTATTTATCTTTTAAAAGTCCTTAAATTAAAGAAAGAGTTAAGTATTAAAATTTGTGTGTGTGTGTGTGTGTGTGTGCGTGTGTGTGTGTGCAGGGGGTGCCCACAGAGGCTAGGATGGAGCTAGAGTTACAGACAGTTGTGAGCTGCCATATAGGTGCTAGAACTGAACTTGGGTCCTATGTAAGAGCAGCAAGTGCTCTTAACTGATGAGCCATTTCTCCAGCCCCACAGAAAGCTTATGTAGTAATGGGGAGGGGCAAAGCTGTTTCAGGCTAGACTTATTAAAAAGATGTTGGTCAGCTGTTGCTGAACTTTAGAAAAAACATCTGAGCAAGATGAAGTAGGTTTAAAACAGGACACAAAGGGCTTAGAGTAGGTGTAGATAAGACCTACTGGCAATGTGCTTTCTTTGAGGTTGTAGTATAAGATCTTTCAGGGACATTCTTATGAGAATGTGGCAGTGCAGGTCTGGCTCATACAGTTCTAGAAGGCAAGAAGAACTCTATTGGGAACTCTACTAGAGATCATTTGTGTTACTTTCTGGCCAGTGAATTAGCTACATTCTGTTTTTGTGCTGAGAATCTGAGTGAGTTTGAGTTAAAAACTAATGAACACATTTGTTTTTAGAAGGACCTTTTACGATAACCTAATGTCCAGGTTGTGGCATGGTTACTATTTGCTGTTCTTAGTTCTACAGCAAGAAACAGCAGGTGAACACTGTGCAGCTTGTTTGATGAAAGGAACTTGAATGAGTTTAAAGTTCCTAAGGAGACTATTGCAGAGAAACAGCTATAATTGTTAAAGACTTATGTCAATGACCACTGTCTTAGTTAGGGTTTCTGTTGCTAAAGATACCATGACCATGGCAACTCTTATAAAAGAAAACATATAACTGAGTTTTAGTCAGAGGTTTAGTCCATTATCATAATGGTGGGACATGGTGGTGTACAGGCAGACATGGTGCTACAGAAGGAGCTGATAGTTCTACATCTTGATCTATAGGCAACAGGAAGTTAACTGAGACACTGGGTATAACTAGAGCATAAGAGTCCTAAAAGCCCACCCCCAGAATGACACACTTCCTCCAACAAGGTCATACCTTCTAATAATGCCACTCTCTATGAGCTTATAAGGGACAATTACATTCAAATTACCATATTCCACTCCCTGGTCCACATAAGCTTGTAACAATATCATAATGCAAAATGCATTTAGTCTAATGTCAAAAGTTCTGATAGTCTATCAGTCTTAGCAATGTTTAAAAGTCCAAAGCTCAAAGTCTCTTCTGAGATTCATGCAATCTCTTAACTGTAATTCTCTATAAAATCAAAATCTTAGCCATTCTGACAGGTGTAAGGTGGTATCTCAGAGTTGTTTTGATTTGCATTTCTCGGATAATTAGGGATGTTGAGCAATTCCTTAAATGTCTTTCAGCCATTTGAGCTTCCTCTGTTGAGAATTATCTCTTTATTTCTATAGCCCATTTCTTAATTGGGCTGTTGGGCATTTTGATGTCTAATTTCTTGAGTTCTTTATATATTCTGGATATCTGCCCTCTGTCAGATGTGGGGTTTATGAAGACCTTTTCCCATTCTGTAGGCTGTCACTTTGTCTTGTTGACCATGTCCTTTGCTCTACAAAAGCTTCTCAGTTTCAACAGTTCCCATTGATTGATTGTTTCTCTCAGTGTCTGTGCTACTGGTGTTATATTTAGAAAGTGATCTCTGGTGCCAATGCGTTCAAGACCACTTCCTACTTTCTCTTCTGTGAGGTTCAGAGTAACTGGATTTATGTTGAGGTCTTTGATCCACTTGGACTTAAGTTTTATGCACAGTGACAGGTATGGAACTATTTGCAGCCTTCTACACATTGACATCCAGTTATGCCAGCACCATTGGTTGAAGATGCTTTCTTTTTTCCATTGTACATTTTTGGCTTCTTTGTCAAAAATTATATGTTCATAGGTGTGTGGGTTAATGTCAGGGCTTACGCTGGAGAGGATGTGGAGCAAGGGGAACTCTCCTCCACTGCTGGTGGGAATGCAAGCCTGTACAGCCACTTTGGAAATCAGTATGGCACTTCCTTAGAAAATTGGGAATCCACTCCCCCAAGACCCAGCAATAGCACTCTTGGGCATATAACCAAGGAATGCTCAATCATACCACAAGGGCATTTGCTCAACTACGTTCATATCAGCATTGTTTGTAATAGCCAGAACCTGGAAACAACCTAGATGCCCTTCAACTGAAGAATGGATAAGGAAAATATGGTACATATACACAATGGAGTACTACTCCGTAGAGAAAAACAATAACATCATGAGGTTTGCAGGCAAATGGATGGATCTAGAAAAAAATCATCCTGAGTGAGGTAATCCAGACTCAGAAGGACAAACACTGTATGTACTCACTCATAGGAGGATACTAGATGAAAAACAAAGATGACTAGACTGCTACACAACTCTAGGGAAGCTACCTAGAAAACGGGACCCTAGGAAAGACACAGGGATCACCCAATGACAGAGAAATGGATGAGATCTACATGAACAACCTGGACGATAGTGGGAGTAATGAAGGACAAGGTTTGAGGGAAAGAGAGCTTAGGAGAGCAGGAGATGCCAGCTGGATCAAGAACAGAAAAGGAGAACGAGGAATAACAGACCATGATAAATGAAGACCACATGAGAACAGGAAGAAGCAAAGTGCTAGAGAGGTCCCCAGAAATCCACAATGATACATCCACTGTAGACTTCTGGCAATGGATGAGAGAAAGCCTGATCTGACCTAGTCTGGTGATCAGATGGCCAAACACCCTAACAGTCGTGCTGGAACTCTCGTCCAATAAATGATGGAAGTGGATGCAGAGATCCTCAGCCAGGCCCCAAGTGGAGCTCCAGGAGTCCAAGAAAGGAGTCAAGAAAGAGGAGGGATAGTAAGAGTGTGAATTGTTGAGACCAAGATTGGAAAAAGCACAGGGACAAATAGCCAAACTAATGGAAACACATGAATTATGAACCAAAAGCTGTGGAGCCCCCAACTGGATCAGGCCCTCTGGATAAGTGAGACAGTTGAATAGCTTGAACTGTTTGGGAGGCACCCAGGCAGTGGGACCCAGACCTGTCCTTAGTGCATGAGCTGGCTGTTTGGAACCTTGGACTTACACAGGGACACTTTGCTCAGCCTGGAAGGAGGGGACTGGACCTGCCTATAGTGAATCTACCAGGTTGAATTGAATCCCCAGGGGAGTCTTGGCCCTGGAGGAGATAGGAATGGAGGGGAGGAGCTGGGGGGAAGGTGGAGGTAGGTGTGGGAGTGGGGAGGACAGGGGAACCCATGGCTGATATGTAAAATTAAAACACAAATATAATAAATAAAAAAAAGGGAAAAAAAGAAAAAATCAAAATAAAAAAGCAGATCACATAATTTCAACACAAAATGGCACAGGATATACACTACCATTTCAAAACACAATAAAGGAAGTATAGTGAAGAAATACTGAACTGAAGCAAGACTGAAAATCAGCTGGGCAAATTCCAAACTCTGCCTCACCATGTCTGATGTCAAAATGCAACACTCTTCTTTCTCTTTAGGTGGATCCACTTCCTGTTAGCAGCTCTCCTCAGCCGATATCCCATACCTTTGGCATCAACAACATCTTGGGGTCTTCAAGACAATCTAGGCTTCAACTTCACACTTTCACTTAATGGCCTCTCTAGGCCTCCATTAAGGGACACCCCTCACACATACCTGGCCTTAGTTGTGGAGGGAGATTCCATAACTCTTTGACTCTTCTTCTATCTTTGACTATAAAACTAGAACCATGTGACTGAAGTTGTCACGTTCTACTACTTGCTGGAGTTGGAACATGGACCCCTTGTTCAATAATATAATCATTAACTTTCTGTTTTCAGTGGTTTCCTTCACTGACTAAGCTTGGCTGTCCTGGAACTTACTCTATAGACCAGACTGGCTTCAAACTCAAGAGATCCACCTGCCTCTTCCTCTGCCTCTGGAGTGCTAGGATTAAAGGCACACACCACCACACCCAGCTCTAAGCTTTTCTTTAATTCCTTTTCTCAAGTTGGAAACTTAGCTAGGTGGAATCTTGCTGTAAGGTCACCACTCTCTTTATTCCATTTCTTTTTTGTTTTTGTTTTTGTTTTTTGAGACAGGGTTTCTCTGTGTAGCTTTGTACCTTTCCTGGAACTCACTTGGTAGTCCAGGCTGGCCTTGAACTCACAAAGATCTGCCTGGCTCTGCCTCCCGAGAGCTGGGATTAAAGGCGTGTGCCACCACTGCCCAGCTTATTCCATTTCTTAATCTGTTTTATCTTCTTGGACACAGGACTTAATTCCATTCCACTGCCTGGTATTCCCTTTCTCCTCAAATTGTACATTTTGTATTTTTATTTGCCCAGCTTCCTCCTGTTCATTATGAATCTTCATTAGATTGAATACTAGTAACCATATAACAGAGTCAATACTAGGCTATTTTAAGATTTCCTCTGCCAATGGAATTAATCCAGAGCTCTTCACTTTAGCTTCAGGCAAACTTTTCAGACAAGGGCAAAAAGCAGCCACATTTTTTCCAAATATGACAAGAACAATCTCTAGGCCACATTATTAATAATCTTCTCCTCTAAAACCGCTTGAGTCAGGCTCCCACAGTTCAAATAACTTTTAGCACCTGCTGTTTTCCATGCTCTTACTATTATGGCTCATTAAGCAGTGCTTAAAGCATTCCACTGCTTTCCTGACCCAAACTACCAAAGTCCATATGTTCTAGCCTATCACAGTAATATCCCAGTCCCTGGTACCAACTTCTGTCTTAGGGTTTCTATTGCTATGAAGAGATACCATTGACCATGGGAACTCTGAAAAAGGTTAACATTTAATTGGGTTGGCTTACAGTTCAGAGGTTTAGTCCTTTATCATCATGGTGTGACATGGTGGTGTGAAGGTAAATATGAGGCTGGAGAAGGAGCTGAGAATTTTACCTCTTGGTTTGCAGGTAACAGGAAGTGAACTGAAACACTGGGAGTGGCTTGAGCATATGTAAGATCTCAAACCTGCCTCCACAGTGACACACTTCGTCCAACAAGGACATACCTACTCCAACAAAGCCACACATCCTAATAGTGCCATTCCTTATGAGCTTATGGTGCTGATTACATTCAAACTATCATTTACTGCCCCAAAGCCCTTAACTGATAAGGTCTGAGAGCTGTGCTAATCTATGCTTATAAAGAATGAATTTAGAGGTTAGTTTGATACTATGTCCATTTAGCAAAATAATAGTAGTGAATTCACCTCTGGGGGCCCTGAGTTCCCAGTTCTTCCCCAGATTTATAGTCCCAGGCATGCGTTTCCCCCTGTGAAGCAGGCCTTGAGTTCTCCCAGCAGTTGGTTACTCCCGTGGCATTCTTGCCACTGTTGCACTCATGTTCGTATCTTGCCACACCGATCATTACTGTAGCTCACGGGTCACAGCTGGGTAAGACTGTTGAGTATTCTCTGCCCCACCCCCAGAAGTATGCAGAACACCTTCTAATACTACAGATGCCAGCCCACAGGGAGGAAGGAACTTCCTGATTAATGACACCTCGATTTCTCCATATTTCCAAGTTAAGCTTCTATAGCACACAGAATTCATTACTGCTGTAATAGAAGTGTATGTGTGGGACAGGTGGCTATCAGACTGCATCTTTACTTGGCAGCAGAATTTGGTAGTATCATCACTACATGGTTGTAGCATGAATCTTAAAAGTTCTTATTAATAAAAAACAAACCTGGAGCCAGGTACTGGGGTCATCGCTGGAAGATCAGAGAAGCAGAACAGGCCACAGCTACCTCACCTTGCCAGTTCCTCAGTTGATCCTGTTTCCTCAGACTGGAAGCCTCTCAGTCCTCATCCAGAATGAATCTCAGCTGAACTGTGGCTCAAAAGCCTAAAAGCTTAACCAGCTCTAGTTCCTGATCCTCACTCCCTCTATACTTTTCTGCTTTTTGCCATCACTTCCTGGGATTAAAGGTATGAGTCACCATACCTGGCTGTTTCCAGTGTGGCTTTAAACTCCCAGAGATCTGGATGGATTTCTGCCTCACAAGTGATAGGATTAAAGGTGTGAGTGCCACCATTTTCTGGCCTCTATGTCTGTCTATTGGCTGTTCTGTTCTCTGATCCCAGATAAATTTATTAGGGTGCACAATATATTAGGGAACACAATATCACCACACATGGTGTTGGTTTTTAGGCACACAAGCAAGGCATACGGGGTTATAGCAACTTTTTACCAAAATCCTAGGAAGCTGCTGGGGCCTGTCAGTGTCTAATAGGACAGGATTCCCTGCAAGGAGATCCTAAGAGGCCATTACATAAAACTGTGATGGGGAAGCCTAAGCTACTGTGGAGACCCCTGGATGTTAGAAGTTCCAGGACTATGAACCATGCACTGAGGAAATAGAAGGGAGCTAGTCCATGAGAGGAGCCACATGTGTTGCAGGCTTTAATAATAAGCAGCAAAACAAGAGGGGTGGGGCTGCTGCAGTCCACTGGAATCCAGATGATACTACCACCACCAAAAGCCCCCATGTTAGATACAGAGTTGTAGGGTATGGTGTTTTCTCTGCTGATTTTGGGTTTACATAGGTTTGCTATTTCCTTGCTATAACTCTATTCCTCCCCTTTGGAATGTGCCATTGTATAATAGAAATATGTAACTTGTTTTTGATTTTGTGTGATCTTACTTTGCCTTGATTCTCAGGAATCTTTGGACTTGGGGCATCTGAACAGTAATAGAGCTATAAACACTTGGAAGACTTTTTGCAGATTAGCTAAATGTATTGTGCACTATAAGGTGTTCATGGGTATTTGAGGACCAGGAGTGGGATGCTAAAGGTTTAAAACTGATATATTTGAGGATTGACTTGATAAGAAGTGAATTTGTGGTGGTTAATCTTGATTCTCAACTTGAGATTTAGAATCATACCCAGGAATGAGTCTGTGTTGGTGTTTCAGGCGAGTTTAATGGAGGAGGGAGGAACCATGTGAATGTGAGTGGCAGTTTCCTGAGGGCTAGGTTCCAGACTGAAAAAAGAGACAGAGAGCTGAGGCTGAATATCCAAGTGTCTATTTCCTGTTGCACGAATCCTAAATTGTCTTATAGTAAAAACCCAGAGCCAGATATCAGGGTGAAAGGTCTGAGATGCAGAGCAAGCCACAGCCACACCTCTTACCTCACCAACTCCTCAGCCTGGAAAGAGTGAATTCCTGTCTCCTCCCACCCATATTCCTTTCTCTGTCTAGCCATATCACTTCCTGTCTCTACCTTCCTAGTGCTGGGATTAAAGGTGTGTGCCTGCCACCACTGCCTGGCTCTGTTTCTCTTTTAGACTGGTTTAATCTTCTGTAGCCCAGTGTGGCCTCGAACTCACAGGAATCCAGACAGACTTCTGCCTCTGCCTCCCGAGTGCTAGGATTAAAAGTGTGTGCCACCACTGCCTGACCTCATTGGCTAACTCTGTGGCTTGGTCTGTTCTCTGATCTTCAGACGAGCTTTATTTCCTAGATTACAAACAATATATTACCACATTTCCCCCTTTTTTGTCTAAAATGATAAAAGAAGGTTATAACTAATATAAGAAAAACTATATACAATAAGTATAATAACTATATACAATATATACTGGCAATAATTACATCACAATATCTAGTCCATTAATATTTGACAAATTCAGAGAAAATACTCCATTATTTATCTTTTTTTGGTGAGCTATAACTTCTTCCTTTGGCTGAATTTAGAGCTTATGTTTATTATTTATAGTAGAAATTATTCTCTTAGCCCCTATCCTCCAAAATAGGATTATATTTGCGTAGAATCTACTTACTCGTCAGTCATGACTCGTATCACATTTTTGTAATGTTTTTACCTATATATTATAAATATGTAAGCTTCCAGTTTTTAAGTCATTGAAAGTTTATTTTATGTGTATGCCAGCCACATATAGGGCATGCCATGTAATTTGCCCATTCATTTATTTAAACTTAAGGATAATAGATGCAGAGTTCTGTTAGGGTCTCTTAGAGGCGCACAAAGCCTGAGTGTATAGTTATCAAAAGGGCTTAGACGCTTGCAGACTGAGAGTCCCACAGTAGCTGTGAGCAGCTGGAAAGCTAGAGGTAGCTGCTCTGTTGAAGAAGCTGGATGCCTCAGACAAGGTAGGGGATCAGTGAGGGGCAAAGTCTAGCCCAAGGCCTAGGATGGAAGCCTGGAAGCTTCTTGTAAGTCTCTGATGTGAGTGTGCATTCAAAAGCTGAACATAGAGTCTTGTGTAGTGGCGTCAGTGACAGAATGCCCACACTTAAGAGTCAATGTTCCTTCCATTCAGGTCAGGTCTTTCCTGACCCTCTGGAAACATCCTCACAGATATTAAAAAATGTGCTTTACTGATTTTCTATGTATCACCGAGTCAGTCAAGTTGTAGCCAAGATAACCATCAGAGGAGTTATAGTTTTGAGTGTTTAAAGCTGTTACTTCACTATGGAAAAGTGGTGATAATAAGACCTACTCCTCTATTGAGAGGTTAGTGTCTGAGTTAGTGGGGCTTGAAGTGGAGATAGGACAGAAGTCATCCTTGTTTCCTTTCTATGGAGTTTTGAAAACGTTACCACAAATGTGTATACTTGGCTTTGTGGCAGCGGCCTTCCGGAAAGAACACTGTACTCATTTATAATGGGGACACAGCATGGCGGATGAGACAGAGAGCTACTGGGAAGTGAACCCAGATGAGACCCTGCATAATGCAGTGCTTGGAGCTGCTATCAACAGATAATTGTAAAGGCTTCCATAAGTGCCATCCTTCCAACTAAAGGCCTGGAGTGGAATACTTCAGGCCTGCTCCTGAGTGCAAGCCCTCATTTTTATTCAGTAGGAAGTCTGCTGATTAGGAAGTCTATTGAGAAGCCATACAAGAATCCTCATTGAGGATTTCGCTGTGCTTCTCAGGCTCAAGTTGACACAGTGCTTGTAACTATTGATAAGTCATTTTTTAGCCTTACATTTAATTTTGGCTTATATGACATTCATGTTTCTTTACCAATGAATTGCACTACAAATTACTTTCAATTGAAAAATTTCAAAAAAATATCTAACACGTAATTTTCTCATATTTTCATGGAACAATGTAGCTTTTCTTCTCCCTTATGTCTTGATTTTTGTTGTCCCCTTAATTCCTCAATATTCTGCCCATTATATGAATGAGCTATTCATTCATATTGAGTTAATCTTACCAGTGGGAATGCCTGTATTAGTGCTTATAAGGAAATGCTGGCATTTTTTTTTTCTTCCAACCCTTCCCATTTCCCAGTAGGAATTTATCCTAAGCTGTCTCATCTTCCTCTGTAGTGATGCCTCAGCCAAGGCCCTGTGGGAAGCCTTACTGAACACCAAGCACAAGGAGGCAGTGATGGAAGTCCGGAGACATCTAGTGGAAGCAGCCAGCAGAGAAAACCTGCCCATCAAGATGAGTATGGGTAAGCCTCTCTATGCACTTCCAGGGGAGCCATGGTGGGCAGGCTCAGAGGAAACTTCTCTAACCTTCTCCTTGGCCAATCTAGCCAAAATGGAATTTAGATAGAAGTATTGACTATTTTGTGAACTAGTGACGAAGAGAAGGAATATGTGCATGCTGTCCCTGGGTTCAGTAGTAACTAGTTTTCTAAGTTTTTACTTGAAAGCTCCAGGAGAGTCTTTGAATATATGGACTAATTCTTTTACTCTCCTAATTGATGTAGAACTGTAAAAATTGCTCTGAACCACTGTCAGTGAATTCTATTTTATACCTACTTCCCCCCGGCCCCCATGATGGGTGAATGGGCTTTCATCAATTTTGAATCAATGATTGACTAGCAATTGACTAGGCAGACAGGCTATCCTGTCCCTTGTCCTCAGTGATCACCCTGCTAATTGTCCGCTCAGTGATGGTTGAGTCTTGTTCACTGGGAAAATAAAGTGCTCCCTTTGTTCTCATTTGGTCCTCACTTAGCTTTCTGCTCTGTCATTCTTCGCCTCCTCCCTTGCTCTAAGCTCTTCCACTGAGGCTGGAGCTAGGCTGGTGGCCAGCGAGGGCCAGCAATCTCCCTTTCTCTGACCCTGCAGCACTGGGTCAGAGAGGGACATGGTCATGACAAGGGTGGTTTGTGTGGCTTTTTTGTGTATGTTTTGAGATATGTTTTCTCTATGTAGCCTTGGCTGTACTAGAACTCACTGTGTCAACCAGGCTGGTCTCAAACTCAGAGATTTACCTGCCTCTGCCTCCTGAGTGCTGGGAATAAAGGTGTGTGCTGGCTCATGGCAGGGTTTGTTTTTTATAATTTTTATTCTTTATTTTCCGTGGGTGCTGAGATCTGAATTCAGGTCCTCATGCTTGCCCAGCTTACCCACTGAGTCATTTCTCAGGGTCCACCCTGCTTTTACATTTCTGTTTCTTAAAATATGAGGAAGACTGGAGAGAGGGCTCAGAGGTGAAGCACACCAGCAGCTCTTCCAGAGGTCCTGAGTTCAATTCCCGGCAACCACATGGTGGCTTACAACCATCTGTAATGAGATCTGGTGCCCTCTTCTGGCATGTAGGAATATAAGTAGACAGAGTACTATATACATAATAAATAAATAAATCTTGAAAAAATAATATGATAATGATTTAAAATATAGAAATATTTGAATATGAATTTTCAATCTGGCTAATAGGTAGCATTTGCTTCTAGAAATGTGTGAAAATATATTTCTCTTTTAATGATAAAGTTTCTTTCTCTCTTGTAATGTGCTCCCTGATAGCTAGTAAGTATTAGTATGTCCTAATGGATGGGAATGAAAGTTGGTCTGAGTGTCAGCTTGACGGGATTCAGAGTCACTATGGAAACAGCCTCTGGCATGTCTGTGAGGGAATCGATAGGTTAAGTCAGTTGAGGTGGGATGACCTGTCCTAATGCGGGTAGTTCCATCCCTGGGGCTGGGGACCTAGACTGGATAGAAAGGAGAACACAGGCTGAGGCCTTCGTTGCTGTCTGCTTCCTGACTGCAGAGTCATGGTGGACTGCACCCCGAAACAGTGAGCTGAAATGACCTCTTCTTTCAGTTGTTTCTGTCAGGCATTTAGTCATAGGGAATAAGTGACTAACACAATGCAGAAGCAGAAGTTGGTTGTCTAAGTTCTTGATTTATTATGGGTACAAACATCAAATATCAAGATGAAATAGAACCAATTCTGGAAGTAGAATGTAAATGGAGCTAGGAGGAAACAAATTAGAGATGACAACATGAAACTACAATCGTAACTTATAGTGTGTTTGGTGACTGTAAATGACAGCTTCTAGGGATGTAAGGATGACATGGAAAGTGAGCACAGCTGATATGTACTGAGCACCTAAAAGATGTCTGGTCTTCTCCTTAGTGTGCCATCCTATTGAATCATTATAGTTCTTTTAGACGTTAGCAACTCCTAAATTTTAACTTCTGTACCTAGTTTCTGTCTGTCTCTTGGCTGACAGACACATCCAAGCATCAGCTGCTGACTACAACCTGACCCAAATGACTGTAAGCCCTGGACTTGCTGAAAGCTGGAGTTGTTTTGTGTAACCATTGTTTTTCACACAAGAACCAAAAAAGTCACCTCCAGTTGCCCCATCTCTGAGGAGTAGGGCTGGAATTCAGATGCAGACATCTGATGTCAGAGAAGATGCACTTATTCATAGGATGCACTAACTCTTCGTAGACAACGCAGAACCCGTTTTGAGTAGAAGTTGCTGCTTTGAAACCATTTTGGTGTTTGACTATTAATTCCAGTCCCTGCTTTCCTACTTTTCTATCTTCTCTCTTCTCCCCACTTTCTTTTATTCTCTCTCTTTTTTTAACATATGTATTATGTGGTATGTGTATATGTATGTGCATGCATGTCTGACTGTACATGAGCACATGTATTTATAGGTATGATGCATATGAAGACCTGAGGTTGACATCATTGGGTATCTTGCTTCATAACTCCCCACATTATTTACAAAGTCAGGTTGTCCAGGGATCTCTTACCTCCCCCCCCCCTAACTCCCCAATTGGCTGGCTTTGAACAGTATCCTCCTTCCTTAGCTTCCCCAGTGCTGGGATGCACCACCATGCTGAGCTCCTTGTCTTGATATTCTTTCCACAACCTTGTGTATGATACTATCAAGTGTGTTTAGTTTGGAGTTCCTTACTCATAAGCACACTGGCACAAGAACTTATTCATAGTGTGAACCAGGAAGAGCCAGAGTGCACAGATGATCTGGATGACGACTTATACGTTTTTTAATGATAAACCTTATGATGATATTGCAGAGCACAAATCAACTTTTATAGCTCAACACTGGACTCTTTAAAAATCAACAAACTCTACTTTTCTAAAGAGCTCTATTTTTGAAAAATAACCAAAGCCAGAAATTTAAAACAAAACAAAACAAAACAAAACAAAACAAAACAAAACCCATGAGTAACTACATGAAGAATTCAAATTTAAATGTTTGATTTTTTTTCCTATCAACTCCCCCTATCCAAAAAAGATAAAATGGTGTTCTTTATCCCCAAACTCCAGACAGGAGAGGTGGGGGTTGAGGGGAGGAAACAAACAGTCGATTGTTAGCAGGGTCAGCTCATGCTCTATCCCTGTGCCAACATCAGCTAGTTAAAGATAACACAGTGTGGCTACCCACTTCTGCTGTGTGTCACTAGCCATGATTTCTTGTGGGTCTCGTTCCCATGGACAGATCCGTAGCCATGAGAAGTAAGAAAAAGAATTGGAAGTTTTAAATACACCAAGACATCAGTATTTGAAAGCTGCCTATCATCCAGCTTGTCATGAAACAGTCACATTCTGGTGTCTGAAATGCCTGGGCTGGGGAAAGCAGTCAGGACTGCAAAATGTACACTGAACTCCTCAGGACTCCCCAGCCCAATGCTGTAAGTTCTCCTAAAGTATGAATTGTCTGCCTGTAACTGAGGCTTCTGGGTTTTTGAGACATTAAACAGATTTTTGATTCTAGACTGAGGATCCGCTTGTGTTTAAATTTATGAGAGGGTTTTTCCTGCTGGAAACCTCAGATCTTCACTATAAAACCCCCCAGCATTATGAGCACCAACAGAAATAAACTTGGTTCTCTTAAATGATAAAAGTAATTGCTAAAACAAAGACAAAACTTCATTTTATCATTGTATATCTAAACATCTGTCATCTTACTGAGAGTTTGTTATTAAAGTGTCATTTAAGTAGATACGTTCCAGAAAAGTGATTTTTAAAACACTGGAAAGGGAATTGTTTTTTTCCCACTGACTTTCATAAAAGGAAAAATGTATTCTGAAAGTCAAGAAACAAATAGACCCCAAGAAATACATTTGTTTCCACCCCAAAAAGCCAAGCAGAGAAGACAGGAATAGAAATTTGTCGATCAGGTTCTGCTCTGTTCCCAGCACACTCCTCTCTGGAGTTCCATTGTGCTGAGGGTCTTCACAGCTTGACCTTTGCTCCCTGCACAAGGGACATTCTCTGTTGTGGCAGGAATGCCCTGCTAGAGCTGAAGTGAAACATTGTTGTCCTTTCCTTCAGCTGGATGTCTTGAAAGAATCATCTTATATAATAGATATAATAATAGAGGTCCATGCTTGAGACCTCTATTATCTCAGTGCTTTGCTTTAAATACAGGAAAGCATTTCGTCGGGGGCTTGCTTACAGTTTCAGAGCACGAGTCTGTGATCATCAGGGCCAGGAGTTAGTGTTTCTTAGTCAGCTGCAGACTGGACACTGATACCTTTGCACTGAAGTTTTCCCCAGACCACTAACTGTGAGGACAGTTTTCTCCGTCCTTATCCTTGTGTGCCTTACGGGACATTGTGTTTTCTGTAACTTTAGTTTCTCCAGATTGTGAAGGACACAGAGTCAGTTATATCCGAGAGTGGGTCACACTTCTGTGGTTTATTAGCCCAGTTTCAATTTATCCATAAAACCGGGCCAAAGGTCTGTTGGCTGGAGTTTGAGAATGAAACCTCTGAGCAGCATGAAAGTGCTCTGCTTCCTGGGTTTGGTCCTTGAGTTCACCGTGTTTGGGCTGGTACCAGCTGTGCTTTTGTTGAGTTTATGTTTGTTTGTTTGTTTGTTTTTAATTAGGAAGAAGTTTGTGACTAAGAGGAGAGACAGAGAGAGAGTGCGTGAGTGAGTGAGTGAGTGAGTGAGTGTGTGTGTGTGTGTGTGTGTATGTGTGTGTGTGTGTGTGTGTGTGTGTGTGTGTGTGTGTGTGTGTGTGTGAAGGAGAGAAAGAAAGAACAGGAGAAAGAGAGAGCAAAGCCGAAAGGGAAAAAGAGGGGATCGGCAAATGTTGCAAAAGGAGAGATTAAACACTAATGAAGACCACCATGTAATAAGAGCAATTTACAAAATATGAGAAAATCTAGCCATGTCCTGGGGCCACATATACTGATTAACTCTCACATTGTCTTTATGTTTTATTTGTTACTAATTTTTGGAAAGGACAAGAAAATTTGCTTTTACTGACTAGCTATTGAATTTTTACATAGTTTGGTTATTCAGTGCTCTTAATAATCATGTGAGTTTGCCATCCATTTTCATACCCATTTCACAGATCACGAAAACTGAGACCTAGGAAAGTTCAGTTTCTTTTGCAGGACTCCTGTGCTGTTATGTTATTGTCTCTCCTATTAGGGCTCCACTTGTGTTTCATGCTATGGGTGCTGAGACTCAGCAGAGCACACTTCTCTTCTGTCTGGCTCCCTGACAGGCTGTGCTGATAAGGAGTCCTGAGGGAGACTGGGGCTGGAGGATAAGGAAAGTACTTGCTCCTTCTTGTCTGCTTGTGTCCTGTGAGTACCACCACCACCCGGCTGATGCTCCCCGGGTCACAGTTGCAGTTCTCCAACACCTAGAGAAGCAGCTTTATGCTTTCCACCCCTGAGAGGGGCCAGCCCGCTGAGGAGTGCTCCATTCTCAGGGCTCTAAATTCAACCCACAGGTCTCTTTAGTTTTGTTTTCTCCACCATGGTGTTGGCAACTGCATCTTCCCATGATGCCCTTAGGTTCCTCTGATTCTATTTAGCCAGTTAACAACTGTACATGTTAAATTTCTGTGTTCAAATAGCTGTATATGCTTTCTGTCTATTGCAGTGGTTCTCAGCCTTCCTAACACCGTGACCCTTGAATACACTTCCCATGCTGTGGTGACCCCCAACCATAAAATTATTTTCATTGCTACTACTTAACTGTCATTTTGCTACAGTTATGAATTATAATGTAAATATCTGACATGCAACCCCTGTGGGAAAGAGGGTTGCGACCCATAGGTTGAGAACCATAGATAATAAGAAATAGATACCTAAATATTGTGAATACTCTCCAGGCCCCAGTCCTTACTGAGGAACTTTTGGCCATGGACAATTCCAAGAGAAGGGAGTATCATCCTCTTTGAGGATGGGCTGGGACACTGTCACGTAGAAATTAAGTGAAGATACAAGCCTGGGTCTGTCTGACTTCCTTCTCCAGCCTCTTTCTAGAGAGAGGAGTCCAGAGGGTGGCTATACTGCTTCAAGTGCAGCAGTGACAGTGTCATGCCCTTGCTCAAAACCCTCCAAGGGTCCACATTGCCTCGAAAAGCTGCCCAGACCTAGGGCATGCTATTTCTAAACAGCTCGAGGCCTTCAGGCTTTGGGGTGCTCCCGTGTGCTCCCTGGCTTTCTCCCTTGACCCTCTGCTCCTCAGTAGGAGCCTTCTTGGAAGCAGGCCCCTGCTGTCTGAAATACTTGGATTTGTTTGCTCCTCTGGCTCTGCTTTCTCCCCTTGTCTTCTCACACCCTGGAGGCTGACCTCCAGGACTGCCTTCAGAGGCTCTCTGCCCTTTACCCTGCAGTCGGGTGAACTAGAGAGAGGAGCGAGCATAGTTGTGAGTTGAGGATACACACAGTTAGGGTTATTGCTGGCCTTCCTTCTTGACAGGGTGCCGTTGCCTGTGCTCCTTCCCCTTGGGTTTCTTACTAACACTGCAGGGGGTTCTTAGCTTACACGCTAGTAAAAAGCCCCTTTTTTAAGAGTTAGGTGTTTTCCCGGTTGTGTGTACTATCATTTTTCTGTCACAACCTTCACTGATATAATTACTCACTTTCCAGCATACGGTCCCAAGCATGTGCATACACGATCTCATATCTTTGTGTTTCATTGTCAAACCCATGTTGTCTTTCTTGACCTACCGTGTGTTACTTTCTTTGAAGAGTTAATGACTAATTTCCATGTTCCCCACCTTCCACCCCTTTGTTGGTAACTCAGGTTCTAAGGAGGCACCACTCCTTTCTTAGCACCTGCCATGGTGTAATGTACATTAATCTGAAACCACCCCAGACAGTGTGTCTGTCTTCCTGGCCATTTAAAGAACTGGTACCTGATAGGTGGTGTCGAACTTGGGTCAGGGAATGGGTTGCCACCAAGTGTGGGCACAATGGAAAGAACCTGTCAGTGTTTCTGCTTTAGTGTGATGTGGAGCTGCTTATATTTACAGACTATCTTTCTGATGTTTTTGTTCCACTCGATGTCTCTGGGGCATCTGTCATGTCTTCTTTCTTGGAATGTCCCCCTATTGTCCTCATGTCATCCTGCTTTTCTGATAATTTCCTCTTTTGGTAGATTCATGCCTTCTATTCTTTCCTTCTAGTTTGCTACTGTATAGACCTGTTATCTGTGGTTATGCCTAGCACATGGAGTTCAGTTAATGTGGTTTATGAACCTCTAGTCTTAGCCTCTCACCTTATTTCCACTTCACTTTCCCAAACAGACCACACATTCCCTACACTCCAGTGCACTGGGGCTATTGAGGGCAGTGCTGGGCTAGGTTTCTCTGGGCCCTGGGGACTTGAGCTCAGGGCTTCACTCTTTCACTGCAAATGCTTTGCTCCTGGGGCCATCTCCCAGCTTTCTCTGTGCTTCCTGATTTCCCTCCTTCTCTTCTCTATACTCCTAACTTTTCCTCTAGCTCACATTATAGAATGCAGTTTCTCCTTGGTGCCCGGACTCTGCAGAGGCGCACCAGAACGTCTCCGTTCTGCCACCTCACCGCCTCCTCTGCGATTGGTTCCCAAGGCTGCAGTGTGGTCAGATGAGCAGCATTGCATCATGGCCATTCCAAAGTGGAGCTGACAACTTGTACGATTTGGTGCCACTGTCTTGATTGGTGTTAAGGTCCACACTTTCAACCACCATCATTTT
Source organism: Onychomys torridus (assembly GCF_903995425.1). NCBI lineage: Eukaryota > Metazoa > Chordata > Mammalia > Rodentia > Cricetidae > Onychomys > Onychomys torridus. Next base: position 35,915,460 of record NC_050452.1, read on the forward strand.
TACATCAAAAGTACAAAACCAGCACAGTAACAGAACTTCCATATTATGAACATAGTTGAGCTTGCCTAAAGTGTGTTAGGAATGTGGGTTCATAGGACATCTTTGAGAATCATTATTGAAAAGATTGCCATAATCTGTGGGATTTAAAGTTGGCCCAATTCCCAGGGGAGTCACTGTTAGATGTCAAAAAGGAGACAGTCCTGTCTGGTCATTCAGTCCCAAAGTGGTCAGCCTCAAATGCATGAGCATATGTGCAACAGATGGATTCAGGGTGGGGGTAGAACATGTAACAACGGTAATTAAAGAAGTAGAGGTCTTGAGTTGGAGAAGGAGTGTGTATGAACAGGAGACGTTGGGGTGGAAATGATACTAATACAGTACTCATGCATGAAATGTTCAAGAAGTAAACCATTTACATTTAAAATAAGACAACTCATGGAATTCTTTCTAGAGACTATAAGCTGAGGCAGGAGGAGCAAGAGTTAGAGGATAAGTTGGGTGGTGGTGGTACACACCTGTAATTCCAGCACTCGGGAGGCAGAGGCAGGTGGATCTCTGTGAGTTTGAGGCCAGCCTGGTCTACAGAGTGAGTTCCAGGAGAGAAACCCTGTCTCAAAACCATCCTGGGATACACAGCTAGACCTTGTTTCAGTATTATGTGTATTCTTATCTATTAGGTTCTTGTAGAGCAGGAGAGCATGCTGCAGATATTCTAAATTATTCTATATTATATAAAATTTCAGCTTTCAGGCTGCATTCTGAATGACTGAGTGTGTTTGTGTAAGTAAACAATCATTGTGTGTCCAGCACAAATAAGAGCCATAGACTGACAGAAGAGTTATTTACACAAGTAAATCATTACCATCTGGGAACTTATCAAATTAAACCAGCACCACACAGATGCATGAGTATGAACATCCTATCAGAAAGCCAGGCCTAGGAACTTATTGAGCACAGCAGACCAATGAGTGGTGCAGCCAGCTCCTTTGGGTCATATCAAAAGCAGGCTGCTGTTTTCTGATCGTCTGGGGCAGGTGGGAGTCACGGGATAAAAGATGACGAACTCCTCACCCAGTGGTCATTGGGTCTTGAGTCCAGCACAGGCCTTCTGCTAGATATAGCCCCTTTGCATTGCTGTTTGTCTAGGCCCAACTTTGTGTGGTTTCTAGCTCCGCACCACCCTCCCGAATCTCGAAGAGTACGTGGTGCTCTTTCTCCATCTCTCTTGCTGACTATTTGCTTCTGTTTATGAAAAACCAACTCTGATTTTACTCATTTATTTTTTGAGGGTTTTCTGTTTTCTTATTGGACTTACTTTTGTTCCGATCTGCATTATTTTCTTCCTTATGGTAACTTAAGGTTTGATCTTTTTCTAGTTCTTTGGGTTCAGTGTTAGACTATTTGGAATCTGTAAGTTTTTATTGGCCTAAATTTACCATTTAGAATGTTGTACCCCATAGATTTTGATTGGTTGTGTGTATTTTTTTCTTAAGAATTTTTTATTTTTATTGTGTGTGTATTACAGAGAGAGAGTGAGTGAAGGAGAGAGACAGACAAAGACAGAGAGGGATACACACTAGGAATGGTACCATGCTTTACTTCCTCTAGTAAGGCCACACCTTGTAGACCTTCCCAGACTGTATTACCAGCCAAGGACCAAGTGTTAGACGTTAGAGCCTATAGGTGATATTACTGTGTGTGTGTGTGTGTGTGTGTGTGTGTGTGTGTGTGAGAGAGAGAGAGAGAGAGAGAGAGAGAGAGAGAGAGAGAGAGAGAGAAAGAGACACAGACAGAGACAGAGACACAGACACAGACACAGACAGAGACAGAGATCATGAACATAAGTGCAGATGCCCAATGTAGGTCGGGCCAGATACATCGCACCTCCCTGGAGCTAGAGTTAGGAAGGTTGTGAACTGAACTCAGGTCCTCTGCAAGAGCAGTAAGTGCTCTTAACTTGTGAGCCATCTCTCCAGCCCTGTTTTCTTTTCTTTTTCCTTCTTTCTTTTGTCTCAAATCGCTTCTAAATTTCCCTTTTGAGTTTATTATCTATTGGTTTCTTAGGAGGAGTATGCTGTTTCCTTCTGCATGTTTGTGAACATTCTAAGGTTCCTCTGTTGTTGATTCTTACTTTGTGCTGTTGTGGTCAGAGAGCACATACCAAACTAGTTCAATCTTGAACTCACTAAGACTTGTTTTGTAATTAATATTCTATCTCCCTGAGAGAATTTTCCTTCCTAGAGTGTTCCTTGAGTCCTAGAGAAGCACGCATATTTCACTACTATTGGATGGATGGTCTCATGCCTGTCTGTTAGGTCTAATTAGACTAAGTAGGGCATTAAAGTCTCTTATTATTGAACTAGAGCCTAATTCTCTTTTTAGATTTATTAATATTTGCTCTATCCACTTATTGATTTGACATATATTCATACATAAATTTTAAAGATTGATTTATTTTATGTGTATGAGTGTTTAGCCTGCATGTTTGTGTACCACTGTATGTGCCTGGTACCTGTGGATTTCAGAAGATGGATCCCCTGTAAGCTCCTTGTGAATGATGGGAACCAAACCCAAGCCCTCTCCAAGAACAATAAATGCCCTCAACCACTCACCTATCCCTCATCTCCTTGATGTATTTACACTATGTATGTCCACTTCTTGCAACAGTCTTGGCTTGAATACTGTTTGGTCTTATAAAGTATAGACCATTTGTTTGTTTTCTATTGTCCAATGTGTCTATGAGCTATCTTTATTCATCTATTACTTTCAGTCCAGTGTGTCTTTTAAGCTAAAAGGTGTCCCCTGTACTCAGCCTACACTTAGATCTTGGTTTCCACCCATTCAGCCAGTTCGTATCTTTGGGATGGCCACTTCAGCTCTTTCTGTTTTGGTCCTCTCTTGTCAAGACTCATAGGGTTGTTTTCTGTTGGTTTATTTGTTACCCTTGCTGTGTTTACCTTTGGGCTGTGGTGTTTGTTCTGCAGTGTGAAGCTCTAATTTCTCTTTTTCCTGTCTGGGCATCTGCTGTAGGTTTCTGTTCTGTGCTCACCCTGAGCTTGCAGAAGACATATTGTTCTAATAGACTATTTTAAGCTCACAACAACTTTGATCACAAACAAATGCCTAGGCTTTTTTTTTTTTTACTCTATTCCCCAAATGTATATTTTTTGTGTTTACAATCAACATATTGTTTTTATGTTCCTTTAACTTCCTATAGCTGCAGTTGTTTTTGAAAACGTTAACTTTTGGCTTTCAGGCTAGAGACTTAAAAGGTTTCCACACTGCCATTGCAGAAGTGAAGTATTCTGAATTGGACTATGTATTCATTTCTACTAATGAGTTTTATACTTTCAGAGACTTTCCTGATAATAATTACCATCATTTCCTTTCTAAATGGAGACTTTCCTTGAGGAATCTAATGAAGGCTGGGATTGTAGCAGAGTCTTGCCTAGTGAGCCCAAAACCCTAGGTTCAGTTCAGCACTGGATAAAATTTGGCCTGGTGGTACATGCTTGTAATCTTGGCCCTCAGTGGGCAGAGGCAGGAGGATCAGAAGTTCACATAGCCTGGACTATATGAGACCTGACTCAAACTTTTTTTTTTTTCTTATAAGGGGTCAATTTGGAGACTGGATTGCCATGATTCTGAGGCTAATCTGGCCTATGTAATACATTTTAAACCAGTCTGGGCTATAGAACTTATTTCACTTAACATAATGTCCTTTAGTTCTATACATTTACTTGCCCATGGTTTACCAGTTATCTACCATGGTTTTACTGTACAGCTGAACAAGAATCCATTTTGTTTACATTTTCTTTATCCATCTTGTATTGGTAGATAGGTAGGCTTAGTTCTATTTCTTAGATACTGCAAATATTGTAGCAATAAGCGTGGATGTGCTAGAATCTCTGTGGTATGGTAACTTAGCATTGTTTAGATGTACATCTGGGAGTGGAATAGCTAGATCATATGGCAGTTCTATATTTATTTAAAAACTATGTTATTGATTTATTGTGTGTATGCATGTATATGTATGAGTATGTGTATGAGTGAGGGCTTGTGTGGAGGTCAGAGACAACTTTTAAAATTATTTTATTTTTTTCTGAGACAGGGTTTCTATGTGTAACAGCCCTGGTTATTCTGGAACTCACTCTGTAGACCAGGCTGTCCTCAAACTCACAGAGATCCTCCTGCCTCTGCCTCCCGAGTGCTGGGATTAAAGGTGTGCACTTCTACCACCCACCTAACAGGACAACTTTTGGGAGTCAGTTTTTGCCTTCTGCCTTATTGAGGAGGGGTCTTTCTTGTTTCTGATGTTGCACAGTGTACATCAGGCTATCTGACCAGAGAACTATGCTAATTACCCTGTCTCCACCTCCCTTCTCTCAGTAATAGTGCTAAGATTATCTATATCTATATCTAACCAATGCATCTTGCCTTTTGTATAAGTTCTGGTGATCAAATTGGTGTCATCAGGCAAGATGCACATTATTAACCCACTGATCCATTTGCACACCCTCACTTTTTGAGTAATTTCTACATTGACTTCCATAGTGATTTCAGTTTATATTCCTACCGGAATTTATTGGGGTCCCTCTCCCCCAGAACCTCGTCAGCATTTGTTTTCAGGTTGCCAGCCATTCTGACCTGGGTGAGATCAGATCTCAAAGCAGTGTTAATTTGCATTTCTCGGTGACAAAAGATGTGAACACTAATTCAAATATTTCTTTGTCATTTTTATTTCTTTGATTAGCTCATTTGTCGATTGAAAATTATTTGGTATTTATTTTTTGCAGCTTTTATATATTCTAGATAGTAATCATCTGTCTGATACATAGTTGGCAAAGATTTTTTTTCAGTCCTTTAGGCTATTTTCACATGATTGTTTCCTTTGCTGTGAAAACCCTTTTTAATCTCCCGTCATCCCACTTATCATTTCTTGGGATTATTTTATGTGCTTTTGTAGTCACGTTCAGAAAGTCTTTGCCTATGTCTACATTTTAAAAAAACGAATTAATTTTATATAGATTGGTGTTTTGCCTGTATGTAAGTCTATGTACCACATGTGTGTCTGGTGCCTACAGAGGTCAGAAGAGGGCACTAGATTATCTGGAACTGGAGTTACAGACAATTTTGAGCCACATGTGGGTGCTGGGAATTGACCAGTGGTCCTCTAGAATAGCCGCCAGTGCTCTTAACTTCTGAGCCATCTTTCCAGCCCCCTTGCCTGTGTCTTGAAGTGTTTTATCTATGCTTTCTTCTAACACTTCCTATGTCCTTGATTCATTTTGAATTGCCCTTTGTTCAGGATGGTAAGATAGAGAGCTATATTCATGTCATAGCTGTCGATCTCCAGTTTTCCCCAGTGCAAACGTATCTTTTTTCTAATGTATACTTTTGATGTCTTTGCTGAAAATTAAGTGGATTAAGGTAGGCCTATTCCATTGGTCTACATGTCTCATCTTTGTGCCAGTACCATGATGCTTCTGTTACTATGGCTCTGTAGTATAGTTTGAGATCAAGTATTCTAAAGCCTTGACAGAGTTGGATCTGTTTTTCACAGCATAGAAAAAGGAAAACACATGAGAAGCAAGGTTATATAAATGAAAAGAAAAGAGAGGAGAAGTATAGAGGAATATTATGGAGGAAGAAAAATGAGCAAGAGATTAGAAGAGAAGAAAAATCAGAACAAAATTCCAATCATGGGAAAGTTTGAACACAGAGTGAGAAGGGTCAGGAGAGATGTTTGTCAGTCAGAGTACCTGCTGTTCTTCCAGGAGACCTATTTCATTCCTCGCACCCACAAAACCATTTGTACCAGGGATCTGATGCCCTCTACTGACCTGCCTGGGAATCAGACATGCACATGGTACACATGCATACCTTCAGGCAAAATATACACATACAATAAAATAACTCTAAAATAGTATTTCAACACCCTTCCCCTAGTTAGATACATGTAAGAAGGGGAATAAAAAAGATGCAAGTTTTTAATGTGAAGAAACATTAGCAACAATAAATACAGCTAATAAGATAAGTCCAAATACTATAGTAAGTACAGTACAGTGTGGATACAAAAAGCCAGGAAGAGGATGGAGATGTCAATAAAGTGGTGGGCAAGGGGGAGGGGGAGAAAAAAATTGCCCAATGAAGCAAATGAGTAAACAAATGAATGAATCTATCAAGAGAATAAGCTTGTGGCTGTGTCACAACTGCTTTGCTGGGCTTGGACTGAGGGGTCCCCAGGGTTCTGGGTTTTGTATTGGTATAGGTGTCAGGGGTAGGGTTTCACAGCTGGGCTTAGGCCCCAAGTAGGCAGAGGGTGGAAGCTGTGGAAAACCTCTTAGGAGGTTTGTAGGCACAGGGTAGTGAGCTGCAACAGCTTGGCTGGGGAATGATGTCCTATTGTACGAGCCCATATGATACAAGATGACAGAGTCTGGGAGATGAAGGGATGCTGTGATCACTGGCCCCTGTCAGGTCCTCTAGTAGGGATGTACTCTAGAACTACCCCATTTCAAGATGGCACGGCACAAAGCATTTTGCTACACTGTGAGTGATGTGTGTCAAGACACTGTGAGCTTCTTTTCTGTAATCACAAGGTGAATTTCTCTATAGTCAGCTCAAGGCAAGGCTGCTCCCTGAGCTGAGATCGGGACCTATGTCCTGCATGATTCTATAGAAGTGAAGACTACAGAGATCTGCAGAAGTGATGTGGGCCACTGGAGTCCTAGACAGCTCCATTTCCTGAAGATGTCCCTCCCGCGCTTGTTTTCAAGGTTTATTTTATTTTTAATTGTGTGTGTGTGTGTGTGTGTGTGTGTGTGTGTGTGTGTGTGTGTGTATCTGGGGAGAGGCCAGGATCCTCGGGAGCTATATCTACAGGGAGTTGTGAACCACCTAATGTGGGCAGCACACTGGGAACTTAATGCAGGTCCTCTGCCAAATCAGTAGGCACTCTTAACTACTGGTCTGTTTCTCAAGACCACCTTCCTGGTTTTCTCTTTCCTCTCCTTCCCTTCCCTTCCCTTCCCTTCCCTTCCCTTCCCTTCCCTTCCCTTCCCTTCCCTTCCCTTCCCTTCCCTTCCCTTCCCTTCCCTTCCCTTCCCTTCCCTTCTCTCTCTCTCTCTCTCTCTCTCTCTCTCTCTCTCTCTCTCTCTCTCTCGACATGGTTTCTCTCTCTCTCTCTGTACCTTTGGCTGTCCTAGAGCTCACTTTGGAGACCAGGCTGGCCTCGAACTTACAGAGATCCTCCTGCCTCTGCCTCTTGATTGCTGGCATTAAAGGCGTGCACCACCACCACCTGGCCCTGTTTTTTCTTTTCTTTTTTTTTTAGTAGGAGCAGGGACAGCTGAGATAAGAGGTTTCCTTTGGTCTGTGTGACCATCCTGAGTTTTTGATGTAACATGCTTCAGAACTCTCCTTCTCTTGCCCTCTTCTAAATGTAGCTGTTTATTTACTGGAGAGCTCCTTTGTCTGGAGGTGGAAGGTGGTATGAGTGTTAAGGCTCCTGTAGTGAGCCATCTTGCTTATACAAAGGGACTCTGAACAAGAGAATTTGGGGCCAGAGTTAAAAAACAAACCAACCTAAGAGCATGAAATGGCAAAAAGGCTTTTGGCTCCTGAGTGGGAGTTTCTTTATCAGAAGTCCTTTTAAGAGCAGAAGTTCTTTGCATCAGAGTGGACTTACGAAGGAAAGGTTCCTCTGGCACCTGATATTCTGTTCCTTGATAACAGGAGTTTCGTCCTTCCTGTCCACTGGGTTTGTAATTGCTGAGTGTTACTCCTGGGGAGGCAGGGGTTCATAGAAAGGCAAGCCATAACTGTTTCTGGTGGTTTCATATTTCACCGTTTTGTGTAACTTTAGTGAGAACTGTTTATTTTCTCTCTGAGACTTGTGATCCTAGGATGGTTGTACTTTATTCCAGACCAGCCTCAGAAAAGATCCTCTGGCAGATTTCTTTGGACCCATTGAATTGATTTGCTTCATAGAACTACATGCGATTTTCACATTCGTTTCTTCTTCTACTCTGACTATATATACAGTGACCACAGGGCTAAAAAGCATGTGTAACAAGAACACATAGTATCAAGGCCTACCCCCAACTCTTCCTGAGTATTGATGGGGTTATAAAGTGGACATCAGTTCACAGCTGCACTTTGTCCAAGCTTCACTGTACACAGTATACACAGATGGCTGTGTATACTGCCCTTCACATCCCTGTGGAGGAAGATTTATGTGCTCTTCTCTCTCTGTCCCTCCCTTTTAATAATCTGTTTCTGTATCTAATAGTCATCATGACCAGGAAATGTTTTTCTCATGTGTGGCTTAAATCTCTCCATCTGCACCTTAGCCATATTTCTTTACCCTTCGACCTCAGTTGAAGTGGGAAGCAGGCAGTTACTATTACTCCTCAATTTCTGTGGCTGTTGAAAGACAGAGCTTTACCCACTGTACAAGTCAGTGGTAGTAATAAAGTCAAATTTCCCAGAGAAAAGTGAACATCTGTCCGTTCTCTATGAAACAGACCTTACTGTGTTTCTGAATCAGGAGAGTATTAAAGAAGAGATACTAGTACAAGCTATGGGAAACTCAGATGATCACATTCATGCAATAAAGCACTAGTATAGTATCCTCCAGCCCCTGCCCTCACCATCTGCTTCTCAAAGTAACTTGTGAATAAGGCATATAACTGCAGGCATATAATTGAGCTTTGCTATGAATAGTTATATAGTTTTTATTGATTTAAACAGTGTTGACTGCTTTTGAACATTTAGATGAAACCTATAGAAAAAGCATGTAATACTAAAATTATGCTTCTGAAATGAAATGTATTTACCAATAAACTCTGACCAGACACAAATGAAGGGACAGATGATTTGAAAGGCAGGAAGCTGAGAAGTGAAAAAAATGGAGAAGGATTTAGTATCTTTTTAGGACTTGAACAATGTGATGTCTTTTGTGGACGTCAACAGATAAACAACTTAAGCATGTAATGCAAGTTATGATAAGCAACAGGTGGGGGTATTGAATGCCTTTGTCTGATGTAGATTACATCATGATCTCTTTCTGTTGCTTCCCATCATTCCTGGGGTTCTCCTGAGAAACCCGCGTATAGAGGGCAGACATTCGGCCTTTTGTACATAATTTACAGGATTGCTTAGCCATAAAAATTATGTTTATTCTTTCAGTCTTACAATGCACTCTGATTATGTTTTCCCTATTATCCTCTTCTCTGCCAGTTGAAACCCTTTTTCCAGTAAGTCCCCTTCTACATTAACTTGTCATTATGCAACATTCGGCTTTTCGTTGGGCTATTAAGTCAACGTTCTGTTTGCTCCAATAGTGCTGTCTGCTATGAATGGTTACATTTAGCAGAGTTGCCTCCCTGCTCTATATGTTATTTATCTGCATTCCTGAAAAAAACTTGTGCTTTGTAAAAATCACATTAGGCATCAGGGCTCATTGTGAAAGGAGAATTTACCTTCAGAAACAGCCCATTACACACACACACACATACACACACACACACACACACACACACACACACACACACACACAGACACACACACACCTTGTAATCAGAGCATTAACAAAAACAATAATAATCTTAATAAATACTAGTACAGTTAAAAAGATATATTTAATTGCTACATATTAATCTTATAGCAACTATAGGACTTGATATAAATACTTGATATAAAGAGTTGAAGACAAGTGGTAGAGAAGAGGAGGCTGTTTAGCACTGGAGGCAAAGGGAAAAGCATTGAAGACAGCGGCCATTGAGGAGGATGCAGGCCAGGACAAACATGGCCAGCAGAGCGGAGAGGCAGAGCTGCAGATGGGCATCGCTTCATTAGCACTCGGCTCTATCCGTAGCTTGTGCTGCTCAGCACTGCCCATTTACTTTGTTTTCCCCAAGACAGAACTGTATTTTAATAAGTTTGCTTTCATGTAGTGAATTAGTAGTTTACAGACTTAAAAGTCACTTGTCCAGTGTCAATGTGTCACTTGTTAAAAAATTGCTGTATAACATTGTGGTCTTGATGTAAAGTAACCTTTTTTATGGTCCTTAAAATTGTCTTGCAAAGCCTCTGCGTTGACAGTTTGAAATCACCATGTAAATCTGCCTGACAGGTCCCCCTTCTCTTTCATAAAGTGAAGGATGGCCGACTATTCTGTTACCTCTTCAATGCCTGGTTCTTATTGCTTGCTGTCTAGTTGAAGGGAACTGGGGAGTTTTATTTAATTTCCCATGGTAGCATTTTTGGACGGGGGGTTGGATGACTTTACTTGACGTAATAACATTGATGCAAAACCACTTCTGTCTAATTACTTGTAACTTTTACTACAAACACATGAAATACACAATATTTACAGCATTTTCACTTTGTAAATGCAATGCTTTAAACCACATAAAGCACCCTAGTAAAAATAGTTTACAGATGAAAGGTACAGAAGTAGGGAAATCCACCTATATTACAGCTCACTGATGGACTCATCATGCAGAATCAAGCATGATCATGGAAGCATTTTTGTTAATTGGTTGGTTTACTTTTTTTTGGTATAAGGTTGTGCTTAAATTCCAAAAATGGTCACAAGTTTATTTTAAAGCATCTATGTGAAATACTCTTTTACCAGCCTCCAGTTTGTGCGTTCCTCCAGTTAGAGAAGTGACCTGCTGTCGTAGCACAGCTAGCGACATGTTGGTAGCGTGGGTATGGAAGAAGAGGATGTACTGTGGATTGAGCACTGATGCTTAGTGATTGTCAGCTCTTGGTGTGGGGTTTGCTTGGCCTTGTTAAGAAATAAATTGTTTCTTTAGATCACAAGCCTTATGTGGAAAGGAGGCATTCCCTAGGTGTAGTGGCTAAGTGAAGTCTGAGCAGTGCTAACAGTAAAAGTTCTCTCTTCTAATTGGAGACACCCTTATCTTTAAAACAAGCAGATGCTGAGGCAAGGCTGGGGCTCAGTAGTAGACCACTTGCCTAGAGTAGGTGAGGCAAAACTAGAACATAGAGTTATTATAATAAAAATCTAAGCAGATCATCTGGCAAGTTCTTTACTGATTCTAATTTCCTATAGCCTCTCTAAAACAGAATCACATGACATACATGGAGCCTGTCACACTCTGGAGACTTATGTTTCTTTATTGTTATCATCATGTTGAATAAAATTTGTATGATTCTTATATGGATCTCCTCATCCCACCTCACCCATCACTCTCCTGTCGTGCTGAAGAATGAATGCACTGTTTTCTGCATACCAGGAAGGCCTTCTACCATGGAGCTATATATATCCTTAGCTCATTCCACCCTCACCCTAGCACCAAGGATTGATCCTAGAGCCTTGCACATGCTAGGCAAGCATGGATGTCTCCTTCAGTTGACTGAAATGTGCCTTCCAGGAGCCCCACTGATGTCATCTGCTGTGTTGCACAGCAAAAAATGCATCGAGATGCTGAGGGTGTAGTCCAGCACAATTTGCCAGCAGTGGGCTAAGTTCAGAGTTCATACCAATCTTGGGGTCTAACCACTTTATACCAATGTTTCTTTTCACATATTTAATATAATAAGTGTGTGTCAGATATTGTGGCACAAAAATGACAATCATTTATACAAAAAGTATGTAACATAACATGTAATTCATGAGACAACCTGAGTTAATCAAGAGAGCATCAAGGAGACATTTGTCCATAAGTTTATTACTAGCAGCAATGTGTTTATTTCTGTGCCTGGCATGAAAATATATAGCAAATTAATACATAGTTGAAAGTTAGTGGTACAAACCAACAATAAGGAAAACAATTAAGGCACAGGGAAAGGTTTGAAAGGGCATTTTACTTGAAAAAGTGTTGGATGTCAGATGGGCACCTGAGAAGATGATCAACTTTAGTAGTCCTTAGAAAAATGCAAGTTCGAACCACAAGGGGCTCTTACTACACATTTGTTAGAATAGCTAAAATAAATGGAACTGACACTATCCAGTGCTGGTGAGGCGGTGGGGTGACTAGAACTCTCACACGTTGATGTGAGTTGGCCCATTTGGCCTTAGGTTGCGAGTTTCTTATAATAAGTGTGCTCTTAGCATATGACCCAACTCCTGGAAATTTGCCAAAGAAAAATGAAAACATATATGCGTGTATATGCATGAAAACCTGAACTCAGATGTTGGTGAAGGACTATTTACAGTTTTAAGAATGAAGATTACCCCAATGATCATTTGCTGTGGAAAGACAACTAAATGCCTAAGCTTTAGTAAGTCTAATACAATGAAGTAATATCAGCAAGTGAAAGGAGAAAGCTATTATTTAATTCAAGAACATGGATGAATCTCAAATATACTATGCTAATGTGAAAAAAGCCAGACTCAAATAGTTACATCTGTGTGGTTCCATTTATAGGACACTCTAGAAAGGCAAAAACTAGCAAACAGAAATCAGAGAAAGGCATTTTAGTGCTCCTCAAGGAGTAGAGTTGGAGATGGAGTTGACTACAAAGAGCGAGAGTGTTAGAATGATAGAAATGATGTGCGTCTAGATTGTGGTAGTGGTTATCCAACACAAATACTGTATGTATGTGTCAAAACTCATAGAACTCCATACCAGAAAAGGGTGGATTTTAACTTTATATAAACAATAGCTTAATAAACCTAAGAGCAATGGAAGAAGTATATGATGAAGTTTTTCTTTTTCTTTTTTTTCCTTTTTCTTTTTGTTAGTACGTGAACAAGTAAATTGTTAGATTGCACTTTGAGAACCAGGGATGGGAAAAGGTAGTTGAGGAGGAGAGTGAAAGTAAAGTTCAATGATTTATGATATGAAGATGTCACAAATGAAACCTATTATTTTGTATGCTAACTAGAGAGATACACAAAGGTGGATGGATGGATGGATGGATGGATATCAGGATGAGTCTGTACCTTGTTAAAGAACCAGAGAACTTCAGGAGGTATAGGCATTTCCTGTTCTTTTTTTTTAGATGCTTGCCATGATATATTGATAAGAAAGAACTTAAGTATTTTTTTTAATCTCCTCAAAAACATTTACTCAAAGAGCAAATGTGATTCAGGCTTTTAAGTTTCTCATGGCCAGGTCTGCTTTGTGTATATCCTAATCTTCAACAACAGCTACTTACTAAGTGGTATCTGCTAGCTAACGTTGTGGCAGACACTCAGCTCTGAGCACCTTGGGTGAGGTTAATAGATGCTACTTTGTGTAGTTGCTCTGAGGATCAGAAAAGGGTATGTTTCTTTCGTGCATGCATGTGCTGGGTTAATGCAGGTGGTTTTATTAGCAATTTTAAAAAACTAAGTATAGCAATAAAGAGTTGAAATTCAGTTTCAGAAAACAGTCCACACACACGGCATTGGTGAGATCTACAAGAATGATCTATTGACTTACAGTTATGTTTGCTTCACTGCCTTCTTTATGTCTCTTGGGGAGAATTTGGTGTATAGGAAGGATCCTTGTGTAAAGCATTGATGACTATCAGCTATGAAATGTAACAAACTGGAGAGTGGGAGATGAGTCTATCAAAGGACAATGAAGGAAGTGTATTGGTTCACTGTGTGCACATGATTACATGCACTTTGTATGTTCACTAGCTATTTACCCTCATTTGTCATATACTTTCGTGCCATGTAACAGATGGCCTTGGACCTCATGAATGCAGTTATGAAGTCTCTGATACCAGTGGTTAAGGTTTTAGCCATGACTGTAACATGCTTTTTATACATGCACACAATTAAAAAGCTTTCCATTTACTTTTTGGATTCTTGTGTCATATGTTATTCATAGATATCTATGTTGAGATCAACAAATTTTTTTGTGCCTTTATTTGAAAACTCATTTTAGGATGTTAGGAAATTATAAAATGAGTCCTACTAGCAATATGGCTTTGACCAGTTGGCTTAATTCCTATTTTCTTTCTTGCAAAAGTAGCAAATATGATCAGCTTTGATGTTGTCCTTGTGTTGTTGGAAGAATCATAATAGTTTAGGAAAGATTGATCAGTTCTGGAGTTCTATGCACAGATAAGACAGGGTTTGTTCACAGCCTCCTTGTCATTATTTAGTAAAAGTAAAGAGATTGCATTGATAAATTTTTATGTTTCTCCAGGAAGAGTCACACCAGGGCAGCTCATGTCCTATCTTCAACTCTTCAAGAACAACTTGAAAGCTCTTAAAAATCATTGTGGGCTCCTACAGCTTGGGATGGCCACAGTTCAAACTCTGAAACACCCACAGACTGCCAAGTGGGATAACTTTCTGGCATTTGAAAGGCTCCTTCTACAGGTATGTTGGTTGTTATGTGAACTTATTGCTATGTTACTGATTGAAGTTTTGACTTCCAAGAAAACACTTGGATATCTATTATTACCTGAGTAAAATCGTGTTTACATGTGCAATTATGGTTTGAATGAGAATATTCCACAGAGGGTCAGATGTTGAACTACTTGGTCTCTGCTTGGTGGTGCTGTTTGGATAGGTTAGGAGATGCGGCCTTGATAGGAGAAGTGCACCACTGTGGACAGGCCTTGAGGACTCAGGACCTCCCGCAATTCCCAGTTTGCTTTCTCTGCTTCCTGCTTGTGGTTGAAGGCTTGAGCCTTCACCTCACTGCTTCAACTGTCATGGCTGCCTGCTGCCTCACTGCAGTGGTGTGGCTCCAATGGACAGCAATGCCCATTGCAGTGGTGATGGACTCTTATCCCTCTGGAACCGTAGCCCAAATAAAGCCTACCTTCTGTAAGCTGCCTTGGTCGTGGAGTTGTATCACACAATAGGAAAATAACTGATACATGTGCCCTGCACCCAATCTTCTACATGCCATCCAGTTAACATTCAACCAGAAACTTCCACATTATTATAAAAATTAACATTTTTGTATTGACTTCTTGACTATAAGGAAAATTTTGACCACTTTGCTAACTTCTGGAAACATTTCAGTTTTATGGCCTTTGGATCTTTCTAGATCTTCGTAGTCTTTATTTAATTCTTGCTACTTTTTCTGTAAGAATATCCAGCTATTTAGATTTCTTTTGGCACTACCTAGTCTGTAGTCTTTAATCAAGGTAGATCAGATGCCTTAACATAATGCTTGTCAACAGATAGAGGGAGAGAAATCCTGCTTATAGTGTTTAGTAAGAGATCTGTTTGTAGAGGAAGAACTTTCCATGATTTACGAACTGTCTTCATAGGAAACGTCTAAAAATGTGCATTTTTAGATTATAGGGTATAAATTATAGAGCATTTACACATATGTATTTTTTAAATACACATTTAATATTTTTACATTTTAAATAACATTATAAAAGATAAACATACATAATACAGCTAACATCTATGAACTTTCCATACAGGTACAATATAATTTACCATTTTTTTTCATAATTAACCTTTAGAAATAAAAGTAGAGATAAGTGAAGCATCTTTGATAAAGATGTTCCCTAACCTGGTTCTTTTTTCCCTCTATAGGTAGTCCTAGCTCTGTTTTTTACTTTTTAAAAAAATATTTTTTTATGTTTATTTTATGTCTGCATGTATGTCTGTATAAGGGTGTCAGATCCCTTGCAATAGGAGGTACAGACAGTTGTGAGCTGCCATGTGAGTGCTGGGAATTGAACACAGGTCCTCTGGAAGAATAGCCAGTGTTCCTAACTGCTGAGCCATCTATCCAGACCCCTGATTCTTGCTTTTTAAATTTTCTCTAAATATTTATTTTTCTATGTAATTAGTAGAGTACAGTTACTATGGGCTTTAATTTTTGCATACGTTACATTATATTGTAAATATCCTTAAATAATTGATTTTGTCTCTAAACTTCCTATACCATACCGTGAGTAAACACTTGATATATGTAACCGTATTGGTGTTTAGTAGGTCTGCTCCAACTTAAGAGTGTGTGTAAAAGAAGGTGTCTGAAACCCTTGGAAACACTTGGAGAAGAGTTCCTTTAGGGCATCCATTTGGAGAGGATTGTTAGGTCACAGACTGTTCACATTATTGACTTTACTCAGTATCATCAAATTGCAGTTGAGGGTGTTTCTGCGAAGGATGACTGTTTGCTTCTCAGTGTGGTATCTAGCATTTCAATAAATTCACAGTTGTAGTAGATAAGCCTGCACAGCTTATATTTATCAGCTATTCATCTTTCCTCTTGTTTGAATTGCTGTCTTCTTTTTATTATTATTTGCCCACTTTTTATATATTAAGTAACAAAGAACTTTTTTTGTTTGTTTGTTTGTTTTGAGACAGGATTTCTCTGTGTAGCCTTAGAACTCCCTCTGTAGACCAGGTTGGCCTTGAACTCACAGAGAACTGCCTGCCTCTGCCTCCCGAGTGCTGAGATTAAAGGCGTGCAGTACCACTCTAGGGCTAAAATTTTTGAGAATATGGTCACCATCACGCACAGGCCATCACTGCCCAGTGGTAGATAGGCTTTTATAAGTTAGGCTTTAAAAGTTATATGGTATAAATATTTCACCCAGTTCCTGTTTACATAGTCTAGTTAATAAATAATATCCTATATGGCTTGCATGGATCATTAATCCTTTTTTATCCTCAATTGGTAAATGTTTTTTTTTTTACACTAAAAAATGTTTTATTTTAACATTTGAATTTTGAATCCATCTAGATTTGTTTTTATTTATGGTCTGGTTAGATCTAATTTTCTCTTGTTTGTGTGTGTGTTTGTATATATGTATTCATATATAAATTCATACATATAATCAAACACACACACACACACACACACACACACACACACACAAAACTGTACCAGGCTTTTTCTTTTATGCCACCAACCAGCTCCCAAATCATGACACAGAGACTTAATATTAGTTATAAATGCTTGGCCTTGCTTAGGCTTGTTTCTGACTAGCTCTTTTAATTTAAATTAACCTGTTTCTCTTTATCGATCTTTTGCCTTGAGGCTTTTTACCTTTATTTCTGTATGTCCTACTTTGTGTCTATTGCCTGGTTGGCTGACCCGGGCTTCGCCCTTTCTTTCTCCCTCCTTCTCTTCTCCTCCTTCTCCTCTATTGAGCCTAGATTTCTCCTCCTATTTATTCTCTCTGCCTGGAAGCCCCACCTATCCTTTCTCTGCCTAGCTATTGACCGTTCAGGTGCCTTAAGCAGGCAAGGAGAAACAGATGCAACACATCTTTGTACAGTTAAGCACACACCTTATGTCGTTAAACATAGGCAACATAAATAAATGTAACACATTTTTGTCTAGTTAAAGTAATATCCCACAGCATATAACACATGTATACACACACATATATGTGTGTGTTTAACTTTACTAATACAGATTACATCTTTAACATAATTTTCCTCCCCTTATGTTAGGGGAATATTTTTTCTCACATGGTTGAAATTCTGATTCATCTCAGACTTTTCCTTAAAAGATATTTAGATATTTTCATGGATAGTTTAAAATAAAAGTGATTTTTCCAGCTTTTGTTTACTGGAATTGTTCAGCTTTAAATACTGATCATGTATCTGTGACATAGTTGCCTTGTCTTGCTTTTCTTTAGTATTCTCTTGGGTCTCCAAGTATAAGCAACAACATATATGTGTGGATAGGAACAGCAGTTTTTCTTTTCTGGTCTTGGTAGACTTAGATGGTGCATTGAACAGGATGCGGCCACTACTCAGTCGAGGGAAGGAGGACAGGCTTCTTTATCTCATCCCCAACTCTGAACACCTCTGCCTCAGTTCTGCCCTTTGATGTTGTATTAACTCAGTTTGATTTAATGAAGATTTGGAACTTTTTAGACATCTGTTTTCTTCCTTTAGCCTGTTAATGTGAGGAATTGAATTATAGTATTCCAAATGTTAAATAGTCATTCTTGTATTCGGGGGCAACTTCAACTTGGTCTTTCTATCTCTGCCCCTGTGTGTGTGTGTGTGTGTGTGTGTGTGTGTGTGTGTGTGTGCAGTTTTGCTTGTTAATACTTTCCTTAGATGTTTTCCTATATGCTCATAGTTGAAATTAACACTTTTTCTTCATTGTGCTGCCATTGTAGGGTTCTGACAGGAGGTTTTAGTGATTTAGTAAGATCAATGTAAGTTTGATCCCCCCCCCCCCCCCCGTGAAATTACTTGTTTTACAAAAAGGAATTTATTAGTTGCTTGAACATAAAACAGGTCTGAAGAATTATCTGGACTTATTGCTTTATTGTGTTTATATTTACAACAATAGTATAAACAATCACTAATTCTTGGGTGATTTAAAGCTATAATTTCTTTGCTCCCTTTTGTATTTGACTGATCTTCTGAGACAAGTGTTTAAATGTCTCATGACTGTATTCACCAGTCACCTTTTTTATATTTTGACTTGGAACCCAGAACTCCTCTGCCCATGATTGTGCCTTCCGTCCCCATTCCTCTATTGCCCGTAGTGTATGAGTCATATACACATATATACAGGTGTATAAATCCCCTGGTGTGTGATCACACTTCTGTCTGTGCTGCTGCCAGCCCCCACGGGTGCCCTCTCTCCACCTAGTTCCCTTCCTAGTCAAGGCTGTTGCCAAGTCCACACAGATGTCCCCGTCACTCGGGTCTAGAAACCACTGTTGACACCTTCTCACTAAGTGCTTGCCTTTCTTTGCTGGAACACAGACATCCGTCACTGTTGTAGCCCTGCTTCTAACCGATCCATGGTACCCTCCTCCTCCAACCCCTGCTAGGCCTAACCCCTACGCTCAGATGACCTCCTTAACATGCTGTGGCTCTAACAGCCTGCGCTGGGCTAGTGTCGCCTCTCCTGACCTCATAACTATCTCTAAGCCATTGGAGAAACCTCTCTTGTGTTTCCTGATATACCTTGGGGCAGACTCTGCTCCTCCATACCAATCATGTATGCTAAAACTAGACTCAGGCTTCAAAATGAATCAAAGCATCTCAAAACAAGATTTGATAGAGATTTTCTCTCAGGTAATCTGTCAACTTACTACAGGTTCCTGAGGAAACTTGAAAATATCAGTTCTGTGTTGTCTCATTTGTAATGAACTATTTGAGTCCTTCATTGCATGCTAGACTGTTAGATGTGGTGGTGGCATCAGTGTACTCATTCAACAATTGGAAAATGAACAAAAAGACACAAGAATAAAACATCCAACTTATTAAGCTCTACTGTGATTCTAGTTGCATATCGCTCTGGTTGGTAATGTGTGCTCAGGGTTTTAGCCTAGGCAGAACCATTAACTAGCCATTATAATGGCTTTTTGTTTATGAATATTCTTATTTGATATAGCATACACTTATCCATTAGTGTAACAAGTCATAAGATATGCTCAGTGTCCTTTTACAGACTTTGGTTAGAAAGTGGAGTTTATTTTGAGCACAAGGGCAACATTTAGCTTTTCCCAAAGGTTTGAGAACTCTCACGGAGCTGAGTTGCTTACTTCTGTGGAGACTCGTTTCCACCACTGCCTTCCAGGCCTCCATCACTGCAGCTTCAGTGTTGACCTTATGGCCTAGGTCACAGAATAGACAACCCTAGGGAAGAGAGACTCCCGTCTTGGAAAAGTGGCACATGGCATTCACTCTTCCCACTGATTACATTCAGAGTTGCTGCGAGGACTTCAATTCTGGCTCTGAAATACAAATCTACTGACCCAGGCTTTTAATTAAGAAAGACCATTATATGTATTAAAACAGACTCTCTGTGGGAAAAATCTCCATATTTACTGGCAGTAATTGTATTTTAAAAAATCAGAGATAAAAGGTCTTAATGACTCTTTTTCTCTCCTAATCCCTGAGGTCCACAGTGGTGTTTTTTTTTTTTTTTTTTTTTAAGATTTACGTATTTATTGTTTATACATTGTTCTGCTTGCATGTGTCCCTGCAGGCCAGAAGAGGGCACCAGATCTCATTATGGGTGGTTGTGGTCGCTGGGAATTGAACTCAGGACCTCTGGAAGAGTAGTCAGTGCTCTTAACAGCTGAGCCATCTCTCCAGCCCAGGCAGTGTTTTATATATTGATCATATGTATAATAATTGTCATTAATTCTATTTACAAATGGAATATTGAACCCGGACACAGAGACTTGTGATGCTAATCATGGACATGATCACAAAGCAACTGCCTTTTCTTTTCTTTTTCTTTATTTCCTTCTTTTTTTTTTTTTTTTGCCAGAACTGAGGATCGAACCCAGGGCCTTGTGCTTGCTAGGCAAGCGCTGTACCACTGAGCTAAATCCCCAACCCCGCCTTTTCTTAACAAATGGTATTATTTTATTTTATTTTTTCAGTTTATAACTGGGGCACTGATTTCCTAAATCACTTTATTACTGTATTTTTTATGTGGGGTTTTGGCCTACATATATGTGCCCATAGAATTGAGAAGAGGGTATGGGCCCTGGAGCTGAAGTTCCACATGGTTTGTGGGTGCTGGGAATCAAACCCCAGCCGTGTGAAGAAGCAGCCAGTGCTCCTACCTGCTGAGCCACCTCTCTGGTACCCACACTGATTCATTTTCATGTGTTAGGTTTAGTTTTAACCGATGTATAAGAAAGCAAAAATTGTGCACATGAACAGAATAACATGATGTTTTGGTTTATGTGTACATTGTAGTGTTCAACAGATTAAATGCAGGTCTGACATTATTTTCTGTGATGAAACCTTCGAAGTTCCTTCACAGTTGCATTGAACTGTGTGGTCCTCTGTGGCTGCTGCTGTTACTGAGGCTGCCACGCTGTGCAGCAGCAGCACACTAAGACTGCAGCGCTAGCCTCCTAAATCCAAATCTAGAGTTATTCAGCTTCGCAGTAAGGAGGTGGAATTTTCCATTTTTATAGAATAGCAAGAAAGTTGAGATAAGAAAGTAAAACTGAAATACAAATGCAGTATCTTCGTGTTGTTTTAGGACTGAATGAGACTCTAGGCACACATCACTAAGTTCAGTGCTGGGTATATACCAAGTGCTCACTCAGCAAGTAGGAATTATTATCATTTGTTCTTTCAGATGAGCAAATTTTTTAAACTATCAATTTATTTTTGCAAGTTGTGCCTTTAATATATTCTTCCCTGAACTTTGTTTTCCTAAATTAAAATTTATCGAAGAAAAATGAATGCCACTTAGAAAAATGGTGTATTTTAAAAGTTAACTATTTGATAATACTCAGCAGTACTTCCCTTTAAATCTGCAGCACATAGCTGATGTTTTTATGCTAATTGTCATCAGAAAAAGCTTTTATTGGGTGTGATAAAATTTATGGTAGTTATAAAATGCTAGCAAGCTATGGGGTAGAGGAAGCAGCTGTGTTTATACTTCCCATAGCACACAGTTTGTAAAAAAAAAATATATATATATATATATATATATATATATATATGTATGTACTATCCTTCTTTGGCTGTTGCTTTATGTAAAACCATCCAGGGTGGAAAATAGGTTTTAAATGAAAAACTAAATGAATTATAAATCAATTCAAGGCTATACAGGTATAATATTGCTGTAGCTTAAATTTTATCTGCCTTTGCAATCAATGAAAAATAAGCATATGATTTTTAAAGTTGCTAAAGCAGTTAAAGGGTAAGATTTATTTTTTTATCTATTAAATTTTAGATTACCCCTTTCCAAAACAAACTACATTTAATAAGCTAAATAGTAGTATGTCTGCTAGTCCTGTAACATCGGTGGCTTTACTTTCTGAATTCCCTGATGCTTGTATTAGCTTTCAAACCACAAGTCTTGGCTAGGAAACATAATGGTCATTATCGCACTATTCCTGATTGGCCATCGCCTTGGGAGGTCCTGTTTTATTATGCCTTGTTTCCAGCCATTTATAATAATTAAGATTGAGTTTTTCTGGGAAGATGGTCAGACCTGTCTGGTTTTCTTTGGCCTGAGGCCATGATAGCAGGGTCATTATGTCCCACAGCCTTGTTGCCATTTTACAAACCAAGATGATAACATTTAAATAAAGACTGAGCAAAGTAGAAAACAATGGTCCTTTAACTCAGGCCTGGGTGCTGCTGTTTCAGAGAGGTAGTGATTCCAATAGGATTTTTTCTGAGGACAGTTGTCTAGTGTACTTTCCACAAAAATATACTGAAAACTAGTCCCAGGGCTGGAGAGATGACTCAGCAGGCAAGAGCATCTGTCTGCTCTTCCAGGGAACCCAAGTTTGAGTCCCAGTGACCATGTGGCAGCTGCCTGTATCTCCAGGCCCAGGGGATCTGATGATCTCTTCTGGTCCCCACAGGCATTGCATGCATGTGGTGTGCAGACATACATCCAGGCAGAACACCCATACACATAAAAGTAGTACATAAATAAAACGTTTTTAAAAAAGAAAATAATCCCAGAGATAAGCAGCAAAGATGTCACCCCCATCCTCCATCCCCATGGGGTTTCCTTAGCATACTCTTGGCCTCTCTCATCATCCACGTGGTCTCCTAGTAACAGTGGTGTTCCACCTCATTGGTAAATGTGGCTGACCCACTTGGTTTAGCCGGACCTGTTTTCCTCTTGGAAAGGCCCTGCTCCCAAGGCTACAGCTGCCGCTGCTCCCTCTCCTCTTTTCTTTGGAACCAGCTGTCTGTGTCTGGCCGCTGCCTTGCCCTGTGCCTTCATCAGTGGCCTGCCCTGGTCAAGGCTTGCCTGTGACCAGGAACAGAAGGCTGCCTGAATTCAGTACCGCAGTACCAAGTGCACTAGGCTTCCAGCTTTGACGGCTGGTCCTTAACTGAACTGTGTATTCATACAGTGTATACATGTGTCTTCATGCTACATAAAATTTACTTATCCAGACTGATGGTGTTTAAGATGTTTTCAAAATCCTGATGAATGGTAGTAGGAATTAAGGAGGTCTAGGTAGCTTAACATATGGGATCCTCAGGTGCTCATATGGTGGCACTCTTGATTAGCATGACCTCTGACCTTTTTTTTCTTCTTCAGTCCATAACACCTAGTGTGGTTGGAGACACTGTCTCGCTTATAAGTAGGAGAATTTATATACTTTAAAATTGACTAATTCAAAAACATGTTTTTTCTCCATCACTCCCTCTCTCTCCAGAGAAGCCCTTGACTTCTAGCTCTTTGCCAAGAGACGTGATGCTTCCAAATCATAAAAGGAAAAACCAACCTAAAAAGCTGTTCCCAAAAGAATTGTTTCATTCCATGTAATAACCGTTTCTTGAGTAAACATAGTCGGTAGACAGGGAAGCTGTGAAACCAGAAAGCCATGTGGCTGTTGACTGTGGGTACTCCCCACTCTGTAGCAGGCAGATGGATGGCAGTGTTACCAGCCCTGTGGGAGTGTCTGGAGGGACGCAGGCCTGAACGGCATTTCTTAGGCTTAGCTCTGTGTCTCAGTGCTGCGTTAGTATTCCCCTGTAATACAAACAAGTCCTCGATTCCAGTCAACCCATTTTAAATGAATTTCATGAACTGGTTGGCACTAACTGTGGTGGAGAATGAGTAAGTTAGGAGACTGACCATGATCTTACTGTTAGTGCTGGGAGCTAAGCTGCAAGCCAGTCTGTCCGATGCTGAAATCCTTTATAACTATGTATTCCTAGAGCGTTTATACTGGGGTAAGGTATCAAAATGACTGTTGATCCCTTTTTCTTCTACACTTGTTCTCAGTACGAGGATAGGAAGTTGTCAGAATATGATAGTCTGTGTAACCTGTTAATAGAATGATTAGTTTATATATATATATATATAAGTCAGTAATTTTCTCTATTAATATTAGAATCACTAAAGTCCAACATTTCCAACTAATTTTTCTTTGATACTTGATGTATGGTGTGTGTGTGTGTGTGTGTGTGTGTGTGTGTGTGTGTGTGTGTGTGTTTATGTATGTGGAAGTCAAATGTCACCCTTGAGTGTTTTCCTCCATCAACCCCCACCTTACTTTTGGGGACACTGTCTCTCACTGAACCTGGAGCTCAGCATTTTGGCTAGTCTCCTCTGTCTCTCAGTTCTGTTATACCTGGCTTTTACATGGGTTCTGGGACCTGAATCCAGTCCTCATACGTGTATGGCAAGCACTTTATCCAAGGAGATGTCTCTTCAGCCCCTCACTTACACTCTTACCTTAGGGTTTTTCCTTAGCGAGCCTTTGATTGGACCTCATAAGGTGTGACACATTTGACAATAAGGGTATTAACCATCTCAATTTGACCTGTTTTTACAGAATATTTCATTTTAATGCACTTCTTTCCCAGCATATCAAATCATTAAGGCACTATTATTTTGAACAATGAGGGGAGAGGGAGGAGGAGAGAGAAAAAATCTGAACTAAGAAATAATGTCCATGAACTTGTTATTCTTTTGTTGAGCCCACATGGAGGCATTGACAGGTTAGGAGCAGGTGAACCTGTGCCAAGCGCCTGATTAGACAGGGACTCAGAGTGGAGGTCATGTAATCTAGTGCTCTTAAACTTGGCTTGTCTCTAAAGTGATGATATCATGTGTTATTCCAGCTGGAAGCCAGAGTAATAATCAGGCCAGTTAATTTAATACTGACAGTTTTGTTTCTTAGTGTGTTAGGGTCTACCAAAAATACTGGAAGTGCAGACTTTATTCTGGTAGTTGGAGGTGCTGCATATGTGTAGGTGGGTCTTCTTTTAGTGAAACACAAGAGTTGCATAGCCCTTCTGTTTTGCTTGACCAGAAGAGAAAATAGTGGCATGTGTCTCATAGCACTGACCCTCTGTCCTCAGCCTTTGCTGTCAGTGCCACACTGGCTACCAGTGATGGATGAGATTATTATTTTCTTTTTCCTTGTTAAACATCTTTAAGTTTCTAGGAGTGCTATGAATCTAATTCCATGCCTTGCACATACTAGGCAAGGACTTTA
This sequence comes from Onychomys torridus, assembly GCF_903995425.1. Taxonomy (NCBI): domain Eukaryota; kingdom Metazoa; phylum Chordata; class Mammalia; order Rodentia; family Cricetidae; genus Onychomys; species Onychomys torridus. The sequence goes on from NC_050452.1 coordinate 35,940,285, forward strand.
CCCGTGGGCCACAGTCTTAGCCCTAACATCTGAATGAATGTTTAAGAATGAAAGGAAATAACACGGTGTAATGGAGTTTCTTTTGACATTATTTTCCCTTGGAAAAAATATCTTGCTTATGTCCATTTATAGAAATATTGGATATAACTTAAAGGCATGATTTTATTTTTTAAAATGTGTATTCTTTGACAGTTCCTTGTATCTATACACTCTATTAATCATATCATCCATGTTCTTGTCCTCCAATTGCTGTGAGTGCCCCTTATCCCATCTCCCTATAAGAGTCATGTTTGTTTGTGTTGTTGTTAGTAACCCTCTGAGTTCAATAGTTCTGCCCACATGCACATGGGTGGGGACCATCCATTGGGGCATGAACAGCCTACCAGCAGCCACATCCTCAAGGGTAACTCTCCCTCCCTCAGCAGCCATCAACTGCCAGTACCTCCTCTGGTCAGGGTGGCACCTCAGGGACCTTTCCTAGTGTGTGCTTGAATTCTGACTGGTTTCATCTTTTGTGCGGATTACCACAGCTGCTGTGAGTTGATGAGTCAGCAGCTCTGTCATAGGTAGAAGTCAGCGTTACATAGCTCTCCTCCTAACTCTCACTCCTAACATTGTTTCTAACCCTGCTTCCAAGATGTTCTCTGAGCCCTGGATGGTGGAAAGTTGTATGGATGACCATCCACAGCTGAGCACTCAGCCTTATTTATACTTGACACTTTGATCAGTCATGAGTCCCTGCATTAACTACTACTCACTGCAAAAGAAGCTTTATTGACCAAAGTTGAAAGAAGAAAAAAAAAATATGTGAGTATAAATATAAATATTTAGAATACATTCTGACATGACTGTTTCACAAAAGAACAACAGTAGACTGCTCCTGTGGCTTATGATCTCCCTAGTCATTGACTTTTCATGAGGTTTAGTGTTGTGGAATATAATCTAAGATGTGTTACATTCATTTAAAAAGATGTAATGTGGGAACTGAAGAAATGGCTCAGCTGGTAAAGTGCTTGCTGTGAACATGAGAATCTGAGCTTTACCTTCAGAACCGACATGAAAAAGCTGGACATGGTATGGTTGGCTTTGATCCCAGTGCTGGCGACTAGAGACAGTGTCCATAAGGCTCACTGGCCAGCCCACCTGCCTCTAGATACACAGGCATGAGCAACACACACACACACACACACACACACACACACACACACACACACACACAAATACACAAAGACATAATTCATAATTTTGAAAGATTTATTTTTATCTATGTGTCTGTGTGTGTGTGTGTGTGTGTGTGTGTGTGTATGTGTGTGTGTCTGTGCACTTGAATGCTGCATGTGTACATGTACCTATGGAGGCCAGCAGAGGGTGTTAGATCCCCTGGATCTGGAATTACACATACCCTAGAGCTGCAGTTAAAGGCAGCTGTGAGTCACCTGACATGGATGCTGGGAACTGAATTTAGGTCCTCTGGAAGAGCATCAAGCACTCTCAACCACGGGGCAATGCAGCCCATAATTTTGACTAAGTTATCCAAAAGGTTTTCCATGTGCAACTGCCATTTAATCTATGTTTTGAAGGAAGGATACTTATTAGGTAGGAAGGGTGAGAGATTGGTAAGGCTGGGAACTACATATCCAATAATGTGTGAACATCATAGGATCTCTTTTGGGATGGGCTGGATGTTGGGTACACATTTGTGAAGAAAGGGATGACACCCGGGGAGGAAGGGTGACATTCAAGAGATGACCCAGACACAGAGTGCATAGGCTTTGGGGACTAATTTGCTGTAACAGAGTTAAGAGCTAAGGTGAGAGGCTTTGTAGTCCCAGCCTACAGTCTCTGTCTGTTCCTAAGCCAGTCTCCTTTCTTTTAGTGTTCGCATAAAGTTTGTTTTAATTCAGACCAAGTAATGAAGTACATATGGGTAGATTTCTTTTCAAAGTAAAATGTTCAAAAATGAAAGATTTGTAGAAAACAACTGACCAAGTCCTATTTCTAGTTTTAAATAGTGATTTATGTATTTTTCCCCAAGAAAGTCAAGAGCACCACACATTGGTCAGTCATCCAGAGTGTCACTCCTGCTGGCTGTGCTTGTGAACGCCCTTCTTATTATCCAGGGCTCTGAGTGCCTGTGCCATATGGGCTCCACATCTGGTGGCCAGGCCGTGTTCTTTTGGGAGGGGGGCCCAAAACTCCCTTTGAGGAACAGCATAGATACATTTCTACAGAATCTAGTACTGTCCTTGTCTGCAAATATCGGGCCCCAAATTAAATGCGTAGCTCTGAAGTTATAGCCCTCTTCATAGCTCGTGGAAACGAAACAAGACACAGTACAAATTAGGGCTTTAAACCACCGGGCACCAGTTTTCTCCCAGTCCATTACTTTCCATGATATCTCTTTGATGTCTTGACATATCTCTGAAATCATGATTAAATATGGTAACCAGAACGAGTTCTGACTTGCACTGGCAAAGTCATTTGGAATCAATACTAAAAGGGAAATGCTGCTTGGAATGGCTCTTTTCGTTTTAATGAGTTTAAGTGGTGTTGAAGTTTCAAGTCTTTTTGTCCTCACTTCCTCCAGAACTGTCATTAGAAAAGTTATCCTGATCTGCTATTAAACTAAATATACACTTCAAATAAAACAGTGAGTCCAAGATATTATTAGCAAATGTTTGTCACTCAATGTTTTTCAGATTTTTCCTAGACATCCACAGTCCTGTTTGTAAAATGACAAACTTTTTGGCAAGCACTCTTAGCAGTCTGTCTACAGTCACTTGAAAAGAATCTCTTCAATCAAAGCCTTGAACGTCAGAGCATATACATATTTCTTGGCGGGTGCTGAAGATTGTCTTGATGATTTAAATACAACTCTGTGTTCCAACACTGAGGTTTTTATTCCTAACCCCAGCCATTGTTGATTCTCCCACTGTTTTACAACACAAGTACAAATTGTATCAGTTTTCTGTGTGAAAAAAAAAACAAAACAAAAACAAAACAAAACAAAAACCTGAGAGACTAAAGGGAGAGACACAGTCCAGATGATATGGCTGCGTTGGAACATGTTTTCCAAATGTTACACGGTGTGCAAAGCTGCGTTAGTAATAGGCCTGATGGGAAAACAGCATGGCCAGGGAACTGACTGGTGCTGGAAGTTCACTCTTTCAGAGTGATGTCAGGTGCCTTGGGAACAAAAGGGTGCAGGGCCACAATCATTTCCACCTGTTGCTAAGCACTTTGTTATTCCTCTGATGCCTCTCCAGCGAGTGTTAGCATCTGAGGCCTGGGGGTATCACCAGCCTTCTTGCTCCTCATCACCATCTACCAGCAAAACCAGTCTGTTCTTATTTTCCTGCATTTGCCTCCTGGAAGTCTGTTTTAATCTTACCCCAATTGTTCTCCCCGACTACAGTACAATCTTGATTTGAAATGTGTCTGAGTTGTTGGGTGGGGAGAGCAATAACTTCAGAAACTTAACCTTAAGTCTGGAGATGAGTCATTAGATGGGATTCCGGTCATGACCCGCCTTTGGAGGGGTTACAGGTGAGGAGACGATCCCACTTAGATTGCAATTGCAATGCTGTGATCGATTATTAGCAAATTCTTTTAATTGATTTGTGTGGAGGGGCTGGGGATATGGGTACATTGGTACAGTTCCTACCTTGCAAGCATAAAGACATGAGTTGGGAACCAGCACCCAGTAAAAGCCTTGTAGCTTCAGCACAGGTGAAGAGAAACAGATCCCTGGAGCTCATTAGCCTGCCTAGTCAGCTGCTGAGCTCCAGGTTGAAAAGACAAGAGTCCAGCAAACAAGAGTTGAAGGGCGTGTGTGCGTGTCCATTACTGAAACTGGAGCTTTGGTATTTGCCTAGGCTAGCTGGCCAGAAAGCCCAGGGGTTCATTTGTTTCTGTGTACTATCATACCTGGCTTTGTTTTGCATGTGTGCTGGAGATTTGAACTCAGGTCCTCATATCAGGTCCTCATGCTTGCTCTGCCAGCCTCTTGAAGTATATTGTCTTCAATTGTTAAATACTTTTATCCATATTTTTTCTTTAATGAAATAAGATATTGTTTTTCTTCCTTATTTTCTTGAGGACAGTCTGAATGGTCAGGATTAGCTCACTCGTGGGACTCAATGGAGAGCTGCTTGACCTTTCAAAACTATTTCCCCACTTGTGGAATTAAGGTAGCTTTGTGTGGTTTTAGGTAAGGTCCCACATGCTGCTGGTTTTAGGTGCTGAAGGTAGAGATTTGATCCTTGCAGTAACTGCTGTCTGTTTGGCTCCTCAGCTGCCTACCACCTCATTAGCCAGTATGTTAATAATGCTAGACTTTTCTGTCATTGACATAGCATCTCAATACCATTGCAATGAACTTCTACCACATTCTTCACAGGAAGTTTATTTTACTTTATTGAAAGGACAGATAAAGCATTTCATGTACCCTGTGGGTGCAGTGGTAAAAGCATTATTACTGCCACTTATATTTTGTTCTTATTATATATTAAAATAGTAAGGGGTGGAGGCCATATGGTATTCTTAGTTCAACGAATAAGGAGGTCTGAAGAGCTCTTTGGTCTAAAGTTTCACCGAGACTCTTTATGATGTTGTTTACTGTACATCTTGATCCTTTAGCCTGAATTAGCATGAAGCTTTTGTGTATGGACTCGAGTTGTTCTAGTTTCTCTCTTAGTGGGGTCTGACTGAAGGCAGGTAGGGCTTTGGGGTCTGGGTTTAATTTCAAACCCTCTTTGTCAAATGTCACATTTCTGAAGAACGAATTAACTCTGAGGCAGTTTTTTTTTTTTTTCTTTCTCTATTCCAAAGCATCTTTGGAGGTTTTATTTTGGCACTGTGCATCTCCAGGGGAATTTTTTTCTTATACACCTGCAGCAATAAAACATAAAAGCTAGTGGTCTTGAGTTCTATCTTCACTAATCTCTTTCTGCTTATGCTTGAGACAGTCATATCTAGAGTTTTATGTGAAGTTAGGTTGTCTTTAGATGTCAACTCTGTAAAAGAAAAAGAGTGCATTTTGCACAAAGCCTACTAAATAATTTTTGTGTAATCGCCATAGCTAGGAAGTTTTTATTGGGACCATGTGTGTTTATGCACACCTCATTTATCATTATTACTGAAGTATTTCCATATTTTAATAACTAGAGAAGCCAGGATAATATACACAGACTGAGCGCATGCCTTGGTCACCTGGATACCTGCACCATGTTAATTATTTAGTTTTCTCTTATGTGTAGAATTGTTCTATTTTTATTTTTATTTTTAATCAACTCTGTTTTCTTTCTTTCTTCTTCTATTTTTTTTTATGTGTACAGATATTTTGCCTGCATGTATATCTGTGCACCATGTGTGTGGTTAGTGCCCTTAGAGGCCAGAGAAGAGTGTCAGATCCTCTAGAACTGGAGTTGTAGACAGTTACAAGATGCCATGTCAGTGCTGGGAATTGGGCAGTGTTCTTAATTGTTGAGTGGTCTCTCTAGCCTCTATTTTCTTTCTTTTATTTTTGAGACAATGTCTCCCATGTATCCCTGGGTGGGCGCATCGAAGTCGCTATGTAAAGGAGGCTGCCTCAAACTCCCAGAAGTCCACCTGTCTGTGTTTTGAGAGTGGTGACAGTGAAGATGTGTGTCACACCTGACTTAGCTCCATTGTGAGGCAAGACAGAACAAGTAAATGTGCTGCCCAAGGATTACTGATAGGGTCTTTGTGAAGAGCTAAGTTCATCTGGGAAGCAGAATTTGATCCATTTGCCTTTCATTTTAAAACTACAATCATGTCAAGAAAAAAGATGATTCCAGGTGACTGTACCCTAAAACTCCATGTATACTAAGATTAGTTCTTCCTATATTTTAATGTTAGCCATTTGTCTGTAATTCTAATGGATCTCTATGTTTCCCTACTCCCTCCCCCAATACTTCATTGTGCTGTTTTTTCCTCCCTGTATTTTCTCTCCTTACTGAACACTCTCCCTGCCCCAGACTGTGCTCTTGGTTTGGGATGTGAGATGCACAAATAATTACTATCAGTTCATTATTTTCATTGTGATTATAACAGCCTGGCTGCGCCTGAGGTGACACGGACCTGAATGGACTTCCTCCCTTGTGGTGTGTGACTCTTGCAAGGCCATGGTGCACGGCCAACTTCACTGGCTTTCGGGGGGGGGGAAAGGAACATTTGTTTTCAAGGGACAGAGGTTTCCTGACAGTGAATTCTACTGAGGTTTGAACAAAGGTGCTTTGCCTGCATCCTTTAAAACCTAACTGGAGGAATTGCTGCTGGAGAGGCCACAAGCACTGTAAGACAACTGAAGAGGGGGCGGAAAGCAAACCTGAAGCAGCAGAAAAGGGAGGCATCGCGTTGTTGAGCCTGACATCAGAATCCCTGGCTGGGCCTTTGGTCCTGCTATGTATGGTCTAACCCAGTGGGTTACAGTCATTTTTCTCAAAGTACTCTCTTGCATTCTTGAACATTTTCACCAGTGTCAAGGAGTTTTTGCTTTTGTAGATTAGTGGTATTTATTGATCCTAGCCACCTTAAAAATTAGAACATTTAAAAGTACTTATTAAGTATTAAAAGAATAATTATTATTTGTTTAAAATAACTATGTGTAGTGACATGAATACATTTTTTTTATGAAAATAATTCAGTTTTTCAGATCAGACATATTTAGTAAGAAGAATAACATTGTTTTGCATTTCGCAAATCTCTTTAATGTCTGCCTTAATAGAAGACAGCTGCATTCCCCTGTACACTTCTGCACTCAATCTGTTGTCAGATCACACATCACATGGCCTCTGGAAAACTTCACTGGGAGCTCCTGAGAGAGCCACAGTGGAAAAGGCAGATGATGTATCCATATAATTATGAAAATAATTTTGACCTCATGGACCCTCTGGAAAAGTCTTGTAAGAGTTCCCTGACCACAGGAACATTGGGCCTAAACAATATTCAGAGTCACCTATTTACATGCACTTCCATACAGTCTTTCTGGGTTGGTACCAGCCACTCTCTCCCAATTGCTTTCCCAGCTGCCCTGTAGTTTAGGGAGCAGGGTCTTAAGTATAGAGTCAAGTGTGGTCTTCAGGACAAATGTTCATCACTGGAGAGTCTTCCACTCCTTCCTTTAAGAAAGGGATTAATTCAGAACAAGTGGGCTCACTTTCTTTTTTTAAAATATATTTATTTATTAAAATTTTTTTCATTTTACATACCAACCGCAGTTCCCCCTCCCTCCCCTTGTCCCGCCTCCCTCACCTCCCTCCCACTCTACCCCCATCCACTCCTCAGAGTGGGTAAGGCCTCCCATGGTAGTCAATAAAGTCTGGGATACCAAGTTGAAGGAGAGCCTAGCCCCTCCCCATTGTATCGAGGCTGAGGAAGGTATCCCACCACAGGGAATGGGCTCCAATAAGCCAGTTCATGCACCTAGGATAAGTCCTGGTTCTGCTGCCAGGGACCCCACAAACAGATCAAGCCACACAACTCACCCACATTCAGAGGGCCTAGTTTGGCCCCATGCAGGTTCCTGAGCTGTTAGTCCAGAGTCAGTGAGCTCCAACTAGTACCCATCAGCTGTCTCTGTGGGTTTCCCCATCATGATCTTGATCCCCTCTTCTTCTTCTTCTTCTTTTTGAAAGCTGAATGCCATTTATTGAAGGAGGGAGGTCTTAAATACAGGCTTACAGCACAATGGGAGAACCCTGGTGGGCAGAAGTTCGCTTCTGATTTTTTTTTTTTTTTTTTGGAAGCTGAGGATAGAACCCCAAGCCTTGTGCTTGCTAGGCCAGCGCTCTACCACTGAGCTAAATCCCCAGCCCCACTTCTGATGTTTTACAATCTTGCATCTAAGCTATTAACACCCAATATGCTGGATACACAGACAGGGAGCTTCCCTTAAGCATTCAGGAGGGTGGAATCTCGCAGGGAATTAGTATAGGGATGATATCATGGTCAAGGTCAGCAACAGTTACCCAAAATGGGAGCCAGGGCCCTACAGGTCCCCTCCTATTACTAAAAAATGAGCTTCCAACTTAGGTTGCATGGGACGTCAGCAGGTCACCTTACCTGTCATGGAGACACCTGTCCAGGCCACACAGGCATTCTGTCTTAGGTTGGTGAGCGGTGGGCTCACTTTCTATAGTTAAAAACTGGAGTTGAAGTCCTTTCCACAATGATCATGCTGTGAAGGTGATTGGCTAACTGAACAGTCCTTCAAAGGAGAATCATAAAAAGATACCTATCTTAACATTTTAGGAATTTATAAAGTATATATGGGAATATATAAGTATAAAGTATATAGGAATCTTTTTAGTTTGTTTGTCTTTTCTTTTTTCTTTCTTTCTTTCTTTCTTTCTTTCTTTCTTTCTTTCTTTCTTTCTTTCTTTCTTTCTTTCTTTCTTTTTTTTTGTGGAGCTGAGGATCGAACCCAGGACCTTGTGCTTGCTAGGCAAGCACTCTACCACTAAGCTAAAATCCCCAACCTTGTTTGTCTTTTCTAGACAAGCTTTCTCTGTGTAGTTTTGGTGCCTGTCCTGGATCTTGCTCTGTAGACCAGGCTTGGCCTCAAACTCACGGAGATCCTCCTGGCACATAAAAGGCATGTGCCACCATGCCCCGGTCACTATGGGAATCTTTTGATACAGGTCCCAAGTCTTGTCTTTCAGTCAATGTTTGCTGACTAGAGTGCTCCCTCTTCTTTGTATGAGCCACATTAAAAATGTATTTCTGGTTTTCTGTTTTTTAAAAAATGAGATATGATCTTCATATCATGCTCAAGACACTGAGTTCTGAAAGTAATGCTTGGCTACTTATTCATGCTGTAGTTTCTTTAGAACAAAGGCCACTTCTCACCATTTTTTTTTTTTTCTAGTCCTAACACTGTGGCTGGTCTTAATTGGTAGAGTTGATATGTGTGAGAGCTTGTTAGTTCAACAGACTGAATATGCATGCCTGAGGGCATGAAGCAGAGGTTATAGAACAAAATTCTTTATAAATGATATCTTATGACTCTATTAGCAGTACAAGGAATGGTCAGGTAGACATTCTTTTGTACGTAAGATGATCAGCTTCTAGTTAGCCATGAATAAAATGAATGCAACGTTAGCCAAAAGTCTGGCTGTTACTCAAAGTGCAAACCATGTTGGCTGCTATCACTTCATCTAAGGTATGCCATTTCTTTCTGTCCATAAAGGATTGCTTCCAGTTTCCTGCCCTCCAGCCCTGGTCACTAAGGCATTTAGTGCTCAAGTTCCTTATTTAAAGTAGCGTGGCATTTGTATATAACCTACATATATCCTCATGCATGCTTTGAATCTTCTCTGGCTTATGTCCATGAACACAACAATGTAAGTGTTAGGAAAATAGTTGTTTTCCTGCACTTTTTTTTTTTTTTTTTTTTTTTTTTTTGGAGCTGAGGATCAAACCCAGGACCTTGCACTTGTGCTCTACCACTGAGCTAAATCCCCAACTCTGTTTTCCTGCACTTTTAAAGAATAACACAAGAAAGGAAAGTCTGTGTTTAGTACAGATACAATCACCTTTGGTCTAACTGCTTAGTCTACAAAGCATTTGATGCTCAAACCAATGCTGGAGAGACTTGAGATCTGTGAAATTGTGGGCTGCCACCACAGGGTGCCAACACATAACTTTATTGGTTTGGATTCTTCAGTGTTAAACATGTAGCAATTCAAATTTTACTTTTCTGGAACTTCCTAGAATTGTTTTCTGAATATTTTATATCTACAATTGGTTGAATTCAGAATGTGTGGATATGGAGAGATGGCAATGCCACAAAGTTGTTCTAATTGTTAACACCTATAGCTTGTATTAAATGTATGGCACACAGTGAGATTTTCAGTAAATGTTCCCAGAGTCAGTATTGATTATAGATGTGTTACCCAGCCCCTACTCTCCTGATAAACTATTCTTCCATTTGTCAAGTTTCTTAGTTCTTTGCAAATGTAAGTATGTAAGGTTGCTAATACTTCTTTTCAAACTACCCAGACATATTCTTTCTTCCTCTCTTGACCCATGATATTTATAGATTTGGCTTCTTTGGATATTAAGAATTAACAGTTTGGGCTGGAGAGATGGCTCAGCAGTTAAGAGCCCTGGCTGCTCTCCCAGAAGACCAGGATTCAATTCCCAGCACCACATGGCAGCTCTCAACCATTTGCAACTCCAGTTCCAAGGGGCCTGACATCCTCTTCTTGCCTCCTTGGGCAACACACACATGCAATGAATAGACACACATGTAGACAAAACACTCATACACGTAAAATAAAGAAAAACATTTTTCCAAGAATTATTAGTTTGGTAATACAACGTGCAAAATGTAGGACTGCAAAATGGCTCAGAGGTAGAAAGGAGTTTATTGCACATGCCCAAGTTTACTCTCCAGAATTCATGCTGGAAGAGAACTGACTCCCAAAAGTTGTCCTCTGACCTCCACAAATATGTTGTGCCTGCCCACACTTGTATACATGTCTGTGTGCATGCTCATGCTCACGCTCTCTCTCTCTCTCTCACACATACATTAATAATAATAATAATAATAATAATAATAATAACAACAACAACAACAATAATAGTAATAATGAATTTTTGAAGGGGAAAATGTGAATTTTTTCATGATTCTTTTTTTAATACTTCTTTTCCCCTAATGGCATTTAAAAATTTGATTTTATATGGCAATATGCATGTATAAATTTCATAGTCAAATGTAAGTAGTTCTCATTGGCTATACTAGAGGACAGTAAAAGTGACTAGTAAGCTGAAGCTGTGTGATTCAGTCTTCCTAATCTGTGGGGAAATTGCACTTGTTCCAAATTTTGTCCAAACATTGAAATCCCGTTTACCCTGTTATTCTTCTATGGGGAAGTTAACATTTGTTTAGTGCATTGTTGTAGAGTGCTGTCTTCTGAGCCTACCAGCCATTGCCTTGCCCATCAGAGCAGTGTGACTACTCACAAGAGACCTTCAAGACCAATCAGGCATGTTGACAGTCCTCTGTAGAAGAGGCTCGAGGCTCCATTGACTGTCACCTGAGGTCCCAGCTGCTGCCTGTGTACCCTTGTGCCAGTGGTGTGGTTCTTCCCTGGTTGCACGAGGCCTTGTGGGATGAGAGAATGCTGGAACACATAGAGGGTGGGAAGTCAACTGAAGGGGTCCTCCATTTGTGCAGAGAGGGGGAAGTTGTCATCCTTGCTGGGGTGAGACTTCCTGGTAGTGTAGCTGTTTTGGGGTCACCCATACTCTTGTAAGCAAACGCCATCCCCATTCTCTATAAGTGGGCCCATTAAACTCTTTGGTTTGCCAAGGTAGACTTTGCTAGAAGCACACTTGGATGTGTGATTTGTGCCCTCTCAGGGGTGAGCAGATGTTCACGTCTCTCCAGGAGAAGTTCACACAACGAAACGTATGATTTAAAGCTGCTGAGATGACATGTGGCTCATCCTCTTCCTCCCATTTATACAATGATGACCAAAAGCTGTCCGAGTATTACTTGGTCCCTGTGGAACTTTCAGCCTGGACCATGCATCTTTTCTATGCCTTGATGGCATGCCATCATCCTTCCTCAGTTCAGCACAACTTAAAATTGTATCCTTTTTACGTGGATTCCACAAAGGCCTCTGGGAATTCCTCCATGAGAAATTTTTCTCCTGTACTTTTCCCTTTCAGACCTTCATCCTCTTTATCACAACTAGCTTCTCTGTTCCGTAGATAAGTTCATCTCTAATCCATGTGCACTCAATTGACAGTGCATTCTATTTAAAAATAGTTGCCACTTTTGCTTTGATACACTCGTGCCTCTGTTGGCCTGTTTCCACCTCCAGTTAGCCCTTTATTTTATCTATCTATCTATCTATCTATCTATCTATCTATCTATCTATCTGGGGGAACTGCTATTAACTATTAGTGCTAATTATGACTAGGCAAACTATTCAATGCTGAGTCTCCCAATGTGCTAGTCTTTTAAGATTTTATTTTATTTTTTTATTTATGTGCCTGTGTCTTGTGAGTATATGCCATGTGAGTTACAGTGTTGTGAGCTGCCCACCATGGGGGCAAGGAACAAAACTCCAGTCCTCTGGAAGAGCAGGAAGTACTCTAACCACTGAACCATCTCTCCATCCCCCAATTACCCTTTTTGAAAGTTACTTTCCGTTTTTCTTAAATTAGTGAATACTTACAGTTTGGTAAGTTTATGTTATATATATTTATATTTTTGCACATCCTTCAGCAGCCATTTTTGGTTCTATACTTTTGTATGAAATTAGTCGCATTAGGGATGGAGCTTTTTATTTTAAAGCTTTCTTCTCTCTGTTTGTGCCTAGTTCTCATCCTGGGAATCATCACTGTTCGGCCATCTTTCAGATTTCATTTGCATTTTTCCTAGGGTAGAGTCACAATCTATCACATTTTACCCTTATCTTTCCTGGCTTACTGCCTTGATCTGGTGGGACACAGTTCAAACAGAGTGGAACTGGGAAACAATCCTGGAGGTCTGACAATCTCCATTGTTTTCTAGCTTTCTGTGTTGCTTTTGAGATGGCTGAACTTGTTCTGGTTCCTAATCCTTTGAAACACATTTCTCCCTCTTAATGGAAACTTAACAGGGACTTGAATTTGTTGTATGTTTTCTGAAATGACATAATGATATATTAAAACCATGAGGTAGGCCTGTGCTCTTTTTTCAGTTTCTTTTTATTACGAGTACATACTCATTGTGGGCAGTGCTGGGCTTTGTAAGGAAATTTTTCATACATGTATCCTTACAAAGTCTATAATGGATTTGACTGGGTCCCCCATCCCTCCATGCTCTCTCTGTTTTCTCCCATCCCACTCCTGTTTTCAGTGCTCGAGAAAGTGTCTCTTACTTTCATGGGATATATACACATTATTTTATACATCATGTAAAATGTAGAGTCTACACACGAGAGAAAGCATGTGAGTTACTTGTCTGAGTCTAAGTCTGGTTAGCATAATCTCCAGTTACATGCTATTTCTGCAAACGACTTACTTCTTTCCTTGTTCTGACTGCATTTCAGGTTTTTTTTGTTTTGTTTTGGTGTGTGTGTGTGTGTGTGTGTGTGTGTGTGTGTGTGTGTGTGTGTGCGCGCGCGCACGCATGTACATGCAAGAAGTCAATGTAAGATGTCATCTTCTGTTACTCTCCACTTTATTATTTGAGACAGGATCTCTCCCTGAACTTGGAGCTCACCAATAAGTTCCAGAAACTTACCGATTCTACCTTCTGGTACTAAGATTATAGATTCATGTCACCATTCCCAGATTTTATTTTAAATGCGTGTATATATGTCTATATCTGAATATTTTAAAATGAGGGTATTATGGGTTTTTTAAGGGTAGATGGTTAATAGTACAATTACTTATGACTTTTTCAGATATAATTGCTGTTATTTTATTCTAGTCTGCATATAAATACACATACATACTTTAAATGAAATTTTCTAGCTGTGGGCTGACAATGCTCCTTCTAAGAGCCAAACACCACCAACAAAAACCCCAATACCAGGCCTGAGCTCTTTTGAGTTGATCAGGGTTTTCCAAGATACTCCACAACACTACAGGCTATTGCTGTTGCCCTTAGTTTTCCCCAGAGGTAGAAGGTGACACTGTGCACTTCAGCTGCAGGGACCAGAGGCTCCTGTGCTGGAACTGAGCAGAAAGCCTAGTCTCCAAGGACTGGCTTTCATGATATGAGAAGATACTATGTGAGCTTCCACAGGAGAGAGGCATCCAACAGTCTCTCCAGCTGTAATGCCTATGAACCACAACAATGATTAGTGTGGCATTATAACCTTAAGTATGAAGTAGTGGCATGTGTGTCTTGGCAATAACCAACAACTCTCTGATTGGACTTGAGACCTGCTCAACAGAACTGAAATCATACCTAGTCTGGAAACCTAGTCAACTACCCCAGGTTAATGAAGTCCTGGATCTTGGAGGAGAACCTGCAACTGCTACTTTACTACATCAGCATAATCACTAACAACGCTCTCAGTATTTGTCCTCATAACTTCAGATCAGTGCAGTCCTCACCCCATATCAAGGAAACTTCCGTTTGCAACAGTTTGAGACCAGTACAGAAAACCACAACTAATCAAAATGCAGAGTTGTAGAGTCCAGTCCCAACAGATACACCTATAAAACAACTCCCATACCTAAAGCACAGGAATCGTTGAGAAAGAGCAGGTAGAAAGACTGTCAGAGCCAGAGGATTGGGAAGTTTGCTGTGAGATGGAATCTTGAGTCATGTCAGAAACTACACCTATAAAGACTCTAATGACTGTATTATGAGATGAACAAGGACAACAACAGACATGCTAAGTGGATGGGGAAAGCCTGCTTGGCCTCACCCTACACAAAGAACTACAGGCAAGCGAGGAATGGCGAGAGTCGGCAAATGGTCCCCCAGGGAAGAGTGCACCAATTGGTTATCCAAAACCAAATGGTCAGCCCTGAAAATATACATGCAGAGCAGAGTTTATTTATGTGTTTATATGTTATTATTTGTATACATATATGTATGCAATGACACTTTTTATGAAAAAAGAGGCCATGAATTTGAAAGAGAAAAAGGACAGGTAAATGAGAGAATTTGGAGGGGAAGGGGAAATTATATAATTATATATTAACCTCAACAAATAAATGATTTTAATGGGGGATGTGCAATGTAATGGCTCAGCTGGTAAAGGCACTTGGACCAAACCTGATGACTTGAGTTCAGTCCCTAGGACCCACATGGGTGAAAGGCAAAAACTGACTCCTGGAAGTTGTTCTCTGACTTCTATATGTGTGTCATGATAAACAAACAAGTCATTCTTGTGTTACAGCTACAGTATTTCCTCTTCATTTTCAGATGTAAGTTTTGGACATTTCCTTTTTTCTGTGTTGTGTGATTTCTTACATTGTTTTATTTTTTAAGTTGTTCTATTCTTTATCTTGCATGTTAACAGCTTTTTTCAGACATAGACTCTTTCCGGTTGTAAGAGCTGAGAGCAAAGATCTAATGTAGCTGGTTGAACACGATGAGGTTTTGGTGGGCTTGTTGGTTTGTGCTTGATCACAATTGCATACATACATGGGATCAGGTGGATGATATGCTGTTGAGCCATTAGAATCACTACAGACTTTCCTCCTGAGTGAGGTATATCCTCCAAAGAGTGCCCTTCCAGTATCTGGCATGGAGTAGGAAAGCTTGGCTACCTGTCTTGGACTTTACATCTGCATTATTACCTCAGTGCCCTCCCCATTGCAGAGCATCTTCACCTGCTGTGCCCAAGCCTTATGAGGCTGCTCCAGTGCCAGAAGGTCTGTTTCTTAGCTTCTCCTGCAGCTGGAATTCTGTTCTCTCTTTGTGACTTCTTTAACATCGATCTAGTTGCTTTTAGTTTCAGAAAGTTTCCTGTTATCATCTCCTCTATACTTCATGTTCATGGGATGCCTTATTAAAAAATAAAAGATAAAGACTAAAGCCTTAGGCTTCGTCTTGCTATTCTTAGTAGAGTTTATAAGGTAGTATACTTATGTGCATATTCAGTTTGCCACCAGAAACTCGAATTGCTTTGATCTTTCTAAAATTACCATAGTACTTGTAATCTTCATTGGAGTCAAATACCACTTAAAGGACTATTTGACCACACTGACTCTAAGATACAAGCTCCTGGTAATTGTAAATGATGGTAAATGTTTTCTTTCCTAGCAAATACTCAAAACTTTATAGGATTTTTAGAGTTTTGACATATAGGGTGAGTTTGCATGGTTCTGGTGAGTTCTCAGGGGAGCTCACTGAGCATTTGGGTAAGCATGTACCTTTGTTTGTTATTTTGGGACTATTGGAAGCTATGCAGGGCATAATGCAAATTCAATTGATATTGTTAAGACAGAATGTACTTTTTATCTCCATTTATCTCCCAGTAGTAAATGCAGGGTTTGGTCTGAACACACTTAGCCTAAAGCAGACTCTGCATGGGATGGAGGCAAACTCTTTTGGTTCTTAGCAGAGTGCTTACACTATCTTCTGCCTTTCCAAACAGGAAGCTGCAGGCTTGTTTCCAGGAACAGATTATTGCTTTCCCTGTGAGTAGAGGAGATCTGCTATTAGTCATGGAGACAGTGCATAAGCTTTCATTCCAACTGTGATTAAGTCAGGGTGCTACAGTACATTTTCCTTTTCATTTGCAGTCACATTAATAGTTTGTAATTTTCGGTTTCCTCTTTTAGCACTTCCTGTATTTTGTTGGATTTTTGTTGAGGGTGAGTTTAGAGGTTGCAGGATCAGAAGAGGCTGGACATTGCTGAATAGAGTAAAGCCTCCACACGTCACAAGGACCCAAGTTCACCGGCTTTCTAATAGTCTGGTGTGAAGCATTCAGGTCCAGAAGGATTATCCATCCCCTGGCTGGAAGGGCTAACCCTCATTATGAGCAGGATTTTTGATTTTGTCTAGTGATCACTGTGCTGTGATCTGACCTGGGTTCCATCCACCAAATCTACTGTCGTAAAGTTGTTGTGATAACATGAGGCCTTTGAGTGGTTGTTAGGTTTAGATGAGGTCATGACATCAATGGGACCCTTACTGTGACAAGATTAGTATTCTATCAACAGAGGTAGCAGTCTCCTTCTCTATCTACTCCATGTGGGAACACAAGAAGTTCAGTCATCTACAGCAGAGAACTCTCTCTCACACCTGCCTACACTGTAAATCTAATTTCCTGCCTCTAGAACTGTGAGAAAATGTAGTTTGTGTTGTCAAAGCCACCTGATCTACAGTATTTTTGGTGTGACAGCCAAAGTTGATTCGTCTGTTCAGATACCCTGTCACTGACAATTGGGAGGCAGTCTGGCTTCAGGCTGTCCATACTCTGGAAATATATGTTGGGGATATTTTTTTCACACTGATCTAGTTTTCTAGATACTTTAGTGGCTTTAGTGTCAGCTATGACAATTTCCAGGGGCTCAGCCCACAGAACTGTCTCCTTTTCAGATGTGTTTCAAGTCCTGCGCCACTCTTTCTTCTGCCCAGTTGAGCATAAAGCTGTGGTTCCCGAATGCTGTCTTCATGTTAATAATTTGTTGGTATAAGTTTTAGAAGATAAGAAACTATGGATATCTATTGTTATAAAGAATGCACATCCTAACCAGTCAAAGGAAGACAAGGCAAAGGGCAGAACATTTTCATGCCCTTTCCCAGTAGGTTACTTGCCCCAGCAAGTCCCTGTGTTTAAGCCCTAAGGTCACAAAATCTTGTTCAAGAGCTTTTGTAGAGCCTGGTCTCCAGTCCTCATGTTCCCATTGATTGGTGGATGGAGATGGGAGTCTAGGACTTTAATTACTTCATCTTTCTGGTGACCAACCTCATCATGATCTCATCTAGGGGTCCTATAGTAGTTCCTGCATTCATGTAAGCTCATGTGCAAAGGAGGCTTGTAGGAGTAACTGGAGACACTGAACACATTTCATTGATTTATTTTGTGTATGAATGTTTTCCTTGCATGTATGTATGCACACCATGTGTGTGGGTGGTGTTCAAGGAGGTCATAAGAAGGCCTCAGATCTCTCGGAGCTAGAGTTACAGATGGTTGATAACTACCATGTGGGTGCTGGACACTGAACCTAGATCCTCTGCAAGTGCAACAAGTGCTCTTATCCACTAAGATATCTCTCTTTCGCCTGAAGACACTTCTATTTCAGGAAATTCTAGGGGGTTTAGGAGCTCTTTGTTAGGAATCAGAGACAAAGCCAAAATGTATTTCTTACTATTTCCTACAATGCCGAGTTTATTCCTCATTGTTTCTAGTCATCTCCTCATTCATCGTAAGATGTGTAAAAAGGAAGAGAGATAAAAAGGTAAGCATCTGTGTAGTCTGCACAGGTTCCTTTTGATGGGGAAATGGGGGAAATAATAAGGAAAACATGTTCTTCTTAGGAGAAAACGCTCCCTTTTTTCCATCTCGGAGCCATTATTGGGAGATGAAATAAGTACATGCTTTTACAAGGGCAGAGTGCTTGCATCAGCTTGACTACAGAAGAGCCTTGACCCCTCACCTGACTCCAAACAGTCTTGGCAGCGATACTGTGGTTGGTGAGAAGCTAATTAGAAGATGGGACTTTCTAGGGACTCTTCAAATGACCCAGAGTTTCAAACAGATGTTTTGGGAAAACGCATACCTGGGGAAATGCTCTTCCATTAGCCAATTACTTTGTTGCAACTGTCACAGGCCCTTTTTTGCAATAATTATGAAGAATTATGTCCCATCTGGCAGCTCACATGTTGAGCTCAATTTGAAGGAAATTTAGTGGTAATTATAGGGCTAGTGTTTCTGTTAAGTTTTGAAAAAGAGCCTGTCCCAACTGCAAAAACTTTGGTGAAAAAGCACAGCACATGTGGAGGGAGGAGTCTTGTAGAAACGGTAAGCAAATCTGGTGCGTGGACACACACCCCTGGACAACATAAAACAAAGAAATGCTCAAGGATATGACAAGCCACCGCATAACAAAGTACTAACACTTCAAAGCTATAGCATTGAAATATGATTCTATGGATTCTTGCTGGCTTATGATGTTTCAACAATATTTTTGTATTCTTAGAGTTCCTTTGTATATTTTAAAACATTAGCTTATATGTCTCTAAAGCTGTGGGTTTTAATGTTTTTTCTCCCAGTGGAATTATGAAATTATAAAAAAAAATTTGTTTAAATTCAACCTTATTTCTTAATGCAAGTGAAAAACAAATCTTAAAGTTGAAATTGAAGACAACGACAATAACTTGCTAAGACTGTGGGAGGTTTGATTTTATTTTAATTATTTAATTTTTAAAAACATATCTATGTCACACAGTGGAGGAGCAGTGGATGGGGTGTAGGGGAAGGAAAGGGGAATGTACTGGGAAGAGGGGAGGGAGGGGAAACATTGACTGGGATGTAAAATGAACTAACTAAATAAACACACAAATCTCTCTCTCTCTCTCTCTCTCTCTCTCTCTCTCTCTCTCTCTCTCTGTGTGTGTGTGTGTGTGTGTGTGTGTGTGTGTGTGTGTAGTCTACATAAGTTTTTGTGTATCACATACTTGCAGTTACCAGGAAGGGTCAGAAGAGGGCATCAGACTTGCCCCTGAAAGTAGAGTTACAGGTGCTTGTGAGATGTCTGATATGGATGCAGAGAAGTGAACTTGGGTCCTCTGTAAGAGCAGTAAGTATTCTTAACTGCTGAGCCATCTTTCCAGCCCCTTGACTTTTTAAAAAAAAAATCAAATAATGAATTATTGTTTTGTTTATTAACCTTTAGGTTTTCAAATGTTAAATAAAAGTTTCATTCAAGTCTGTAGTATTGTATTGAGATGTGGTGTGTGTGTGTGTGTGTGTGTGTGTGTGTGTGTGTGTGTGTGTGTGTATGTAAATAAAATTACTATGTAAGGTAACTAAAATTGCTGTGACATATTCTTGGGATCTGGGAAAGGCTTTGCCCCTTTTGCCTCCCACTCAAGGCTTCAAAGTAGTGTAAGTATTGGGAAACAAGCGTGCAGTACAAAGTATTAGTAGTCTAAGTATTGGGAAGCAAGCATGCAATACAAAGTATCAGTTTCCATACTTTCTAGCAGGCCAGCCAAGAACCATCCCAGGCAGATGGGGAAAAAAAGTTTATTTCTGGAAGATATGAAGACATTTGTGTACTTGTAAATATTTTCTTACCCCATATTTTAAAAATTAACATTTAATTAGCAAGGGTCACATTGACTTGTGTTTTATAAACCAACTCTGCATTTCATTTTAGGCTAAGATGAAATAGTCATTCATTTTTTAACCCTCTCCCAATGTAATATTATATTTACAATAAAGAACATCTGGATATTTGCAATTGGAGAAGTCTTCGTGCTTTTGAAATATGACATTCAACAAACAGTTCTTCAACTGTTGAACAGCAGTCAGCCATGTCTCAGATATTTGCATAGATTTGCTTTTGTTATTAAAGCATTTGTTTTTGTATCACTTAAAACATCTTCATATGGTATGTAGGTGGTAAAAAGGCAGGTAGTCTACAAGGGAGAACTCTGAAATTTTGTAATAAATTAGGGTAATTATGCTAGGGTGGTTAAGCTTTAATGAAGAATAATGGCCGTTTTTGTTTTGTTTTGTTTTGTTTTCCTCCTTTGGTCTGGCCTTGGTTTTTTTCAAGTGAGAGCAAGGCGGTGCAACACTGCCCCCTGCTGTAAGACTTGGCCCTGCCCTTTGAAGGGAGCCTCAAGAGGAAAAAAAGAAAAAGGAAAAAGAAAACCAACAAGTCTGTCTAATTACATTTGATATTTTAAAAGCACGTTCTAGAGAGTAGTATAGGCTCCCTCAGTAGAGAAACCCAGAACAATAGTAAAATCCAGGCCTTTGTGTTTGGGTTTGCTTTTTTAAGTGAGGCCGTTGCTAAGTTAAACAGATAAAACATTCTTTCCCCAACGGATGGTACTGGAGGTTTTGTGAATATGTTTTTGTTTCAATTAGTGCTTGTTTCAAGGAATGTTGCATCTTTGAAAAAAGCACACAGGAAATCTTTGAGGCTGGAAAGAGCAGGGCTTTTGTCCATTTTCATGGTGGCTTTAGTGTTTTTAATAATAGGAGCAAACCTTGTGGTAAAGTGTATCAGTTTAACCAATCACGTCTTGGAGCTTGTCCAGGCTTAACTGTCTATAAACAACTTTGTCTTATTTTTTGTAATAGAACCCTTAAATTCATGTGCATGAGCCTTCGGCATAAGTAAGATTTAGACTTTTATTTTGATGAGAAGTTGAATTCTTTCCCTTCCTTTTTTTTTTTTTTTTTTTAAAAAACGGGTATTGCTTTAACAAAATTATTTAATGACACGTCCTTTGCAAATGCATATTTTCAGATATTAAAAAACAAATCGAAAGCCACTTATCATATGAATCATTGTTAAAGTCAGCTGTAATCCACTGTGTAAAATCTCCCTGTAAAGGCGCACAGGCTAGGGGCTTAAACCTGGAGCACATTAAATTAGTTCCAGTCTCTGGCCAACGGGTTTTGCCTGCCCTGCTTAGGCAGGCAAAACGGAAAGAGGCAGTTTATAACAAGAAGTCAGCTTTAGAGATCGTGGGGTCTATTGGAGGAAGATTTATAACCCCCACTTATGTAAACATTACAAATGTGGACTCTGAGTAGGAGGGGACCGTTATCGAAATCTCCCGAAGAGCATTTTCATTGTGAGTAAAATGGCCAGTGTGCACTGTTGTTTGAAGATACGCCAGCATTTCCACAGCCATCCCTCCACTGCTTTGCCTGATTAAAATGTAGCATTGTGAAGACTAACCAGACCACCTACTTCTAATTTGTTTTCACAGTGAGACTACATTGGCATCAGACGTGGAACCAAAGGAACTCTGTGCCAAAGGAGAAATTATCATTTTGGAGTTAAAGAAAAAGCAACATAATTATATGAAATCTGGGGGTAATGGAGTCTGGACATGAGTTTATACCACTGGCTGATTTAAAATGATTTTTACATATAAACGCTTTCCTAGATATCATGTTGTCTTTGAGATTGTAATAGAATCCAGATGATGCTTGAAATATTTGGTCCCATAAAATGAGGAAGACTGAAAGGAGAGATTAGCATTTGAGATTAGAATAGCTATTTATTTGATACTTCACATATGGTGAGCTGAGGTCCAGGAGCTGCACGTCTGTTTTCTTCTCATTTGGTTTTATCTCATTTGTAGTGTCTTGAAGCTTTCCACAGAAATACACATTCCTTTGCACCAAATATGTCTAACAGGGCACTAAAATCAAATCCTCTTTCTTCTTTTGGGCTTGTTAATAGTAGCTACTGTTTTATGGGTTCTAGTCTCAATCCAGGTGGTACTGAATCCACTTTCTTTAGGATCTCTCCAACCTTCCTGGAGGATAGCACATCTGTTTTTAGCATTTTTAGCTTGGTCCAAACATAAGGTTATTTGAAATGCACCTTTAAATTAGGGGCTACTGTAATAAGGGGAATGATGAGGGGCTGTGATTGACAGACATGAAGTCAGAACCCACAAGGAGAGTGTGGAGTTGAGTGTGTTAGATTGTACAGCCCCCAGAAGGGTCAGTGTGTTCTCTTTGCCCACCAGGTCTGTTTATTTGCTTTGATGGCAAGAAAAGCCACTCCTTTGCCTTTAACAGGTGTGCAGAAATGAAAGATCTGGTTAGGGCTGACATCAAAGAATAGGTGAAGTCAAAGTTGGGCTTTCTGACTAGTACCATACTACTAACACTAATGATAATTCAACTGGGTCTCTAAACTTTTATTATTTTTTATTAAGTTTTGAGGATTTCATACACACATGCAGTATATTTTGATCATATTTTGGGCCTCATATATCAAGGTTTACATGTACCATGTACCACACTAAGTACTTTATATATGTCTTTACTTTGCAGCAACTCCATTTTTGAAAAGAAGAAGCTGAGATTAGAAGTTTGGGTACATGTTCAGGTCATCCACTGTGGGTGACATTGACTGCTGTGACCAGCTCTTCTGGCTCAAGAGCCTAACCTTCTTACTCATTTACTCACTACACAATGCATGTTGAACTTTTCATTTTTAAAGCCCCTTGGGGTGTTTACATCACGACACAACCTGTAATCCCATCAGGTGTCCAACCTGCTCCGATGAGATCCATGGACTTTTCCTCAGCAGCTCTCTGCACCCAAAGACCCGATGCACAGATGAGAGGCCCTGAACGCAAGGGGAACTTATGTTGGATGCAGATGGGATGCAAGGTGATTTGTGCAGAGGTCATCCTGGTAGTGGTGAAGGTAACCCTTTGGTCTTGGAGGCTGATACTCAGTGCAGAAGGATTAAGATGATGGATGGTTCCTGTCATCTGCACATAGTTTAGATCTGTTCCTTCATGTGATTGAGATGCCCTAAGTCTTTTTGATACTTCCTGTATTTTCTAGCACTGCCACTATAAAATTGTACCATGAAAGACTCCAGGTTTGAACATAAACTGAACTTGTGCTAAAGGCAACAGAGTCTTATCACTTATTGCCACTACTTCCTTGATTAAGCGAACTTTAGTCATTTGAGAAGTTTGACCCATGCCCATCTATACATGGGGAAAAGAAAATATAAGTAGTTAACATGGATTTCAGAATGAATAATGGTCTCCAAAAGCAAGGCACCAAAGTAAACCAGCAGTAACGAACGTGTAATTGTAAGGTCTGAAGAGGTTGTGACTGATAACAGTGAATTTATTCTCCACTTACATAATTGGGGTAAACACTGAACAGAAAGGAAAACATTCCAAAGGCACAAGCAGACCTAGTGGTGGCAGAACTGAGGAGGATGGAGGAAGAGAAAGGGAAGTACTCCCTCCTCTTCAAGAGGGTTTCAAGAGGTGAGACAAGAGGCATGCTCTATAGTTGATGAAAGAAGAAACAGTGGTATAGCTGTCACTATCTGATCTACAACAGTGAACTGAAAACTGTGATATAAATGTGGTGTGTGTGTGTGTGTGTGTGTGTGTGTGTGTGTGTGTGTGTGTGTGTGTCAGGGACAAGGGGCTGATTCTGCTCTATCTCTGAGCGAAAGCAGTAGATAAAGCTGAACAAAGGGGTTTGCCACCGAAGGGTATGGCGTGCT
Organism: Onychomys torridus; assembly: GCF_903995425.1. Lineage (NCBI taxonomy): Eukaryota > Metazoa > Chordata > Mammalia > Rodentia > Cricetidae > Onychomys > Onychomys torridus. The sequence continues at coordinate 35,963,964 of NC_050452.1, forward strand.
ATTTAATGACTTGACGCTGAGCTTCTGAGCAGCCAAACCTGGTGTCCACCAGAAAGCAGTTTCCTCTTTGAAGTGGAACCTGGCTTGGGAGGAAGAGACGGTGCTGCTGATTTTCCCTGTGTACCACTTGATACTTTAGAATTGAATCTTATGGAGTGTGTTCATTCCTTTCTTTTGAGAGCAGTAAGATTTATTTAAGACAAACCCGGTGGAGTTAAAGGATGCTCAGGTTCTCCCCTCTGTCGTCAGGAATGTCCTGTCTTGCACACACTTTTCTTTTTCCCCTGTGCAGAGAGCTGAGAAATCACGTTGAACAAGCACAAATGTGTTCCTGGTTTTGTTTAGTCCCTAAAATTCCCTTTGTGGGTAAGGTGAGGCTTTCCAGAAAAGACATCTTTCATAATCCACTTGGCTAATTAGGCTAGCTTTCTTGATGACTAAATAAACCTGACCAATGACCTATGGACCGTTTTGATTAATCTTCAATCCCAAGTTACCAAGCTCGGTAGATTTAAATGATGGATGTAGCGACACAATGCCTCAAGGACCTCGTAGATTATGTTTGTCTTTTGGTTTTGCTACCAGGATGTGCCCATAACCTGGAGGGCTATTTCTTTGTAACAGATCAGCATGCAGCAGCCTTGACTGTCTGGAATCTTAAAGCTGGTTAAGCACTTAGTGAAATCCTGTGAGTTCTCTTTGGAAGTAGTGTTCACCCCAGCCCACCACATGCATCTTAACATCATTGTTCCGTTTCTCTCAGTTTCCTTTGCAGATTGACTTTGGCTCATTTCTTACATTGTCATTCCTAGACTGACTTTTTTGGTCATGTCTATTTTTTTCTAAAAACCTATTTGGCTAAACTTATTTGACCTTAAACTTATCTTTACTTCTCAGGAAATACAGTCACCTCCCAGTTCAGCACTGGGACAAGGGAGATGTTGTTTATGCTCATGGTTTCTTTCAATGGAGAGACCATTTTCAACATGTATATTTTTCTCATTTCCTGGGTGTATAATCATAGCCTTAGTTTGTTTTATGCTAGTAAACTGAATAATCAACAGTTCTTGGTGTATCACCCTTAAAAATGCTCATAGATTACTGTTTTTTTAACATAATTTCTTTATTGATTCTTTGAGAATTTCAGATCATGCACCCTATTTCTTCTCACCCCCAGTCCCCCCCATATCCTCCCCTCACCGCTGTAGTGCCCCTCAAAAGAAAATTTAAATGAAAATCAAAACAAAACAAGCAAACAAGAACAAGATCAGAACAAACCAAACAAAAACAACCCACCTCTTCATTTCTCCTTCTCGCCTCTCCAGCCCCTCTTCATTTGTCCTGTGGCACTGGGAGCCTTGGTGTGTCATGTAGTACATACCAGTGTGTTCAATCAGCTTTACTAGCAAGTGTTCATTGCAATGAGTCACTGGTCTGGTTTAAGGCCTCTGGTTTCTGGTACACCATCATCACTAGATCCTCACTGGAACTCCTCTGGGATATCCCTCAGCCTCCTAGAGTCCCTTGATATTGCTCCACAAGCCCAGTCACTTCATGAGCAGGTCCTAGTTAGTGTAGATGTTAGGATGGGCCAACCCAAGGCCCTGCTGTGGGCCTGAATGGTAGCTGAATTGGTTATTCCTGACCACTGGGGCCACCCACCTCAGGCGAGGGGGTGGAGCCAGCTCCCCTACACCCATGCCATCAGGGCCCTGGGTGGCAGCATAGGTTATCCAGACCAACATGGCTCTGGTGGTAGCATGGCCCTTGGACCCCAGCAAGGCCACAGATTGTGGCCCAGACCCCAGGTGTCTATGTGGTCTTTGGTGGCAAAATGGGCCATGGACATTAGCACAGACCCTGACTTCTGTAGGGCCACAGACCCAGACATGGTTTCTGGCAGCAGTTCAGGTCTGGACAATACTATGGCTCCAGGTGGCAGCATAGGCCAACCAGATCAGTTTGCTCTGGTGGCGGCCCCTGGGCATCTACATGGTCACAAGTGGTAGGCATCCTTATGGCCTTTGGTGGCAGCATGGGTCATGGAATCCACAGGGACTCTGGCTGTGGTAGGATCAAGGACCCATACATGGCCCTTGGCATCCGCCTGGCTCAGATATCACTATGGCCCCAGGTGGCAGGCATACCTCCCACATCAGCCTGCTCCTCACTGCCTTCTCTTCTTCCTTTCTGCCTCTTTCCACAGCACATGAACCATTCCATTTCCCTTTCTCTCCCATTTCTCCACCACATATTTGCTCACCGTAATGGGATCCACCTGCCTGGTGCCATAAGTGTGGACAAGGGTGGGCCCATGGATGTCTGGCCCTGGCCGACTGTCCCCTGCCTGAGCTGAACTTCATCAGAGATTACTGTTATTTTACAATGTTTTTGTGATGTTGGGAATCAAGCCTGTAGTCTCACATTTAGCTAGATAGTTGTTTTATCACTGAACTATACTCCCAGCCTTTATAATATTTTAAAGATATTCAGTCTTGCCCAAAGATAAGCATTTACTATGTGCTTATACATTTTAAAATACCCATTATCCATTTTCTCATCACAGGAAAACTGTGAGGAGGGTGACAGAACTCTATCTCTCCAGTTACAGATAGGGAAGAGAGATGAGTGACCTGTGTAGTCGCTCCGTCCAGTTGGCCTTGCTTCCATGCTAATCTGCAGTAGGTTGGAATCTAGCACTGGGTAGGCAAGAGCATAATGAAACATGGAGTTTCAATACAACAATACTGACCCCAACTAAGGCAAGTTGGTACTAACGTGGCTGGGTATTGCTGTGACAGACCTGACCATGTTTTAGGGAGGATTGTGGGAGGACTTTGGAGTTCTGGGATAGAAAAGCCATTGAGTGTTGAGAGCTCAGTGCAGTGTTCTGCAGGAGCTTAGAAGATAAGAATGTTAAGAGCTGTGCAGAGGATGGAGGTGAAGTCTTCTGGAAGTGTTTCCTCAGAGTCAGCACACAGAGGCTGTGTTCTGGAGATGGTCAGGGTTGTACCTCATGCTGACAGCCTGACCTGGTAATGTGTAAGAGTCACCCGAGTAGTATGGGTTTTGAAGGCATAAAGGGGTCATAGAGAGCAGCTGACACTTGGTATTGTGAGAGGCCAGAAAAGGCCAGTGGTAAAGGGGCAGCCTCAGTGGCAGCTGGAAGCCTAGGACTGAAGAACTCATGCAGAGAAGTTGAGGCTTGGCACCATGAAGAGAGCCTAGGAAAGGCTCTGAGTGAAAGTGCAGCTCAGATACAGGAGAAGAACTGGGTTTTGGAGATGCCAATGCCATGGGATGACACCCAGATCAAAAGCACAGTGGAGTGAAGCCAGCCGGAGACAAACTGTGTGTACTACAGAGGGCAGAACCAGAGAAGTGACCCAAGCCCTTTCGAGGAGCCCTAAAGATCATGAGTGAATTCCAGTTATGGATTATTTACCCTTGGAGTTTGTATTTGCTCAGATTGTGACTGTTCCCTGGTTCTTCCCTCTTGAAGTAAGGATGTATCTAATTTTTTTTTTTTTATAGGAGCTCATAGTTGAGAGACTGAATTTTAAAAGAGATTTTTAAGTTTTAAAAGAGACTTTGAATTTTGAAATGACTGAATTTTAAAATGTTTGAATTTGTAAAGACTGGATCTTTTTAAGTTTATAAAATGTTTTATATTGTGATATTGATATTAATGTGTCAACTTGGGGATGAACAAGAAAAGAAAGATTGTGGCCTAACAGTGGTATGTATGTCAAGGGGTCAGTTGTACTGGCTAGATTTCGTTTTTTGTGTTGTTTTGTTTTTGAGACAGGGTCTCTCTGTGTAGCCCTGGCTGTCCTTGAACTTGCTTTGCAGACCAGGTTGGCCTTGAACTCACAGAGATTGCCCTGCTTCTGCTTCCCGAGTGCTGGGACTAAAGGAGTGCACCATCACTACCTGGCGTGTTTTGTGTTTGTTTGTTTTTATGTCAACTGGATACAAGCTAGAGTTATCCGAAAGGAGGTAGCCTCAATTGAGAAAATGCTACCACAAGATTAGTCTATAAGGCATTTCTTAATTAGAGATTGATGGGGAGGGCCCAGCCCATCATAGGTGGTGCTACCCCTACGCTGGTGTCCCTGTGTTCTATAAGAAAGCAGGGTGAACAGGCCCTTGAGGAGCAAGCCAGTAAGCAGCACCTTTCCATGGTCTCTGCATCAGCTCCTGCCTCCAGGTTCCTGCCTTGCTTGAGTTCCTGTCATGACTTCCTTTGATGAAAAACCTGTGATACGGAAGCATAAGATGAATAAGCCCTCTCCTCCCCAAGTTTCTTTGGTCATGGTGTTTCATCACAGCAATAGATACTCTAAGACACCTTGTGCCACTCTAAAAGCTAGCCAACAAAGAGGAAATTTTCAGGCCAGGTCCAACTTGATTTTTCTATATCCCACAACCCAGTGTGCAGTGCCTTCAGAATAGGGTCTTACATGTAGTTAAGGTGGGCACCTAAGAGCAATAATAGCCTGTGTTGTTTTAAGGCTTTTGGTGGGCTCTCTGACGAATAACTCATAGAGAGGTATCCCATGCCTCGCACTGAGATTTTCATTCAGTAGCCCATGTCTCCTATGCCTTGTCCACCCATGTAGGGCGCCTCCATTCAAACTCCTCTTTAATGTTTATTCAGTGTGTATGCATTTTGTCTGCATGGGTATCTGTGTGTCACAGACATACAGTGCCCATGGAGGAACTGCAGTTACTGACGGTTTGTGAGCCATCATTGGGTCCTGGAAATTGAACCTGAGTGCTCTGGAATAGCAGCCAGGGTTCTTAAGAGCTGAGCTATCTCTCCAACTCCCTGAACTCCTTTTTATAAATGTCATTACAAGTTTAGTTCACAAAGTAATGGGTTTCTGTCGTGCTTCTTAACACACTCTTAGATTTGGTTAATCCATGGTTTCTCCCACTTGTGTGTTTGACCAGCCTGGCTCCTCTAGTGCTTTCTTTAAGCTGAGTATCCTGCACTAGCCCATCCTTGTTTGAACCTTTAGCCCCAGCATACCCCTTCCTTCATTCCCGTGTGTTCTACTGCCCTTCTCCCAATCAGGCCCTCTCCCACAGACCCCTTTATAGCTTCCTGACTCCTACAGGCACTGCAAGTTACACATAAAAAGAAAAGTTAAATTCCAATGCAGGCTCTAATATGAGAGAACATGCAGTGTTCGTCTTTCTGGGTGTATGTTACCTCACTTAGTGTAATATTTTCCAGTTCAATCTATTTCCCTTCAAATTTCACTTTTCTTTAGAGCTAGATAACTAAAACTGCATTGTGTGTATGCCCCAAAATTTCTTTATGCATCCATTAGTGGGTGCACATCTAGGCTGACTCCATTTCCTAGCTATTATGAATAGAGCAGCAAGAAATATGCCTATGCCAGTGTCTCTGTGGGAGGATTGGAGTGCTTTGGGTGTATTCCCGGGAGTTATGTAGCTGTGCTATATGTTTAGCTTTTGGAGCATCCTCCTTACTGATTTCTGTAGTGATCACACAGTCTGTACTTCTAACAACAGCACACAAGCATCCTCCTTTCCCAACATCCTCAACAGCATTTGTTGTCACGGATTCTTAATGAGGTGGGCTCGCCAAGGAGCTGGAGTTTGTGTTCCCCTGATGATAATGATGTTGCACACCTTCTTAAAAGGTTACTAGTCATCTGTCTGTCTGTCTCTTCTTCCTCTCCCTCCTCCTCTTCCTCGTCCTCTTCTTTTGAGAACTCTGTGTTAGGTTCACAGTCCCTTTTTGATTGGGTTATTTGTTTTCTTGGTTTCGTTTCTTGAGTTCATTAAGTGGTCTAGATACTTAACCTCTGTTGAGTTTATCTCTGGAAAATACGTTTCACCCGTTTTGTAGTCTACCTTTTCATTTAATTGACTGCTTCCCTTACCATACAGAACCTTCTTAAGGTCAGGAAGGCCTGTTTGTTACTTGTTTAACTTGTTTCCTAAGCAACTAGGGTCCTATTCAGAAAGTCCTTACCTTTGCTCGTACCTTAAGGTACATCTCCTGCTCTTTCCTTTAGCAAATATCTCATTTTTTTCTAAGTCCAACTGTATTTAACTTTATTAAGGAAACTTTTGATAAACAATTATGGTATTTCAGGCAGGATTTGAGCCAGCAGTCATTAATAGTATACAAGGCCTTCCAAACTCCTTCCTGAGTAGACTACCAAGATCAGAAAGCCGCTGTAAAATCTAATGACGTCTTCACTGATGCTGTCAACAGGGCAAGTTTGGAGTGAGGACTGATATAAGCATGCCGTTGAACCTCTTTTCACAAGCTGACCCCGGTTGTCAGGAAATGAAGTAAAAATGGCAGAATTCTCATTCTGAAGATCCACAATCTTTTAGAAAAGGAACCGCTGCTCTTTTGAGGAAAGCCATCTCAGTGATGTCAATGCAAAGCCAGATTGCCCCACCTATTGGCATCACCAGTGGTAGGGGGTTGGGTCCCAACAGGTCTCTGGTTTTTTGTTTTTGTTTTTGTTTTTGTTTTAAGACAGGGTTTCTCTGTGTAGCTTTGAAGCCTGTCCTGAAACTTACTCTGTAGACCAGGCTGGCCTCGAACTCAGAGATCTGCCTGCCTCTGCCTCCTGAGTACTGGGATCAAAGGTGTGCGCCACCTCCCAGCCAGGTCTCTGGTTTTAAGGGAGTTAAGTATATGTTGGTGCTCGAGAGGGCAGAGGATGTAAAAATGAATTTCAAGTTTTCCTTTATCACAGGTGTTTGGTGCTAAGGTGGCACCATGTGTCAATATCAGGTAATTGCTCCTGGGAGCCAAGAGGAGTCTTTCAAAGCCCAGGGAAGGGTGTTTCCTCCATGTTAGTCCAGCTTGGTTTGTTAGCGATACAAGTTCTTTCCCTACAAAACAATTAAGTAGTCTGTGTGCTAACAACACAGCTTAAAAGCAGTCAAGCAAAGCCCAGTGTTTTCATGAACCTTGGTAAAGACAGTATTTCAAGCTATACAGTCATCAAAAATGTACACATTTCTCTTGGCATCTCCAGCACCTTCAGCTTCCTCTGCCTGCTTCATTTGGGCATCTCTGCTTTCTGCTGCATCTTCTCTCCCTTCTTTGAAGGCCTTTTGTTTTGTTTTGGTTTTGGTTTTTTGAGACAGGGTTTCTCTGTGTAGTTTTGGTGCCTGTCCTGGATCTTGCTCTGTAGACCAGGCTGGCCTCGAACTCACAGAGATCTGCCTGACTCTGCCTCCCAAGTGCTGGCATTAAAGTTAAGTACCACCACTGCCCAACCTTTGAAGGTTTTTTTAAAGCTTGGCTTCTTTCTGTGGAGGAGCAGGTTAGCAGACAGCTTTGCAGATCTTCTTTTTCTATGGTTCTGGAGGATCCTCTTCATTTTCCTTTAGGGGCATGGGGTGGGGGATGCAGCGATTCATGGAATTGGTTGGTTAGCAGAGGTTTGGCCACTGATGCTGCTGCTCCTCCCCCTTCTCCTCCCTTCTCCCTTCCTTCTTACTGCTCTGCAAATATTTACGGAATGACGTTCTTATTCCAGCACTAAACTAGTCTTCGAGGTTAAGCACTGATATGTACCTATAGATATAGCCAATATGCTAGTGATGTGTGCCAATACAGTGATTGGAGGGCCACAGGATGACCAACTCCAGCCCATGTTTTGTGTTGAAAAGCAGTCTGGGGTCTGTTAATGAACTAGATGTGTAAATTCCTGTGTTGAATAACTACTTCTCCATGTGATGGTTTTTGGGAGGAAGTGACAATTTATAATTTGTAAGTAAACCAGAACCTTTTTAGAGGTAATTACATTTAGATGAGGTCATGAGGATGAGAACCCCATACTGGGATTGGTGTCTTTATAAAGATCAGCCAGGGTGTCTTTCTTCTCTTCCTCTTCCTCCCCTCTCTATGTATATATGCATGATTTCACTCTACCTCTGTCTCTATTTCTTTCTCCAGTTTATACACATACAAACCGAGGACACAGTAGGAAGTCAGCAATGTCTGTAAGCCAGAAAGAGGGTCCAACTAGAACTTGTTTTGCAGGCACCTTTATCTCAGATTCCCCCAGACTCTCCAACTTTGAGACTATATGTCTATTGTTTAAGCCACTAGTCTGGAGTATTTTTATTACAGTACCCTGTGGTGACTAAGATAGGCAGCTTCATTGGGGGAAGGGGGCAGCTGTCCACCTTCCAAACCCCCCATGTTTACTAACTCCTTTTGCTTTCCTATGACAAAGGTTGTATCAACCGGTAATTGATGGTTTCAGCATGGTTGAATTTGCCTTCTAGAGGGGATTTGTCAGGAGTGTATAACTTAGTTCCATTCTCTCCTTAGTGCTTTTTTTTTTGGCAGGGGGAGAGGCTCTTTCCAAGTATTTCCAAGGTGTCGATAACAGTGAGAAGTCTGGACTAGGGCAGAAGAGCATGCTTCTTTCCCAAGAACTTAAGGGAAAGTAAAGCTCTCAGTCCCTGTCTCCAGTGAGCCTGGCACAGGCCATCTGTCTGGTGCAGGCCATTCCCTCAAGGGAGGGGATTTCCTCCATGGCCACTGCTGGGCTCCTTGTCAGTTATTAAAGTTGGGAAATGAGGTGAAAACTTCCATAGGAGCTGACATATGATCGGTAGCCACCCAAGAGAAAACTGAGTGTCATTATGTAGAGGACGGGCAGTGGATAAGCAACTTAAACGGGTATTTGTTTGACACCTCTTTTATTTTTTCAAGGTTATTTTACTAGATAAAACTGAGTCTTCAACTGGATCTTTTCTCATTGGTTTAAAAATAAAAGTCAGGGCACTGCTCTCTCCACTAATGCTCTGGCTCTCACTCCCTTTGCCTTTTGGACTTGGGTCAGGATAGTCAGGAAGAGTGAATGTACACACTAGTAGCACAGTGGTCTGCTTGCTTCTTTGCCAGCTGAGGAGGACAAGACTACGTGCATTTGGTTGCATATTGGCTTTGTTTGAAATTAAGGCCTTTTTGATTATGCAGCTGGAAATCCACAAAATATGCTCACATACTGACACACATACTAATACACACTCACACACATTTAGTAAACACGCATATACATATACCATCTTTTTAAGCATGAACTAATTTTTTCTCTTTGCTGTGACCAAGTATTTCCACCGAGAGCCAAAGGAGTTTCTTCAAATGTGCAGAAAGTGATGAATTACAGTATAGATAAACACACTGGAAGTATTTCCACAAGTGTGACCATGCAGAACACTAAATCTTCCATAATTAATGTTTGTTTTTGTTTTTTTTTCTGTTTGCTGCTGAGTAAGCATGAGATTATGGCTTTAGTTTTATCCACTGTTACTTAGTTTCCTTTTCTTTCTCTTGCCATCTGAGCATTAAGCATGAGATACTCCCTTAGCTGCTTTAGCAGTTAGTTAACCCTATCATTGCACTGTTTCTATGCTTCTACAGCCAGTGGGAGCTCAGCTTCGTATTCTTTTCCTGAGGAACATAGTGCAGCCACCATCACGTGTATATTTTATTGTCAGGGCATCTGAATCTTTCCTTTGGGGGAAAGATTACAATTTGCTTATATGCTTACCATACAAAATTAAGGCATTACAGCTTGCTAAAGTGACCTATAGTTTCAATATCTAGAGATCTTCTTAGTATGTTGGCATGTTTCTCTTCATATCCTTTCTATACACACACAGACAGGTCATTATTGTTGTTTTCATGAAGACAGACCCACTCAGCAACACCCATCCATAGTTTTCTCTGTTATTCATGCCATTGTAAGTCTTCCATACAGTCACAGCTCTCACGGTCACACCTTCAATGTCCTCATTATTCTATTGGATCAGTAGCTCATGCCCAGACCTTACGTTATAAATAAGGCTGAAGTTTATGTCTTTGTATATATCAATAACCATTTCTTTAACATAAATACTTAATTTTTGTACATCATGAGGCATTTTAAGAATTTCAGTATTGGCAAAGGGCCAACAGCAATACATCAACTTAAGTGCTGTACGGAGTTCCAGAAGTTGCTGATTGCACTGCACCATCATTAGCGCTGACGATTTAATAAGAGAAATAAAAACAAGCCGGTCCTCTTTAGCACATTGTAATTACTTAAGTCAGGTGGGTATTTTTCATGTCCGGTTGTCCCAGTTGCCTATATTAACATGCCTTGAAATACTAAATTCTGCTTTCTTTCTTTTTGGGGGTTCCCTTTATCCTTATCTCTTTTTTTTTTCCTATAGAAGTTTTCCTCCAATTTGTGAATGATATTCATGTTCTTGTTATGTTCATATATTATGCTTGTCTTTTTTTTTTTTTTTTTTTTTTTTTTCGAGACAGGGTTTCTCTGTGTAGCTTTGAGCCTTTCCTGGAACTCACTCTGTAACCCAGGCTGGCCTTGAACTCACTGATATCCGCCTGGCTCTGCCTCCCAAGTGCTGGAATTAAAGGCGTGCACCACCACCTTTATGCTTGTCATTTGATATTAACTATTGATACTTTTAAGCATATATGTTATTTTTATGCAGCCAAATCTGTTTCTTTCCTTGGTTTGTTTTGTGAAATTTCATGGAAGATGTTATGGAATGCCTTCCATCATCCATTTATCCACGCATCTATGTGCAGCAGCTATTGTTCCCCTCTCTTGGCAGGTGAGGAGACAGACTATGTCAGTGGCAGGATGGAAGTTGGGATTCTGAAGCCTCAGTATGAGCTGGCTCTCTCCAGCTTAGTTCCACTTGGTTTTACCTTTGATGTTATGTTGAAGTCTTCTACCTCTCGGGATGATGCAAACATTCACTTGTGTTTTCTTTTAGTATAATTATGACTTAAGGCTTAACTCATATCTATGTTTATATCATAATTCCTGAGATTACTTTTGTTTTCTCATCTGTAGACACAGAATAATTACTTGTTGCTTTTCATTCAAAACTCTTCCTTTGTTTTCAAAGCTGTTGCTAAATTCTTTTCTTCTTTCCCCCCATATTAATACTGTTAGTTCAACAAACTTTTGTTTGGCTTGTTCCTTGTGCAAGAATCTCTCCTAGGCACTGTAGGAATGCATACATGCGTGAGATGGACTCCATCCTTGGTGAGGTAATATAAAGAGAAATGCACAGAGGAAACTTCAGGATGAACTATGTTGACTATGGAAGAGCCACACAGGGGCTGGAGTGGGGAGGCAGAAAACAGTTGATGGGAAGATGAGAGGCATTAAGGAAGGGCTTGGAGGGAGTGGAACTGAAAGAGAGGTTTTGAAGGCAGGAGAAACTCAGCCTGTAATGTGGGAATAATAGAGCTGTCTCACTGGGCCACAGTAAAGATCAAATGAGTGTGTGTGTGTGTGTGTGTGTGTGTGTGTGTGTGTAACATGCCTGGCATGCAGTCACTTCTCATGATCACTACTAGGACAAAGGACGGGAAAACGCCAGTGGTGGAGGAATTCCACCTTGTGCACTTACTTGCCTAGCAGAGTCTCCCTCTTGATGATTTTGTGTTCATAGCTGGTTTGCAGTTTTTGTGCTTTTCCAGAGTTGTTCGTGCTGTGCTTGAAGGAGGTCAGGCTATCAGAGAAGGAAAATAAACTTAATTAACTTGGAGCCAGTTTTATTGAATTTTATATATAATGCTTTTATTTTGAAAATTATTCATTTGTTGTGAATTAATCTTAGAAAGAAGTTTAATTAAGAAAGCCTAACTGTCTCAGTTATAGATTGTAATCACAGTTAAATTGAAATAATTCAAGTAGTTGTGTGTGTGTGTGTGTGTGTGTGTGTATGTGTGTATGTGTGTATGTGTGTGTGTGCGCGCACACACACACACAAGAGTGCTTTTCCTTACTACAGATGGGGAGAACTCCATTTTGTTTCCAACTGTGAACAAACTTCTTAAGAAGCATCCTGGATGCTTTTTCATTGCTGATTTGGATATGTGGAGGCTGCTGAGTGGAGACAGCCTCCCCACCTTTCCTCCTGGAAAGAGGCAGTCAGTGTTTTGGACTCCATAGTTCTTGTGCAGGACTGTGTTGGACACTGAGGGCCATTTAGTGCTGTGGGCCCCCCTTCTACCTCCAATGCGAATAATTGCCCTAAGGCTCATCGTCCTCTGTGTCAGCCTAACCACTTCCACTTCCTGATGCTCACAAAGGCTCAGGGTCACCCAGCAGAAAACCTCTGCTTTAACATCCTAGCACCAATCTTTTCTTGAAGGTGCAACATATAAAGGCTCATTCTTGGAGACCTAAGCTCTACCTAACCTCCTCTCTAAAGACCTTTGGCTTCCATCTAGAACCTATTCCCCATCTCTGTCCCTTCACAGCACCTGTTAACAGCTTTGCTGGCTAGCTCCCATGTGCAGAAGTTCCCACAACTACCCAAACAGCATCATCATCTGGAGACATAATGCTTCAATATTTGAGCCTGTTGGGGACATTTCACATTCAGCCCTGTTAGCAGGTTACCCTTTCTAGCTAATTACAGTCTGGGAAAGGCATTGGTTACATTGGAAATGCTGATGGGATTGACTAAGTCTGTCTTTGATCAGGTGTTTACATTTCACACTAATGTTCTGGGCAGCATTGTCATGTAGACATGTAGGGCAAGGCAGCTGCTATACTGTTAGACCATTTGTAGATGCCAAGGTGGAAACTAGTACAACTTTATTCTTAAAACATGTTGTCAGATACCTACTAACTAGTCACTGCCATCCTAAACACCAGGATGTATAGAAGGTGGAAATTTATATGGGATATCAGACCAGACTTGTTCTTCTTGTAATCCTGCTAAATGTTAGTTTTCATTTCTCAAGTTTCAGAAAATATTTTGTTTGGCTTTCCAAAAAGAAAAATTTGATCCATTTCCTACCTTGTGCCATCCATAGAGGCAAACTGCAAGGTGACAGTGCTCTGAACCTGTCATCTGTCTCCTCTTTAGACGTGTTCTGAGAGGGCAGGAAATTCAAACATCAACAACCTGTGTGAATCCCATTCATGGTGCTTTTCAGTCATGGAGGACTGAGTCCATAGAGTCAATGCTAGATAAAATGGAAAGATTCACAAGTACAGAGTTGTACAAACCCACAAAACGACTCACATTAAAATGCTGTTCACTCTTATTACACATACAGGGGAAAGGTAAATTTAGTAGTATTTTAATAATTTGGATTACATGTTTTTTGTATTAAGTGAATTTGTTCATCCAGCATTTTAATTTCTAAAGACAAGAAACTCAAAAACCTGAAGCAAGCTATAATGTATCTTATTACATAGGTTTAAGAAAAAATATATTTCTTTTCTAATAATTTTTGCTCTTAAGTGGAAAAGTTACTAACTCTAGGAGTGATTTAAGTGTTTCTCTGTTTGTTTAGGGCAGCTTCTGAGTTTCTATATTTCAGTTCAACCTCCTGTGAAGACCCCTGGAAATGGCTAAAATATGCAGCCATTGTGGGGGAGGTGTTGGCTGGAGTCAGCAGAATAGGAAACCCCAGAGTAAGCTGAAATAAGAGTGAGCCTGTCTGCAGTCACATGGGCTGCCGCAAATATGCACAACCTTGTGTGTGCTGTGCTGGGCGGGCAACAGCGTTTGCATGGCTGATAGGAATCTTTATTATGCTCAGAACTCTCCATGCTAACTTTACTGAAGAAAAGGCATTTCTTTTTACTGGGGACATAGGGTAAGACAGGGGTGTGGGGACTCACTGTTTCATGTCGGCAGATGTTTCTAACTTTGTGGTGAATTTACCGCACACCCCCATCGAAACCCCAGAATTCTAACAAAGTGAGGAAATAAACCAATTTCAGACTTCATTAATGTGAGTCTCATTTTATTCTTCCAAATGTCTGATTTAATCATTTGATTGAAATGGAGATGGAGAATACAGTTAATTTATCCCACCAACATTTTCTGTGTGTGTTAGGGTATACTTAGCCTGATAGTAGAAGCTAGGGACCTAAAGATAACCAGGGCTTTGACTTGACATTTTTCTTGGTGTGTGTGTGTGTGTGTGTGTGTGTGTGTGAGTGTGAGAGAGAGAGAGAGAGAGAGAGAGAGAGAGAGAGAGAGAGAGAGGCATATGCCATGGCACATATGTGGAAGTCAGAGAACAAGCTTGGGTGTTAGCCTTCACCTCCCACCTTGTTTGAGTCAAGATCTCCTCTTGTTCACCACCACATAAACCAAGATAACCAGCTCAGGGGCTGTCATGGGTCCTCCTATGTCCACCCTGCATCATGCTGTAGGAGTGAAGGATTGCAGATACATACATGCTACCACATCTGGCTTTGCATGGGTTCTAGGGGTCAAAGCTTTGGTCCTTATGCTTGCTCAGCAAATGCTTTATCTGCTCCATCTTCCTAGCCCAATACTTTGACTGGTGATTCCATTGTGTCTATCTGCTGTTGGTGGGCCATTTGCAATATTAGAATGCTAATTTCTTTGTGTGTGATTCATATTCAATTTCTCTTCAGACTTTTGTATGTATGGTCCTTTCCTCCTCTTCTTCCTCCTCCTCTTTTTATTTTTAATACTTTTTTTTTTTTTAGTTTTGTAATGTTTAATTCTGGATTTTTAAAAAACGTTCACCCTACTTGGTATATCTTGTATCTGGTGTTGTACATCCTGTATCTAGTGTTTTATGCTTTTAACCAATCCTAGAAATTTATATGTATTATCTTATCCAGTGTGTTTGTTCTCTATTTTTAAAATTCTGGAGCTCCTATTAGAATATATTTTAGGGTTGGCATGCTGACTCAGCTGGATAAGTCACTTAAAAGGCCACAGAAATATCTGAATAAAAAAGATTGAAGTTACAATGGCATGAAAATCAATAACAGAAGACATTTTGGAAAATTAACAAATATGTGGAAATTAGACAATATGCTCCTAAACAATGAATGGGTAAAAAAATATTTTGAGACTAATAAAATTGAGCAAACACCATAATAAAAATTGTAAGACACAGCAAAAGTAGTTCTAAGAGGAAATGTTAAACAATAAACACCTATCAATCAAATAGTTCCGGGGCTCGGCCACTCTTCCTCTTACGTAATTTACTTCTGTGGCCTCTCAGTAGCTTTTTCTCATTTCCTTAGGAAAGAGAGTCGATGGAAAATTTATATGGAACTACTTTAAAGGAAATGCAGGCATAATCCTGATGTCACAGGGTGAGGGAAACCGAAAGTCATAGAGGAAGGGAGAAGCAAATCCAAGGCCTACATCTCTGAACTTGCATGGCTGCATAAGGCACACCATGGTTGTGCAGCTGTGAGGGAACTCTGAAGGGACCTGTGTATTGTCGCTGTTCCTGCCAGTGTACGGGGCAGAGCCCTGCTGGGAATGTATCATTGAGCTCCTGTACATGCCTGTCTCCCCCTGCTCTCACTGTTTTTAAAGGTTGTCACAAGAACTGCTATCCATCCTCACTTGTGCTGGATCCTCTGGTGTCTCTACATGGTCATGCAGAAAGCCAGAGGCTCCATGGGATCAGTTGGGTTGAACGCAGGCATCAGGCTTTTGGTTTGTAATGTTATATATCTGTGTCAAAGTTGTTCTCCAGGCAGCCTGAAAGAGTGGGCAGTGCTGGGATGTGGTAGTGCAGTACCTCACGGACTGATGTATCCCATTAACCAGTGGCCAGTCTTGGTGTGTATGTGTAGCGGGGGAGTTGGAGGGTGTGTAAATACATCCAGTTCTCCAGCCCTCTCCATTAAGCCTCCCTTTGGAGAGCAAGCTAATCAAACAGTAATGGAAGTGCTAGCACACACACTTGAAAGCTGAGGGCTCATCTTATTTATTTCCTACAAGAGCCTGGTGAGGAGTGGGGTACTGTGCAAGAACTCGAGACCCTGAGATTTAAATGCTGTGCAGTAGCTTGAATTATAGCCTTTGGTACCATTCCTTTACAGAAATAGGAAATCTACCTTCTAAATTTATATCAGCGCACTTTAAAAATAGGAGAACAATACTAAGAGCCCTTCAGTTAATTTCTGTAAAATCTAATTTGAGGAAACCCAGAAATATTTTCTATGCCAAAATGCTTCCCAGTTACCATTAAATCAGAAATTCAGCCACCAAGGAGTCATCTTGCTTCCTCTCAGGGTGCCGCTTCTCTCTTTAAATGCAGTGTTGT
The DNA here is from genome assembly GCF_903995425.1 of Onychomys torridus. Taxonomy (NCBI): domain Eukaryota; kingdom Metazoa; phylum Chordata; class Mammalia; order Rodentia; family Cricetidae; genus Onychomys; species Onychomys torridus. The sequence goes on from NC_050452.1 coordinate 35,980,081, forward strand.
CTTGGAAGAGTTCCGCCTTCTAGACCTCCGTGTCTGAGAGGAGGAATTCTCACAGGCAGAACCTGGGGAGTTCTGAGAAGAGACCAGAAAGGAGCAAAGTCAGAATGGAGAGCAGGGACTGTGGGCAAACTGCTGACTTCATGGTTTGCTTCTGGCCTCTGTCCCATCATTCAGTAGATCTAGTCTGTGGCCCGCCAACTGCATTGTTGCTAGAAGACAAGACCACATCCGGCACTCGAGCTGGAGGTCGTGAATGTGAGCCACAGCGTTCTGTTCCTGAGAAGTCACTCTGCTAAGGGAGCCCAGGCCTTGGCCTCTAACAGGCCATTCTCCTTGCTCCAGTGTGGCATGTGAAGTGCACAGAAACAGGTCTCAAGGTGGCAGCTCTCCCATTGCCTCTCACCAGTGTTTTCCCAGCCTTCCCAAGGGTTTGTTCTCTTAGCCTTGCCCTGAGAATCCTGGAAGTCACATTCCACACAGGCTGAAGAATTCATTATCATATTCTTCATGGAGATAACTAACATTATTTTATAATGTTATACTTTATAAAATATTTTATATTTTCAGATATCTCTTAGGTTGTCAAAACTCAAACTCATATAATTTCTGCTGCATGCTAAGAGTTATGGGATTGTTTCTTGGCCATATTAAAAAGCAGGCAAGGAGAGGGAGAGATGGCTCAGCAGTTGGGAGCACTGGCTGCTGTTCTAAAAGAACTGGGTTTGATTCCCAACACCTACATGGTGGCTCACAACCATCTGTGGGATATTTTATAATTGGGACAGGATCTACCAATAGTTCAAGCCAAGAGTGGACACACTGAGCTGGTACCTATTACAAGAGTGTGATTTAGTGTTTCTTAGTGAGGCTTTGGAAAGTCGGACACTGACCTGCTTTTATTATTTATATTGTTTCCCCTGATGATAGACAAACAGGCCTAACCTGGGGCCGACAGGACCAGCAGGAAATTTAGGTCACGGATAGTTGCATTTAAAAATTCCCAGTTCTGAGAGCTGTTCCATCATGGTAATAGATTGATGATAACATGACACAGAGCTCTTAAATCATTAAAGGTGGCCAGATAGAGACAAATGGCTGGTGGTTTTGTTGGATGAACACTTTCTAAACCCCCCTGGTGCTCTGTGGTGTTCTCAGAAGTCCCCTGACCCTCATTTCATGCAGCTTAAGGCTCTGCTGGCCTGTTTACAGAAAACAGCCGCTTAGCTGGACAGCTCCGTCAGAGCCCAGCATCACATCATTTCCCAAGAGACGGAGAAAACATTACAAAAACATACCTATCCCCCTTGAAACATCTGCATGTTTTAAACTGAACAACCATTGAAGTCGTTCTTTCCATCTTTCCCCGAAATCGGGGCCTTTCCCTGTCCCCCTTAGCCAAAGGTACAAGTGTCCCAGGGAGATTACTTGATGAAACCTGTAAACGTTTTATGTTTTCCTGCTCTTGCTTTGGAGAAATGCTAATTTGTAATAAGAACTCTAAGTGGATGGCTCTGTTCTTCCCAGGATGCAGGAAGCATTGCCTGGTGTAATGGCATTTTAAAAACATATTGAGGTAAAATATAATATTGAAATGTACAGCTCGATGAATTTTTACTAAGCAAAGACAGCTGTGTAATCACTACCCAGATCGGCTTGGATAGTTATCAGCAGCCCTGGAAGGCCTGCCTTCCCCTGCCCCTACCCACTCCTTCTTATCATGGGGCAAGATTGCTAAAAACAGATTACTTTTCCATGGTTTCTATAATTTACATAAAGAGGATAATACAAATGTTATTTTTCTGACTTTGCAGTGTTGTATTTTGAGATTTATACTTGCTCTTGCTTTCTAGTATAGATCATTCGTTCTTGCTGTGGTGTTGTATTCCATTATGTGACTACCTTAGATTTTCCTCAGGGGCATTTTAGGGGGTGAGTTTTATTTTTTGAGACAGGGTCTCACTATGTGTTCCTGGCTGGCCTAGAACTTACTGTGTAGACCTGGTAGCCTCAAACTCACAGATACCCTCCTGCATCTGCCTCTGTAGCATGGAGACTAAAGGTTTCTGTCACCATGCTCACCTCTGGCATTTTTAATAGGAGAGAAAGCTTGTGGAACCTCTTTTTACAACCACAAGGACATCACTGTTTCTCAGTCCCTTGGAATCATCTATTCTGCAAGCACAGCAAACCAATTAGTTCCAAATCCCTAAACAGAGGTTAAATGTAAGCAAACCCTCATGCTGTGAGGTCAGCCTCCTTGTGTTTGCATCTGCTTTCCACTCTGTTTCATCTTCTGTGTGCTGCTCTTGACTCTTTTTGGTTTTTTGAGACAGGGTTTCTCTGTGTAGTTTTGTGCCTTTCCTGGAACTCACTTTGTAGACCAGGCGGGCCTTGAACTCACAGAGATCCACCTACCTCTGCCTCCTGAATGCTGGGATTAAAAGCGTGCGCCACTACCACCCGGCCTGCTCTAGCCTCTTTCTCATGCCATTATTTTTTATCATTGTAGCCCTGTACTTAATTAAACATCCCCCTTTCTAAACATTCTGTCCTGTCTGCCATTTCCTCTGAACCACCTCCTTCTATGATTCTTGATGCAAAAATTTTAAAATAGTTCTGAAACCTTCTCCATTATCAGCCTGTCAGCACACTGTGTTGGCATGAGAGTCAAGGTGCTTCCCAGTTCAATGGTGACACTACCTTCAATGCTGCTGCCTTGGTTCAGGCCTCAGTGTTTCTCACTTGCATTGTTGAATTTGCTCCTATCTTCCTGCTTCTACCCCATCTCTCCATGCTCTGTTCTCTTCCCTGCACCCTGACTGATAATCTTTAAAATAGATCTGATCACAGCAATTCTCTGCTCAAAATTCCTGTCAATTCTAGCTCAGAAGAAAAGCAAAAGTTCTGGCAACCAGCTGGCTAAGCAGTTCTGGGGTATCTGCTCATTCTCCTTATCGCTCACCATCGTTCCACTTCCCTGCCTAAGAGCACTGAGCCTATCCAGACAGCTTATGCGTCATTGGTATGACTCATCTGAAGTGAGACACTGATGCAATGGGCCAGGTAAAATTTATTATGGAAAGAAATCAAATAAGGGACACTCATGAAACAGAAGAGTAGACACCACTGCTGATCCAGTTATTGTCCTGATGTTCTGCCCAAGAGTGATGAGAACTAATCACAAGCTTTTGCTTGCTCCTGATCCAACCACTCAAAAGAGAGCACTCGACTCCTCTCCCTCAGCTTTTCAGCAGTCATGTATGCAGACAAGATCACACCCTAGGGCTTGTTACCCCAAAGCCATTGACTGAATGGATCGAATTCCCACAACACTTCCCCTTTTTTGTCTAAATAAGAAGGTTCTAATCCTAATACAAAACTATACATAATAGGAACAATTATCAAGTATTGTTCAGAAGAAAGAAAAAGGGAATAACATAAAAAAGGAACTACAACCTACAAGAACAACATCAAGCAAGAAACACATTCTAAATGTCCAGACCATGGGTAATCGGCAAATTACAGAGATTAGTCCAATAGCCGTCCAATCCTGAAGAGTCTAAATCTTGTATGTAATATGACCTTAGCTAAGATATGAGAGGACAGTAACTGTAACTGTCTAGTCTTCAATCCCATCCAAGACCTGAGGAGGAAAATAATATTACCTGAGCAAGCAGGAAATGCAAACAAGCAGCTTCCTAAAAATGAATGAAATGACAGAAACAGCTGGCTTCCTGGACAGTCACTCAATGTTTCTCTGCAGTGTTGGGGCATCCAACTTTGGCTATAGGCCTAGAATATCTGACAGAGCATTTTCAGAAACAAGAAAATTTGAAAGACTGTCCTATCCTGGCTTGGCAAGGTCTAGCAGTCACTTTTCCTTGTGTCCTTCCCACAAACACTCATCCTGCTTCTTCCCATTTTAGGCTCCTGCCATAGTTGTAGTCTACCACATTAAAATGAGCTGCTTTTAGAGACTATTGCTATCCTGTTTTCTGACTTCAGAATTAGGCTCCTTTTCGTGCATATCTCTTCAGTGCATTACATTCTTTTTCACATACTGGTAAGCACACAATGAACACTGTGCATTTATTCATTTATTTATTTCATTTTGTTTATTCATTGTGTGTGTGTATGTGTGTGTGTGTGAGGGGGGGGGGGGGAGGGAAAGGGAGGAAGAGATAGAACATGTACCATGGCACACTTGTAGAGGTCAGAGCACAACTTGTGGGAATAGGTTATCTCTTTTCACCATGTTGGTTTAAGAAATGAAATGTGAACCATCAGGCTTGGTAGCAAGTATCTTTCCATATTGAATTATCTTGCTGACTTGACATGTAGAACTCTGCTGTTTATAAAGCACAAGTTGGGTGTTGTTATATGATAGAACTCAGAACCAGATCTATCTTCTGTCTGAGGTGCTTTTGAATGACTCTAGCTGCTTGTAACTAGGGCTAGAGAGTGAGGTAAACATGGCATAATCACAGTTCACTTTAATGTTTAAATCTGGAACCACCTTGATTAAGATTCCACAGCTAGTCATGTGCCTTGCCAAGGGGCTCTGGGAATCATAGATCAATGTCTCACCTCTGCTGGCTTATATTCATCTCCTGCTGCCCTTAACTTTATGATTCATCTATTGTCTCAGGAGTCAGTCTCCTTTGACTATTTGTTTTAGCTCAGATCATTGGAACAACCTTCCCTTTCCCAAGGGTCTAGATTCTTTTCCCACAAACGTTGCTGACTAGGGAACACTGGAGAAGAAATGTGGTCCGGACAATGGTGGGCTAGATCCCAGTTCAGGGTTGAGAGGATGGCTCAGTCTGTCAAGTGCTTGCTGCATAAGCATGAGGATCTGAGTTTGGAGCCCTATGACCCATGTAAAAAGCTGGCTTTCCTTCTAATTCCACCTTGGGGGAGGCAGAAATAGTAGCATCCATAGAGGTTTCCTCGTCAATTAATCTGGTCATTCAGCAAGCTCCAAGTTAAGTGAGAGACCCTGTTTTTAAAAAAAAAGAAAGAAAAGGAAAGAAAAGCAGGGGGGTGGGGTGGTCAGAGAATGATTGAGGAAGACAATGGCCACTTCTTGCTTCCAAGTCCACATGCACTGGCACTCAAATGTGCACACATACAAGTACATACACATGCATCTGCCGTACACACAAACCAGCTAATACCTGACGTCCTGGATCTTCTGAAATATTACTACCTATGATTTAGGGCAATTAGGAGGACTGAAATAGTCTACATTTGTATGTTTATTTTATGATTTTTTTTTTTCTCTTAGAAGGCAACTGGAGATGGGTAATGAAGTTCCGGGTAAAAGGACCTAAGAAGACTTAAAAGCTTCTCTAGGATCGTAAACTGAACACATTTAACTCAAAACCAGAGTTTAGGAAAGATAGTATTTGAGTTGAAGCTTGAGACCAACTGAAAAAAACGGAAAAGTACAATCTATACAAAGAGATAAGCATGTGTAAACACAGAGAGGCAAGTGGAAGTGGGTGAGAAGGTTAAACCACAATCTGTGAGGAAAAGATTCATGATGGATGGGCTGAACAGTTAATTAAGGCCAAGAAGGTAAAAGGCATGCATGCCATTAAATAAGTCTAAGAACTCCATGTTTTTTATTATAGAATGAGTTAGCTCATGGCTGGGAGGGATGATAGTTGCAATGTGGGCAGCAGGAGAAGGAACAGAGGAGACAGGCTGCATACATAAACTCATCAGCACTCACTGACTGATTTGATGTGGCAGGGACAAGGGGAAACTCCAGTATGGGCTGAATTTCTAACTTGGTCAACTGGGAGGATGATGGCACCATATAGCAGCATAGGGACAGAGCCTGAAGAGCAGGTCTGAAGGCACATTTAACTCAAAACCAAAGAGAAGTTAGAGATGATAGTTCTTGAGCTGGAGCTTGAGAAACAAATGAGGAAAAGGAGAAGCACATTCTGCATAAAGAGATGAGCATGTGCAGACTCAGGGGCCAATAGAAATGGTTCAGAAGGTTAAACCACAGTGTGTGAGGGAAAGAGCTTAGCTGTAGATTTGTTGAATTAAATTTACTGGTTACATGTCCAATAAGCTGTTGGCTGGGTTTGCAGCAAGGGTGGGGGGAGGGGAGAAATTAGAGTAGAGCTGATGCTTTTGTCAATATAGAGCTGATACCTCTGTCAATTTTAATAGTTAGCAGTCAGTGGTAGAGTACTGAACTAAAAGACTCCACACAGTGACTTGAGCAGGATTCTTTATTTCACTTTTGTGCTGTAGTCTAGAAAGAGTTGAGTGGCCCATTATAGATGCCACTCAACTAATGGGATCCGTGGATGAACAAATGACATCAAGATCAACCTGGAAACTTGTTAGAGAGACAGCCTCACCAGGCTCTGTCTCAGATCTGACGAATTTAGCAGGAGTCCCAAGTTGTTTATATACATGTTGCATTTGAGAAACTCTGACCCAGGAAATCCATTTTCTTTTTATCTTATTGCTTGGCCCTCCTCTCAAAGAACATGGCAACAGCTGACTTACCATTTAAGTTATGAGAAAGAGAAGAATAGAAAGATGAATTTTCTTTAGAATGTTACTCAAATTATTAAATATAATATTGGCTGTGTTGGTTGTTAAAACAGTAAGTTTAAAATTTAAAATTGTTACTTTAAAGTTAGAAGTCCAACCACCTGTTGTAGTGCACGCCTTTAATCCCAGCACTTGGCAGGTAGAGGCAGGTGGATCTCTTTGATCTATGGTCTACACAGTTAGTTCCAGGACAGCAGTAACTATTTTTTAAAAACAACAACAACAACAACAACAAAAAGTGAGGATGTCATTGGTTTGTGTTATGTTTTCAAACTTTAAATCTCTGCTGATAGAAACCAGCCAGACACTCATTTGTCCCTGTTTACTGGCTGCCAGATGCCACTTTGGAGAGGGTGTAACGACAGAGTCCTGGGAAAGCAGCATTTGACAGCTCTCCCAGGTGTTTGTGGATATTATTTTTGATACCATATTTAAACTCTGCAAGTACTGACTTCTTGAAGTTGTAATGTAGAATTGGAAGACATAGCCATGAGATCGGCAGTAAAGAGCACTGGCTGCTCTTCCAGAGGATCCAGGTTCAATTTCCAGCACCCATCTGGCAGCTCACAACTGTCTGCAACTCTAGTTCTAGGGGATCCAACACCCTCACACAGACATGAATACAGGCAAAACACCAATGCACAGAAAATAAAATTAAATAAAAATCTTTAAAAAAAAAATAAAATAAAACCACTGGCCTGTATTTGGATGGACTTTTTTTTCTCCTATGCCTGATTTTAGAAGCTTTGGTTCCTTAACAGTTATAGACCTTACAAATGTTCATACGTTTTATTGTGCAATTTTGTAAAACAAAATTCACATTTTAACGTCACCACTAACTGATCAGAAAAATCTGTAAGAATAGAGAATCTGGCAATAGCAGGTAGATGTTTTCTAAAACTGGAAGTTTTGCTTAGAAGCTAAGAGCCTTATCGGTTGTTTCCCTCTTGCTGTTTTTTTTCCCCTTGACTGAAGGTCTGGCTGTAGCCCACTCTGGCCTTGTACTTGCTGTGTGTTGTAGGCCAGTTTTAGATTGGCATTACTCCTGCCTCAGCTGCATAGGAGATGGCATTATAGGCATCTGCCACCATACCCCAGCACTTCCCTTGACTAGTTGTTTGCCAGATGCCCCAGTCTTAGTAAGTGCCATCTCTGTCACCATTCCACGAACAATGTATTGCACAAGACCAGTGAGTAGTTCAGTTCCCACTCATCCTTTGCAAAGTGCTTTGCCCAGAGAAAAGTCATTGTACAGAGGGCTGGCTTATGCATTGTTTTTATTTTGTTGTATACACTGTTAAAAATATGGTTGAAGTCTCTCTTCCTTCTCCTCCACTCCCCCACTTCCTGCTTGAGTCTCTCAAGGACTGAGATTACAGGTGTTTTTTGTTTTTGTTTTTTTTTTTGTTTTGTTTTGTTTTTCAAGACAGGGTTTCTTTGTGTAGCTTTGCACCTTTCTTGGATCTCGCTCGGTAGACCAGGCTGGCTTCGAACTCACAAAGATCTGCCTGCCTCTGCCTCTCAAGTGCTGGGATTAAAGGTGTGCACCACCACCGCCCAGCAAGATTACAGGTGTTTATTACCCAGTCCAAGTTCATCAATTTTAACTCACCATACATTTATATTGTTAGTGCCATTGTGTACCCAAGGAATAAGGCAAGGAATGCCTTGATATTATTATAAAAGTATGTTTGAACTCCTGGTCCTCTTGAAAGACTTTCTGGGACCTCAGAAGTCTCTGGATCTCACTTAGAAAGCCTGTATAATAAGATGAGTGCTGGCTTCCAAGACATCATGGTTCAGGGCTGACTAGTAACAGACAAATTACATGAGTTTGAATTCTGGTCACTCTATGCCTTTTCTTTCTGTCATTTCCCTGAAGACTCTCATGGTTCCCTAAGGACAGAGATGAAATGAATATCACTGAGCTATCTATTCATGCTGGCTCTTGCTTGTCCATTGAATCATTTGACAATTGTTTTATTGATTCCTATGTTTTAGTTCATTTTGTGCTAATACAATGGAATAATTAGCCTTGGGTAAGATAATGAGTAGAATTTGGTACAGGTTCAAAGTTGCGGAGCCTGCAAAGTCTGGTACCAGGTATTAGCATCTGTGAAGGGCCTTCTTGCTGCATCATGCTGTGATGGACATTGAAAGAGCCAGGTGAGAGCCTTTTATAGTGGCATTGGTCTCACTCCTAGGGGCTAGTCTTACAACACAACCTCTTAAAGGCCTCGGCCCTAGTATAATATACTGGCAATTCAGTTCTGGCATGAGTTTTAGAGAAGACAAACATTTAAACTATCATACCCTATGGCAAGCAAGTTTCTCAGTGAGAGCTATATGCTCTAATATGGAGCTTCTCATTTTCTCCCTCACAGACCTCTTACATTAATTCCTTATTGCTGCTATAGCAAAGGACCTCAAACTTCAAAACACACATTTATTAATTTGTAATTGTGGTGATCTTACTGAATTGGCATGAAATGTTATCAGGTTGTATTCCCCTCCAGAGGTTGTCGGGAGGGTTTGTTTCCTTGTCCTTCCCAGTTCCTAGGGAGCTCTGTATTCTTGGCTTATGGATTCTCTCCTCAATCTTCTACGACAATATTGTTGCATCTGTGAATCATCTCATTTCTGGCCATAGCTGGGAAACCTTTAAGAAGTCCTGTGATTAGATTGGACCTACTCAAATAACATGGGATCACTGCTACATCTCAAGATCTCTAGTGTTAGAGCTTGACCTTACAATGCCCACACAGGCTCTTGTTTTTTCACGAGGAGGCCTCAGCTTGTGGTGCTGTTTTGAAAATTTAGGAACCTTTAGGAAATAGAGCCTGGTTGGAAGAAGACACTGGGAGTGGGCCTCTGAAGGTTATAACTACCATGGGTTCCAACCTGCCTTTGCAGCTTCCTGTCTACTTAGTGTGACTAGCCTATAACAGAAACCCCTCTTATAGGGTTGCTGCTGTGATAAACATGACCATGTAGTTCTAGTTAGGTGTTTTACCTGGTTTTCAAAAGTGTGGAGGAGATTGTAGATAAAGGCTAGAGAAATTCCAAGATGCTATAAACTTTTCTGTTTTCTTTTGTTGTTGTTGTTGTTGGTAGTGGTGGTGGTGGTGGTAGTGGTGTGTGTGTGTGTGTGTGTGTGTGTGTGTGTGTGTGTGTGTGTTGTATTATGTATGACTGTGTACTTGTGTGTCAGAACCTGAGGAAGCCCTAAGATGCTGCTGCATTCCTTACACTGTAGTTACAAGTGGTTGTGAGCATCTGGTTTGGTGCCAATTTCAGGTTCTCTGGAAAGGCAACAAGTTCTCTTAAACCACAGAGTCATCTCTCTAGCCCCTGGAAGCTTTCCTTAATGGGGTATTCTGATGGGCACTCAGAAGGCCAGACTACCAATAGAAATGCAGAAGGTAAAGATTGCTCATGAAGTTTCAGATGGGAATGTGGACCCTATTGGGATTTAGGCCTTCTGGAAAATAATCTGGCTATATTTTGCCATGTCCTGAAAATTTGAGTATGACCACATTGAAAAAGTAATGGACTAATGTATTTGGGAAATAAAGATTTCAAAGTATAGTATTCATGCTGTGGCATAGTTATTGTTTGCTACTTTTTGCCTGGTTTATAGTGAGAGTCTGAAGCAAAAGCAGAACAGAACGATTTTAAATACTTGGCACCTGGCAAGCAAAAGAACATAAGTGTAATTACAGATGTGGGCACAGGTAATGCAGCTATAACTGTGAGGCTTTACTGCATTAGAGAGAAGTACATATTTTTCACTGGGGAAATACGCAATGTTTCTTAAGGGGAAGACCTCACATATTGAAAGCCCTAGGCTGCTGAGTGCTTGTGCATCTGGACCTTGGGAAATGTTTCTTTGGGAAGCCTGTTTCTGTTTTGAACCAGGCATAATAGTTTATGGTTCGACTGGAATATCCCCAACAGACTCCTGCTTCAGATCTGGATCTTCAGCTTATGGAACTATTTGAAGGCAGTGCAGCTAGTGTTAGCAGAAGTAGGTCACTAGGAACAGTTTATACCTCCCCCTAGTCTAGCCCGAGTTCCTCCTTTCTGTCTGCCACAATGTGAACAGCCTTTGCCTCAGGCTACTGCCAGGGACTGAGCTGTTCCTGCTCTCATGCTTTCTCACACACCAAACACGGAAACTTCCCTGCAGCTATCAGCTGTAATAATTGTCCTCTTTTGTGCTGTTTCTGGACGGCATTTTGATTGCAGTGATGAAAGTAACTACCACATAGTCTTCATCACATCTGCCAAGTCTGCCCACATGTGGTAACATAGTCACTGACTCCAGGAAGTGGGCATTGTCCTGCCTAGCCTACCTTCTTGGTAGATATACACGAAATATTTATTGAAGAAGGTGATATGAAGTCACAACATACCCACACGGCTGGGCTTGCCCGGCAGACCGCCTAGTTATTTCCAGTTCAAAATAGACATTTCCAGGACAAAACATCTCGCATGACTCACGCGACCATGTAATCTATGCACATGCATGGAGTAGCCACATGCGGTCCTGTATGCATGCATGCACGGCCCACTCTTTAAAAAGCCAGCGCCATTTTGCACAGGTCTCTTCTCTCTTCTCCTCTCTTCCTTTTCTCTTGACCACATATATGTTTCATATAGGCCTGTCACGTCTGCCTCTTCCTATCCTATCTTAATAAACAACTCTTCTGTGGATTTGTCGTGTTCGGGACGTGTTCCTCGTGGGGTAAGAGCACCAAAATAACTAACAGAAGGACCCTACCCTATAGTTCATTTCTTAGAGCTTTGTTCCTCCCTCATATTGGGTGCTGGCTCTTTAAAACCCAGTTGGCATGTGCCTCTATCAGGATTTGGGTGTTTCCAGAGCAAATGTAGATACCTCTATTGAGAACTTTCTCATGACATGGCTGTTTATTCCTCCTTCCACTCATCCTGAGTCCTGTGTAGCCTGTGTCTCACTTTGTTCTTTGTTATCTAAAATTACTTTTACAATTAATTAAATGATGTACTTACTTGGTGTTTGTATCTATGTGCACAATGTTGATATTTGGACATATCAGTGAATTATTTTTACATTTTTACATTCTGTATGAAGTGTACAAAAGGAAATTCAGATTCTTTCAAAATTATCCAAGATAACAGATTGGTTTTAATTCTGGCCGGTACTGTTTGGAGACAGCAGGTATTTGGGCCCTTTTCAAAGACGCCTGTTGTAATAGCTCACCAGCCTGCACACGCTGACTGAGGACTGCTGACGGGAGCTCTCTGCTAGTGGCTCAGAGTTCCACTGAGTGTCTGCAGGTTCTGCTCTCCGATGAGCAGGTGTGGGGCAGCCTGGCCCAGCCTGCTGCCCTGTGGACTGTGGTCCTCATGCCAGAACAGAGACCAGCTCTTGACTTCACAGTCAGCTTTTCTAAGGGCATGCCTTTTAAAGAGGGCCTTTGTATGGAGCTGCTGGGGACCGAGTCAAGAAAAACAAGAGCCCAGACTGCAGAAATAACAAGGTGCTTTGTCACTCTAGCCACAGCTCAGGTCCTCTACTGTCTACTAGTAGGTCTGCTCTTGTAAAGGTGAATGGAAAACTTAATCCCGGTTGCTTTACAAAGAAGCCAGTTTTTAAAGCCCTCCACCTCGGCTGTGGTTTGCCTGCTCCACGCTTTCCATAGCAGCGTTTTGTAACATTTGATTTTCTTTGGCCTTTCACTGGCTGTTGAAGTCCCATGATAGACTCTTTACACTCCATGTTTGTAGACTGTCCCTCTCTCCTCTGAGACTGCAAATGTCCTTCCCTGGAACATGTGCCAATGCCCATGCCAGCTTTCTCGACTAGTCCTTCTGGGTAGAAAAGGAGATCATAGAGCACTGGGTGGTGGTAACGGAATAAGATGCCACAGGCCCTGCTGTGTGACTCGCTTTTGTTATTAAGTTCACAGAACAACTGGGTTTAGTATGGCCATTATTGTATATTCCTAAATGATATCGAATGTGTTCTGCAAAGTTAGCCCTCAGAAAACAGAGTGATGTTTGAGTCTCTATAAAGACTACCTTATTGTGGGGGTTACTTCATTTTTGAAGCAGAGTGGTTGAAGCAATTTGTGCCAGTGTTATATAAATGCATGCCTGTGTAATGGGGCTACCTAATAGTCAGGCATTTTTATTTCCTAAATGGGAAAGTTGAGATGTGGAATATTAGATGGTTTCCCTAAGGTCATACGGCCTATGGCACAGATCCTTTCAAATACCACCTTATTTATACCTTCCTATTACTCCTGTTGAAATTACTTCTTTTGCTTTAAGAAGGCTTCAATCTGGGGGGGGGGGTCTCTGATTTTTCTTCCTATGAGGAGAAGCAGGCATCAGAAGATGACCAGCAAGCTAGCAAACATGGTCAGTGGTTAAGAGTGCTGGCTGCTTTTCTGGAGGACTTAAGTTCTGTTGCTAGCACCTAGGTCAGGTGGCTCAGTCATCTCTAACTTCAGCTTAAACAGGTTCTAGGCATTGAACTCGGGCCCTTGTATTGACTGAGCTGTCTGTCCTCTAGCCCTAGCTCAGCCACAGTATGGCAACAAGAACAGATGGATGTTTTTGTGTACTTTAGGTTATACGAAAATGCTACTTTGTAGCAGGAATCTTAACAGGTCTTATTAAACAAACCTGAGACCAGTTATAGGGGTGAATGCTGGAAGATCAGAGAAGCAGAACAAGCCACAATTTCCTCACCTTGCTAGTTCCTCAGCTGGTCTTATTTCCTCAGACTGCAAGCTTCTGAGTCCTTATCCAAATGAATCTCAGCTGAACTGTGTTGCTTCAAAGCCTGAATGCTTAACCAGCCAAATGCTTGACTAGCCAAATGCTTAACTAGCTCTCGTCTTCATGCCTTATATAACTTTCTCTTTCTGCCTCCACTCCCTGGCATTAAAGGCGCTTTCTGGGATTAAAGGCGTGTGTCTCCATGCTGGCTGTATCCTTGAACACACAGAGATCCGCCTAGCTCTGCCTCCCAAGTGCTGGGATTAAAGGCATGCACCACCACTGCCCAGCTTCTGCTATGGCTTGCTCTGACCCCAAGGCAACTTTATTAACATTCAAATAAAATCACATTTCAATACAAATAAAATATCACTATACTACTTTATGTTGTTTTTAAAATTATCCCGACGGTGGCCACCTAGGAAGTCTTGCAATTGGTTCATGGGTCCTTTTGACACATTCCTAATCTCTCTTGGTGGAGGGGAACATTCTAAGATCTTCCGGGCTCATCCTGTGTTTTCCCCCATAGCCTTGGTGTCGGTCTCCTCTTTGGAGATTCCTGGTTTCTTTTACCAAAGCAAACCAGCAGAGACTAGATCTGGGTGTGTCCATTGCCACTGAGGTGCTGTGGATGTTAGGCCAGCCCATGGAACAGAGCTGAACTACATCAGCCCACCTACTTCACACACTCTCATGTTATTTCTGAACTTCTCTGTCTGTGTGGTAAAGTTACTTTTTTCCTTTTTGGGGGGTAGTTTGTATTTTACTGAGTAGATAACACTAAGAATATATATACTTACTACTTTCTGCTGTCTGTAGTAAAGTAAATGGAGAGCCTGGAAAAATGTGCCTTCCTCCTCTGCCATCCTCTAGACCAGTGGTCCTCAATCTTCCTAATACTACAACCCTTTAACACAGTTCCTCATGTTGTGCTGACCCCAATCGTAATTTTTTTGTTGCTACGTCATAAATGTACTTTTGTTACTGTGATGAATCATAATGTAAATATTCTTAGAGGTAGTGGTTTGCCAAGGAGGTCATGACCCACAAGTTGAGAATCACGGCTGTAATCAGAGCGTATCATTTAAACATGAAGAGATCCTATAATGTTAAGGAAATAAATAATAGAACAGTCAGAATTGGAATTAGGTTTTCAAAATGGGGTATTTTTATTTTCCCATAATTCTCACAGCTTTGTAACTGCCCACTGCTTTTGGCTTTGTATCAAATCAACTATTGACTTCTTGGGATGCATGAAGCATATTTTGAATGTCATGTTTGCTGTGTGAACCATGGAAGTCATGCTTGTGTCTCTACTGAGGGGTCTTTCTCTCTAGCAGATGTCCTAGGCCAGAGAGTTGAGAATGCAGATGCTAGCAAGTGCATCTTTACAAGTGAGTCCCTGCCCTGACTCACTCTTTACACCCATCCTTTAAAAGGCTTTCTTCTCTGAGGGTGCAGGGCTCCTGCAGAGTAGACACATTGTGTTACACCTGACTGTTAGGAGATGGGATGGGAGGCAGTGCAGGAATCTGCTGCTTATCATCCACACACAAAGCTGGCTACGGAGTGAAAAACAAGTAGGCAAGCTGCAGCCTCTGTGACCCTCTCTGGACAGGCCAACCACACGGCTCCTTCCTTAGGTGACTGGGCACCTGGCAGGAGGGCACCCTGGAAGGCTCCACCCCTGAGCTGTACACCAGCCCTAGGGTTCCTGCAGACCTTTCTGCCCCTGGTACTGTGAAGGGTGAATATACTTTTACCTGGTAAACCACATCTTGTTACCATGTACTAGTAAAATCTCTGTCCTTTCCGTTCTTATCCAATCCAAAGATTTATTTTTGCACAATATGCCATAGACTTATAATTATATTAGAAATAAATGGTAAAAGCTGCCTTTGTATGTACAAAATAAAATTCTGAATCTTACCTTGAAATGATCCATCTGAATTTGAGCGGAAGTGGCCAGAAGAGCTTTTTTGGGGTGTCCCTCTCCTTGAATGGAAGTGGCTAGAAGAGCTCTTTTGGGGTGTCCCTCTCCTTGAATGGAAGTGGCCAGAAGAGCTCTTTTGGGGTGTCCCTCTCCTTGCAATTCCCTTCAACTGTTTGCATCTTTCTGCTTAAAGCACTCTGCAGGGTTTCTCTGTTCCCATGTCCTCTTGCTATGGCGTCTATCCTGTAAAGAGTGATAAGACCCTGAAGTCCAGTCTCTTCATCTCCCTTTCCTGCTCCCTTTTCCTCTGTAGCATTCACCATCATACTCTGCACCACAGCGTTTACTTTCTCATTTTTTCAATCGTGTTTCCCCCTTTGACATAAACTACAAACGTAGAGAACATGTCTGCTCTGTTTCTCAGGCCTGGAATAATGCAACATAGTAGGTGTTCAAGGGCACTTATAAATGAGGTTTCAAGCTCGGATAACTTGACCTTTAATGTGAATATAAAAATTAGTACCTATTTACCCAAAACTTCAAGATTCGTGCTGAAGATGTGTGCAGTTCCTTGACATAGTAACTCCAGCAATGCAGTACTCTTACCACATGTAAAGAATCCTGAAAGTATCTTCCTAGTGTCATTTAAGAAGTTGGTACAAGAACTAATAGCTTTTTTTAAATTTGAGGTGGTAGATTGGAGAGATGTCTCAGTGGTTAGATCACTACCACTCTTCCAGAGGACCTCGGTTTGATTCTCAGCACCCACATGGAAGCTCATAGCCAACTATCACTCCAGTCCCTGGGGATCAGATGCCCTCTTCTGGCCTCTGTAGGCACAGCATGCACATAGTGCACACACATGTAGTAAAACACCATTAAAATAAGTGAAGAAAATTTAAAAATATATATTAAGAAGTTATGGTGAATTACCTTCAAATTCACCAAAAGAAATCTTGAACCCATCCTCAGTGAAAATGCCCAGTTTGAGCCATTATTCTAATTGTCAGATTTAGCAGGAAATGGCCTTTGGTTGCTATAAATATTCTTACCAATGTTTGCCCAACATAGTAGATATCAGAAAGGATATCCTGTATCAGCACTCATATGAATCTGTGGATGCCATTAAAGGAGCATCAGCACTCCTTTGAATAGATAATTGGCCTGGTTTCTTGTTCAAATTGTATTACTTTACATTTTCATTTAGATTTCAAGTTTTCAAAGAGCTTACATTTTCTCGCAGAGCTGGGGCTTAAACCTTGGGCCTGTATGTGCTGCATAAGCATTCTGCCACTGAGCTCCATGCCCTGCCTGTTGAACCACTTACATTTTATTTCTAAAAAAAATCACCATCTTATTTGCTCCAAGCACAGTAAGATCATTATCAAAGGGCCTGCGACGTCACTTGCCATTTTATCAAATAGGTTTTTCAGAATAAAAGTTCTAATGCCAGAGTTCTTGCAGTTTTCTAGCCAGGATTAATAAACACAGACATGAAAGAGTGTGGCCAACGAGTACCATACAAATTTTGCAAGCCATCTTTGAACTAGTTGGAACCCAGTTCTGTCTTTGTGGACGGCTGACATATCTCCTGTCCTTGCTGCTGTTTCAGAGCCTTGGGGATTCAACCATGACTGTTGTGCTAAATCAGCTGCTACCCATGATCAAGTCCCCAAGCCAGAGAACCAGCGATGACTACGGGCCTGAGGAACTGCTAATCCTCCTCATATACATTTACTCTGTCACCGGAGAGCTCACAATGGACAAAGACCTGAGCGAAGCTGAAGAAAGGGTGAAGGAGGCATTGGCCCATGTCCTCTCTGAGGAGTCAGGGTTGTCTCCTTTGCTACAGAAAATCACAGGTGAGTGTGGAGTGCCGCAGAGAACACGTATCCTGTGACCGCAGAAGGCAGGCTTCTGAGTCAGGACTTACAGGAGGAGGGGGCCACTGTCTCCAGCCACCTGCAGGGTCAAGCTGTCTTTCCCATAGTTTCCCTTTCTGGTAGTGGTAGTGGGATGGTCTGCTAAGTGCTTATCAGAATCCATGTTTGTTAGTGTCAAAGCCTTGGTCAAACAGCAAAATATTCAGAGAAAAATTGTTTTGTAAGGTGTTACAGTGTCTTGGGATTAGAAATCACCATTTTCAGGAGTTTTATATTATTTTGAGACTGCTATACCTCATTTGAATTTTAATTAATTAGTCTATCCCAAATGACACCCTAGCCTCCCAGTAAAGTAGTCTGTGCTAGTTTGGGGAGAATCTACGATTATCAGAGACTGTAATGGTCCATCTCCTGTAAGGGCTGCGTTATCACTCATGAAAGCATCCACATGTTAGGGTATTGACTCTTTCAATAGTTTATATTTGTGTAAAGCTAATTTCAGTGGTATAAGTCATGCCTAGAAGTTAATAAAAGCATGAATACTTTGAAAGCAGTCCAAGTTTTCTTTCATTAATTTGCACATGTGTGTATGTATGTGTTTATGTGTATGTAGACATCCTGCTCAGCAAAGCTCAAGTGAGGCCAATTATGCATCCTCTAGACCCCTGTGGGCCTCGTTGGGGGAAGTATGGAGACATCTCTGATCCAGGCCATGGTGCTGGAGATCTTAGTGTCCCATGCATGTGTGCTTTATTTTGTGCTCACTTCTGACCTTTCCTGTGGCCAGTTATGGAGAGCAAATCCCTGATGAGATGGAAACTTCATTCAGTTTCCACAGACGGGAAGTATTGCCTTGCCTGAAAAGGAACCTGCTTGCCAGTTTATAATCTACTCAAGTAGAACTTGTGGAATTTGTTGCCATTCCGTTAAATACAACACTATCTGCCATTACGTGTGTTTGTTTGGCTGGAAATAAATATTGACTTAGAATGGTTTTAATATGGTTTATACAATGCTTAGAACAGAGCTTTGATTTAAAGTAAATTTGGATGCTAGAGGAATTTCATTGGAAATGATGTTGAAATGAGTAATTCCCGAGTCAGACAACAAGGCTAGTGTGCGTGTTCTAATTACAGTTGTTTGGGTAAGCTTTATAACGTTTGTATGTTGACAGTTTATTGTTGGAACTAAAGTAATGAATGCTCTAGGAATATTCTCTTAATATTCACTCAAGGTGTTCATTTACCCCACAGTTCATTTTTTATTAGTTTCTTTACACTTGCTCAGGATATTGCATTTTCTTGCTTTGAAAACACTTCTGTGAATTCATGTTTGTACAGGAAAAAAATTGCTAGCTCACAATTTAAAAATTAAAAAATAATAAGTTGTGGAATTTTTAGTTTGGCTTAAATCTTTCTTTTAAAATACTAAGCATACATTTTTTTACCAATATTCACTTTGAATATTTATTTTAAGTGGTACAGAAGGTGTTACTTTTGCATATGTGAACTAGTCACTGGAAAACATACACATGAGTGCACATACACATTCTCTCTCTCTCTCTCTCTCTCTCTCTCTCTCTCTCTCTCTCTCTCTCAGCTTCTGAATACACCCAAAGGACTATAGTTCTCAAGATAATTTTGTAGTTGGTTGGTATGGACATATCTTTATTAATGACATTGAAAATTCAAATATTCTAAAAGAAGGGTTTATATTTTTAGATGCTGCTAAGGAAAATGTAACATTTGTGTATCAGGGTGAAAACTTAATCACATAGTATTGGAGTAATTGTGATTGAGTCCTGTTAGGAATGGATACTTCAATCTGTATCCAAAAAATACATTATCTTCCAAAAATACATAGTATGCTGTACCAAGGTTAATGGCTTTCACAGGGAGCCTGTTGTCAGTACTGGGCTTATAACACTCCAAAGCATAGGCTTGCTTTTCTTGACAATGAGTAGCAGACTTTATTCAATTCCTGATGGATATTTTGTAGTTAATGAAAATATTTTGAAAGTAATTTTGAAAATAAGTAATCAATAAAAGAATTCTGCATCAACTATTTTACCGTCTTACCTGTTTATAGGACAACAAAATGGCCTGTTTTCTCTGTTAAAAGCTTCACCAAGCTGCCTTTTCTCAGTTGCTAATTAATAGGGCTAGCATTTGACTCCAGGTTTTGTGACTATGAAACCCATGTCTTTAGACGTAAGGTATAAAACCTGCTTCAAACCCATATAACTGCTACATCCATTGCACGCTGTGCTCAGGCTTGCTCCCCACACTGTTTCATGCCATGTATGCCCAGCCATTCCATTAGCATATGGAGAGAAAACCAGTCTTGTGGTTAATAGTTTAGATATCGCCTTTGCTTTTCATCCATCACTATTACATAGTTGGACATTTCTGCCTTACCCCCTGTTTTTGTGCATGTATCCTCTTTTCTCTGCATTGTAATAAATTACAATATTACTTATAGCCATAGAAGTCTATTGGTTGCCTGGCTTTTAGAAGTAAGAGTAACAAGCTTTAATTCTGCTTATTTCAATAATAGCTCTTGACAGTAATTGCCCATGTTTAAAATTCATATTTTCTTTTATCTATTCATTATGTAATTTATTTTTGACAGTTTCTTTAGTGTCTCTGTATTCTTCCTTTGTATGGGAAGGATGATAAGAAACTGTGATTGGTAAAACAAAACAAAAGCTGGACAGGTTGGTCAATGGCAGGATGCTATTTTCTTTTAAATCTACACTCTTTTAAATAGGTACTTCCCAGGGACATTTCTAGAGAGGTGGGCAACTCTTTTCTATTCATGCAAAAAAGCCAGGATTGGCTTTTCAGTGTTGTGGGTGGGAAGCTGGAAGGAGGAAACTGGCCCAGCCTGCTTATGCTGCTTGGTGTTATGCTTCCTCAGTCCTGCTAAGTTCAAAGAGAATATGGGTTTCTGTATACTTCAGTGTTTGCTTGCCAGCCACAAGAAAAATAAATCCATTTGAACTGTCTTCAGAGAATGAAATTTAATTCAGATTTTGAAGTGTACTCTTGGAATGTTGTCCTACAGAGAGGTGTACCGGAAAAAGCAGAAAGTTTGAATGCAGAAATCCATGATTTTTTTTAATGTGGAACTCAGGGTCTCGTGCTTGCTAGGCAAGTGCTCTACCACTGAGCTAAATCCCCAAACCCAGAAATCCATGATTTAAAAGTTCTGGCCCTGCCATTTCTTAGCAATGTGGTGCTAGCTGGCAGCTCCCTGGCCTTGAGCCTTGATATTGTCCTTATAGATCATTTGTGATTTTGATGAGCATAAAATGATGTTCTATGTGAAAACTAGTTTGGGGTCCATTTGGGGTTGTAAATAAATAATTATTTCACTAGCATGTGTCACATAGGTTGAGCTCCTCGAGACAGGGTTTCCCTGTGTAGCTTTGTGCCTTTCCTGGAACTCACTTGGTCTGGCTAGTTGTTGTTGTTGTTGTTGTTGTTTTTAAATCAACTTGACACAAGCTAGAGTTGTTTAGGAAGGAAGAACCTTAACTGAGAAAATGCCCCCACCAGATTGGCCTGTGGGGCTTTTTCTTGATTAATGATAGATGGGGGTTGAAGTCAGAGTATGGTGTGTCACCCCTGGGTAGATGGTATAAGAAAGGCTGAGCAAACCATGAGAAGCAATCCAGTAAGCAGCATTACTCTGTGGCCTCTGCTTCAGTTCCTGCCTCCAGGGGCCTGCCCTGAGGTCCTGCCATGACTTCCTACCATGATGGACTATAGCTGTAAAATGAAATAAACCCTCTCCTCCCCAAGCTGGTTCTGGTTGGTGTTTCATCACAGCAATAGATACCCTAAGACATATGGGGTACTGATATGAGTGGGCAGACCATTGTGGTTCAAGGCATCTGGCCCAGGGGGCATTAGCTACTCTGGGCTTGAAGCTGACCTGTGGACCAAGGTAAGACATCAGCTTGATAGACCCGTGGCCTGTTAGGAGCAAACCACTGATCTAGGGGACATTGGTCAGAAAGCACCAAGTCAAGAAAAAAGAAAGAAAAGCCTCCATATTCTTTTAGAGGAAACCACATTTTGAAACTGTTATTAAAACACATTAGTTGCACATACTAATGAGTTTTAATGTGTTTATGCCCACTCTCCTTTGTATTCTGTCCTCCACTAGAAGTGTACCCTCTGCTACTCAGTCTCACATACCACATTGCCTCCATAATAGTTCCTCTTCTATTTTCAGGTCTTTTGTCTTCCAGTTCTTGGCTTATTTAGCTTAACACAGTGTCTTTACTTGTTTTCCTGCAAATGAACATATTGACTTTTAATTCATAAAACTAATTTGTATAAACTTTTTGGTTAGTTTTTGTCACTGTTCATTCATTTATTTTCACTGGGTTTTTATGGTGCCTTTAAATACAAGGTCATAGGGTTCTAGATCTGTTTAGTTCAATTTACTGCAAAATGAGAGAATGAATAATTCTGAGTATCTCAAAATTCTGTGGTTTAAGCTCGAGGCATGGTGAAACTATAGAAATAGCATAATGCACAGTTAAATTTATTTTGCTCCCTTGTGATGATATGGGATTAGGGGTTTGGGCCCCAGTGCCTCAGGATATATTGCACTAGCTGAACGTAACAGATGAGGATTTGCTTTTCTCTGAAAGACTAGAGATGGTCTTCTTGAGTGGCCTGAAGCTGCAGTTCCATCACTGTAGTCTTGAGGTGGGGTTCTCCAGAGACCACCTGCCTACCAGTTTAGATAAGAAGGAAAAGGTAGAGGGCAAGGGCACTTCCTAGTTGCATCTGTACTCCATCATTCTCTCTAGGGAAACAGTAGTTTTCATGAGAGCTTCATCAGAGACAACAAAGTAAGCTTTCTGATAGAAGGAATGTGGGAATGGACAATAGGTAGGAACTTACATTTGTCACAGTTATCCCTGCAGACATTCTTGGTAGGAAATTCTAAAGCCAAATGATATACCTTAAGGTAAAGTAATAACCCACATGTTTGCATTTTATACTTAGAATATTGGAATTGTTTTTATTTCAAATGCTAAAATAATATATTGTCATGGGCTTATATCACATTTTCAATTTATCAGTATTGATTGAACACATCTTTTTATTTGTCATTATTCTAAATTCTCCAAGCATAGAAACCCTGGGGCAGCAGTAGCTGTCAGGTCTAGATTCTGACTCTCAGTAATTGTGGGTCATTTAACCTCACAGGTTCTCAGCTTCTTTATAACTAAAATGCGTCCACATAGATGTAGTAGTCAAACCCATGAGCTAAAATGGCCCAAATGCCCAACATAAAGTCTGATGCCTAATGTATCGTTGTTGTTATACATCAATAGTGAATTCCATTGTTGAGTCGAGTCTGACCAAAAAGGATTTCTTAGGAACAGAATTTTGTTGTAATACCAGGTGATGACATCCTAAGTAATTGGCTGATAATCCTAAGTAATAAAACTGTAGTGTTAAAAGCACGCTCATCTATATCTCCCTGGGATAGCAAAGAATACACAAGTAAGAGTCTATAAACTTGCATGTCTAATAAACATACCATGGGCATCTCAGCTCCAATGAGGTATACCTGCAATGCTAGCCTCTCTGTGATAATTCCTTCACAAACATTGGCATCTCAGCTCCAGTGAAGCATACCTGAAGTGCCAGCTTTTCTCTGTGATAATTTCTTCACAATTGCACTACTAGTTTTTGAACATGTCTTAGGACAGTAGACAAAGTTATATCTAAAACAAAAAATAATAGAGTCTCAATTTTCACCATGTTTTTATTTTTCAGTTGTGAGGGTTTGAATGTGAGTTAGAACCCTTGGTCCCCAGTTGGTGGTACTGTTTGGGAAGGTCTAAAGGGTGTGTGTGGCCTTGCGGGAGGAAATATATTGCCAGGGAAGGCCTTTGAGGTTTCAAAGCCTCATGGGGGCTCTCAGCATTCTGCTCTGTCTGCCATGTTTACCTGCTGCCCTGCTTCCCAGCTGTGGTGGTGATGGACTCCTATCCCTCTGGAACCGTAAGCCCAAACAAACCCTTCCTTCTATAAGTTTGCTCATGGTATTTTACCATAGCAATAGAAAAGTAACTAATAGAGTTGCTTTCTACAATAAATCCAGGCATACTCTTTGACAGTTTTGTAGTTGCCTAGATTTTTATGCCTAGAATCCATAAGGCAAAGTACTATTGTGCTTTGATAGTGGAACTGTTCTCAGCAGTTACCCCTGTATATTCACTCTGCACACAAAGAAATCAAGACAACCAATGGTAACTGCCTTCCCTCAAAGCACCACCCAAATATCCTGTTCAGTGCAGGAATTGGACTGGAGCCTGTCTCTGGATTTTCAGTCTAGAGTTATTATTAGGGCGGTGGTTCTCAACTTTGGCTTTATATGTCCCTGCAGAAACACAAGACTTGCAGCTGAGGTCCGCCAGATAGAGTACTTCAGGAATCATCTAGAAACAGTGTTACTTCTCGTATATGAACACACAAATATTTGCAGGTCTCCTGTGATTTATTAAACTTTTTCCTTAGGTTTGTGGAAGGTAATTCTTGTAAAATATGAAGCATTTTCAAACAGAGAATTGTTAAAGAAAACAAAAGAGGAGGTTGTATGAGTTTCTCCTTTGAGATCTCTTTTACTATCATGTATGCATCCTTTTCTCATCTCATAGGTTTCTCTCAGTAATACATCAAATTTCAGGTGATGCATTCTCTATGTTTCTGTCCCTATGGAGACCATTCCAATTTAAAAAACACTGCAAGACTTTACAAATCTTTCTCTTGAGCATTCCTTCTGGCTTGGTAATAACCCTAAGAGTGATTCTGTAAGTCCATTATTAGCCTTTGAATTTCATACACTTGAGTAAGAGTATTAGTTCATTATTGTAGGTGATAGTGTACCAACCCATGACCACAGAATCAACATATACAGCTAAAGGAGCTCATTGGGATTAATAAAAATCCATGCAAGGTTTCACCTTGTCTGTTGGTTCTAACCTGTAGATTCTCCTGTATTATGGCATGTAGGTATCAGGTGCTTCCACTAAAGATTGCTTTCCTTTCTTGTCTCAGGCCTGCCAGAACAAAACAGAGAGCTTCATCGAGTTGTTTTCTACCGTGGCTTGCAATTCATTTCACTACCTGGGTCCTCACTTCTCTCGATTTCTAAGATTTCTGTTGCAAACTCTGATGAATACCATATGTCTGCTTCCCGATCACTCCCCCGAGAAATGTTGGAACTGTTACATTTGGTTTTACTATCCAACATATTAAAACAGTTAACCACAGCACATATTACTAAATAGCCATATCAAGTGAAGTTTAAAATGTTTACTACATATTTAAAATACATCACGAGCTGTGCAGAAAGAAATACAGAGCTGCCTATTGCAAAGCACTCTCACTAACGTAAGGGATCCCTCCAAATTATTTTTCAAGCACTTCATTTTTCCTTGACACATCATATAAAGCAAACATTATTAATTATAACACTAGGACAGATCTTCTTGTGCTGATATTTATATGTGTATAAAGGCATAGAGTATACTGTCTATGTCACCAAATTTTATATCTGCAAACAGTATAAAAAATGTAGTGCTGTCATGCATCAAATAATGACATTTCAGTTAGCTATGGGCAGCATATGTGACAGTGGGTTCACAGAGTGACTCATGTTTATTGTCTCTTGATTATATCAAGAAGCCATATAGAGTATAACTTATACCATCTAGATTTGTATAGTCAACTCTGGTGTTCACATTATGATGTAATCACCTGATGATGTATTTCTCAGAACACACCCCTATTGTTAAGCAGCTAATGACTATAATTATGCATATGATTTGAAAATTAACTAAGAGGCTTTACTAGGTTTTATAAATAGTAGATATGGTATAAATTTCCCAATAATAGAAGAATGTGTGATATACAAGTGTAGTTGTTTTGAAACATAGCTTTTGTTGGGGCCAGGTATGTCCAAAAATACCAGAATGGGTAGAAAACCTGCTTCTTCAATATGCCCATTGGAATGCAACCCGAATTTCTCTAATTCAGTGATTCTCAACCTTTGTAAAGCTGTGACCCTTTAATACAGTTCCTCATGTTGTGGTGACCCCAACCATAAAATTATTTCTTTTCTTTTTTTTTTTGTTTTTGTTTTTGTTTTTTGTTTTTTCGAGACAGGGTTTTTCTGTGTAGCTTTGTGCCTTTCCTGGATCTCACTTGATAGCCCAGGCTGGCCTCAAACTCACAAAGATCCGCCTGCTTCTGCCTCCCGAGTGCTGGGATTAAAGGCGTGTGCCACCACCTCCCGGCTCCATAAAATTATTTCATTGCTACTTCAAAACTATATTTTGCTACTGTTATGAATAGTAATATAAACATCTGATGTGCAGGATATCTGATATGTGACCCCCAAAGGGGTCATGACCCACAGTTGAGAACTGCTGTTCTAGCATCTTATAAAATAGCGTCAGAGCAGGTATTGACTGAAATAATATCTGAAACTGCTGCCAGACATGGTGTCACAGGCTCATGATCCCAGCACTCAGGGGGCTGAGGCAGGAGGGTCATGAGTTCAAAGCTAGCCTGGGCTACATAGTGAGTTTCAGGCCTAGTCTATGTAATGAGATCCTATCTCAAAAGGAAGAGAAAAAGGAAGAGGAAAGACAAAGGACTAAAGCTTCTTGCACCGTATAGTTGCCCCTCTACATTCAGTTAGCGCTAATAATTGTGATTGTTGTGTAATTATCTAGAATTGTTTGAGTGTAAGCTTTTGAAGGGCAGGCATTTCCTTAAGGATGGTTTATGATTGGACTTTCTTGAATACAAAAGTGATTCCCATTTGTTCCCTAATTATCACAATAGAATTTAAATCATTTGTAAACTCACTCTTCAGAGAAAGCTTCCCAACATTTTAATAAGTACTGGTGCAAAATCAATCAGTAAATGTGATAAATGCCAGATGACAGTATCAGTCAATATTGTGTTTTACATGTTTTGGAGTTGGTCTATTGTAGTCATGATGCCTTAGATGAAATCACATGTATATAGATTAGACAGACAGATGGATAGATGATAGCTAGATTGAGGCAAAGATGGACAAATAGGTAGATGGGGTGGATGGATGATAAGAAAGAGATACAACAGACACTAAGCAGAGACTTCCTGGATGATGGGAGAGTGAAAGACATGGTGGACACGGAAAGGGGCATGTATGTGTACACGCACAGTCACACTGACTTGGGCTTTGAAACATAGCAATAGATGTAATCAGAAATGTAAGTCTCGTAGAGGCTGCCTGTCTGTCTTCGTGTGTTGCCTGTTTACTCTGTCCTTAGCACCTGGACTGAATTGGCCCCAAGCAGGGTGGTGATTTTCACTGAAGCATGTATAAAATGCCCCCTCCCTCCTTTTTTTTTTTTATTCCTTTCATTTTTTACAGCAAAACACATGCCTGCACCTCTTCTTCAGGCTCTTGATTTGCTGCCAAGCTGACAGCGAGCCAACTGGAACAGGAAGCTGATATGGTGCAGTGCTCATTAGCAATTTACATTTTCTAATGCAACAAGAGTTAGTGTGTTAGGTTTTAGAAGCTGTGGTTTTATCCAAACCATTCACTGAAATGAGTAGACTCTTTCTTCCTTATCTGTATCGTGTATGGTTTAATCTGAACAATTCTTTTCACACAGTGGTGTAGGATTTGAGGTTCCTTCCCTGTGCACATCAACACCACGCAAGGAATTCAGACACTGGCCAGAAAGGTTTCTTCCTCATTACTTGTGTTTGGATACTTTTCTGGCTGGGAATGCACACCCTTTTCATGAGTGTGGAAACCAAACACAGGAATAACTATAGTTAGAGCTGCTAGTGTCCTTCACCTCTGTGTTTTGTAGGAAGTAAAGCAGCACAGATGTTCATAGTTAACAACTGCAGAGTGCCTTACAGTGTGTTCCTAGAAACTGGTTTCCATACAGTGTGCAACTATAGTTTTATTAATTTTTAAAATTTAATCTCCTGCTGTCAGCTTCACTCTTTCCTCTTCCTCATCTCACACCTCTCCGAGAGAAATCTGAAAGCAGGCACCGAGCACCTTGGTGCCTGGGTGCTTGAGGAGTTAGCACACTTCTCTTGATTATTTCCAGTTGTTCTCCCAGGGAGAAGGAATCCAGACAAGAATGACATCATCTGCCTCTTTAGAAACAGGCATTTGTAAAGGCTTTTGACTAGGGGTGATTATGGCATTTCAGAGGAGCAGCCCTGCTAGGTACAGGCTGGAGGTGTGGGAGCCCTAAGTGTCTGGGAAGCCATCCTCAGAGCCTCCAGCAGAACAAAAGTCATGGGGATGTGTGTGTGGTAGGGGTTTGGATGGTCCATGTGCGAGGGGAACCAGCATTAGCTATTTCTATTGCTATTATCTTGGCAGTTCCTGCTTGAGCCTAAATGTATTTTAAATGCATATTTAATGTGTGGAAAAAAAAATCAGGAAAATATTTCTGGAAAAATTGTATCTGTGTTTCCCCTGTCTGCCTCTCCCAGAGTAGGGATTAAACTTAGGACCATAATGGTGTTAGGCAACATTCCAACACCGAGCTATACACGAAGCACCATATTGTGGGTTTTTGATCGGCTCTTGTTTTTCTTTCTATTTGACAGTGGTGGTGGTGGTGGTGGGGAAATCAACATTTTTCCTAAAATATAATAGAACAGTAAAAGTACACATGATCAGGCTGAAAAAAATCTGGGATATTATTCCTCAGGGTAGGGAGGAGCCCCAAACAATTACAAATAGTGTGCTACACCCAGGGCGTCTTCTGTGTCTGGATTCAGCAACACGCCCTCAGTACCGGGCCTTGTAGAGCAGTAGAGTATCCTTTTCCATGATCACCTCCCTCTGGGGCCTGCTTTCTTCTTTCATTGCCTTTGTTCCTACCACAAGTCTTGTGCTTACCTAAATATATTATACTACCCCCATGATTCCCCAGGGCAGTGCAGTTAACCCCTTTAGAGCTCATTCCAAACCACAGAGCCTGAGGTCAGCCTCCTCCACCCTCCAGATTGCTTCAGTGCACCCCAGCCTACTGTGTGTTTTTAAGTGAGCATGATTTATTATATAGTTGTGTAATATTTTCAGTGGTGTCTGGCCTTCCCTTCTGGACCATAAACTCCCTGGGTTTTGCACACCCCTGTACCTCAAGTGCTAATCTTGTCTGCAGGCACACAGTATGCTCTTGCTAAGTATTAACTGAACAGTAAATACCAACAAAGAAGGAAGCTGTGACTCTGTTTCAGAGTTTCCTGTGATACTTTGCAAGAGCACAGATGTGGGGCCAGTTATCGAGGGCCTGTTTAGACAACAGAATGGTGCCTGAAGAGGAGCATGGACCATGTAGGGAAGGGGAGTCGTGACATCTCCCGGTGGGAAATACTGTCAGGGCAACATTCTGTGCAGTGAGAGCAGAGAATAGCAACTGTCTTTGCATCTTAGTGTTTTCATACAATCAAACTCTTAGACTCTGGAGACTTCTGGCTCAGTTAGCTGTGTCTCCCCACATTTCGCCTGGTTTTTCTCCTCGTCGTTCCTGTCCTCTGCCCCATCACCTGGTTTTCCTGGTCAGACAAGGAGCACAGTACTCAACACTTCCCGTCAAACCATTATTAAATCCATCTCTTAACTCCATGGCCTTCTCCAATCTGATTGTTGTGGGAAGGAACGTCTCTCATGATGTGATAATAATGCTGGCTGGAGAATGGCCAATAGAGTACTCTGTCTATAGCACTTCAAGACAAACAGCAAAATGGTGGACATGAATTAGAGACTACTACAGCTCTTTCACAGTTCAGAAATATCTTAATTTGTTTGTATGAATAAGATGCAATTATAATATTAAGAATGAATAAATAGAAGTGCAGCTTCTATTTATTAAGAACTGTTCTTCATTTGGTCTTCACTGCAAAGCCCTGACACAGGGGTTGCTACCCCGTCTGACAGAGGAGAAGATGGGATGAGCCAGGCAAAGTAACTACTTATTGAAGACACTGTAAGTGGAGGAGCTGGACATCGACCCGGCCATGCGGGGCCAGAGCCAAGGTTCTCCGTGTCCTGCAGTGTTGCCTCCTGACTGGACTGAGCTTCTCCACCGTCCCCCCTTATGTGTCCTCTTTATTTTCCATTGTTGGTTGTCACACAGCTGGTCCATTTAGTGGCTGAAGGTCTTGGCAGGACAAGAACTCTTCCTTCCCTTCCACACAGGATGGGCTGGAGCCTGTCAGGGTTAGAGTTGGAGCCCAGGATTTGTTTCCTTTGTACCTTTTTCTTAGCACCACAGTAAGTGGATCTTAGAAAGTTATTCCATGGCTATGGTCCCAGTGGGTCTGGCACAGGTTTATGGAGATAACGTGATGTGGTGATGGGAGCTGAAACCCTTGCCCATTCCGGAAATGAAGACAGAAAAATAAGAGTGCTCTTGGTCGGTGCTTAGATCAATGCTCGCTTTAAAGTAATCGTCACTCTGGCAATGAGATCATCTCTGAACCAGCCGCAACCAGTTAGTGATGTTTGTTTGTGAGACAGCATGCAGTCAAGATGGCTGGAATGCCGCTTTCTCCCACCACAGGTATCAAGATCACACTCTCTGCAGCTTCTCCCATCTCCTGTCCTTCCAGTACACTCCCTCTGAGTGTAAGCATGGCCCTCAGTTGGCTCCCCAGTAACTCATGGGGTCACTTCTCTTATAGCACTGGAAAGGACCTGAAGGAATTGTATATGACAGCATCTCCTGGTTCTGCACCTCTTTCCCTTTGTCTATCAGAAGCAACCTGGATTGTAGACACATAGCCATAAAGCTTTCACTGTTTAGTTTGGCCTACTCAGTGTTTGTGCGAACTTTGGGTCCAAATCCAGTTTGAAAAAATAGACTTTATGTGAATAGATAGCTCACTAGATTAGTTGGCTGGTATTGTTTTCTGTTTGAAAAACATGTTAAAAATGCAAGGAGTGGTTGGAACTGAGTGGCGGCTACTTCTTAGGGACCTATGCTCCTCTGAAATCTGTTCCTTGCTTCATTCTGTAATATTGCCAATAGTCCACAAATGCCATGCAGCGCGTGGCTTCTGCTGTACCATCACATGCGGTGCTCACAGCTACCTCCCTGTCTGTGGGATGTACTTGGAAATGGCCCACTTGTTCTGTCATGTGACAGAACTTGTAGATAGGAACTTGAGACCCCAACAGGCACAAGTGTCCTCAGAGATCCAGAAATGCATCAAGTACAGCGGTGGTACACGAGCCTCTTGGAAACATTTGTTAGCTGTATAAATCTGCCACTGGAATCCCGAGTGTTAGGGGATTCAGGGTCATTGACTTTGTTGGAAGATGACAGGAAGAGGCAGCTTGGGAATATTAATTACATCCTTAAATACCTGCAGACTTTGGATGGTGACCAGCAATTTTCCATTTGCAGAAAATCTAGGGTTTTATTTTTATTTGTGAAAGGTTACCTTGGCTACTGTCTGCCAAAAGCCATTTGGGGAATATTGAACTTTGGTGACCTTACAAATTTCAACACACTTTCTTTTCATTCAAGAAAGTGTCCTCTTGAGTTTGATCAGGCCTGACTGTGTCTAACCTAGTACTTTTTCTCCTATGAAGGCTGTGTCTAAGTTAACAAGGAGCACTTGTTTTGTTAACACTCTGGCTCCGCCCTTCCAGACAAAGTATAGGGTTTAAAAGGCAGAAGAGGGGTCAGGGAGGGAGTCTGCTGTTGGAGGCCCAACTGAGTGTATCCTTGACAATTCAGCCTGTGACTCTGGCAAGTTCTGATGTCTCAAGTTAATCGTCTGTTGGTGGGAGGAGTGTGCTCCAGCTGATCACGGTCAATAGCACACTGTCATTGCTGCAACTGTGGGCATTCCTTGTTCTGCATGGAACCTGGAAGAATAGTCTACTTTCTCCAACTATGAGGAAGAGCTGTGTTCTCAAGCTCTTGCAAAGCAATCTTTCCCTGATAGAACGTTTGGATGAACTTTCTGTGCTCATGTCTCACCTCAGATTGTATTGATCACTATAGTCTCTTGATCTAATCAGTAACTATTCCTAGATGGCATCTTACTTAGAGTTTCTATTGCTGTGATGAAACACCATGACCAAAAGCAACTTGGGGAGGAGAGGATTTGTTTCATCTTTTACTTCCAGGTAACAATCCACCACTGCAGGGATTAATGGCAGGAATTCAAGCAGGCCAGGAATCTAGAGGCACAAACTGAAGCAGAAACCAGAGAAGTGCATCTTACTGACTTGATCCCAATGATTTGCTCAGTGTGCTTTTTGTACAACTCTGGACTGCCTGCCCAGGGGCAGCATTGCCCACAGTGGGCTAGGCCCTTCCACATCATTCATTAGTCAAGAAAAATACTTCATAGGCTTGCCTACAAGCCAATCATATGGAAACATTTTCTTAACTGATGGTCCATCTTCTCAGATGACCCTGGCCTCTGTCAAATTAACATAAAAAATAGCCAGAGCCAGGCATGGTAGCACACACCTTTAATCTCAGCACTTAGGAGGCAGAGGCAGACAGATTTCTGTGAATTCAAGGCTAGCGTGGTCTACAGAGCTGTAACACGAATCTTAAAATGTCTTATTAATAAAAAACCTGGAGCCAAATATTGGGGTGATGTCTGAGAGATCAGAGTGACAGAACAAGTCACAGCTAACCTCATCTCGCCAACTTCTTAGCCAATCCTGTTTCCTCAAACTGGAAGCCTCTGTGTCCTCATCTAAATGGATCTCAGCTGATCTGCTGCTAAAAGCCTAAAAGCTTAAAAGCCTTTAGTTTCTGGTCCTCACGCCTTATATACTTTTCTGCTTCCTGTCATCACTTCCTGGGATTAAAGGCATGTGTCACCATGCCTGGCTGTTTCCAGCGTGGCCTTTGAACTCACAGAGATCCAGATGGATCTCTGCCTCTCAAGTGATAGTATTAAAGGTGGGTGTGCCACCATTTTCTAGCCTCTATGACTGTCTAGTGGCAATTCTGTTCCCTAACCCCAGATAAGTTTATTAGGGTGTACAATATATTGGAGGACACCATACCACCACACAAAGCAAGTTTCAGGACAGCCAGGGCTACACAGAGAAACTCTATCTCAAAACAAAAACGAAACAACAAGAACAATAGAAAGCTAGCCAGCACAGGTGGTGAATGCACTCCTCCTTAGGACTGGTGTTACTAACTTTTAATTCCCAGGAGACCATGAACTTCTTGAAATGGTCATTTCATCAGCTGCCTCTTACCATTGAATACCTCCTATGTGCCAGGCAAGAGTAGGTTCTGGGGGATGTTGTAGGCAAGCTAGCAAAGGCCTATGCCCTCAAAGAGCCTATGCCTTCATGGTAACATCCTTTGTTATTCATAGTTACTTTCCTCTCATGTGGCATAGTAGCTGGTATGCAGTAAGTTCTTGGAGTGTGTTTGGTATACACTGAGTGTAACTGAACTGAAATGGTTAAAGGAAACAGAATAATCTAAACTTTTTCCACTCATGGGCCCCCCTGTCTTGATGCTTTATTTGTTTATAGTCTTTTTCATTATAAAAGCATTGCTTTATTACATTCCATCTTAATAAACACTGAATGAAAGTGAGGACATGATCGCTCCTCGGTATGGTTAAAGAGGTTTATGTTTTAAATATGTGGGAGAGAACAGCCAGAGGCATCTGGAAGATTCCTGACTGAACATGGCCATGAGAGGAGAGAGAGGGGAGGAGAGCGAGAGGAGAAGAGAAGAGAGGAGGAAGAGGAGACAGGACAAATGGACAAAGAGCAAGAGCACCAAAAGGCCAAGAGCAGAGCAGGAGAGAGAGCACACAGCCAAAATGGCTGAGTTAACCAGGAAGAGAACCTGGGGCAGGGAAGCAAGGCTCAGGCTGGAGAGGCCTAGGGTAGGGCCAGGGCTCTGTAACTGGTTCTTGTGATGCTGAGAGAGACTGGCAGACTGGTGGCCAGCATCCGCCTTGATATGTTAATAGGCACCTCAGTTAGCCATTTGTCCCAGGTTTCCTAGGGACCTTTGTTTATTTTGAGGTTCTTATTTTTAGTTTTGGTTTAAACAGACAGCTTCATTTTAAAAAGGCACCACTAATAAAACTCAAAATCATTGTCTAAAGTCTAAATTGTGGCAGATTCACTTACATATTAGGAAGTGGCATGGGTCAATATGACCTCACTAAATAGAAATCCAGTCAATATTCCTTTTTGAGATTGTAATAAAATTAAACAATTTCCCCTTTCCCTCACTTAAAACCTTTCCAAATGCCCCTCATTACTATCTTTTAAATTCATATATTGTCTCTTTTTTTCCATTAATGTGTGTGTGTGTGTGTGTGTGTGTGTGTATGTCCATGTGTGTCCCAAATACATAAATACAATCGTCTTGGTATTATGTTATTTGTACATATATGTTTTCAGTGCTGATCACTTGGTATTAGATAACCAATTGGTATTCTCTTCTATGGGGAAGACTATTTCTCCCAACCTCAGGATTCCCTAGTTGACTGTAGTTCTTTGTGTAGGGTTTAGGCCTCATGGACTTTTCCCAACCATGTTAGCATGTCTCTTGGTGCTCTTGTTCAGCCATGGTTAGGCAGTCAATTTGATGAGACTTTACGGGTATAGCTTTTTTTTTTTTTTGAGCTGAGGATCGAACCCCAGGCCTTGTGCTTGCTAGGCAAGCACTCTACCACTGAGATAAATCCCCAAACCCCGGGTATAGCTTTTGACATTGCTGGGAGACACACTCTCACAGGAAGTCTCGGTTCCTTTGGCATACAGGTAATAACTAATCATTACCAATGACTCTGCATAGTCATACCATCTGCCATCCTACTGGTCATATGTACAAGAGCTTGTTTTCCTGAAGCCTCACCAGTACACCACAGTATTAAGCGTCTGAATTTTTACCAATCTATTGGGTGATAATGCCCGTTTGGTATC
This sequence comes from Onychomys torridus, assembly GCF_903995425.1. Classification (NCBI taxonomy): domain Eukaryota; kingdom Metazoa; phylum Chordata; class Mammalia; order Rodentia; family Cricetidae; genus Onychomys; species Onychomys torridus. The sequence continues at coordinate 36,014,260 of NC_050452.1, forward strand.
AGGTATCATTCCAATTTGATTTTTTTTCTTTTAAGTGAAGTTGAACATATTTTCATATTTTAATTTAACTTTTAATCCTTTGTGTGAATTATTTATGCATGCTTTTTGCTCACCTTTAAAAATCATTATTTTTGATGTCTTTTTCATCAAAATTTTGATTTGTTTGTAAATTAGGAACATTAGTTCTCTATGATCTATCTGCATATAATTTGTCTTATGATTTTATTTATGGTATTTCGTTGCTTAATTTTCTTTAGTACTCGAACGTAATGATTTTCATTTTAAATTATGTCTGGATTTTGAGTGATGACTACAGAGTATTTTCTACCCTCAAATATGTAGGAACTTACCCAATCAAAAGGTAATTGTGTCATTTTTGTTTTTATTGGATCACTTTGGAATTTTTGTTTATAGTTGACATTAGGAATAAGTCAAACTTTCTTTTGACAAATTGCTATCCATTCCTAACATTGTCTGCTAAAAGGTCTAATTTGGGACCCAGTGAGATGGCGTAGATGGTAAAGACACCTGCTGCCAAGCCTGATGACCTGAGTTCAGTCCCCAGGACCCACAGCGGAAGAAGAGAATCTCCCAGCTCCATAAACTTGTCCTCTGACCCCAGCTCCCCACAAGTAAATGCAATAATTAGCTAGATGATAGATAGGTAGGTAGATAGGGGGGTGGGTGGATGGATGGATGGATGGACAGACTGGTGGATGGATTTTAAAGCTATATTTTTGGTCTCAGAGCTGACACACCTGTTTCATGTATTAGACTTTGCCCATTGGTCATGTCTCCTTGTGGGTTTGCTGTTCTGTTTCACTGGTCTGTGTGTTTCTTGGTGCTTCAGGACACCATGTTAGCTGTAGAGATTTCAAAGAAGGTCTCAATATCCCTAGCCTCATAGTTCTTCTTAGTTACTTGATATTCTTTGGTTACTTTTTCATGTGAAATTCTATGCTGGAAAGTCAATTTGTCTACTTCCAGGAGAAAAATAATTTAAACTGTGATTTAGAAATTATTTACTGGTTTAATAAGAGAAACTAAACATCCTAAGCAAGAATTGGCACATTGCTCCCCTGCTCACATCTGCGTCTGTTCGTTGTTCCTGTATGTAGCAGTTCTTTAAGTTTGTATTCCTAAGAATTAAATCTTTCTCCATAGCTATTGCAAGTGGGGGTTTCTTCATCACTAGAAATTCTTAAAATTTTAGTTTAAAAATTTGCTTACTACACTATTGGGATATTTTTATTTCTGTTTTTGTTTCATTTCAAAAAACCATTGCAGCATTGCCAGCCTATGTTCAAGGACCAAAGAAACTTCTTCCATGAGTAACTTCCTCAGTGTCAATAGATAAGTGTGAAACTTCACATGTGTTCTGTGAACTGGGATCTAGTGGAACCCTGCATTGTGTAGCTTTAAAAGACCAACCATTGCCAGCTGAAAATAGCTGCTGAAAACTGCATTTGCCTCCGATCAGTGTGACAGGAATGCTGAAGAAGAGTCAAGTGAGGGAAAGGACCAAAGGAGGCCCATTGTCCTTCTAACCACATCAGCACTTGGAAACAGAGCTCGTCCGCAGCACAGGAGTGCCAGGCATGACCCCATGGAGCCACTGGTCCTGAGTTCCCGTTAGCCAGGCTTTCTTATAATGTAGCGGAGGTGAGTGTGTTAAGTATGTTAGCATCCGGAAAGCCTTGGCGGCTTCTTTCTGCCCCTGGGAGCTGCAGAGCATCAATGGAATCTTTGTGTTTGACATTTCTGTCTTGGTTGAGGCATTTGAAGTTGTGCCAGAAATGGGGATTTTTCTCTTCTCTACTTAATCTCACAGCTGTGGGTTTGCATGATTTATTCTGAAATACAGTTTAGAAGTAGTGATTGCATATGTAAAAGTTATGAATGGTTGCATGGTCATGAAAATATTACTGAAACTCACAATTATTTTCTTTATAATTACTTTCAACTTTGGTATATCTTGCATGTACTTATAAAGATAAATACTAAAAAGTACATTTTAAAAAGTAAAATTTCAAGACCCAGAAAAATGCTGGAATAAACCCAGAAACTTATTCTTGATACCTACTAAGTTTGGCCTGGTTATATGAATTTGTTTATTACTCATTCCTCATCCAGATAATATTCTCATTGGATGCTTTGCCAGAATACCTATAGAACCATCCTTTAAAGAATGGGGATATGTAATGTGATCCTAATAATGCTTCAACACCTAATTTAACAAAGGCTACTAAACATTGCTAACAAGCAGGGATGGAAAAATGGTTCATAGATAAGTTACCAGTTTAAGAACTCATGCCTTGGGCTGGAGAGATGGGGTCGAGAGTGCTGACTGCCCTTCCAAAGGTCCTGGGTTCGGTTCCCAGCAACCACATGGTGACTCATGGCCATCTGTGGTGAGGTCTGGTGCCCTCTTCTGGTCATGTGTGCTGTATACATAATAAATAAATAAATCTTTGAAAGAAAGAAAAAAGAACTCATGCCTTAGGTGCAGAAATGAGACAGTGTGTAGGTCACAAGAGCATGAGGACCTGAATTCAGATTGCTAGTATACATACAAAAACCAGTCACAGTGGCACACTTCAGCATGGAGGAACATGGGAGAGTTGGGGGCAGGCGGAAGGGTCCCAGTGTAGCTGCAAAGGTGAGCTCTCACTACGATAAACCACTCTGCCTCAAAAAATAAGATGGAGAGCAATAGAAGAAAGATACTTGACATTGACCTCTGACCTCCATATTGCACAAGCCAGAATGCCTGTGTGTGTGCGCGCACACACACACACACACACACACACACACACACACACACACCATTTCTTTTCCAGAACTCATATTTGTACACATTTATTTTTGTATAAATTGCCTAATCTTTCATCACCATGATGATGATAATTCTGATTGGCCATAGAGCCATCACTAGGAATGTTAATATTTTTAGAATTTAAAAAATAACAATAGTTGTATAATTCTGTACTGGCCATTATTTCAAAGATGTTATTCTTAATAGAAGCTCTAATAAGCATTCGTTGTTTATTTACATTAAACAGATGAGAAAATGAGGAAAGTTTTACATATTGGTAATTTAGTTCCCGAGTTCTTAATGATAATAGAAGTTAAATCTAAGGTTCTAGGTTTCAAAATGACCCATAGCAGAGTGATGCTAACAGAATTGAATCACCAGCTCTGGTCCCATCATTTACTGATATTTCTAATACTTCTAACTAACTTTGCCCTTAGATTTCCTCTGTCCACTGAGCTAGAATGAGGATCAGCTCAATGTTTTATAAACATTCCATAGCTTTCACTCATGAACACACTTTTAAAACACTGGTTACTTTCCTGCAATCTTGTTTTAGTTTCTGTGACCACGATGAATGAGAGAAAGAACTGAAGGAAGGAAAGACTGCTTCATGTAGATCCCAGTTTCAAAGTCCGCTCCGCACTCCCTTGGCCTGTGCGCTTGGAAGGACCTCGTGGCAGTGGAAGCACTGGGAGCCCCTCACTTCATGGCTGACCAGAAAAGAGAGGGAGGGAGCAGGAAACGCCCTGGGATGGTGTCACCTCAATAACCTGCCTCCAGTTTACTGCCTCCACCTAGGCCCCACCTCCCAACATTTCACGACCCCCGCCCCCAATACCACCAGCGGTGACCAAGCATTTAAAAACAGCCTTCAGGAGACATTTCATATTCAACTGTAGTATCCCTCAAAGACTGAACCGTTCGGGGAATCTTTAATGAGGATAGGACCAGCAATTGTTTGTTTAGTGAGTAAGGTAAAAATAATATAATGATAACTTATTTTTTTCTATTTGAACTTTCTGGTTTGTGAATTTTTGTGATCCCATATGGAAAGAGAGATTGCCAAAGCAATCCTATGTGATTTGACCTTAGTGATTTGGAAGGCTGGTGAAGACTTACAATTCTCCTTCTCTCTCTCTCTCTCTCTCTCTCTCTCTCTCTCTCTCTTCCTTCCCTCCCTCCCCCCTCGCTTGCTCTCACCCATCTCCCACCCCCCAACTCTGCCCTGTGTATGTGTGTATTTGAGAAAGGGTCTTGCTGCAATTGCCTGGGCTATTCTTAACCTTGTTGTGCAGCCCGGTATGATGTTTAATGTTGATTGTCAGCTTGACTGGATTGAGAGACACCTAGGGGATTAATAAAGCTCTCTTCAGTGTCTATGAGCATGTTTCCAGATGATTGACATATGGTAGAACAAATGAGAAAGAGAGCATCATCCAACAGGCTGAGAGAGCAGATGGAAGGAAAGTAGGAGGAGAAGGAGAAGACATGTCATACTCACTCACATTCATTCTCTCACACCTCCTTCCTTCCTTCCTTCCTCCCTCCCTCCCTCCCTCCCTCCCTCCCTCCCTCCCTCCCTCCCTCCCTCCCTTCCTTCCTTCCTCTTTCCCTCTTTCCCCCTCTCCCCTCTTTCTCTTCTCTCCCCGGCCCCTGTTGTTCCATGTATCTGCAGCTTATTTGGCGCCCTGTTTTTGTAGCCTTTTTTCTGCTGAGTACGTAGTCCATGTAACTATGCACCAGTTTATTTAACCTTTCGTCTGTTGATGGGTATGTGGATTATTTCTGGATCTTGCCCACTACAAATAAAACCATTGTGAACATTCATGTACAGGTTTTTGAGTGGATGTAAATATCTCTGTCCTGTAGGACACATACACGAACGTAGAAATACTGGGTGGTAAAGTATGATTAACGATTAAAGAAATTGCCAGATTGTTTCCAGGAGTAGCTGTATCATTTTACATTTCAGCTAGTGAGATTAAAAGTATCTCCCTGTGAAGACACTGAAGAAAAAGGTAGCTCTTTGATGTCATGCGTTTAGCAAAGACTGACACTGAGTTCTGTCTCTATGTTTCTCTAACACAGATCCTATTACAGTCTGCAATATTGGTTACATGAAGCACAAGTGTGTTATAATTCCATAACAGGTCACATTCTAATGTTTAGTTTAGCTTTTACTCAGTGAGATTAGTCTCAAAAATATCATTGTAATAATTTCAGTGTCTGCTTTCCAGCCACACTTAGGTGAGACCCTCAGTGATACTTGAGTTGACTCTGGAAGATTATCCTCTTTCCTTCCTTCCTACTCCCCAACCCCCCATTCTTTCCTTCCTTCCTGTACTGGGGGTTGAACCCAGAACCTTTTTCCTGCTTGCTGGACATGTACTTAGCATATCCCTAGCCCCTCACATTTCTGTATTTGTAAAATCATTACATCTTTTAAGGGTTTTGATATCACAACAGAATGTAAATTAAAAGAATTATTTTGAGAGAAAAACTGGGCATTATAAGAGGTAAATGAGCATGACCCAGAGTGTCTCAATAATGAGGCCTTGCATAGTTGGATTTGGTGCCAGACTCCACGGTCCTGTTCTTGATAGGGCATCCCTTCTTTGGGAAATCCTTCTGGCAGCCTGTGAATGGAGGTCATCTAAGTGGCTTTTATGAATCTTGTACCACAGATTCAGGAAGGGCTTCTTTATGTATTGAAACTTTGGACTATTAAGAGTGAAACCTAAATTGGCATTTTATGGAACAGAAAGTGGTAGCAATTACTTAGCAATAATATTTATGTCAGTCCTGGAGAATTACGCAAGAACCTTGTAAGGTTTTTACCAGAATCTGAATTAGGGGAAGCATCATAGGCAACAATGTATATTCAAATGACGTTTTTAGTCTTTTTATTTTGAATATCTTTTAAAGTAATTACTTGACATTGTCCATGCCACCAGTATTCCTCTTTGTCTGCATTCTGAATGATCTGTAGTATGAGAGAATTCCCTTCCATCTTAAACATGCTCATAGTATGCTCCTTTTCCATTGGGAGCATCTGTTAAGACTGCATCTCCTAATTCCCTTCTCCTTCCTGTGCAACAATCACCAGAAGCACAAAGTTGCCTTTCTTGAGCCAGTGGATTTACACTTCACAAATCTGAGACCCTTCCCTCTCATCTGTGAATGACCGGAATGGAAGAATGCAGGACTAGATGGCATAACACTAATTTTTATAATTATCGCCCCAAACTAAACAGTATAGCACAGTGATTATAAAAGTATGGTCACATGATGAGTGGGTGATGGAGCTGTGCAGAAGTAAGCTTAGAGGCTTAGTGGCTAGGCAGACCTATGTTTAGTCAGTGATTCCTGGAGCATGACATGGCTTTACCTGAACTAAACTCATTCTCTCCAATCAGAACCTTCGGATTCTCCTTCGTGTATTATGGGGCCAGCACTGAGGTACTAAGAGTGTAGAATAGGCACACATGCTGCCCTGAAAGAGCCTCTGTCTTCTGGGGTAAAATAGACCAGCTGCTCCTGATGAAGCTGCTTGCCTGGCTATTTTCCCCTCCCCATTGGATCTGAGCATGTGCAGTGAGTTGAGCCTGTGCATTTGCTGAAGCCTTGCCAGTCTTGATTGATCAACAGAAAGATCACCTGTTTGTGGGAAGATGTTTGGTTGAGTAGTTCCTTATTTTCTGTTTGGTTGCCAAACTGTTTTCTCTTGTCATTCTTTTTTTTTTTTTTTGGACTGGCTTCCAGAAGAATTACAGATACAAAGCAACAGATGGCGGGGGAGATGGTTTCACAATGTCCCCTGGGCCCAGTGAAATCTCATTTGCCACCAGCCTTCAAAGCCTCCCTAGTTTGTTTTCCATTGCAAAACTATACAGTGCTTGACAATCACCATAACATATTTCATTATTACCAAGGAGAAGTGCTGGCTGTTGGGGCTCTGTCTAAGAGAGGTAAGTATATCAAGTATTTTGGCATGGATGTCTGAAAATCAATTTCATTTTAATGACTGAGCATGTTTTGAAATGTTGTGGGGCAAATATGCTTTTATATCTCCACAACTTTAGATGACAAAGATTTTCTGGGGATTAGTACTAGTATTTAGCTCATATGTAGATTCTAAAGCAATATTTTAAACAATTATTTTATTTCATATGTATGGATATTTTGCTTGCATATATCTTGGCACTGTGTTTGTGTCTGATTACAAGCCAGAAGAGGGCATCAGATTCCCTGGAATTGGAGGTATAGGTGGTTATGAGCTACCGTGTAGGTGCTGGGAATCAAAGCTAAGTTCTCTGGAAGAGCAGCCAGTGCTCTTAACTACTGCGCATCTCTCCAGCCCTTAAGAGAAACTTTAAGTGTGGGACTTCTGTGAGCAGACAAGCTGTCTAGAGACAGCTGTGCCTTAAACTGGCAGGATCATTTCTAGACAGTGTCCCTGGAGTTGTAAAGTATAAAAACTATTACTACACATTTCATGACAAAATGAACTTGGAGCTTTTGTGACATCTTTAATCCATCCACTTCATAGATGTGTCTCTTTTGTGACTTCAGAATAAAAAGAAATTTTGATTTCTGTGCTAGCAGAGGGATTATAAACTACTTCCTGTTGCTATTATTTGCCAAATGAATGAAGTAAAACAAGTAGCTATTAAATGCATTTTCATTTTAGTCACTGTTATCATAATGGTAAATTTCATTACAAATTTTGTATTAAAAAAAACTCAGTTTGACCTCATCAAAGTGGCATACTGTACTTCATAGGACACTAACAACAACAACAACAACAAAGACAATTCAAAGAAATCAGAAAAATACTGCAAATCATATGTCTGATAAGAATCTAGTATTAAGTTTATATAAAAATTGCTCATGACTCAAGTGAAAAAGACCAATAAAGCTATTTAAATGTGAGAAATGTCTTAATGCGTCTTCATCCTGGTCTCTTGAATTGCTAGGACAAACTGCCATAGGCTTGCTGGCTTATAGATGAGAATTTTTTGTCTCAGTTCTGATGGCTGAGACTGAGCATGTGCTTGGGGCCTGCTTTAGTTCATAGATGGCACCTTCTTGTGGTGTCCTCCCATAGCATAAGGCCTGAGGGAGCCTTTTGGAGCTTTCCTCTTACTTCCCAACCTATTCACCTACCGAAGCCCATCTCCTAATGCCATCACACTACCTGTTCACCTACCGAAGCCCGCCTTCTAATGCCATCACACTACCTGTTTACCTACCAAAGCCCGCCTCCTAACACCATCACATTACCTATTCACCTACCGAAGCCCACCTCCTAACACCATCACATTACCTATTTACCTACCGAAGCCCGCCTTCTAATGCCATCACACTACCTGTTCACCTACCGAAGCCTACCTCCTAATGCCGTCACACTGGGATTAAAAATCTCTCCTTATGAATTTGGGGAATCCATAGACTGATAGTGATGTCTTTATCAACTTGTTCCTTAGTCATTTCCTTAATTATCTCAGTTTTTTTTTAAGTAACATGTAGGCTGAGGAGTTTGTAAACTTTAGCTGTTGTTTTGTTTGCGTTTGGCTTAAAATTGGTCTAAATTGCCCACTGCTAGCCCCTTCCTTCACTTTATGTCCTTCTTAGATGCAAAAGTATTCATTGCATCCTAACTGCACCCCTAAAGTCATCACTCATTCCTGCATCGAACTGGAGCCTAAAATTCAAAGTGTCATTACATATGACCATCTCACTTATGGAGAGCAATAGAATATGGTTATTCTGAAGGCAACTACTCTCTGGTTGTAAACTTGGGAAACTAAATAAATGATATGCTTCTAAAACATAGTAAGTAGTAGGATGTTTCCATTCCAAAAGGTAGAGATGGGCATAAAGAAAAGGGAAACAGAACCTAAATAAATTCAAAACACAAGACAAGTTCCACAAGCTCTTGAAGCTTACGCACATTTTCTTTGCTTTTGTGCCCTGCTTTCGGTGCCCACGGGAGCAGGGGTCCTGTGTTCTAGACCCACTGAGTTAGTGGAGGTTCTGCTGGGCAGCTCTGCTGGACAGAGCTTGAGTCAAGGATTCTAGGTGGGCCTGCTTCCATGGTTGCAGGCTTTTGGCAGAGTTTCCCTTTAATTCTGGAGGGAAGTCATTAGGTGGTTGAAAACGAGATGATAATCATCCATTCTGAAACTCAGGACCCGGCACTTAAAAGTTCTGTCCATTGTCAGTGTCAGTCTTCAGTAGCCCAGAATCCTCCCTGTTTCCTGTCGTGGTAACAGGTCTGTAATGTCCTTATCAACTTCTTCCATGGACAGAGCCTTCATTTTTTTTCACTAACATGAATAGAACAAACATTTTTAAATCTTAAGTTAATATTCCATCTCTATATCCTTTAGCATTCCTCTCATCTCTGGTTTTGCTCTAAATTATGAGAAATAATCACAACTTACTTTCAGCATTTTTCTTCGAAATAACTTTAGGTAAACAGAAGCATTTAGGAGAGGGTACAAGTTCAGTTCTAGACTGAATGGATATTGCAGAGAAGTGAGTACATGAGAGGGGTGTGTGTGCGTGCATGTGTGTGTGTGTGTGTGTGTGTGTGTTTCCCAGAGCTTACAAAAACTAGGTTTATTTTATATCTTATTCTGTTAAATATCTAATAACACAATCTCTTTAACAATGTCTATATCTTAATTAAAGAATAATTTACTGCAAAATGCTAACAGTCACCTGGCCCTTTGCTTAGTCAATCTTCTCACTGCTGTTGAGTCTGACTTCAGTGATAGTGTCACTAACTAATAGAAGTGGTGGTTACTGAAGGTTGGGTGCTATGGGAACGTTTGAAATTTTTTTCTTTATTTTGTGAAAATTTCACGTACAAAGTAAAATATGATCATAACAAAATAGTAATGATGTTTGATGCATCCATTGGCCCTTCCTTTCGTGAAAGATTTCTCAGTATCATTAGGTGCTACTTGATAGTGTTTTATACACAGTAGAGTTGTTTTCCAAAGTAAAGTTGATCTTTTCAAACACAATTATTCTAAAGGCATTACCATCATTCCAGCAAGGTTTGTAGCATCTTTAGCAACAGCAGATTCTGTCTCAAGGAGCCATTTTCTGTGCTCATCCTTGAAAATCGCTCAGGCTCCATGAATGCTTTATATGTGTCCCAGTAGTTCAGACATGTCTTCAGTCCACTACTAATTCTAACATTAATTCTTATGCTATTTCCAACACATCTGCACTTTAGTTCCCTCACTGAAGTCTAGCACTCCTCAAAATCATCCACAACAGTTGGAATCCACTTCTCCAAATCACCTGTTAATGGTGATATATTTTGACATCCTCCTATGAATTACCAGCATTTTTAATGGAGTCTAGAATGATTAATCTTTTCTATAAGATTTTCAATGTACTTTTCCCCAATCCATCAAAAGAGTCATTACCTATGGTAGCTATAGCCCTATGAAATGTATGTCTTAAATAATAAGACTTGAAAGCCAAAAGCATTCCTTGATCCATGGGCTACATTCTGGAAACAATATGAATCTCACTGTATGTCTCCATTGAAGGTCCTGGGGGACCAGATGCATTGGCAAGATCAGTAATACTTTGAAAAGATACCCCTCCCATAGTAGGAGCTTAAAATATCAAGTAACCATGTTGTGAGCAGATGTGCTACTCCCATGCAGGCTTTGTTCCTTCTCAAAGTGTGGAGCAAACTTAACATCTTTCTTAAGGACCCTAGGAGATTTGCAAATGGAAAGAAGCACTCAATTCAGTTTATTAGGTTCTAAGAACAGAATCTCCAAAGTTTTGAATCCAGGCATTGACTTCTCTCTAACAATGAAAATCTTAGATGACATCTTCTTCAAGAATGATGATGATTGGTTGAGAAATCTGTTTGTTGATGGAAAATTGGTCAGTTGTGTTAACACTAAGTTCATGGTAACAAGGAAAGAGACTTAAGTTGAGTGTCTGAACATGGCAAAACTTGGCTCTTGATCAAGAGTGTGTTCTGGGAAAAGGGAGCACAGGGCAGGAAGTGCACTTGGCTTTTATCTAACCAGGTGGTGACGAGGGTCTTTCCCTATTGGCTGGATTCAACCTCTAGTTTTTGGGATTGGCTAATTTTTGAAGAGTTGGAGCAAAGGGAGTGAAGGGAAGCAGGGGTGAGGAATTGGCCTCCTCACTCTAGTTCTGAGAGTGTAGTGAGGTCTTTATGTAGACAAAGATTTTACCGGTTGTCTGTGGAGAGGGAAGATACACCATTTGAGTTCCTGTCATAAACACGGGGTTTATAGCACTTGATGGAAAAGCCTCATGGTTAACACATCTCACAGTTGATACAGCCTCATCAACCACTCCTCTTGAGCCTGGAAATTTAGTTACAGGTCCTCTTTTGCACTTTCTGCTCCCCTGCACTTTCAGCAATGGAGATGCTTCTTTCTTTAAACCTCATGATGAACCCTTGCAGGTTTTAAACGTCCTCGCCCATCTCATCCACTGGCAGACTCGAAGAGGGCCAGGCCCTAGTCCGTTGGGCTTTGGCTTGAGACAGAGTTGTGGCTAGTTTGATCGCCTCTTCAGATCACTAACATTTTTTCTATATTCAGCACTAATGCTGTTCTGCTTTCTTGTCATTCATGTGTTCACAGTGTTCCCAGGGAAACCGGTTTCCTTTTTTTAGTTCTCAGTCTCATTAGTAAAAATTTAAAAACAGACACAACAGAAGCTCAAGGACAATTTTACTAGAATTTGAGAGAAAAGGAACAGAACAGATTCACAGAGGAGGGAGATGGGGAAACGGGGTAAGAGAGTGGCCTTCAGAGAAAGAGGGAAAAGGTCCAGAGTGCCAAGGAAAGCATGCTTAGACATTTGTCTGATAACCAAAATGGGATGCCTTACTCAGCCTTGATGCTGGGGGAGGGGCTTAGTCCTGTCCCGACTTAGTATGCCAGCCTGTGTTGACTATCCAAGAGAGGGGGAACAGTTGTTGGTATGTAAAATGAAAAAATTTAAAGAAAAAAAGAAATAATAAAAAAATAAAAATATTTAAAAGAAAAAAGGGAAAGTAATGCTTTTCTGACAGATAAGCTTCATCACGTTATGGTCAGCTGCACACAGGGAGAGGCTTCCAGAAAGTATAAGTACGTCACATCATTAAGGGATACTCAGTCCTTCCTCCTCCTTAGCACATCTTCATAAAGTTCTTAAAAAGTTAGGTTGTGTGTATGCATTCCTGGCCAAGTGATTGAAAGTCCCACCTGGATTAATTCATAAAAGGAAGAGACTATCATAGTATATTATGTTTAGGGAAGTTTAGGATGGCAGGCACACAGAGCCAGGGGTGAACTTAGCTTGTACTTTTTGAGCAGGATAAAGTAGATTCCCTTAGTGGGGTCAGCAAAGCCCAGATATCCTCCTCCTTTCATCTAGTAATTTAAAATGAAAGGAACAGGGAATGGAATCCAATGTTGAGGGGAAGGGTCCAGCCTTGTGGCTCACAAGCCCTGTAATGCTTGTCTAGCTATCTAACTTTAGGAGTAAGACTTCCTTTAAGAACTTTTCTTTTCCCTCATGACTTGATACGAGACACCCAGTTGGCTTTTGACATATCTTCTTCATTACATTAATCATGTCTAATTTTTATTTAAAGGAAGGGTGTTCAGCTCTCTCTTCTTCTGGAACATTTAGAGGCCATTTTGGCTAATTTCAAGACTTGTGTGTCTCAGAGAATAGAGAGATCTAAGAAGAGATGAGGGAGTGGCTGGTTGGTAGATAAGACAGACCACACAATTTGTTGATAAAATGTTTCACTGTATATGAGCATGGTCTGTAGCACCCCAAAACAATTATAATAATAACATCAATGAGTACCATACATATGTAATAATAATAATGCAAAAAAAATATTGTAAGACTCACCATATATAACACAAAATGGGCACACACTGTTAGAAAAACTATATCGACAGATAGGCATGTTCAGTGTAAGCTTGCTACAGCCTGTTTGTGGATGAAAGGAAGAGTGGAGTCTGTGAATTGCCATCTAGTGGAGTGCAGTCAGTTGGGCATGACTGCACATTGCTTCCAAGTTCCTGGCTGTGAAGTTCATTTTATAACAAAGATGATTTTTCCTACAATGATTAGTAACACATTCAGTTTAGTCTAAGCCCTGCCTATCCATATTGCTACCAACATTCTGTACATGATCCCTTAGCTGTTTGTTAAGAGACTAGATTTTTCTCCATGTTTCTTCTCTTCTGAGCCCTAACTAAAGTCACTTTTCACATTTTGTTTACAGCAATCTAGATTTTTCTAGCATGCACCTCAAAATTTTTTCCAGTCTTCATCCATTATCCAGTTCTAAAGCTACTTTAATATTTTAGGATTCTGTTATGGTAACACTTCATTCTCAGTTCAAAATCTATATTTGTCATTGTTCTCCAAAAAGATAGAGCCAATAAAAGATATGAGTTGAGAGATGAGAGACTTGTTATAAGTTTGGCTTATGTATCTGTAGAGGTTGAGGAACCGTACAGTCTGTCTGCAAGCTGAAGACTCAGGATAGCCAGTGGTGAATTCTTAAGGCCATGAACCATGGACTGAAGATGGAAGTCCCAACTAAAGCAGAATACGTGTGTGGTATTGCCGAACCTTTTGTTCTATTCAGACCACAGTAGATTCATCTTTGTTACTCAGTCTACCAATTCAACTGCTAATCTCTTTTGCAAGCAACCTCACTTGCACATACATAACACACAAATAATGTTTAATGTTTACCTACTCTTAGGGCATCCTTTAGTTCAGTCAAGTTAACATATAAGATTAAGTATTCATCTTCCAAAGAGGATAACCAGAAGGCATAGCAGATGCTAAGCCTAATTAACTTTTGTAAGACCTGCAAATGAAAACCACAAACACATTATTTTGCAGCCACTATGATGACCTATAATAATAAAAAGAAAAGACAAGAACTGATATAGAAATGTTTGAACCTTCTTCTGTCACTGGTAGCAATGTAAAATAGTAACATTTGGAAAAATGGTTTAGCAGCCTGAGGAAGTTGAACCTAAAGTACTCATAGCATCCACTAATTCTACTTTAAGGTATTATTAATTTAGCAATTACACCCCTATCCCCAAGGATGTACACACAAAACTGATCCATCAATGTTCAGCTATTATTGAGTTATTCAATAACTTCAAATTAGAAACAGTCAGTGTCACCACAACCAACAGTTTATTTAGCACAATATATATTCATAGACTTCAGTCCTGAAATTAGATGGAGTACCGACATATGCCACCACATGGACGGGGCTTGAAAATGAAAGCAAGACACAGAAGCCACGTGTTGTATGAGTTCATTTATATTAAAGGGACATAAATATGAGTAGTTGCCAGGGAGTTGCTGAGCGATACAGGAGAGAGCAGGAAAGAGGGAGGGAGATCATCATCATAGGACAAACAAAATAAATCAAAAGAGCAAAAGCTTAGAAAAAGGCAAACAAAAAAGAAAAAAAATCAACTAACATATAGCCATCCCGATGTGACAATTCTCTCTAGAGCTCTGACTCTCACCTAAGATCTTATTAAAAAGGTAAAATGCTTAGGAATATGAATTACATGTACAAATCACATTCCTAAAATGCCAAGATCACAGAGGCAGCATTACTTGCTGGACTTCTACTTCAGATGCATGCCAACATAGACTTATTCATGGGCTGCGTTTATGGAGCAGTTGGGAGTAGATAATAATTTGGGACAAGCCATTGAAATAATGCACTGGATAATCTCTGAGGCTGCAGCTTCACATGTGTGTTTCACTTAGTCTAGGAGACATGTATGGGTTTTGTTTTGTTTTTTTAATGTTAGTGTCTTTGGGTTTGATTCTTAAGTGTGATGAAATATGATAGTTATGGATTGTGTGTGTTGTTTTAAATGCCTTTGTGGAGTAGTTAGCCATGTCAGATTAACTCTGTAGTCCCTGAAGGGCTGTTTGTAGTCAATAGCACTGCCAGTGCATGCTCCTCAGTGGTGGGTTTGTTTTACAGCTTTACAACTGGTTGTTGCTATATCTCCTAATTGCATAACAATAGTTCTCAGGAGTTAAAGAAAAGATTCCTCCACCCCCTCCTGGTCATTTTGTATTGTGAACATGAAGAATGATGGCTTTGGGGCCTTGGAAATGGCTCAGCAAGTAACATACGTGAGTTTAAGCCTGAGGGCCTGAGTTCAAGGAAGGAACTGACTGCCATGAGTTGTCCTCTGACCTCCATACATATACTGTGTATAGAAAAATTTAAATTAATGATGGCCTTTCTTCATTTTTGTTGAGTGGAAAGAAAAAGGCCTATGATGTGTCCCACCTGCAATTCAAAGAGAAAAATGGAACTTTAATCAGGCTGTCCAAAATCCTGTTTCTGCTGGGTATGGTCACATAGACTTGGGTTTGGCATTCAATGTTTTCCTGAGTGGCGTGTGTGTATGTGTGTGTGTGTGTTTCTGCATTTTATTTTCATTAGAAATGTCGAGTTTAATAATTTTATTGATATAACATTGTAATGATACTAAAATAGCCTATAATGCAATTAGCTTCAAAGTTCCCCCATGACTTCTCTATGGTATTTAAACCAGAAAGTCTAAGGTTCTTGACTAGAAACTAGGACTATATTATAAATCATAGTTTCCAAAATGTTTGTTTTACCCTCAAATACAAACTGAACATGGTTATTGCAAGTGTCATGCTTCTAAAAATTCTAAATATGTCATAAGAATTCAGCAAACTTATATCAAGAAGCAATTGTTGAGAGGACTGTAGAGAAAAGGGACATCTTCCTTCTTGGACACCTAGTCAGTCTGTGTGATGACACCTTTCCCAAGGCAGAACTTCATTATTTTTAACTAAGTGTATAAATCCTTACTATCTGTCCCACTCTTCCTATATGGAGAAAGGAATTTCTTCACGTCTCTATTGAGGTGTGTGTTCATACCTGTAAGTTTTCTTATCTGTATGTTCTTTATAACATAGATAAGCTATACAGCCATCAGACATTCCCTAGGGATTTTAGCACAGTAGTGATTTATAACAGGGAGAACAATTCTCATTCTCTCCCCAGACCTCTGATTTGAATTTGGATTAGTCCAAGTGGCAAAGCACAATGTAAACAAAGCGTGAGCAGCCAGGAAGAGCCTAGTAATCACCGTGCCAGGACCATACAATAATAATTACTGAGTGCTTTGAATACCCAAGCTTTTCAGTTTGGATTATTATCATTAAAAAACATTAAAAAGATTACAAAATAGAGTATGTTGATGGTATATGAAAGATTCATTACATACTAATTTCTCTCATGGAACAGAAGCAGATAGCACACAGAGGCATGCTGAGGCTTCTGTAAACAAGCTGCTTTTCACATAGTGAACACAGCAATTATAAGCGCTAGGAATGTGTGCTTGTGGTACTGAATGTGTTCATGGGGGATGGATGCTGTAATCACACAGTAAGTTAAGGTATCACATTCTCTGGCTTCTGTAAGTTTCCTTTTTATGAAGGCACTTGCAAGGCACCAGGATGACCACATGCACTGGACAATTTCTTTTCAGGGCTAGCCACAAAGAGGTGAATAAATTCTAGTGCTATATTTACCTAGTTCCCTCTGTTCAGGATATATAGCCTGTGATAGTACATGTAGAGTAAGTACAGGACGTCCCATGAAAGGCTATTTCAGATCCAGGAGAATGTTGTGTTCTTCCTTAATTTACATGTTGTCTGTTCTACTTTAACCCAGTGTGATAATTAATTAGATGTTGGGTGTGTAACGACCACCATTGCCCTCACTAGTGGAGGCAGGCTTACACCAATGCAGCAAGGACCTGAGTAGAACAAGACTGCACTCTAAGGTGGATGGTCCAGCTTCTGATTCTTTCTGTAAAGATTTCTTTACTTTGATGTGTATAAGTGGTTGCTTGGATGGATGTCTGTGCAACATGTGCTTGCCTTGTGCCCAAGGAGGTCAGAAGAGGGCATTGGGTCCCCTGGAACTTGAGTTATAGACAGGTTGTCAAACCTATGGCTCCTGCTTCTTGGGATTTCAGTTTCAGACCCATACTTAATGTGATCAATACTGTCTGTTCCCATTCTTGGGCCTTTAGATGCAGATGGACTCTCCCCACCCCCAACACACACACACACACACACACACACACACACACACACACACACACACACACACACGGTTATTTTTCTTTGGAGAACACTGACGTATACTATGTGAGTATGACTACAATATAGGTAATAGCCATTTGGCAGATAAACTTGTGCTTTAATTTGTATCAAGGTACAACATTGTAGATAATGCTATGAATACTGGAATCAGATTACATGGGCTCATCTAGTGCTTATTTGTTGTGTGCTCTTGAGCAAGGTGGTAGCTTTCCTGTGCCCCAGCTCTTTATCTGTAATTTGGAGCTAGCCATTGAACCCGATTTGAGCATTATTGAACCTGATTTGAGCATTATTCTCACAGGTGAATTTTTATACACGAACCACTTCAAACATTAGCAGTACATGGAATAAGCAAGGAAGGGAACGAGTCATAGTTTTAGACTCCATTGTTTAGAAGTGCATATGACACACAAAACAAAAAGGGGAATACTGAGAATATTTTCACCCAGATAGAAAAGAATTATAAATTGTCTGTCAAAATGAACCTTAGAATTGGGCTTTGCTCCAAATTATTAATTAATTAATTATGATGGTTCCTTTTCCACTTTCAGAACTAAAATAGATTTCAGAACAATGAATGCTTCTTCTGAATTATTTACAATAAAAAAGGGCAAACTGGGGGCCAGCAGATGGCTTGGCAAATTAGAGTGTTTGTTGTGCAAATCCAGCCCCAGAACCCACAGAAGAAGATTGATCCCCAGAGCAGACCTATGACCCCCACATATGTGCATCCATGCAATCCACACTTACATGTAGCATACACACAGACACATATATAAACACACACACACACACACACACACACACACACACACACACCCATACATCATGTTATACATACTGATAAAAAGTAATCAAATAAAAGAATAAATTTAGGTTAAAAGCAGATCAATGTATTAGGAAGAATTTGGGTTTGAGAATCCTATATAGTCCTGGTTTGAAATTCATTCCATCACTTACCACTTTCCGATTTCAGGCAGGTAGTTACTTCTTTTGAGCCTCACAGGTCCTGGTGTATGTATAACATGAGAGTAAACCAGCAATTGATCTGTCTCAGTAGAAAGCAAATGATGGTGCTCCCAACTGATCCTTGTCATTTAGCAATGCTACTTCCTATTGACCATGGAAAGGATTTAGAAAATCAATACAAGCTGTGAGGAAATCCCTGACATACAACTATGGAGGATAAACTTGTTTTGGCTCACATCATCATAGGTTTCAGGCCAGTGTCGGTGAATCCATTGCCCTGGGCCTTAATTGAAGGAGAATAGCTCAAGAATGGGCTGTGACAGAGACTAGGCATCTTATAACAGCTCTGTAACAGGGAAGGGCCAAGGATGTCATGCACCTGGACGCCACCTCCTCCACTGTCCAATAAGGATGCCATATTATGGCTTGAGCATGGGACTAAAGCATCTGTTATGTAAGAGCATTTAAGAGCCATTCAGTTCCCAGAGGCTGTCAGCTGGCAACCAAGTTCCACCACATGGGACTTTTGTTTGTTTGTTTTTTCGAGACAAGGTTTCTCTGTGTAGCTTTGCATCTTTCCTGGAACTCACTCTGTAACCCAGGCTGGTCTTAAACTCAGAGATCCGCCTGCCTCTGCCTCCCGAGTGCTGGGATTAAAGACGTGCGCCACCACCGCCCAGCCACATGGTTTATATTTAAACCACAACACAACATGGTTCTAGTAAGCCTGTCTTATGATACTCTTTAAAAAGCTAGAACTTAAGAACAGTCATGGCATACCAAGCTGTCCTGTAGAATTTTAAACTCAAAGCAAGACAGTTTATTGGGAAAAAAAGTCATATACATTTTCTATGTAAAAACCTAGCAAACTAGTAAGAAAACTATGTGTGCTTGTGTAAGCTGTCATTCAGTTGTCCTGTGTCTTGTTCTGAATTTGGGGAATTGATCAAGATGACCACATAAATGGTCATCCATATTTAGAGAGAACTGTTCATGACTCCAGGAAAGATAGAATGGCGTGTAATGCCATGGAGACATTGAGTACCTGTCAAATAGGGTATTACTGAACTTCCCCATGGTTTGTTGAGAAAGCTCATGGATAGGAGAAGTGAAAACCAGATCCTAAAAGAGAGAGATGACCTGTCCAACACATTTAAACACTTAATAGAATGATTAATAAAGTTTGGAGAACATTGACCCTCCCCCCCCCTACACTGAAACAACTATGTGTAGAAAACTTCTACCTTTTTGTTGTTACGTTTCATGACATACTCTGAGAGTTTAAAATTAAACATGGTCACACTTAGGCTGAATATGTATGTATGTATGTATGCATGCTCACGTATGTATGAATGCATATATGTATGTACCTATGTATGTATGTATGTATGTATTCCTGCTCTAAAGCTTGATTCTCTCAGAAGAGCAGAGGAAAGTCTTTCTTACAGGAAGAAATGGTGTAAGTTCTACAAAATTGGGTACTAAAGCAATGATACTCCATCTAGCTAAGCTATATTTCTAGAATTTTCTCAGCATATATTGATCAAGACACATGATGGCTTCTGGTGCTGAAATTAGTGTGCTCTGCACTCCTGCTGGATGAAGAAATAATTTGTTTTCCAAAGTTGAAAGAAAGAAAGAAAGAAAGAAAGAAAGAAAGAAAGGAAGGAAGGAAGGAAGGAAGGAAGGAAGGAAGGAAGGAAGGAAGAAAGAGAAAGAGATGGAGAGAGAAGGAAGAAGAAGGAAATTTTTCTAAAGGAAAAGGCAGATAGGAAAAAGCATTGGACAGACCCAAATGTGGCCAGACACCTCTTCTGGGCCAGTGTAGAAAAATGCTGCCAAGGAGTCTCTCCCCTTGCTCATCACCATTTAAAGGTTCATTAAGTTTGATGGAGAGTCATATTTAAACGTTCAGCCTTGGCAGGCCCTTTCTTCCTCACAGCTTTTTAAACTTCTCCTCCTCCCACCGATTGGTTCATCCACCACATTTTCCTCTTCACATGTCACTAGCACCTCTGTTCCTGACAGCTCTGAGGACATGAGACCAGCAGATACCAGCAGGCCCGCTTAGCCCTGCAGTGGCTTGGGAAGGAGGCTGACAAGAGCCAGGGAGCAGAGCTCTGCATGAAGAATGGGGTGTTCTTGTCAGCGGTTTTGGCCCTCGGAGGATGGGAACGTGTTTCCATACAGATGGGTCAGCTCTTGCCTGCCATTCTGTCTTTTGAGTTTCCTGTTCAAGGGTATGGTTTTCATCAACCTTCATGCTGTAGAGAACACCTACTTTATAAGATAGGATTTTTTTTTCAGCCAAAAGAAAATAACTAAAGGTTTTTGTATATAAAAGGTTTCTTTCAAAAAGTCTAGCAGAGAGTTGAGTAACCAGCCAGATATCTAAGTACAAAGTTGTAACTGTGATAGGTGGTTTCTCTTGTGATGCATGGGAATTAAGGCTGAGGAGAGTAATGCTTTCCAGGCCCAGAGGTCATCAAATGTCATTAGGAAACTACACCTTTTGCTGGAAAGCTGATTCTCTTACAGTTTTTGAAATAATCCCCACACACACAGATGTCATTTTGCCCACTTAACGTCTACAAATCTTTTTTTTTTTTTTTTTTTTTTTTTTTGGTTTTTCAAGACAGGGTTTCTCTGTGTAGCTTTGCGCCTCTCCTGGAACTCACTTTGTAGACCAGGCTGGCCTCGAACTCCCAGAGATCCGCCTGCCTCTGCCTCCCAACTGCTGGAATTACGTCTACAAATCTCTTGGCCAAGAAAAGAAGAAGAAATAATGGCTCCTGCCTTTTTAGAATCTTGCTCTTATTTTCAGAAGGATCTAAATGCAGCCCTTGAGGTAAGCAGGGCTTGGGATGCTTGTCTGCTAGCCTCCTTCAAGACTATGTACTGCAGGATACAAAAACATGGCACAGTAAATTACAGGGACTCAGTCAACCTTTTTAGACCCACAGAGTTGACTTGATCCAAGAAAGATGAGCGACTTCCAAATGTCTATGGCTTTCTAGTGTGGAAAGCAAAGCTTTTAGTTCAAGGTTTGTATAGATTTCAAATTCTCCTTAACATGAAAAAAATAAATCAATAGATGAGAATATGATCAATCATAGGATGTTTTTTAAATGTAGCTTAAAGCACTATAAGGATTCATACCCAGTATTAACTTTTGCCATTTGGCTTATGTAACTGGTTTTGAGTTTTATATCACTGGTAATTTTCTATTATAAAACCATTATGAGATCTTTAATTGTAATATTTAATTATTTCCCTTCAGCTCCTTTCCCAAAATTCCAATGTTTCTGCAATAATGTGTGTATCCTTGTATACTTTTCTCTGTTATCGTCTGATGTTATCGACATGCATATATAGGTTTTGATGTTTGATTTGATTTGATTTTCAAAATTTGTGTTACTCATCTTTCATTTATTTGTGTAATGAATTAAGGACACTTTCTAGAAAGTTGGCGTATGTCTAACTCATTCTTAAAAGAAGCTGCACTATTTGATTTTGATAAAATTATTTTTTATTGTGGGATATAATGTCCTAATATAGCTGTACACTGCAAGTTCTACATGTAACCCCACCCCTAATAAGCCAAATGCAAGGCCAAAAATAGCTTAATTGGAGTCAGTTGTCTATGTATTGATGCAGGTTTCAGTTTCTAACAAGGGCTTACGCTAGCACAGAAACTGTTCTGTGACAGTTCAGGCAACCGAGTTCAGAGGTTGTATCTTCAGTGTGTTACACTCCAGTTCCTTTCGGTTCATTGTTCTCATGGGCTGGCAAATCCCAGTCACATCATATGCAAGCGAATAGGAGGGACCAGAGCAGATGCAGGGGAAGGCGTGATTGCGTCTTAACTATAGATAGCCAGACATGTCCTTCATTCTCCTATGTCCCCCTGCCTTAGAATGACATGCTGGTTATTTCTAGTTTCTTTCCCCCCCACTACATTATGATATATTAACATTCGTATATTAGTGTTTCTTCAGGCTAGATCCCCAAGTGGATTACACATTGGACATTTAAAGCCTTGAGAAGTTTGATCTCATAGTTGGCTTCAGTTTTGAGTTGGTAAAGACCTTAAGCTACTTCTTAGTTCTCTTCCTGATTCTATGATAACACAACCTGGCACAAGCAACTGAAGGGAGGAAGGGCTTGTTTCTGTGCACAGTTTGTTTGTTTATATTTAATCAACAATATTTACTATATAGGTGATTGTGAAGATCACAAAGACTAATGACATAAAAAGCAATTAATTGTAGAGTATAATTCTATATTTAGAATGTGATAGTATAAATTCGAGGCCTCTAGACACTTCTCCCTATGAATGAAATGCTAACTCATATAAGTCAATACTAGGTTCAGCTATGAGAACAGAACAGCTGTGTAACTGTGGCTTAACAAGTCTCATTTCATTGCCCTCTCGAGCATTTAAGTGCTCTAGAGAAGCCATCCAAATCTAAGTTTCCTGTCTACTTGCAACTCACCAATAAAGGTAAAAGAGAGGAAGGAATAGAAGGCCATACTGCCCATCTTTAAGAAAATGTCCCTTCTAGAGATCATCTTGATAAGTGAAATAAGCCAGAACCAGAAACACAAATATTGTATGTCTCACATATGGAAGGGATCTAGATTAAAAAACAAAAAACAAAAACCAGGAAAGTAAACAAGGGATTATTTGTGATGAGGAAGGGATCAGATGAAGTGTGGGAAGGGGAGATGAGAGGATAAGGTGGTGGGTAATGCAGATATGAAGCAGCTGAGCAGGTCTGTGGGCTATAACAGAGCACAGTGAGATGAGGTGAGGGCACACTGGCCCCCACAGTGACTGTCGACCAGTGGCTTCTTCATCAGCTTCTATTCCAAGAAGCAACACAATCCTCCTTCAGCATCACAGAGTCCAAGTACAGACTAGAACTGGTGGTGGCCAACCCTGCTTCCTTCATGGAACTCTGCTCTGGCCAGCGGGACCTTCAACGGGGACCTCAAGGCAGGGCTGGCGAATGAGAGGGACAAGAGACACAAAGAATGAGAGCAAGACAGGATGTCTGATCAAGCTCCAAAATTTTATTTTCCTCTCTAGGCATATATAGGCAGGGTGGGGATGAGGGTGCAAGCAAGGAGGGGACTTTAATCATAGGTTGTTCGGCCAGCAGGGAATGTTGCTATGTGGATTATTTATCTACTCTTGCCTAACTGCCTAACTGCAGTGTGGTCACCTGATTTCTGAGAAGAGGTTCTGGTATTTGTGAGAAGAGGTTCTGGTGCTATGGAGACTTAAGCAAGGCCTAAATCTAGGAAAAGAAGAGAGAAGCCCAAATATGGCAGCATATGTGACAAGGGTCACTTAGGCTTATGACTCCTGTCAGAACTGGAGCTGTGGGGACTGATGACAAGTTCTACCACAAGTTAGATCCCACACTGCTGGGTATGTGCCATGGGTGATGGCTGCCATGGCCTTGTCGTGGACCAGTAGCCAGGCTTGGAGAGTATGAGGACATGTCCCAGGTGGAGAAATAAGAGATATCACAAGAGGCCTGTAACCAGAGGCAAAACACAGTTCACTGCTTCTTGGAAAGCAGCAAGCCAGGCCCCCACAATGCAGAGCAATAGGCATTTTAAGAGGCCAAGGCTACCCAGAGCCTCAATGAAAGGGCTCCAAACAGTGCCATTTCTGGGAACAGCTGCTGTGAGTTATGGGCACCTAGGCAGTCCCCTGCCATAGTACTGTTATGAATATGGGACTCATGGATTTCAAGTCTGCCTGTGAGATTGTTGTTGCCTCTGGAGAGCAGTTAGGGAAAATGATGGCCTTGCAAATGTTAATTACTACTTTGAATACCAGGCCAAATACAGTGTCTTTTACAGTTGCATCTGTGGGGAATTTCCTATGGAGGACTAGGGTGGGTGGGATGGGAAGGAAAAAGGGCATCTCTCTTCTCTAGCTGTGGTGCAAGCCCCTCATTGCCCCTCTCTGCCTGTACACCTGTGGCCCACTTCCTCTGAACCCATTTTAATTTTATTCACCCTCTGAGATTCATGAATTAAATTGATAAGAAACAAACAAAACATGATGAAAGTGCATTGTATACATGTATGAAAATGACATAATGAAACTCATTATTTTGTATAGGTCATGTACTCTAATTTTAAAGTAAAGCCTACTTCTTGGAGGTTGAACATGGTACTTATATTTGTTGTCCTATTGACCAAAATTTGCTCACATGACTCATCTAACCAAAAGAACTAAAATATGTTGTCTTTATTCCAAGTTTTTTGTTTGTTTGTTCTGGTTTTTCGAGACAGGGTTTCTCTGTGTAGTTTTGGTGCCTGTCCTGGATTTCACTCTGTAGACCAGGCTGGCCTTGAACTTCCTGGCTCAGCCTCCCAAGTGCTGGGATTAAAGGCATGCACCACCACCACCACCTGGCCCTAAGCTTTTAATAACTAAAGAAGAAGGGAGAATGGTTAATGAGAGAATCATGCATGTCTATAACATGAGTATTTTGCATAAGGAAAGAACCTGCAGCTTTTATCAAAGTCTAAGACATATAAAATAGAAACATGTTTAAAAGCATCTCACTGTTCCAACAACTTTGTTGTTGTTGTCGTTGTTATGGAAACCTAGAGATTACAAGTGTCTTTCTAGCCATTCTTATCTGTGATGTGAACACATGACTAGCTGGTCACAGAGCAGATTAGGGGCTGTCATTTGATAGTGACTGTTACACATTAGAAACCAATGGCCTCTTTGTCATGCACTCTCCTCATCATGTGAAAAGATTCTCACACAAGCTAGTTTACACACTTTTCTTTCATCATTTGAATTCTAATCAAGATTCCTTTGGAGAATTAATTGACTTTTGCTTCTCATAATTGAATTTCTAATTCACAAAGTCTAGTAAACAGCTTTCTTAGTTTAATTCAATTTTTGCCTTTAATGTTTTTGCTTTGTACAAATCATCTGAGCTTTTCATTTTCACATTTTAAGTAACACATGTTGAGCAACACATAAAATGTCAAAAATTATAATTTAATTGGGTTTGAGAGTAAACAACTGATAAAGCCAGCCTTAGAAAAGCAAACTGTTCTGGAGACGTTTTAATGGTTTTGTTTCTGTTTTTATTGTGCATACTCTCTGTGCTTAGTCTGAACTTTGTAGCTATAAATGGTTGGGTTATTTAATTTATGTCCACTAAGAAATCTCCCTCTTTCAAAAGAAGCCACGTGTCAACGTTGAAACACATCATTCCAATGGTCTTACTAATTTAATTGTCAAAGTAAACTTATGTCAGGACTTTTAAAGTATTAAAAATACTTAATTGTCCAGCTGTAAAAACAATATGAATCAACAGCAAGATATATATGTGTATTTGTCAAATAGAGAGGTTACACAGCAAACATGCCCAATGTTTCTACCAATATTTATGGATCAGGGAGAAGAAAATCTCTAATACTAAATATCACCTGTCAAACTATTTCATAACACCTGTCTTTGGCCTATGAGGTTAATCGAAATTTCTTACTTTTGAGTTTCTCTCTTGTAGTCCATGGATTTTTTTTTTTTCAGTATTCTGTTTGATTATTTCTATTGCTAGGAGGCAGGGTTATGGGACAAGGAGCTAGTTCCATTTTGGAGAAACATTAGGTTACCAGAAAATCAATTAACAGGGGAGCTGCCCCACCCAAGCTGGAGTCTATAAAAATAGCCACTTAGCAGGTAAGACAGTGTGCCTCATGACCAATGGATTGGGATTCTGAAGAACAGCGTCTGAGAGTTGTGATTGATGTGTGTGTCTGTTGATGATGTGTGCTTTGCCTGTAGTGGGCTGAATTGCAATTACTGCACTGAATTGCAGTAAGATGTGAAAAATATAATAAATCAATGTGAATTTAGAAATCCAATCTCTTGAATATCTTTCCCATCAGAATGGAGGATTCAGTGTTAATAAAGATGTGTGTGTTACTTATCCTAAGGTGTGAGATTAGCAGATGATTGTGGGGCAGATCAGTAAAGCTTTTGTGCACTGTGAAAGCAGAATAAATCAGCTATTTTAGCTCGAGCCCAGGCATTCCCTTTTGCTGGATTCCCTGTGAATCTTTCATCTGAATTTGAGCCTTAAAAAATAAAGCCACTTTCTGTGCTTCTCTGTGCCTGCTGAGAATCCTGCCAAAGCCTTCTATGAGGTATCTGTGAATTTACCCTGGGAGAACACCACATAGTGTCCCTGGCTTCCTGTTCTAAATGACCCACTCCAATGACACACTGTAATACTACTCAAGGTAGGGAGACTGAGCTGCCAAAACCTATTTATCACTTTGTTGCCCTTGGACTATACACATCCGTCCCCAGTTAAATAAGGGTCATAGGCGGAGCTGTTCTCTCCCTTCCCAGCAACACTAGGATCCTGTGTGAAGATAAAATCAATTATCTAGTGTCTTGCTGCATTCATTTTCCAAGTCTACAAAGTACTGTTCTTTAAGGATGCATTAAGAATGAATTGGGGAGAAAGATACTTACAGTTTCACAAATAAATATTGGTTGTCCAAAACTAAGAGATACTGATTAAATAAATAGATTGTAGTTTTTGTAATGAATAGTATATTATTCTGCCTTTAAAAGCAGTTGTGGAGAATATTTAATAATGTGCAAGGTTGTCTATGATATTTTATTACTTGGATACTTTCCAACTATTTAACCAAAACAGTGTATACACTATTGTCTCAGATTTGTTTTTTAATGTAAATTACACATACAAAGGAAAATGGGCTCAACACACTTTTTGTAGTTAGCTTTAAGTAAAGAATTACATGTAAATTTACCATCTTTCTTTCCCTTTCTCCTTCATCAGTATTTATTACATTTTCTAATTTTGAGAAAATTAAAATTTAAATCATTTCAAATAATTAGTGTTGAAGCTTCACTAACTAGAGACTTTTCCCGTTGATGGGAAGCTCAGGGGACGGATTTCAGAACACTTTCTTCCCCTGTTATACTTACAGCATTAGAGGATGCTGTGGAGCTTGGGAGCTGACTTTTCTGTCTGCCTAAATCAGCTCTGCAGTGTGTGAGAGTTTCTAAGGGTCCTCTTCATGAACTCACACTGCCTAGCTGGGGCTTATTCTCTCTACACCAGAAGAAGCATGGCATTCCTGAGCCTTAACAAGGCACGGGGCAATGCTTGTGAGCAGACACTCTTGTCATCTAAAAAGACGTACTCACTGGGCACTCTGGAAACTGCTGCCACCACTGTTCCTTATCTGGCTGGCTCCTCTAGGCCTTTGGAACCCAGACCTCACCAGCCTCATCCCCTCCTGAGCATAATCCAGGCAGACTCCGCCTTTGATGCCTGTGTTGGTGGAGACTCTGGTTCTCAGGGGCTTCCGTATGCTCCGTGCACATGCTCCTTCTGAAAGGCTGTCACAGTGCCCTGATGACCACTTTTCTGATTATGCCTCTGCCCTTACTGCAAGGTGAATATAAATCCTAACTGCATTGTCCCCAAGCAAGCTCTGAGGTCCAGGATGCTGAAGTATGTATGAGCTAAGTGCAGGAACTCTAGGCCAAAACTGCAGGGTGGGGCTCCGTGCCTCCTTCCACTCAGGTTCCCTGAACAAAAGGCTGTAGGAA
Source organism: Onychomys torridus (assembly GCF_903995425.1). Classification (NCBI taxonomy): domain Eukaryota; kingdom Metazoa; phylum Chordata; class Mammalia; order Rodentia; family Cricetidae; genus Onychomys; species Onychomys torridus. The sequence goes on from NC_050452.1 coordinate 36,041,916, forward strand.
GACGAGAGTGGAGGGCAGAATGCTCAGTCAAATGGGCGGATGGTATACCACCCCGTGGTGCTTGTCCTGAGGTCTATTCCTAACCATTATTATTGTCTAGTGGTGGCCAGTAACCAGGTAACCAATTAACTCTCATTACTCCAGTAACCAGTTAACCAATTATCAGTACTTCAGTAACCAGGTAACCAATTAACTCTCATTACTCCAGTAACCACTTAACTAATTAACTCTCATTACTCAGTCTTACTCATTTTCTCTTTCATCTTTTCCTAAACACAAGTTAAATGTACACCTAGCTTTGCTCTTTGAGCCGGGACTGTGATGATAGGAACAGACTCCTATAAGTCCTCACCCTCAGAAACTTACAGTCTAATGTGAGAGAACTGATCAAATAATAATATCAATATAATAATATAAAGTTGCAGCTGTGTCAAGGCCGATGTGGGAAATGTACACAAACAATAGAGAGCTTGAAACTGGCAGTCAGGAAAGATTGCCCAGGAAAATGACACTTCACTTAAGCCCTGATGGACGGTTTGGCATGAGCTGGGGAGAATGAAAGCTTTTCCAGGTAGGAGGAGCAGCCTGCGCTGCAGCTCTGCCTGGCACTGATAGCTGCCCGCAAAGCATCATGGCCAACCTCCAGTTTTCTATATTGCGACCTAGACAACCTCTCGGGACACACCGGGTAGAAGGAAACACTCTTGTGAACCTGTTCTGTTCTCTTCCAGTGTTTTCTCCCCACTGGCTGGGAGCTTTGTTTTCACAGCTGTACTGTTTGGTACAGAATTTGAATGCATATCATAAAGCAATCAGGAGGAAAGAGCACACATGGTGGATGTTCGGATCCTGTTTACTAAATTCATACTGTCACTCGGCAGTTATTTCATCACCCTGATAACTGTAAAAGAAGGACAAAAGGTCAAACTCTTACATGGGGGCTGTCTTAATGACATGTTCTGCTATACCTTCTCATTTTGCTCAAGGTCCTGCTTTGATCTTTAGATATACACCCCCCAGGACTGGGTCTTTTCCACAGTTGTTTTCTTTGTAACTTGTTGATAAGGTAGAGTTTTGTCGAGCACTGTTTAGAATGCTTGAACTCCGAGTACTTCAAAGACAATTAGTCTTGGTCAGAGCATTCAGCTGTGATTATTTTCATGGTGAAATGGTAGTATTAAATCTCCTGATGGTAAGGGAATGATTGTACTTCAAAGCACAGTTCCAGAATATTCTGTCTGGTCTTGCCACAAGCTAATATTCCTTTAAGTTTTACTCTTGTTCATTCATTGACTACAGTAGCAAGAAAATGAATAGAGAACATATGGTGTTGCTAGTCAAGGACTAAGTTAATAATGTTCTTTTTAAAACTTCACTTATTGATCATATTCATTTCTCCATGTAGAAGCTCATGCTGTGCATGTGTGGAAATGGTTAGAAATGATAAATGATTATGTAGTAGTACAAGGGCAGTAGGAAGTGTTATGTGTATTTAATTTTAAGTTAAAAAAGAAACCAAATTTTTTACTTTGATGTAGTGTGAAAATAGAAGCCAAAATAGAAAGAAAGTTATTATGATTTTTTCCTCCTAATATAAAACTTTTTGGGAGTAGAATAATAATGCATATTGAATAATGTTGACCTAAAAGATACTATGACAACTTTGAAGTATGATATTGTTAATGTAAAACCAGGGTGGTATTTGTCTTTTTAAAAAGCGACTCTAGCTTAAGAAGTATAATAAATGTTATCAAATGAACTGTTATTGACAGTTTGCTCTGACAGCCTCAGCAGGATTGCAGAGATCACCAAGATTTCTCCCAATCAGATGTCTCACTTTGTATTTTGAATGTTCTTGCAACAGAAGTATTCATTTTCTTTCCTGATTTCCTTCCAAATTTATACCCGCATCTGCATCCTTTCCCCAGGCTGCTACTTGGTCTATACTTCTGAAGTAATTTGCATGTGGTAGAAATATCCTTCGCTTCCTTTGATTTACTATGCTTACTGGTCTAGGTGGCCTGTAATGGCTGCTAGGTAAATAAATGCCTGCCATTCCTGTAGCAATTTTCTCCTGAGATGAATTCCTCTTAAAAGTACCCTTGGCATCCTCGAGACACTCTCTGCATTTTTAATTATTAAAGTTGTCCTTATGCCTTTTTGTAGCTGTTGGAAAAAACTAACTGGCTTTTTTCTAAAACCAAGTATGCTTTTCCATAAATATGCTTGGAAATGAGGAATGTTCCAACAGAAAAACTAGGAGGATTGTTACTGTACGTTGTGATTGATTGAGTCCCTTCTGTGTGCCAGTGCTCAACTGAGTCCTTTCTGTGAGTTCCCATTGAGCCCCCGACATTACTGGCTTTGTTTGTGCCTGTGTTTGAGTCAGTGAAGAAATATATTAGGAGGTAAACAGTGTATTTTGGGTAAGGTATGGTCATTTACATTTATTATGGTATTTTCATATCACTGTATCTATTCAATGCTGTGAGTTCCATGTAATAACACCAGCTTTGTTACAAAAGAGACTAAATCCTAGGAAGCTATGTTATGCCCAGATCATGGGGACCCCCGAAAGACCACCACAGAGATCGAATCCCACATGTAAAAGCAAAGAGTCTTTATTTCAAACCCAGAGCTTGGACTCTGTCAGATGCAGAGGTGAGAGCAGAGAGCCTGGAGCCTAGACAGTGTGGGGTTTTTATCGTAGCAGAGGTTGGAGTGAGGGGGTTTTCAGGACCCTGATTGGCTGACATTTGTCTAGGGTATAGGGAATGTTTGGAATGTCAGGTATTTCCCCTTAGATGCAGGCCTCCCTGGTTGGGGTCAGCTTATGGCTTTTCCTGGGTCCAGGTACTATCTGCCAGAGCTGTGTCTGGGCTTCTAAGCCTGTCATGGCAGCTGTGTGGTCAAGCTGTTTCGGGCCTCCCCACAGCTACATACAATCAAATTGTAGGTGTGATTTGCTTCTTTCTCATGTGAAGTGAAAATATATTAGTTTTCTGTCTGCCACCAAGAATTCATAACTGTACCCTAATATTATATTTAATATCATGATTGGGTAAGTTGTAGATCTGAGTAAATTGTTAAAGATTTCCATCAGCCAGAGGGGCTCATCTTGGTCTCCTGACTGGAGTTCTTTAGCTGGTGAGGCAGGATGCTCTTGCTTGTAAGTGTGTGCGCCATGTAACTCTCCTGTCAGTTATTTTCCTCATTGTCGTGACAGAATAACCAGCAAAGACGGCTTAAGAGCGGACAGTGAAGATGCCCTCCCAGAGGGCCCGAGTTCGATTCCCAGATCCCACACTGGGCTTCAAGGGATCTGTGACCACTCATCTCCAGCCACCTACACAGTGCCTCCGCCTTCCACTCTCCTCTTCCATCATTCTGAAAACATCTCATCTGCACCTCATTTCTCCCACACTGTCAGGGGGTTAAAATGCCTCTGCTATGGTCTTGTTTCTCACTCAGTGGTAGAGCACTTCCATAGTGTGTGCCCATAGCTTGCCTCCTTCCACACACATCATTCACATTTTCGTAGTTTTTAAGGGGAAAGCGTCTCAGTTTGCAGGCATCCTAGCATCCTGGGAGGGAAGGCATGGCGACAAGAACATGAGGGCTAGTTACATGTCATCGGAGGTCAGTGGCCAAGAAAGGGGATTGTTGGCATATTCTCTGGTTCTCCCTTTTATTCTACCCAGGACCCCAGTGGGGTGGGGCTACCACATTCAAGACAGATTTTCTCTCCCCAGTTAAACCTCTTTCCAGCCACGAGAATCCGAGTTTTAGCAGGAATGCAGAGGAAACCATCCAATCATCTGCTTCTGCAAGGGAGCAGGAGGCCTGCTGGGGAGGGATGGAGGTCTTCAGAGCAGACAGTGATAGCTGCCATCATTACTCCCATTACAGTGCTCCCTGTCTTACAACTGTAAGGGTGGTGGCATGCGTATTTCACGTCGCTGAAAGGCATGTTGCCCCCTCTCTGGATTAAAGTGTGGCACCATATATAACTAGAACCACCTTTGTGGAGGGGGACTGAGTCAGCAGCTGTATTTACATAATGGAAGAAGGGACATATTGCCTTTATGAGAATTTCATGCACCATACTCCCTAAGGGGAGAAATTCTTTCAAATGCCATCTGATTGCCTAGCCCTGAAGCATCTCACACATAGGGTGTTATTTTCCAGATGAGTAGATAACACAAAGACAGCAGCAGATCTCTGCCCTGGAGGAGCGCCCTGTGTAAAAGGAACAGAAGGCAGATCCGGGAACCCCTCCACATTCTGGGCCTCTTGAAAGCCTGCCTGATTTGTGTGCTTCCTCTCCCCATCTTCACTTGCAGTGTCTGCTCCTCTGAAGGCAGGGGGCGCTGGACAAGTCTTAGCTGTCCACTGATGGTTGGAGTTGAGTCAAACTGCCAGAGATCAAATCCTGGCTTTCCCACTCACCGACATTCCCACCCCCGAAAGTCTAGTTGAAGCCACCTAGGCCTCAGTGCAGTACCCTCCAGGAACTGTTGTAGGGTTAGTGGGGAGCAAGTGGGAAGGAAGCTCTGAGAAACAGGCCTGGTGTAGAGATCTTGGTAAGTGTTCACCATTTAGACTGGGTATGGCAAAAAGAAACAGTTCAGGTTCGTTTTTCATTAGTAACAGAAGGACAAAATTCAAGAAAGATTTGATTGTTAAGATTTTTTTTTTTGAGACTGGATTCCTCTATAAAACAGGAATTCACTTTGTAAACCAGGCAGGCCTTGAACTCCTGAGTGCTGGGATTAAAGGCGTACACCACCACTGCCTGGCTTGATTTTGAAGAAATTCTTAGTATATTTTAAATAAGAAATATTCATACAGATTCATAAAAATTATGGTATATTTTAAATATGTTTTTTATTATTTACATTATATACTTTAAAAATAAAAGTTCTTGATTTTAACTTTTAACCAAAAATATAGTTGGCACATTTTCTAACATTAATTATAAGATGAATTCTAAATTCACTTTGTGGGTGTTTTGACCTAGTACAGTGGCAGTTCTTAGATTATATGAGTGTCAGACTTTCTTAAACTCTTATAAAGAATGAGAACCCCCCAGAGGCTTTTGTCTATATGGGTCTTAGCTGTTGCTCTTTATCAATTATAACTTAAGCCTGAAAATAATAAACTCATGACATGGTAACATAGCAATATGTCATTAGTTTTTAAAAATTTTCTTTTCAATAGTAACAAAATATACACATTTATATTGCTTGATGCTCTAAATTTTAACAAATTCCTTGTATCTCTTGCTCAATAGAACACAGGGAGGTCCTCTTCTCCTTTTGAATCAGTGGACTGCAGTGATGTCACAGCTCAGGTAGCTCTGCTGTTCAGATATGAGGGGGAGAGAAAGAGACAGAGAGCACACAGTCGTGCCTCCCTACTGTGGGGACACATTCTGGAAATGATGTCATTTTGTGGACATCAGAGTAGATGCTGCATCCCTGGCTGTCTCTTCACTTGACCTTCTAGAGTCTCTGTGAGCATGGGCTGTAGGAAGCTGCTACCAGTGTAGCCTGGCATGCTGTCTCCTAGCAACTTCTTTTTAAGTATGTGCTCCAGTAATAGAAACTGTGCTGTAGTTATTTGTCCTCATCATCAATTATGATGTCCTGTGCTTTTCAAGACTGGCCTTGCAGTAGTGTGTGTACAGCAGCAGGACTTTACAAACATGAGAGCCATGTGCTACACATTACCAGGCAAGAACACACAGGACAATGCCTCTGTGGCTGCTCACATGAAAACCTCGTGGGTATCATGCCACATACCTACATTGTGGTCATATGTCAGGGGCCTATATAACACTGCACTTACCCCAGTGATGACCTTCTGAGTAATATGGAGTACAGTATTTTTTCATAGAGGAAGTGGAATCAACAAGGCTTCTTGTTTCTTAGCTCCTTGGACCTAATCCTACAACTTGTCTTCTCCCCTCCACTTCTTCCCTTTCTGTTCTTCATTCATTCCACATACAATGAACTTGACAATGATCTTGATATGGTATTATGGAAGGTGTTTTCCTTATGTGAGTGTGTGGTGGTTTGTATGAAAATGTTTCCTGTAGGTTCATGTATTTGAACACTTGGTCTTCAGTGGTGGTGCTGTTTGGAGAGCTGTGGCAAGGGTGGCTGTGCTGGAAGAAGTTTACCACTGGAGGTGGGCTTTGAGGGTTCAAAGCATCCTTCCATTCCCAGTGAGCTAGCGCGCTCGCTCTCTCTCTCTCTCTCTCTCTCTCTCTCTCTCTCTTTCTCTCAGCATCCCCATCCCACTCCAGTTTCTGTGCCTGCCTGTTGGGACAGTGATGGACACACACACACACACACACACACACACACACACACACACACACACACACACAGAGGGGATTTAATAGAATAGCTTATAGGTTGTGGTCTGGGTAGTCCAACAATAGCTGTTTACCAACAGAAAGTCTAGTAATCTACTAGTTTCTCAATCCATGAGGCTGGATGTCTCAGCTGGTCTTTAGTATAAACTGGAATCCCAAAGAAGTAGGCTCTACTGCCAGTGAAGGAATGGGCTTATTAGCAAGAGCAAGCAGGCAAAAAGAACAAGCTTCCTTCTTCCATGTGCTTTATGTAGGCTGACACCAGAAGGTGTAGTCCATATTAAAGGTGGATCTTCCCACCTCAAAAGAACCTGATTAAAGGTGTATCTTTCAGCTTCAAGTGATTTAATTAAGAAAACTTTCCTTGCCAGGCGACGGTGGCACATACCTTTAATCCCAGCACTCGTGAGGCAGAGCCAAGTGGATCTCTGTAAGTTTGAGGCCAGCCTGGTCTACAGAGCAAGATCCAGGACAGTCACCAAAACTACATGGGGAAACCCTGTCTCAAAAAGAGAGAGAGAGAGAGAGAGAGAGAGAGAGAGAGAGAGAGAGAGAGAGAGGGAGAGAGAGAGAGAGAAAAAGAGAGAGAGAGAAGGGGAGGGGAGGGGAGGGGAGAGAAGGGAAGGGGAGGAGAGGAAAGGAAAGGAAAGGAAAGGAAAAAGAAGACAACTTACCTCACATGTGGACCCAGCCTCTTGGGTTTTAGTTCATTCCAGACGTAGTCAATTTGACAACCAAGAATGGCCCTCACACAGACCCTCCTTTCGGCTTTGTTAGTGTTCAAAGGCTTGGTTTCAGAGGTCAGACACAGCCAGGGTCTGTTCCCAGTTCTGCCACTTGGTGAATATAGGAACATGGACACGTGCTAAACCTGTTCCCTCCTCACTGAAACAGAGCCTAAAATATGTCTTACAGTCACCCCTATGTTGAGGGAGAAAAGGTGTTGCCATAGCAGGCCCATGGAAGTTCTGAATGCAGGCCCTGCCCCTCCCCAGCTTCCTTCCCCTGTAAATGGACTCTCATGGTGTTCTCTTGCACAGTGCTGAGAGGTTTGAATGGCAGAGGCCTTTGCTGTTTCTGGTATCTCTGATTTTAGGAGTTGTCTGTGACTCTTTAGCTAAGATCCACCTCTTGTCCTCTTGGGGTAAGGGGAGGACTGGCTGGCTGGCTGGAGAAAGAAATCTAGATTCTAAACTGCTCCTCAGACAAACTCCAGTCCCCATGCTGGCCACAGCCCTGGCTGCTGGGCACTGAAGGGACACTGCGGGATGGTGCTTTAATATGTTTTCTCTGCCGTGATTCCCAGGCACTCATCTGTGTGCTCCCATCTTCTAGAATCCTCTTTCTCTTGAGTTGTGTTTGTAGCCTGTCCTGCTTACTCTGTCCTTGTGGGTTTGTAGTTCCTTTACCATCTTACTGCCCATTCTGGAAGTTGGAGTAAACACTCTGAGCTTCCACACTTAGCTGAAAGTTCCCACCATTTTTTCTTAAGCAATTGATAAAAGCTCCAGATTCAAAGATCCAAACCCAGACATTCAGGTAAGGGAGGTAGTTGGGGCAGTATTGCTTTCCAAAGCTTTCAACTTTGACTACAGATTGGAGTCACTAGAGAACTACATGGCATTGGTGCCTGATACCCAAGCTAATGTCATTGGCCTTATGTGTGACCTGGTACTAGAGGGTTTTTTTGGTTTTTTTAACTTCATTTATGACACCATGTGTCAGTACTACACTAGTACATTACTGTAAAGACTTTGGACCTGAAATTTTGCATCTTTTTTGAAATAGCCAATTTTGCCAGGACATTGTGTATATTTGAACTAAAGGTAGTAAAAACTCTCTATGAAGTTATCTGATTGGTATATTTAAATGTATTATTTTTGTCTTGATAAATTTAACATTAATTTATATTTTGACATGAATGAACCTTATATTATGCCCCCACAATTATCTATATATATAAAACACTTTATTGGTAAAGTGTTACTTATAAATGTACTGAAATTTATTACCTCTCTCTCAAGTTCATTATAGAAGAAATAGTGTCAAAAAACTAATCACATTTATAATTAGCTTCATTGGTAATGAATTCATCTGCCTGTTGCATGGCCAGATTTAGTCTGATCACATTGCTTATCCAGGGAATTATATGCTGAAGGGACTGTGCCTTCCATTGACTTTCTGAGATGGTTCATGTTGTGTGCTGCATGCTTTTCTACCTGTAAGCAGTCTCCCTTCTGCAAGCTGACATTGACTTTCTGGGAGTCTTTGCCCTGCCCTGTGGCTGCTCAGTGTTAGTGTGGGGAACTTTGCTCTCTGGCTGCTAACACAGCACAAGAGTATCCCGTGTGAGAAACTAGCTAAGGTCTCTAGTGTTCCTGCCTCCAAACCTCAGTTAGCACATCAGGATAGCCCCGCTGTCATGAGCAAGTCACCTGTCCCTGGCATTGCAAGTTAGCTGACTTGCCGTTCCCCTCTCCACCAGTACTTCCTTCCACGTCCTCCTTACTCTTCTCCATCTTTTACAGTTTCCTCACTCAGTGCCCTTTCTTCTCCCCTTTCATTACAGTGTTACAGTATACGAAAACCACGAAACTATGGGAGATGGAGGAAAAGATGGCGGAGCCCAAGTTTTGCTAGCTAATTGGGGTTTGTTCCTCTATGAAGGAAGCTGAACAGCATACAATATGTAATGGAAAATCCAGTTTCTAAGTCCTGGCATGGCAAAGCAGTTCACACTACTTACAACAAATTACCCAACATGCTTCATTCTGATATCTAATTGCCTAACACTTAGGAACATACAGATGACAATCTACTTGTTGAGAATAAAACAGAATTCACATTTCTGTGCACAGTGTACCCTAAGTGCAAGATCTGTCCTTTCTTTGAGAAGAAAAAGAACATACATTTCATTAACATTGTAGAGATGTCAGTGGGGCTCAGTGTTAAACTGTGGCTGACATAGAAGGGTAGGGATTTGCTGTAAGAATGGACAACCCTGGGGTCTCACCTTAGGTCATTAAATTGATTTAGTTTAGGTCCACTGGCTGTATTTTAGTGCAGTTTAGCTGTAAAAGTACAAGGGCCCATTGTATAGCACAGGCAATGCATTGTTAGTTTTTAGGCCTGTCAATGTAAAATAAAATAAAATAAAAAAATGTGTCCCTTTGCCTTCCCTTATGACCTGGAAAAGAATTAGCTACATTACAGAGTAGTAGGACACCCTGGAAATGTTAGTTTTGGAAGGAACCCTGAGGAGTGGCATAAAAAAGTCTGGCCACATACTCTGGCTCTAGTGCCAGGAATACGCATGTTCTTGGGGTAATTCAGTGCTCCTCCTCCCCAGGAAAGTGCCAGGGATGGAAGAACCACATGAAGCATCTCTCCAGGGCTGCTGGGTATGTCCAGGGTGGTCTGCTATGGGCGGGGCAGTGACTGTTGCTGAGGCCAGTGGAGGAGATGCCAAGCCAATGGGTACACACTCAAATGCCAAAAACCTTAGGAAGCCACTAAATATACTGTGTCCAAGATTTGCTCAGAATAAGCTAGAAGACATATGGTGTACAGGGCGTTTACTAGTGTTTGTTGTGGGTCAGTGCAGGACCTGTATGTCTGTCAAAAAGGCTAGTTAAACCCCATGCACACCCTCCCTCCCTAACTCCTCCCCTCCCTCCCTCTCTCCCTCTCTCCTTTCTTCCCTCTCACTCTCCCTTTCTCCCTTCTTCCCTCCCCTCCCCCCTTTCTAAAACATTGGTGGCTGTTTTAGTTATTTTTTCAGATCTGTTAGGCTGTGGGTTCAGGGTGGTTCTAATCCCGCAGCCACCACACATCACCGTATGTGCCTCTAAATAGGCCTGTTTGGGTGTGCTTTTCAAACTCCTGACACTCACAGCTCTTCTTTCCCGAGAACAGCTCCCTGGCAGCTGTGAAGTTGAAATGCTGAAGGTAGACACTGAGAGGCCAGCCCAGAGTGCTTTTCTGCCTGTCGGCCCACCATGTTGTAAGTTTCCAAGGAGTTCTTTTGGGACCTTGGTTGTTCTTAGTCTCACAGCCTGGGTTAGAATCTGAAGGGACTGTGGCTGGTCATGATCCCACTGCCTTAGGCTCTGGGGTCTCACAGGCCTAGCTTGGAATCTGAATACTGCCACGTCCTGTGGATGAGACTTCTATCATGGTGCCCTTTTGGAGCATCAGTTTCCCCATATATAAAGCAAAGAATAATGGCAGCCCCTCAGCGAGTACTGTGAAGATGAAGCTGGATAGTGGCTCCAAATTGCCTCAGACATAGGAAGTGCTGAGTGAGTGTTAGGTGTAGCTGGACTTTCTTGTCAGACTTTCTTTGGGACTGTCAGCTCCCCAATTATGACACAGAGACTTAATTATGAAAGCTTGGCCTTTAGCTTAACTTGTTCCCAACTAGCTCCTATAGCTTAAATTACCCTGTCTCTATTAATCTACGTTCTGCCACGTGTTTCTTTACCTCTCCTCCGTTCTGTATGTCTGACTCCCTCCTCCTCTCACTGGGCCTAGATTCATCCTGAGTTCCTCTCTCTGCCCAGAAGTCCCCCTTAACCTCTCCTGCCTAGCTATTGGCCAGTCAGCTCTTTATTAAGCCAATCAGAAGGAGCCTTAGGCAGAGCCACACCTTTACAGTGTAGAAAAGGTCATCCCACAACAGGTAGGTACTGAGATTGGCTGATACTATGCTTCTGCTGTGACTACCCCAGCGGGTACTCTGCACTTGCAAGCAAAAACCCTCTCAAGACTGGCATTGCTTTTTCCTTCATCTTAACCTGTTAAACTTTTTCTTCTTTGAAGTTTAACTTTAAAACAAAGTTTATTTTTGGTAACAATTGTTTTTAGAGTATGAGTATGTATGAGTGTTTTGTCTGCATGTATGTGACCCACATGTGTGCTGAGCTTGCAGAGGTCAGAAGAGGGCATCATATCCCCTGGAACTGGAGTTGCAAACAGTTGTGAGCCACCATGTGGGTGCTGGGAATAGAGAGCCCAGGTCTCCTGCAAGGATAGCCAGTGTTCTTAGCCACTGAGCCCTCTGTCCATCAGTCTGAGACATTCATTTGGATGTTTCACTTTACCTGTATTTGGCCTCTTATACTCCAAAAGCAGTTAGTTATATGATTGACATGAATTAAAATGTCCTCTTGTTACCTATTATATGCTTTACTGTGGAGTTTTTCAAGTACAGCAAATAAATAGTATGGATACCATGCAAGGCACCAAGTTAATCTTGTATTAAATTACCTGCTGGATATCACAAGATTCTGTTCTCAAGAAACTTTTAGTCTAACAGGGAAGCAGGCACATAAAGCCACCAAAACCATCAAATGCGATTTGTCACAGATTGTGTGAATGATGAAAATACTCAGGGGAACAAAGAGATGTTCCTGGCTCAGCCCCAGGGAAGCAGGGGAGATTTCACTAAAGGGGCAAAGGGTCACTGTTCCTTGGTGCTGTGGTGTTCCCTGCAGTCTAGTCCCCAGCCTGTGACACCATTAAGACAGAAGTAGGCATGTTTCAGAGGGACCAAGAAGGGCACCACAGTTATAGGAGTTAAAGGAAGCATGGGTTAAAGCCCAGAGAGCTGGAAGGACAAACTGAGGTGACCGGGGTCTGCTGGGCCACAGAAATAAAAGACTTAGGGCAAAACCATTGAGGTTTGTCAGCTCAGCCGCGACACAATTGTCCCTGTGTTTTATAAAAGCCCAACTTCAAGTGGAGACTACATGAGAGTGATCCAGGCTGCTTTTCCCTGCCTTCTCTTCTTCCCTGTAGCCTCCCACCACTGTGAGCAAGTGCTCAGGCTCCAGTGTACTGGTGTCTTTCAGTTCCAGACAGATGCTATCGATGTTGTTGAAGTGAATTACAATTTAAAAAAAAAAAAATCCAGTTCTGAGTTCTTTGTCATCTTGAAGTGTTCCTCATGGCCTCTCTGCTATCTGCCTTGATTCAGTTAATCACGTCAGCTTGTTAGCCAGACTGTGGCTGGTGAAACTGGGCTGCCGCTTCATCTCCAGCTAATAGGACACAGTGACTCTGCCTTCCTCTTATGTCATTCTGAAAACATTTAATCGATACTCCATTTCTCCTGCATTATCGGGGGATAAGATGTCTCCTCCATGATCTTGCTTCTCAAGGCCAGGCATGTCACCCAATGGTAGAGCACTTGTATAATGTGTGCAAGACGGTCTGATCCCATTACTGAAAAGGAAAGTTGAGATTCTGCTCAGTACTTAGAAGGACTTTTATGAACTCTGTTCTTATTTCAGAAGTGTTCATGGGAACAATACTAAACACAGACTTAGAAAGAGAAATAATGGCTTCCCTCCATTATACAACTGTTTCCACACAGAGTGTTTTTGTACTTAGGTACACATGTCTGAGTAGCTTCTAAGTTTTGCTTTTCTGTCCACAATAAACTATAGAAGTAAATAAGTATTTACTGAGTGAATAAATGTCCAAAAGAATTCACATCAACTGAAGAATAATTTTTAAAAATTTAAAATCCTAAAGGAAAAATTAACAGAGCTAAAAGAAAATGTAACAATGAAGTAGCCCATAACCCCACCACTAGACAGGGCATTTGGGCAGTGAATTGCTTTGAACAGACCATTTTGCATATTACTTTTCCTCACCTCCTTTCCACTCCTGCTGACCCCCTTTTTCTACCCTCCTACTTTCTTGTATTTTCTTTTTCGTAACATACTGAATTGAGTGGAGTTGCTTGCATAAGCACAGGCAGGGAGTTATTGGCTGGAGCATGGAAACCTACCAGTGGCTACACCACTGAAGAAAAGACCCCTCCCCCAGAAACCATTAGCTGCCAATAGCCAATAGGGGGAAGAGCCCTCTCAAGCCCCTCCCCCATCTGTAGCAGGAAGACTCAGTCTTGTGAAGAGCTTGTGTAGGTATGCACAGCTACCTTGTATTCACGTTCCAGTTGGGAAAAGTGCATAGCACAGAGTGTGGCACATTGTACTTGTTCACGTGTGCGTGTGCGTGTTTGTGTGTGTGTGTGTGTGTGTGTGTGTGTTTGTCATCATTGCTGCTGTTGTTGTTACTGCTGATAATCTAGGCCCAGGATCACTGAGCCACCCACGTGAAGGCCTGAGTGTGCCTGCCAGGGTGCTGCTGTGCACACTTGTAGCGGTAACATAGGACAGAACTTAGCATCATATACATGCCATTGTCTGTTACTGATGGATCAGACTCACAGGTTAAGTTTGTTTCCCAGAAGAAAATGCCTTTCCACATGGAAATAAACCCATGACACTTTTGTGTTCAATTAAGCAGGCTATGTCTAAAGTCAGGCACACCGTTCCGTTACATTTAGTCTGTTGTATATACTTTCTAATTTTTAGTCTTTGTATGATTTACTGTGCAAACTAAAAAAAATCTCCAAGATTAATGTCCTTTTTATTGAAATTTTTCATACAGTATATTCTGATCATGTCTTCCCCTCCCCTATTTCCATCCAAATCCTTCTCTCTCTCTTAAAAAAAGAAACAAAAAGAACACCACAAAAACAAAATTCAAAATAAATAAACAAAATACCAACAAGACAAAAAAAAATCCAGAATCAAACAAAATGAAATCAAAAGTTGACAAGAACAGCATTGAGTTAATTCTGTGTTGGCCATCTACTCCTGAGGGTGGGGCCTGCCCTGAAGTGTGGTTAATCTATCAGTGAGACTCCATTGGAGACAGCTTCTTGATCCGGGCTGGGAACCCATGCCCTCCCCCTCTCAGTGCTGGAACCTTGTTTGGCTTGAACCTGAGCAGGCCCTGTGCATGCTGCCATAGTCTGGGAGTTAATTTGTGCATCAGCACTGCGGTGTGTGGAAAACACTGCTTCTGAGGCGTTCTCTGGCTCTTACAATCTTTCTGTCTTCTCTTCTGAGTGGATACCTGCACCTGAGTGGGAGAAGGGGTTTGATAAAAACATTCCACTAAGTGCTAAGTACTTCCTAATCTCTCACTCTCGGCACATTGTCCAGTTATGGGTTTCTGTGTAGATTGCCAGCTCTTTCAAGATGAGGAAGCTTCTCCGATGTGGGCTGAGTTAGGCACTGATTGTTGGTAGAGTGGTATGTCATTAGGAGCCATTTGTTGCTTTAGCAGAATAATAGTATAGGTTTTCCCCTGGGCTCGTGATCTGCATGGTCTCAGGGTCTTGCCCACTTTAGCAGTGTCAGGTGTGAGTTCCATCTCACAGAGTGGGCCTTAAATTCAGTCAAGTGGTTGGTCACACCTGTAACATTTGTGCCACTATGGCACGAGTATGTCCTACAGGTGACTATTGTAGAATGCAGGGTTTGTAGCTGGGTGACATTGATGGTTGCTTTTCTCTTCTAGCAGCATGCAGAATACCTTCCAGTACCATGGCCATTAGTCAGGAGTGAAGTTAGGCACCAGCTTAACTTCTCTGTGTTCAATGACATAAGGAAGTGCTATCCTTAGTAATGGGCCCGCCATCAGGTTGTGGAGAATAACTTGGCAATAGCCTGTGATGTTTGAGGGTTTCTGCGAGGCCCTTTGGACTGACAACTCAGCAAGATGTAACTCATTCCTGGCACTGGAGTCTTTTCTTGGTGGTATAAAATGTCCAGTTGAGATTCTCCACTATTGTTTGGTGACTCCATTTAGATTCCGTGTGTGTGTGTGTGTGTGTGTGTGTGTGTGTGTATTAGGAAGCTTCAGCGGTAGTAGGTTTCCATGATTTTTCATCTTTGTTATCCCTCCCCATACCCATCCTTTCCTCTTCTCTCCCACTCCCCTCCCTATTTAATCCCCACTCCAGTTTCCTCCCTGTCTCTTCATAACAGTGTATTCTGTTTCCCCTGCCTTGAGAGAGCCTCTGCTCCTGCCTACTCCCTTACTAGGTACCTAACTTCTGTGCTTATTTGGATTGTATCAAATATCAAAAGCTAAAAGCTAACATCCACATATAAGAGAAAACACACAGTATTTGTCTTTTGAAGTTACCTCACTCAGGATGATTTTTTTTTTCTAGCTCTATCCATTTACCTGTGAATTTCATAATTTGATTTTTCTCAACAGCTGGATGATATTCCATTGTGTAAATGTACCACATTCTCATTCTCTGTTCATCAGTTGGTGGACATCTAGGTTGTTTCCAGTTCTTGCTATTATGACTAGAGCAGCAATGAGCATGGATGAGCAAGTATCTGGGTATATGCTCAAGAGTGGTATAGATGGATCTTGAGATATATCTATTGCCAACTTCCTGATGAACCACCACATTGATTTCCATAGTGGCTGTATCATTTGCATTTCCACCAGCAGTGAGCAAGTCTTCCCCTTATATATTCTCACCAACATATGCTGTCATCTGTTTTTTGATCTTGGCTGTTCTGACTGGGATAAGATGAAATCTCAAAGTAATTTAATTTGCATTTTCCTAATGCGAAGGATGTTGAACATTTCTTTGTTTCTCAGCCATTTGTGCTTCCTCTTTTAGGAACTCTGCTTAGTTCTATACCCCATTTTTTAATTGAGTTATTTGTTTTCTTGATACAAGTTCTTTATGTTTTAGATACTAACCTTCTATCAGATGTATAAGTGGTAAGGATCTTTCCCCATTCTGTAGACAGCTGCTTTGTCTGAATGATGGTGTTCTTTGTCATACAGAAGCTTTTCAGCTTAATGAGGTCCCACTTATTAAATGTTGGTCTTATCCACCTGTGCTATCAATGTCCTGTTCAGGAAGTGTATTCCTCTGTTGATGAGTTCTAGACTATTCCCCACTTTCTCTTTTATCAGATTCAGAGTAGTGGGTCGTATATTGATCTATTTGGAGTTGAGTTTTGTGCAGGATGATAAATACGAATCTATTTGTATCATTCTATATGCAGCCATCCAGATTGACCAGCACCACATGCCTCAAGGTCTCAGGTACAGGCTGAATGAATGCCCGGCCCAACTGAACCATTATTAGCCAAAATGACCATCTTCCTTACTGTGTACATCCTGACAGGAGGCCTGAGGAGCCTCTGGGCAGTCACATATTCAGAAGAATTCGACACCTCTACCAAATATTTATCAGTTTAAACTAAGGACCATGTTCCCAGAGATCCCAGTTTGCATGAAGGTTTTAACCTCATTTCTCTAAGAAGAACAAGTTTTTGGAAACAGACAAGTATGTCTTTATGGTTTTCTTTAGGCAGAAGTACCCCAAGTATAACTACAAAGCCAAAAATGGGAAATTAGTCATCTAAATTTCGAAACAGAGAGGGCTAAACATGTTAGTCTTCAGGTAGGATTGTAGGCGTGTGTGCATATGGGCACACTAGTATGTTGTGGATGTGTAGATGAGTAGTTACGTAGGTGAATGACAGGTCATTGTGGAGTAAGAAGAAGCAACTATTGCGAAAGTCTTCGGGGAGCTGCATTTTGAGAAGTTCATGCTCTGACTTAGAGTAGAAGAGTTGCTTAGCGTGGTACATCCAGGAGGAGTGTACTGATCAGGTACAAAGGACATGAAAGCGCCAAGAAATACTCACTCCATGCACCATTGCAGCCACCATAGTTTGCTAAAGTGGGACTGCCAGGTACCACTAAAATGGAAACTTTCTACTTCTGAAATATCATTTTTCAAAGCTTGTTCTTAGTTTGTGATTTTTCTGAGTATCACAAGAACAATCTGTGCTGTTGAAAAATTGAGACATATTTTTAAACAATCTGTTTTGCAATGCCCCATCATCATAGATACTCAAGATCCTTCTAAAACTTTTTTCTTTTTTTCTCTTTATTTATTTTACATTCCACCTGTAGTTTTTCCTTCCTCCTCTCCTCTCTGTCCCTCCCCTCAAGCCCCCTCTGTCCACTCCTCCTCCATTTCTGTTCAGGAAAGGGCGGACTCCCATGAGTATCAACAAAACATGGCATATCAAGTTGCAGTAATACTAACCCCTCCCCTCTGTGTATTAAGGCTGGGCAAGGCAGCCCAGTATGAGGAGTAGGGTCACAAAGCCAGCAAAAGAGTCTGAGACAGCCCCTGCTCCCACTGTTGGGAGTCCCTCAAGAGGACCAACCTATACAACTCTCACATATATGCAGAGTGCCCTGGTCAGTCCCATGAAGTCTCCTTGGTTGTCAGTTCCGTTTCTGTGAGCTCCTATGAGTCCGGGTTAGTTGATTCTGTGGGTTTTCTTGTGATGTCTTTGACCCCTCTGGCTTCTACAATCTTCCTCCCCCTCTTCTGCAGGATTCCCCAAGTTCCACCTAATGTTTAACTGTGGGTTTACATCTGTTTCCAGGGTTGCTGGATGAAGCCTCTCTGATGGGCTAGGCACCAAACTATGAATATAGCAGATTATCATTAGGCATCATTACATTGACATTTTTTTATCCAGTCATGTTTGAATCTTTACTAGGTCCCTGGGTCATCCATCCTGTGGGTCCTGGTGCTCCAGGCAGTGTCAGGGGTAGGCTTATTCTCCTGGCATGGGTTTTAGGCTATTTTTGGCTACTTCCTCAATCTCTAGGCCACTCTTAACCCTAGCACATCCAATAGGCAGGACAGACTGTAAGTCAAAGGTTATGTAGCTTCATTGATGTCCCAATTCCTCCACTTGAAGTCTTGCCTGGTCACAGGAGATGGCCAGTTCAGGCTACATATCTGCTATTGCTAGGAGTCTTAGCTGGGGTCATCCTTGTAGATTCCTGGGAGATTCCCATGTGCCAGGTTTTTACCTGACCCCAAAATGCTTCCCTTTCTAGTAGTCTCTTTCAGTATTCCCTGCTCTGTTCCCTGCAACCTGATTGCTCATGTTCCCATCCCTACCCACCCACAGTCCACTCATAAAATCTCTTCTATTTCCCCTTCCCAGGGAGATCTGGGTATGTCCCTCCCCGCAAGCCCTCCTTGTTACCTAGTTTCTCTTAGTCTGTGGATTGTAGCATAGTTATCCTTTATTTGACAGCTAATATTTACTTATGAGTAAGTACATATCAGACATGCCTTTCTGGGTCTGGGTTACCTCACTCAGGATGATTTCTTCTAGTTCCATCCATTTGCCTGCAAATGTCATGATGTCATTGTTTTTAACAGCTGAGTAATACTCCATTGTGTAAATGTACCACATTTTCTATATCCATTCCTCAGTTTAGGGACATCTAGATTGTTTCCAGTTCTGGCTGTTACAAATAAAGCTGCTATGAACATAGTTTAGCAAGTGGACTTGTGGTATGATTGAACATTATTGGGTGTACTAAAACTATTTTAAGTGTGGATCCTTAGCCTCTTTATAGAAGAGAACTATAAACCAAATTGGAAGTCTAGGAGCCTACTTACCTGTCTAGTGGCAGGATGTGATCTTTGGATTGAAGTATGACATTTTTGCTCATCATTAAAATGTAGTGGTCCACTAAATGACCTCTGAGAGACACCCCAGCTCTAAACAACTGTGAATTTTTTTTTTACATTGCATGGGTAGTTAGTAAAAATTTATATTTTTAACTATGAGAACATCTCAGAGCAACATCTTTCTTAGTTGATTGAATTTAAGTTAAATAGATACAGACTAGTATGATCTTCCAAGTTCAGTAACAAAGTATAAATCCATTAATTTGTGTGATCATCCAATAAGCATTTGGAACATTCACTATCATGTGCTATGTGTACATAAAAAATAGCTTGTTTGGCAGAATTACAAGAAGCCATCTAGTTTTATAAGAAAATTTTAGAAACAATATAATTCTAAGTATGTTTCATCAGACAGAAAGTGAGAAATATATTCTGATACATAGAAATGCTACAAACCATCAAAATGACACTTTTAAGATTGATTGATTTATTTGTATATACTTGTGTGCATATGACAAGTTTGTGTGTTTGTGTGATGTGTGGGTATTTACACGGTTGCATGGTACGTGTGCCACGTCAGGGAATAACTTGTTGACTCAGTTCTCTCCTTCCACCTGTATATTGGTCCCAGTGATCAAATTCAAATTGTCAGGCTTACACAAGTGCTTTACCCACAGAGCGATCATGCCAGCCCAAAATTACACTTTTAAAGCTGAATTTCATGTCTGTTAAGAAACATTAACTGCCATGCAATGGTAAATTGCAAGTGACAAAATGCAAATTGCATTGATAAGTAAAGTGTCCCTACCCACAAGGTCCCCTGGGCTAGAAAAGCAAGTAGCACTACTATATTTCCCGGAATGCCGGTAAGTGACAGGCTATATTACAAAACAAGAGGCAATGAAGTCCAGGAAAGGAGTTGCTATCCAAGAGATGGCATCGTGCAATTCGGTGCAGTGAGCAGTTGTGGTGCGCATGTCTTTTCTGTGTTGAGAAGTGTTGTTGAGCTTTCACACTGCTATGAGAGCAGCAGGCTGTTATCCTGCTCTTGTCCACTGAGGCAGACGACAGGTATTTATCTGAACGCTTATTGCAGTTGCATTGTTTATTTGTAGCCTAGTTCTGGTAAAATCTCTGGGACTTACTGGCTGTAAGTTTCAGGTAACAGGTTTACCACAGACCTAAGGCAACTCTTGTTCTTCAGGAAGCAGAGGTGGGTGTTAGGGTCAGGACAGCTGATGAGCTGTCAAAAAGGAAAGAAGAGCAGCAAGAAATACTCTGGACTCCTAATAGCCTCACTGTGGGCAAACAGACTTGTGGCGTATGTGGCAGTACCTTACGATGTCAGTCCAGCTGTGCGGCATCACTGAGGTGCTTTGTTACAACTGGAAAAGGTGTTTGAGGAGGAAGAGGAAGCTCTGACTTTCTCCACCACCGTCTCTATGAGGGAATTCGATCAATAGCTTCCGGAGTGGAGGTGGAGAGCGAAGGCCCTCAGAGGGAGAAGAGTGCTTGGGGCATATAGAGACACCCACAGACCTTGGTCTGTGTTGCTTGGCTCCCTATGGAGCGATGCTGGGTGGAACTGGAAGGACAAGAGCTTCCTTAGGGCCTTGATGGTAAAGGGGGAGCCTTCTCCTATGATACCGTTCTGACCCCGGGCCGGGACAGCAAAACCGTGACTGGGATGACCGGAGAGCCTCCATGCAGGTAAGCTCCGAGCACAGGGTTGAGAAACCCTGGGGACAATGAAGGAGAGAGTTGCCTGCCTGGGAGGAAATGGACAAGACTAGCTCTCTCCTCTTCTCAGCCACTCTGGGGGACCGTGGCCAGGGCTCAGAAGCTGAGGATGGTACACTGGCTTGCCCCTGGGGGCTCTCCACTAACTGTGCTTCTTGAAGACAGACAAAGGCAAGCCTTTTCTCAAAGGACTTTGGACAGTGAAGGACAGAGCTTCCACTCTGTCTGTAATTAATTGTGACATATTTTGCTCATCAAATGCAGTGCATGTAATCAGCATGTCAGTGTCCAAAAAAGAAGTGACATTCTGTGCTTTGCAAATGTTTTTTGAAATTTTCATCATTTTGGAATATTTCTCAATTCTTTTTTTAAAAAGTATTTTGAGGGTTGGGGATTTAGCTCAGTGGTAGAGCACTTGCCTAGCAAGCGCAAGGCCCTGGGTTCGATCCTCAGCTCAAAAAAAAAAAAGTATTTTGAAAGGAAATTCAAGTTTTAAAAAGCATAAATAATATAAAGACCCAAATGTTTCCTTTTACCACTGGAATATCAGGTGTGTGCCCTCAGACAGCCTTTTCTTTCCTGTATTTTATTTTGTATGTATATAATGTATTACTATTCAAACGTGGGAGAATACTGACAATAATGGTGTGCTCAT
This sequence comes from Onychomys torridus, assembly GCF_903995425.1. NCBI lineage: Eukaryota > Metazoa > Chordata > Mammalia > Rodentia > Cricetidae > Onychomys > Onychomys torridus. Next base: position 36,063,045 of record NC_050452.1, read on the forward strand.
TGCTTTCTGTGTATTCAGCACAGTAAAGCTCAGCGCAGAGGCGTCCTGCTCCTGTCCCAGTCCTCATGTTCTCTTGTAATTAGCTAAATATTTTGTTTCACATGCTTATTATCATTTCGTTTCCTGTTTGAGTTAATTTTTATTTACACAGGCATGGAGTTCCACAGCAATCATTTAGAGTTGTGCATGGCTGGGTTCTTCTCTCAACGCTGAGTCCTCCTGACGCATTTATATTTGCTAGTTGACAGCCACCTGAGATCTCCAGCCTAATCATGACACTTTAATTTGGCTGCCATCTGCTTCCTGAGTTCCTTTGGCTGGAAGCCATCCCTCTGACTTCACTCTTCACTGACGGGATCTTCGTTTGATGGCTCCTCGTTGTGCCTTCCTTGCTTCCGTCTGAGCAGCGGCTGCTGCCATCATTTTGAAGTAAAGTCTTACTGAGCTGGTTCCCTAGCCACCTTCCCTTATTTAACAAGAAGTCCCCTGGCTAATGCATGATATCATAGTGTTTGTTGATAGTCACGTATGCTGCCTTGGTTACAAATGGTGAAGTGATGGTTTCTTTCAGAAAAGGTCCCTGTGGCCCACAACTGTTCTAGCTTATGACGTCTGATGACCAGAAGCTGGAGAAAGCCCCTATCCCTCTAGCCGTGACAAACCAGGGGTCTTATTTTGATAGCAAGCATGGAATTCCTAAAGGAAACCTTGGCGGCTGCTCAGAGGAAGGTCAGCGGAGTGGTGGAGGCCCCTGTTGGCCCCTGCCTGAAGGAACGTAACATTTGCGTGGGTAGAGGGAAGCAGGATCAAATCCTAGCATTCTGCTGGGGAAAATGGGCTGGGACCAAATAAAGGGGGAGACTGGGATAATAAGTGGTTCTTCTTAGAGGGTATTTATCTGAAGCCAGAACTCTTCTGTGGATGTCTTCCTGGACGTAGTACTTTGTTTATTTAGATATTGGATCTTGCCTTAAAATTCCAGCTTCAGAGAAGTCTTGTGTTCATTTCTCTTCCATCTTGATTCAAGAAAGCTAGAGCGTGGCTTATTGAACCAAGCTGAGTCAGACACAAGATCTTGCCTTGCTGTTTAGCTTAAGCTGAGTTTAGCCATAGAAATGAGGGCCCTGGATTGTCAGAACATGTGATTTGACTTTTTTTTAAGGAGAAGCCATGTGTTACCCACATAGAAATGAATTCTGTGGCACTGAATTCTTGAGGCCAAAGCAGTGACTTTATGCACTTCCCAATTTGGGCTGGGGAATTAGGGCTTCCATAAAAGAGTGAGAAGAAAATCATCTAGGCTTCCCTGTCAAGAATGGCTTTGTCAGCCCAGCAGAGCATGGATGTTTTATTCTGACCCATGAGACTAGCTCTTGATTCCTGAGTGTATCTGGGACACGCTTTTAAACTGACAGCCTTTTGTCCCTCCACCTGTCCTAACAGAGTGGCGTATTTATGTGCTGCATGGTTACACTAAAAAGGAGAACAAAACAAAAATAAAAGTCCTATCAATAGCAAGTAATCAAATGAAGGGCCTGCAAGCCCAAGATAGGACTGGCTGAAGGGCAGACGCACAGCACCACAGTGATGAATAAGTAAGTGTTTGAAGCAACCATTGATGGGTTTCCTGAGACCAGCATCCCTGTCCCATGTGCACAGAGGCCTCAACAGTGTGGGTCATTTGTTGCCTCTCGTCCTCACCCAAAGCTGTTCTTACGATACCCTCAACTTAGGCACTTGGGTGTACAAATCACTCTCCTGGTGGGTCATACCATACATTTATTTCATCTTCTGATTTAAATGCCATTTTACTGGGCTCATGGGTGGTGTATCTATAAATGTAGCAAGATAGTGATGTAACTTACAGAGAATTGTTACAGAAATCTGGCCATTAAAACTAAGTCTGCCAAGCCAGGCAGTGATTGTAAATCCCTATCAAGCCTATAAAACACATTGGGAACCCAGCAGATTTGCCATCCCTTCTCCTCAATACCGACAATGGTAATTTCTCAGTCATTCATAAATCTATCGGAGGTAATATAGGGTGCAACCACACTGAGGGTCTAGAAATAAGCCTTTGCTATTGAGGTCTCACAGATGGTTGTGTAAGCCCTTTTAATTAGCATATTACTGACCCAATAATAGCTTCTTCTAAGATGTGCTTTATATTCCAGTCCACCCATCTGGCATGGATATGCTGCTTAAGGACCACATAATAAAAGTCTTTATGAAAATGCACAGAGCATGTGTCTGGGAGCCAATTTATAGAGTAAATAGTCCCCATGGTTTTCTACACCCCTCTTACCAATAGGAAGGCGAGGAAACAGCTAAACTTGGGCAGTTGTCTCATTCAGCAAGGGTTTGTCTAGGTCACAAAGGATTTTATACCAGCAACTTAGAGTTTTTCAACCTTTTTCATTTCACTTCTCATTTCATTGCTGATAGAGCTCTTCTCAAAATTATTAAGATTTCAGACTTATCAAGGACACTCACTAACAATGTGGGGGACCATGAACCTGCCACTGCCAGGAGATGGGAGGCCCATATGACTGAGGTAACAGAGAAGATAGGAGACCTGAGGAACAGAGGTGTTTATCATCCTGCAGCTTCAAGCCCTGACAGACATTTGCAGCCGGATCCTGGGCCAAGCAGCCAGTATATATATATATATATATATATACACTTCTCAAGAGCTAGTAAAGCTCTCATAATGAAACTATAGCATCACAGATCACTTTATTTCATTTTTTACTTTATCGCATTATAGGAAATTAAATTGGTTTAAAGGAACCCCTTCTTATGAAGTTGAAGTAACAAAGTTGAGGTATAGAGGGAAAAATAGTTGAATTTCAATCAAAGTACATTGAGAATCTATAGAAAGATTTCCCTTAGCGTTAAAATGGTGTATGTGGGTGCATGGAGAGGATTTGGTGTGTGTGTGTGTGTGTGTGTGTGTGTGTGTGTGTGTGTGTGTGTGTGTGTGGTATTATTACCTTGTTCTTCTTATCCTTACCCAATACTCTTGTAATTACACTTGTAACATACACTCTGTGTGTGTTTCAGTGATTTTCCCCCATCCTTTTGTGCATACAGTGAATTCCTGACAGGAAGGCTCACAGACTTCAGACAGAGAGGCTTGGTTGATATGCAAAACTCTCCTTGCAAATCTACTCTTCATCACAACCAGACTGTTACAGTGAGAGTGAGTAAAAATGAGCCCTTCTGTGAACGTTTGAACATCTGTAAAATAATATACAGGAGCCCAATTATCAATCTGAAAAATATCTGAGAAAATGCTACTGCCTTTACAGTTGAGGCTGAGCCAAGGTAAGGCAAAGTCATCCACGGAGAGGGCTGCTCTGTATAATCCTCTTCAGTTCACAAAAGGATTTGCCTATGGCACAGGTACAGACTCCAGTGGGTGCCAGTAAATAACTTGGTAAATCAGAAAATTCTGCTTTTCTAGATTTGTATTCGTTTTGTTCTTTTCAGAAGTATCTCCTCCACATATTGTTCTTATTAAGGAAAATTCTGGGAACCATGTGGCTCTTCTAGAGTCAATTTATGTTTCCAATTAATTTTCAAAAAGTATTACATTTACAGCCTAATGTTGGCCAGCACTTTTCAAAAATCCATGGCAAAAATCATTTTATTTTCACTGAATACAATCTTCATAAAATTTCTGTATTCTGGCTTACAGTAAGGTGTAATGTTCCAAGAAAATATCCAAGATCTGTATTTCCCAGGGTTTGCTTGGACTGTGACATTGTCCTGCTGGGTTGTTGTCATGTTTATCATAGATCTTTTCCCTCAGCCTACTTTGGATAGGATGCATTCTCTGGCCTACAGTGAGTATGTGGCTTTACAATGAGGAGACATTTTTCTGTGAAAAGACAGCCTTCAGCCTTCGGTGTGAAGTGTAAGACTGCAGGCTTCTAGAGGCTGAGCCTTGGATGAACCATGATTACAGTGTGTCTCACATGGGTTTGCATTTTTCATTTGCTGTATAGAACATTCTTTTATATTTTTAGTTTCCAGTCCTTCACTACACTGTTAAGATTTAATGATGTCAAATAAATTAATTTTTTCATAGATAACTTTTAATGATTAATGTGGTATTTTAATGCATTATATCTTCTTTACTATTATACTCCCACATTTGGTTTGCTCTGAAATAAAAATTAACTTGTTTTCATTCATTAACTTCTAAAATGTAGTCCCTCTTTAACTTTCTTTTAATCTACATATAGTGATTCTTGTATAAAATGTGCCATTATTACACTGGCACTAGAAGAATGTTCTTTTAAACTTGGGCAGGCACTTACTGATTGGCAACCCCAAATGTCTCTATAATGTGCTACTGGGCTGGGCTTCTGAAACGACATGCAAATGCTAGCTTATAAGGGGATGCTCCCAGCCTCACTCTCAAATCTGACCCTAAACTCAAACTCAGGCTTCTGTGTTGCATTATTGCTAAAATCCATTTTTAAGTGCCTAGCATGAAATAATTCATTTTGCTTTTATTGGAAAATGCTTGCATGTCTTTTAGTTTGGCATGTGTTATGTTATAAAAGCAATTCAGACCTCATTATTATTATGGATGAATCATTAAAAAATTAAAGTCCCTATCATTCCAATTTCTTAGAAAAAAAAATCTCTTTCTATTTTGTGGTATATTTCTTCTGTATTGTTATTACTATATATGTCTACATATTTGTGTGTGTGCATGCTTGTGTGTGTGCAGGAGTGCACATGTACATATGCATGCACACTTAAAGGTGATCAGAAGACAACCTCAGATTTCATTCTTTATTCCTTTTATGTTTACTGATCTATCAGTCGGTTGACTGATTTTTTTTTAGACAGGGTCTCTTATAAAACCAGCCAGATATCTCCAAAGTGTCTGTGTGCATCTCTGTGACAGCTCCAGTTCTGAATAGCTTGCCAGCATCATCAGGGTTCTTGGTTTTGTTTTTTAACATTCTTGTTGGTATATTCTAGTAGTATCTCATTGTTGTTTTAGTATGTGTTTCCATGGTAACTGATGATACTGAGTCTCTTTTCACAGATTTATTTGCACTGGCACACCTTTAAACTAGCATGTGTGTTCGCGTCTTATTTCCTTTTTTTGGTTGTTCTGTTATAACTGAATTTTGAGAATTATTTATAATTTGTTTTGAGAATTATTTCTAATTTGTGGATACCAATACTTTATCTGGCATTGTTTTTCAAGTATTTTCTTTCAGGCTGTTTGTCATTTTGTTCTTTCAATTCTTTTTTACCAGTCAAATGTTTTAAACTTCAGTGATAACCTACTTATTATTTATGGACAGAATATGAATTTGGTGTCATATCTAAAATATCTTTGCCTAACATAAGGGCTCAAAAACATTCTCTTGTAGTTTCTTCTTTAAATTTAGTTTTAACTTTTATACTCAAATCTATTTCCCACTTAGTTAATTTTTCATGCAAATTATCAATTAAGATTCATTTCTGGAAGTAAGTAAGCACCATTCCTTACAAAGCTTATTATTTCTCCATTGACCTGCCTTTAGCTACCCGTCACCATCATATATATGCACATATGTTTCATCTCAGTATGTTCCAAAGTTATAAATTGCAAAGACCCATCATAGTGCTGAAGTTTTCCAGGTACAGCTACCAAATTCCATTTAGACTATGTTGTTTATGGATTAGTGAAGGCAGAGTGAGTACATTTCATTGTTGAGGAGTAGGTCTCTAAAGTGGAGCACAGGCACAAGGTATTCCAAAGGGTCTGAAAGAACATCTTAGGGGGTCTTTCTGTTCTCTGGGCCTCTGATTACATTACTCCATTAGGGCAGTTGAATAGGTTGTGGTACTCTCCAGGGGTGGACAGACTGAGAAGAATAGAGTTAATGCAACACAATGTGTGCACTCTTGGGCTTAAATACTTTTGGTAGGATTTTTCCAAAGATGAAAATTGGTGTTAAACTTCTCCAGATTCTTCCTAATAGGGAAAGTGTGAAATTACAGAAGGATTTTTCCTTGAATACACACATACACATACACACACCACATCAGAAGGAAAACTTTATAGCTCAGAAATGTTTGATATTTGTTTAAGCCGAAAATAATTGGGTTCTTTTTTGTTGCTAAGAACTTTCCTTTCTTCTTGTATTAGAACAAAGTATTAAAAACTGCTGCCTTTATAAAAGGATCTCTAAGTAAGTGCACACCATGTGTAGTACACAGTTACCAGTGGATAGTTCAGAAATAACCTACTTCTCCCCTGTATTTCCCTTACTATCTGCTAACTTACTGTACACTGACTCCACCTACCTCTCCAAACCCTGGGGACATTTTATAAGTAACTCAATCACAGGAGAATTCAGAGAAAAATCTCCCCCCCACCACCAAAAAAAAATTCCCAAATTTTGAAAAGAGCCACACAGTCACTCCCCCGTTATAGTAACTCATAAAATGCCTGACCAGGAAAAGAGGAGGAGGAGGTGGGAGGGCTTCCCTCCTTCTGCCTTTCATCCCTTCCTCTCTGCTTCACTCCCTTCTTTCCAGCCAGGGCCAATACATGTTACAGAGAGAGACTAAGAGACTCACAGGAGAGAAAGAGTGGCAGCCCCTCTTCGTTAGGCAGAGAACATCCACCATCCAACATAAATAATTTTATAGTGGGATTCACAAAAATGATGCTCTAAAACCTGTCTTTACTGGGATGTACTTTTAAAAATTAATAACACATAATAGTTTTGTCTGATTTGCCAAAAATGTTAGTGCATAAAAAATTTTAAGCATTTCTCTCATACATGTTTCTGAAAACTTTAATACTTGCCAGGTATGGCAGCACACCTTTAATCCCAGTCCCAGGGAGGCAGAGGTGACTCTTCATGAGTTTGAGGCTAGCCTGGTCTACACAGTGAATTCCAGGACAACCATGTTTTTTAAAAAGTACTTTAATACTTGCTATTACTAATCTGACCCAGAAAGGAGAAAATAATAAAATTTGTATTAACATAAAAATATACTTCTCTCTCTCTCTCTCTCTCTCTCTCTCTCTCTCTCTCTCTCTCTCTCTCTCTCTCTCTCTGTGTGTGTGTGTGTGTGTGTGTGTGTGTGTGTGTGTGTGTGTGTGTGTGGTGTGTTTGTAAATTGTTGCTACTTATCTGCAAATCACCACCAGACTTTCAGGAAGGGAATTTGACTTGTCACAGTGACAAATGGTAAGATATATGAAATTATAGACAATGGGGCTAGGGGGACTTCTTTAATCACCCTGTCTGTGCCTGTCAGGAAAGCAAGGATGCTGCCCAGGGCACTTCAGAGCTAGACCATTTTCCCAGCCCTTCCCCCTAGTTCTCTGAGACAGGGTCTTACTGTGTAGTCCAGGCTGTCCTCACCTTTTCATCTGCTGAGTTACAAGTACGTGCTACCACACCAAGCTCAGGAGCAGCTCTTTCTTGTAAATAACTTCTGAGATCGCTTCATGTAGTAGCAAAGAAGATGCATGTGTGTGGCCGAGTAAGGAAGCAACAGTGAGCAAGGCAGAAGGGGCCCGGAGATTGGGAAGACATGAGCAGCTCGAGTGCACTCGTGTTCAGAGGGAGCTCCTGAGTTTCCAGAATGCCGGAGAATCAAGCCTTCTGCATTAGACACAGGTCTTTCTCTTCACACATCAAGTGGGAACTGAAGGAATCTGCTTAGCAGTGTAGATTCCGTCAGATTTTTAGGTTGGCAGTTAATTCACTGCTGTTTCTAACAGAAGAACGCCCTCAGCTCACTTGACCAGACAGTACTACAGCTTCACACTTTTACTAGCAAGAAAAACCTGGAAGACTTTGGAATCTGTCGTTCTCCACTCCTAGCTTGTACTCGCCTGCTCTAGGCATCTGAAAGTGATGAAGTATTTCAGGCTCTGAGCAACCCTTCTTTACATTTGGAAAAAGCCCTTACAACAGGCATGCTCTGATCTGAAAGCGGGAAGGTGCCTGGTATACCAAAGGAAACCTGGGGGCAAGCAAGCCGTATGGGGTGGGGGGATCAGCAATAGTTTTTAAAAGAGGATTTTTTTTCCTCCTAATAATGTTAGCTTAATTGGGGAGGAAAATGTTATTGAATTTTCCCATGTAGGGTAAACACCTAAGGTGAATGAGGCATGGTCCTTGTGTTTAAGGAGCACACAGTGTGGTAGTTTTCCTGCATGAATTGAGTCGCTTTTTATTTCACTTTTGATCTCGATTTATTAACATTTCTTTTTTCTTTTTAATCTTAAAAAGTTTTGTCTGTATGTATGTATGTGCACCACATATGCCTAGTGTCTAGAGTTACGGAGGGTTGTGAGCTGCAATGTGGGTGCTGGGAATTGAACCCAGGTCCTCGGCAAGGGCAACAATTGCTCTTCATCATTGAGCCAACTCTCCAGCTCTCATCTAAAGACTTTTTTTATTTGTTTGTTTTTTGTTTTTCAAGACAAGACTTCTCTGTGTAGCTCTGACTGTCCTGGAACTCACTCTGTAGACCAGGCTGGCCTTGAACTCACAGAGATCCTTCTGCCTCTGCCTCCTGAGTGCTGGGATTAAAGGCGTGTACCATCACTGCCTGGCTTATTAACTTTTCTTTCTTTTTTTTTTTAAGGATTTGTTTTATTAATTATATATACAGTGTTCTGCCTGCACATATCCTGTAAGCCAGAAGAAGGCACCAGATCTCATTACAGATGGTTGTGAGCCACCATGTGGTTGCTGGGAATTGAACTCAGGACCTCTGGAAGAGCAGTCAGTGCTCCTAACCTCTGAGCCATCTCTCCAGCCCCTTATTAACTTCTCTAATGGAAATACTTTGCTCTTGAATAATGAGTATCATCCTGATGGAATATACTGGGAAGACATGAAGGTAAAAGTCGCTGTGTGTTGGCAGGGAGAAGCTGTGCTTTAACTGACATGCTAACCATTGGGAAGAGTTGTCTGCCTGTGGTGGGCTCCTTCCTCTAAGCTGTGCTCACTAGACACTCCACAGCACAGAGCATGTTCACTTCTTTGATGTGCTCTTGCTTTGGAAGTATCTATGCTATTTGGTATCAATTAAAGTAAAAATGTTTTTATGGGCTAACAGAAATGTCTGCTTTAGTGTTGATTTTCTCATTTTGTTATGAAATGGATGTCCCCATCTGTGCTTCATCCACACTTGGAAATAAAGATATTTTTAAGTGCACAAATATGATTTGAGACTTTGGCTAACTTAATGTGGTATTTATATGAGCAAGTATAGATTGCCACCCAGAAGGGCTCCGCCACCTTCCTTCCCCTTCTGTTCTGTCCCTCTCTTTTTCTCATTCCATTCTTTTTATTCCTACAATAACAGAAGCTTCCTGGAGAGCCACACAGTAGGGCTGGGGAGGAGCTCACTGGTTGGAGTCATTGCATGTGCCACATTCACTGTGACCGAGTAAGATACAGTAGAACCCATGGACCAAATGAAATGGGATTACAGAGTCCAAGCTGATATTCTTGAGTGTGGGGGATGTAACTTAGGAGCTTCAAGTATTGCCAAGTTACCAAGGACTTCCTTCCAATTGCCTCTGCCCTGCAGTTATCTAGACCAAAGTATGGTTATTGAGATGAGGACAGTCAGAGTTAAGATAACATAAACCTTTCACGGTAATGCCATCCTATGGGTTGGTGAAAACTTCTTTTGGAGGGGCTGAACCCAAGGGAAATGTCTAGAGGTCTTTAGACAGCCTTTTAACAATCCTACCCAGCCCCGTGACTGCTTACAGAACTACACAAGCTATTTTAATTTAAAGAGTTCAGCAACAGTATTGGTCCCAACCCAGTATATCCAGCCATCTTGAGAGCAGGTCAAACCAAAGCGTCTCCTAAGAGCTGGTGGTGTCTTAGCCTCCTGCTCACGCATGCAGCTCCTCCTTCATCGTGTGTGCAATGGCGCCCTCCTTCCTGTCGCTGCCCTCAGCCTCTGTCCCCTCCCTGACTTGGCGGCGGTGGAGGCGTCGAGGCATCTTATTCCACGTCAGTCATGCTGCATTTTAAGAGGGGCTTTAAATCTTGTTTATGTGTAACAAATTAGAAGAACGTGGGGTAGGGGGTGCTGAGGGATGAAGCCGCATCCCTGTGTTACTTTTTCATTTCCTGACAGAGGAAAGGCTCATTCTGCCTTATAGTTCAAGGCATACAGTTACTGATGGTGGGGAGGCACGCCAGGCATCGTGGCAGGAGTGGGAGCAGCTGATCACATTAAATCCACACTCAGGAAGTGAAGAAAGATGAACGCTGGTGCTCAGCTCAGGCTCTCACTTCCTTCAGTCTGGAGCCCCAGCCCACAGAATGGCACCGCTGACATTTATTCACTATGGCAAATAACTGCAGTCCATCTTGGTGTCCATCAAAAAATGAGTATAAGTAGTGAAAATCTGGTGTGTGTGTGTGTGTGTGTGTGTGTGTGTGTGTGTGTGTGAACACTATTCAGCTCTAAAGAAAATTATAATCACAAAATTTGCAAGAAAATGCATGGACTTAGAATGTATAATTTTAAGTGAGGTCATACATTCTCAGAAAGAAAAAAACTGCATTCTCTCTCTCATATGCAGAACAAAGCCAATAATGTACATATATTTGTAAACAAATGTCTCTGGGAGGACAATATAGCATGTGGAAAAGGAACAAAGTATTGTAAATATTAGATGATGAGCAAGGCCTTAGGGCTGGCAATTGACAAATTATGAAAGATGAAACGAAGATAGTTGTTTTTCCAGCTCTAACTCTGTCATGTGTTTTTTCATTTTTGGTGGCAGATGATGATAATGATGCATAAAAATATATTTGAGAGTAAGCATGCAAAATCCAGTGTGAAGACTCACAGCTTCAGAGTAGATGTTCTAGCTGTATAGAAGTTCACTGAGATGTATAGATTTTGGGTCTGGATAATTTTTGGTGTGTGATGCTTTTATTCACAAGCTTTTTATAATAAAGTTTAAAATAAAAGTTTTAAAAGGACATGAAGATAAGGTGTTAAAGGGGAGAGTAGATCTGAGGAATGTTAAATAAGTTGGGGTTGAATATGATCAAAATCCATTACATGGAATGCTTAATGAATTAATAAAAAATTTTTTTTAAAAAAATCCACCATAAAAGGACAATGAAAAATACTACATTTTTAATTCTAAACCCCGTTTCTTTTTTTACATTATGTAATTTTTTATTAAGGAATTTTTTATTCATTTTACATACCAACCACAGATTCCCCTCTCTTCCCTCTTCCCACCCCTCCAGCCTTCCCCCACAAACCCACCCCCTATTCCCTCCTCCAACAAAGTATGGCCTCCCATGAGGAGTCAGCAGAGCCTGGTACATTCAGCAGAGGCAGGTCCAACCCCCTCTCCCTGCATCAAGGCTGTGCAAGGTCTCCCACCATAGGTAGTGGGCTCCAAAAAGCCAGCTCACACACCCAGGATGGATCCTGATCCTACTGCCATGGGGGCCCCTTAAACAGACCAAGCTACACAACTGTCTCGCTTATGCAGAGGGCCTCGTCCAGTCCCATGGAGGCTCCGCAGCTGTTGGTCTAAAGTTCATGAGTTCACTAGCTTGGTTCGGTTGTCTCTGTAGGTTTCCCCATCATGATCCTGATGCTCCTTGCTCATAGAGTCCCCCTTCTATCTCTTTGACTGGACTCAAAGTAAGGCCTGAGCTTCCCGGATTCTTGGTGCCTCCTGAAAGTGGCACAGTATTTTCAGGGTTCACATCTGTTCATTGTTCTTTTTCCTGAAGCATGCTGGGAGCTGATGGCCTTCACTTGCCTTTGTGTAGCGTTGGAGTCAAGGACTCATTGAATTGGGCTGAGGATGTAGCTCAGTGATAAGGTCTAGCATGCACAAGATTGCAGGTTCAATCCTCAGTATCCTCAAAAGTTCATTGAGAGGTCACAAATCAATGACAGATTTCAGTTTCTCATCTTACATACTCATGTTTTGGTGGGGGGCACGTTCAAATCAGAAGGAAGGAAAGAGATATGGACAAGTGAACTGGTTCAAAAATAGATGTATCATTGGAAGGGTTTTCCTCTCTGGAGTCATTAACATTTCGACCATGAACCCATGTGTCTAAATGTTTACTGAGCTCTCTGTACAGAGAGGCTTCAAGATAATAAATCGGTTGCCTATGATATACAAAGGAGGTATGATGTGGCTTTCTTTAGCCTTTTGGATTACTTTCAAACATCCTCTAAGAGGCACATGACCTATAGTTTTCCCTAGACTCATTCCTTCAATTATCTAATAAATAATTTTCACAGTCCAGGTTGGCCAGGTACTAGGAATAAAACAATGAATAAAATTACCAAATTTTCCACACAAGCAGTTTGTAATTATTACTTTGTTGTTACTGAATGGTAAGAAGAAAAACTTCTTTTTTTCTTTTTTAGCTAATAACAGTCCTTACAGACTATCTCCCTTTTACTTGTCTCTGACTTCTCCTATGAGAAGTTTGGCAGGAATGAATTCCCCCCAGAGGGATGAAGCAGAGTTTCAGATGTACCAAAGGTTCTTCAGAGCTGAGACCCTGTCTCCCAACACCAGTGTTTAACCTTGCTTAGATTGCTTCCCCAGCTCTGTATTTCTGCTCTTTCCTCGCCTTCAACTTGCTGTATGGAGAACGTCAGCGCTTTTGTGACACCATAGGTACAAATATCCAGACAGCATGTTGTTGACTTTCTAGCACAAGCTAGTTGAAGGCAAGAGCGTTGTTTGGGATCCCAGTTCAGAGGTGTAGCCTATCCTGGCAGGGAATACCTGTAGTGTGTGGGAAAGCACACTGGGACACAACCCAAGGTAGTACTCCATCTTCAAGGCCTAGTCCTGGTAGCCAGGTCCCATGTCTTCAACATTCCTCAGCCTCCCAAAACAGTGCCACCAGCTAGGAGCCAAGTGTTCAGCATGGAGCCTGTGCATGGATTTTTACAGATTTTTAAAGGGTGGGGTAGGAAGGAATAATCTAAACAGAGGGTTTTTTCCTAGGCCCCCCCCCACACCTGATTTAATGTTGGCATCAAATAGCCTCAGAGGACCTGAACTTACAGATTTGGTCACATTTTCAGGGTTGGCTTATAGATACAGAACAGAACACCCTGTTCTTAGTCTCTGTCACTAACAACATTCCCACATTCTGACCACTCAGTAAGAAAAGAATACTGTCTCTTCCTGTCTCTTGCATTTCTCATGCAGCTCTCAATAGCTGGCTTTCACTTGCTACCCTTTTGTAGGCCAACGCCTTTTCCAAACCTACAATTCACTTTTTCTCACTCTCAATATCAAGAACTTTAGAGAGAGAAGAGTTTCTGAAAATCGTACAGATCACTTGACAACATCCCCAGTGGCATTAGCCATCATGTTCTGTGATGGACCTGTGATCCTCTCCTCATTTTTCACAGGGGTGCTGGCATCCTGTCACTGGGGTAGACTTGTCTCAGTGATGGTTTCCATCTGCTGGCTGGGCCCACGTCATCCTAGAGTATCACCTGGAATGGTCTCTAGGGCCACGGTGAAGGCTCCACAGAATGACTACCATATTTATCTGTCTGCACAATTGATTTTTTTTTTTTAAACGAAACAAGATTTTGCTGTATAAAAGAAATTTACTAGGAAATTTTCTAGTCAAAAAGTCCAGAGAGGCTTTTCCTACCACCTCTCTTCCTTCCCTTTCCCCTATATAATGGGGGATTTATTAAGGCAACTCCACTTAGTTAAAAGGGAAGTTTATTTTGGGGTAACTTACAGCCAGTAAAGGGGTAGGTTACAGGATCCAGGAGAGGTGAAGTGCAGTCCAGCAGTGTTCTCTGGAGAACTCTGCTTGGCCTACCATCCAACATCCAGTATCACCAGGAACCAAGAGAGCCAGCACATCCGGATCTCTGGTCTTAAGGGCTCCTGTCTCAGCCCTGCCTCCAGGGCAGGGCATAGGTAGGCATGATAGTTACCAGAAGCCTCATTGGGGTAGTACTTCCAGGTCAAAGCTGGAATAGCTACCCACCACACCTACATCTTCAAATCCTGAAAAATCTCAAATGTCACCTTCTCTGGAAGGCCCTCGAAAGCTCGCTTCCTAAGGTAGTGTGCTGCTATTGCTCATTGAGTCTTGCACTCTCCCACTGAACTGGAAACTTTCAAAGGAAAGAAGGCATTGTATCTTTTGAAGTTGATAACATACACTGTGTTCCCCTTAAGGAAATGATTTGCAAGTTTAGAGACCATTAATAATCTCTGTTAGTTGTAAACTAGACCCACAGGACTCAAACACGTTGGAAGATATTAAAACATGGTGGTTAAAAATGGTTTCTCTTTTCATAAAAAGTTAGGAATGGAAAGTTCAGTGTTTGAGAGACTATCTTTTCCCAAGGAAAAAAATAGAAATAATTTAATTTCTTTTTGTTGAAAAGTGATAGGATATTTGAAACTATTCAATATCATTTAAAACTGACCTCAGACATTAACTGAGGTTCATCAATTAAATGGTTTAAGTTCATGCTTGTCCTAAAATGGATTTCTGCTTTAGTCAAAAGTTTCATAGTATGTGTACATCATCATCTAAGAGATACATATAGACTTTTAAAAACTCTGTCATGGGATGGAGATATGGCATAGTAGCTAAGAGGATACACTGCTCTTCCAGAGGAGCTGACTTTGGTCTCCAGCACCTGCATCAGGAACTGCTGCTCCAGTGGGACACCTCTGGCCTCAGGGCACCTGTCTACATGTGCACACCTCCACTGTACACATGTGCACACCCCCACTGTCCACATGTGCACACACCCACTCACGAGCACACACATACACATGATTTTAATTATTTATTTTTATGTGTATAAGCATTTTATCTTATGGCTGCCTGTGTCCCACATGTGGGCCTACTGCTTGTAGAAGCCAGAAGAGCCTGCCAGCTACCCTGGGACTGGAGTTACAGACAGTTGTGAGCTACCATGAGGGTCTGGGAACTAAACTTTAGATCTCTAGAAGATCAGGCAGTGCTCTTAATTGCTGAACCATCTCTCCAGCCCATACATATAATTTTTTATTTTTAAAATTGCATTATTTCCTCCCCTTCCCATACCTCCTTCCAATCCCTGTCATGTTTCCCACCTACTTGCTCTGTCTCAAATTCATGGCCTCTTTTTTCTTTAACTGTTATTGTTCCATATATGTGTGTGTATGTATACAATATATAATGCATACATATATGTATTCATTACATATAGATACACACACACACATATATATATGTATGTATATGTGTTTATAAAACTTGCTCCTTGCTCAGTCCATTTAGTATTACTTTGTATGTATGTGTATTTCAGGACTGACCACTTGTTATCGCATAACCATGTAGGGACTCATCCTTTGGGAAGACTACCCTGTTCTTGGCATTCTTTAGATGCCTATAGTTCTTTGTGTACATCCAGGAGTTAAGCTGTACATGTACCATTGGGGCTGGACACCCCAATCAGCTGTTCTCTGTATTTGACCATATGTGGTTCTCTGCAGTGGTCTCTGTCTGGTACAAGGAGAAATGTATTTTGTGAGGAGTGAGAGCTCTACTTATCTCTAGGTAAAAGAATATGTATTTAGAATGCAGTTAGGACTTGTGATGGTTTAGTACAGTGGCAGGGGTAGGTTCTCCTCAAAGTTCCATGATCTCACTAGCCCTGGAAATTTGACTAGGTTTCGAGTTCCGGCCATGACCCCTCCTGTTGAATGGGCATTAAGACCAATTAGACAGTTGTTGGTTACCTCCCCAATATAAGTGCCTTTGGGATACCTTGCAATGCTGGTCATTGTTGTGGTTCATAGGAGCCACAGTTGGATAGGACTGTTGGTTGCTTCCCTCCTTTGGAGGCATGCATAGAACCTTCTGGTACTACCAAAGCTAGTCTTCAGGGAAGAAGCTCTCAAGTTAGATCCAGCTTGGATCCTGTATCTGAAGTGCATGATGTATTCTGCAATAGTGGCTTACCTTTACTACTGGGAAGCACCCCAAAGCAACAGCAGTAGCCCATATTCTTTTGAGAGTCTCTTGGACTCCCTTGATGAATAACTCAAAGAGGAGTTTCTTGTGCCTGGTACTACATACACTAAAGATGTCAGGGGGATAAAGCTATAAGGAGTCGTATTACTTTTTATTCACTTTAAATTACATCTAGTGTATAAGTGTTTGTGTATACATGTGTGTATAAGTGTTTGTGTATACATGTGTGTGTATATATATATGTATATACACACACACACATATGTGTATGTGTGCGTGTGTGCGTGTGTGTGTGTGTGTGTGTGTGTGTGTGTGTGTGTGTGTATGGTGGGAACAAAGTGATCTCACTTGGGCTGACATGCTCTCTACAAGAATCATAGATTAGTTAACACAGTTTTCAAAAAAGAAACTATTTAAAAAGAAGCCTGTCCCTTTGGGACAAGCATGGACAGTTTAGGGAGAGGTGGCTGTATGTCACAGCAACAGTGCCAGAATGAGGAATAGCTGGGGACAATATGACTTTCTTTCTTGGCATTAAAACTTGCCACACCAAATTTTCCTCAAAGGACAGGTTTTCACACTGCCTCACAACCAAGCGTACCTTACCCAGAATCCATCTTTAATGATGGTATGTACCATTGTAGATGAGAGGTCACATACCCCCTCCTCCAAGCAGGGAGGCTGGGATACATGGTCTCCTAAGGGCTCAGGAGAAAGAGGACATTAGCACCCTGGTGAACTGCTATCTGGTTTCAAGAGATCTGGAAACATCTCCCAGAAAGCCTTGTTTCAGAACTGGAGCTATGTGAAAGCCACACGCAGAGAGCCATTTAGACTTTGTTTTTCTTTTCCTTTTCTTTTTTCTTTTTTTTTTCTTTTTTTTTTTTTTTTTTTTTTGTAGTGCTAGAATTTAAGTCCTGGTCCTTACACAGGCTATAACAAGCACTTCACTGCCCCCAACCTTGCCAAGGGTATTGATTGGAACCAGCAGATTTAGTAGCTTATAGATGGGAAATTAAAAAGATAGAGGGTAGTACTGACAGTTTCTTAACCTTTCCCTGTGTCTGAAGACATTTCTAAAATGTGACTGAGCAAGGCTTGGAATGGTTTGCCTGTTGCCTGAAACAGTGACCTGTTAAGACACCAGATGTGTATAAACTGGCTTCCACATCCACTCTAGACCTTATGACTTTCAGGGATCACAGTCTTGATTTCAAAGGGGGTATCATCTAATTAATGTGAATTAGCACTAACAAGCTCAGTACTGTTATAGATACATGAAAGGCCTTTACTGTAAAGAAAAGTCATGAAATGACATGCTAAATTAGTGTGTGGGCACCGGAAGAGCCATTACCTATTCAAAACAGGGTTGTAAAAGAATCCAGCAGGAGGAGCTGCTTGCTAATGGTTTGGGCGTGGGAGGAGAAGGCTACACACTGCAATTCTTGGCTCTGGGGTAGGGTCAGCAAGATCAGTAGCCCAGCATTGACCTCTGAGTTTGGATCCTCTCTGTTGACTCACCAGACTTTTATAGTTCCATGAACCAAATAACAGAAATGCAGCAGAGCTCTCTGTGCTGAACCTTGAGCCCTCTGAGTAGCTTGTCCTTCGTGACCGTAATGATCCCAGGTGGAGACCTGCCATGTTCATCAGATTAAATTAGAATGACAGGGGTTTGTGCCCGGTGGCTCAACTGGGTGCTGGTGTGTAGTCTTTAAGACTGATTTGACAAAACTCTATGCCTACTAGAAAGAGGGCTTTAGTGGCGTTGATACAGTTACACATTTATCAAACAAACCCCTTTGAACCCAAATGGGATTTCTGAGCCCTGATCTTCTGCTGATGCTGTGATGTGTCCATGTATAATCAAACCAACACTGCTCTTCCATATTAAGAAGATCTATTTGTAGTAGAAAATTATGAAGATAAAATATTTAGTCAGCTTTAACTTTTTAATCCCATCACCCAAAGATAATCACTATAGATATTTTGGTAAGCATATATAAATACACACACACACACACACACACACACACACACACACACACACATATATATACATATATACATACACATATATGTGTATGTGTATATATACATATATATATACGACTTCAGATAAAAGTTAACCTTTATTTCAGGGACTTGTTTATAAAAACTTATTGTAATATATGAATTATATTCTAAGACTTACTACTATTTATTTAGGCACTTTTCTATTTTTGTTCATTTAGTTGCTTCCAGATTTTGAACATCCTTGTACATAAATCTTTGTCCTTATCTTTGATTACTTCCGTAGGATAAAGTCCTAGAAATGGAATCACTGGGCCAAAGGTTATGATCACTCTTCAGGCTCCTGATGACTTTGGGTTGACATGTACCCTCAGGAAATTTGCTGCAGTTCATTCCCACCAAGCAGGAAAGAGGGCCTGCTGCCCAAAGTCATCCTCGCCTGGGGCACTGCTCTTCACTTACCAAGCAGAAATAGGACGTGCCTTGGCCTCTGTAGCTTTCTGCTGTGCTCTGTGAGATACCTGGTCACCCCAAATCCATTTACAACAAAGCCTATTGTGGCTGTCCTCACATAAAGGCTAATGAGAGAAGACACAGCCACTTAAGACTTGACCCACAGGAGCACACACTGACATTGTTCCTCATAAACAAGACTGCTCTGGTTGAGTTTTCTTAGATCTGTGTGTCCTCAGCATCCTTTGGGAAGGTTGTATGTGGTCTCCAGGGTCAGCATGCTGGGTCTCTTTCCCATAATTGTCCAACAGTGAATGGAACCCCAAGCGTGAAAACTGCACTTCATGGGCCCACTGGAGTTGTCCTGCTGACAGAAAACTGATTGACTGAATCTAAATCACCATGACTTGTGTGATTCTGCCCACTCAGGATGAATAGGGAGAAATCACCAGAAGGAAATTGGCCTCTGAAGTGTGAGAGCATTGGATTATTGCCGTCAGGGCCAATGCCTGTCAGGAATACAGCGTCTCCCTATGACTTGGGGCTGCTCTAAGCTTTCTCTGGGCATGCATGTGCCACTTACTTCTTTTTCTAATTTAACAATCCACAACTGGCAAGGGTATACTATTTATATTTATGATGCTTAGTGTGTTCTGCAACAATACCAAATTTTGTCCAACTTTTTCTTAAATGATTAACAATAGGAAAATGAATCAGAACATTGAGTAAATATGAGTGCCTACACCTGTCAAAGACCCCAAGGTTGACTGCAGTAGTCCACAGAACCAGCAAAGTCCCACCATTGTGGAACTTACAGTATAGTGTGGATGCCAGTGAACAGATACGTATTCTCACACACTTGATAATGGCTTTGGAGAAAGGGGTGGGGTCTGGTAAGGAGAGTAGAGTGTGGTTTGCAGATGTCTTGTTTTGTGTGACAAGGCTGAAGAGATGATCTTTGAAGGAGATTCTGAACAGACCTGAATGGGGCAAAGCAGTGTGCCTTTGGACATGGGAGAGGACCCACCAGCCACACATAATACCAAGGCCAAGGCCTTGATGTTGTGGCTTGCTGAGTTTTTTCCCAGATCACATCCAGGAGAGCCAGAAGGAGCAAGGAAAACTAGATGATAAAGTGACAGAACTTAGGACAGGGTGGGGGACCTCAATGACTCCCATAGGGACTTTGTCCCTGTATGGAAAGAGAGCAGAGAGGTGGCATTATTTAATGCTGATTTGGGTTGGCAGTAGAGGCACGTTGTTCACCGACATGGAGGAAAGGAGTACATTGGCACAGGGCCAGAATTTGGGAGAGGAGGGATGAGAAAGCAGGGAAGGTTTCATCTGATGGCTTCTGCACATTGCATAACAAAAGGCCAGGCAGCCAGCTAGAATGATGTCAGGGAGGACCAGAGAGAGGATAAGTAATGCAGGAGAGCAGGAGGCTGGTGGGCCAGAGCAATGCAGGAGGAGTAAGAATCTGTGCTTATGAACACTGTGCTTCCATGAGGAAGGGACCATTGAAACCTCAAAGACATTAGGCAGCGGCCTCTGCGGCCTTCCTTCTGCAGCCCCGGTGAGGCTGCTGTTCTTTCAGTATTGCTACAATGTAACTCTAAGAGTTCAGTTGTGACATCAAAGTCTGGAGCTGATGGAGCCACACAGGCCTTGGAAACCATCCGGCTCTACTCTTCAGTTTACAGATGAGTCAGATGCCCACCCAAGAGGCGCAGTAGCCTCCCCACTGCACATAGACCCTGGGTGTCGAGCTGTTCTCAGTCCAGTCTCCTCACTCCTAACCCCATGACCTTTGTTTTACAACCAGTAGCTCCTTATTTTTCCCCAAAATTGATTTTAAAATAATGTATTGTTCCTACCATTGGATATTTTTAAGCTTCATATTTTGATGAAATCCAAATGGCTTTAATTTAAAAGATAGAAGTAACAGTACTTTAAAAAAAAGTATTTTATTTAGGGACCGGGCATAATCGAGCATGCCTGTAATCTCAGTGCTTGGGAGGTAGATGCAGAAAGGATGTCAAGTTCAAGGCCAGCCTGGGCTACATATTAAGCACTCATCTCAAAACATTTTTGTTTATTTACTTTTATTCATGCGCAAAACTGCACGGCACTCGCTATTCTTCATGAATCAACACAGAATAGATCACAGCAGCTCATTGGAAGTCTGGGCAAGTTATGTCATTACAACGGTGTGTTTCCATTTAGCTTGTTTTCCTCCGTGTTCTCTCTCTCTGTCTCTCTCTCTATCTCTGTCTCTCTGTCTCTCTCTCTTTCTCTGTCTCTCTCTGTCTCTCTGTCTCTCTGTCTCTCTCTCTCTCTCTCTCTCTGTCTCTCTCTCTCTCTCTGTCTCTCTCTCTTTCTCTGTCTCTCTCTGTCTCTCTCTCTCTCTGTCTCTCTCTCTCTCTCTCTCTCTCTCTCATGTGATTGAATGTTTTCCACGCTTAGTTCTTGTGAGTGTCATATGGTCCATGTGGTGCCCTTACACAACCGTTCCCAGCACACGATGAGTTTTCCCCTTATTTTTAGGAAGCTGAAAATAGTCCATTGTGTTATAATTAGCCGGTGGGGCCCACCCAAACGTGATTATTACGGCAGACTGGTGCTTCTTCTCTCTTCTAGGGGAGAGGAGGTGGGTGGGAGGGAAAAGCGGGGTAATATTTGGGGCACTTTTTAATGCTGTTGAACACATTAAGAAGCCTTAGGAAATATTTGTGTTTTCAGGTCCTCTACAAGACTTTTGAAAAATACTTTCACAGCTAGTTTCAAACTAAACCTTCTGAACTCTGGAAGCTGAGTCTCTTTCCCTTTTATCCTAATTGGAGCCACTTACTCATCTATAGCACTGGCCTTAATTTGTGTAGTACAAAGAAAATGAGAAACTTGTCCGTGACCAGTGAGTTCTAGAGTGGTGTGGATCAGTGGAAATTTCACTTCCAAACTTTAGCTCAAGTATTTAGAAGATTTTTTAAATTCATACTATAACAGTTCTGTCCAGTTTTTCTGAGTCTCGCTGAGCCCTGAAAAGAACATGCTAGCACAGGAAAGACACCATTTGCTTGGCTGCTTTTGCCTCTGTGTGATCCAGGAGTGGTGACCCTAAAGATGTCTGTGACGGTAGATCACTTCCCATGGCAACTGGCTGTAATGTTACAAACACACAATGTTGGCCAGTCCCGCCTGAAGGTTAAGGACGAGTTCTGTTTGAATAGGGTCATTCTAAACCAAGGCCAAGGGTGACATTATCAGAGCTGCTTCCAGCATGTGTCCTTGCAAAGAGATGTTCTCATCGTCCCCAGGGCTTCATGTGAGCTTGTCAGGGCTTTTCTCGTCTGTTGTTGTTGGTGGTGGTGTTTAATGTTTTGTTTCTCTATTTCCCCACCAGGTGCCCACTGAGAAAGCAGTTATTTTTAGCTTTAGAAACCACTGTAAGATACAGGCTCTGCCTTCAAACCATACCTTATAAGAAAGATTTATTTTGGAACTCTGGTCAAAAAACATCTGTATTCTGTGCTGGACAAACATCCGTCTTCCTGCAAGAGTTACTGGCCTTCCGAGGCCGGCTAAGCCCTGTTTGCTCTCCAGAGCCCTTCACAGATCGGTGCTCAC
The DNA here is from genome assembly GCF_903995425.1 of Onychomys torridus. Lineage (NCBI taxonomy): Eukaryota > Metazoa > Chordata > Mammalia > Rodentia > Cricetidae > Onychomys > Onychomys torridus. The sequence continues at coordinate 36,085,160 of NC_050452.1, forward strand.
TCATTTGTTAATCCATAGTGCCTCTTGGTGGCCCACATAGGTTACTACAGAAAGAAAACGAAGCGTGCTCACCTCCCCACGCTTAGAAAATTCTTAGAGACAGAGGTGTGTTTTACTACAGGCGCAGCTTGAGAATGTGTTCTGAGCAAGCTATAGGGAGCCCCAGAGCTGGGCTGTTAGAACAGGGCCATGGCTGGAGGCCTCCGCTGAGCTGCTGCACTGTGGTGATGGCACATATTGGCCAATTTCCAGTCTTTTCTGAACTGCCCGTGATTGACAGCATACCCCTGAGAGTGGGATGTTCCCTGGCCAAGCCTGCACCAACTCTCCTGTTGCTTCTTCCGTACACAGGGATGGAATTATAGCTGGGACTTTCGCATGCACATTCTTGTATCCCTCAGTGCCAACTCCTTCAGAGGAGAGCTGTTGTCTTCCTCGTCTCTACACCCCAGACGTGCAGCCCAAAGCCTAGCTCACCGTGGGGTGAAGAGGAAATGTCTAAGGACCAATTATGATGCATCCAAGACATAAAATCCATAATTGTGGCCTGCCCCTAACCAGCCAGGCATATTCTTAGTTTCTATTGCTGTGCTTCTCTGTATTTACTCTTGTTAGATTGCCTTAAATATAGTGATCTTTGCTTACTGAGAAACTGAGGGAGAAAACAGCAGCCCCTGTAACGAAGCTAGGCGTTGAGCGTCATCCCTCTGCTTCTCCCTCGTGACTTTATAACTTTTAGTTATCTGCTAAATTATTACCTTGCAATGTCCATTTGTTATTCAAAACATCTTCCAGCAGTGCTTCATCAGTAGCATTTTCTAGGGAATACTAGCTTAGAGTAAATGTAGTCCTTTATTCCCTAACAGCAGGGAATGCTGAATTATGCTGGTTTTCACAGACTAGGGATCCCTAACCAAATGTATCAGGATGTGCTATGTAGGATTTTTTTTAAGTGTATTTGACTATGTTTGAGAATAGAACTGTATCTCAATAAATTCATGGATTTGTTCCACAGCTATTTATTGATTTCTTACCATGTACTTGGCATTGTGTGGGATATGGATGTAGATAAGAGTGTTTTCCCCCAACCTTGTGAGGAGCTCCATGCATGCTGATGCAGTATGCCCTGGGCTGTCATGGAATCATGCACACCCAGCTGGCTAAGGCAGCACAGTGGCACATGTGCACGTGAGGTGCACACTAATGCTGCATGGATTGAATCTGGAGCCTTCTCAGGGCAAGCGGGTCACCTATGTGTACTGTCGAGTCAGTCTGGGAATAGTGAGAATAGCTCCACAAATAACATTGCATTCCACTTAGAATGTTCACTTGGGCAAGGCAAGGAAGGAACGCATGGATTGTAGGTGTGGTGGGTAAAACAGACTCTGCCTGGAATCCCTCCCATTCCTGCCTCCTGCATGTTTGCTGATGTTAACTTTACAAAGCTCTGAAACCCTGTGTACCAGGTCTTAATGTAAGGCATTCTTCATGCCTGGAGCATCACAGCCGCTATTGCCAGCTCTGTCCTCCTTCCCTCCTGCAGGAGGTCTGTTCCTTCCAGTAGCCTGCACATCCTCCTCACAGTGCCTGCTACTCTACTATATGACACAGTGTGTTCCCATCTCCTCTATCCATAGCAAGGGTGGTGTGTCTGTTTTTTATCAGTACCCGGCCCTTTGTGGTATCTCAGGTCTTAATAAAGATACATTGATCAAATCAGATAATTAATTCCTAATGGCTCCCTGTCACATCTCTGTATGTAACTTCAGGATCCTAGTTATTTGGAGGTTTATCCTTTTTTATTTGTTGCTAAAATGAGAGGAATATAAAAGCCCTCTCTATATAAAATTCAAACACTCATGTTTTTTCTACAGTAATAAACATGAGAGGGTTTGGAGGACCATAAAGAAATACATTTCTTTCGAGACCTTGCAACACTCAGCCCTAAATGGGATGTCGCTATCAAACATCTCCCCTCGGGGTTCAGGGAGTGGAGCGAGCCTGTGGAAGAGGAAGTGGAAAGTATAAGAGCCAGGGGGATCGGAGGACACCAAGAAAACAAGACCCGCAAAGCAACACTATCAAAGTTCATATGAACTCCGAGACCGAGGCAGCATGCATGGACCTGCACGGGTCTGCACCAGGTCCCTATGTATGTACTATGACTTCCAGTTGAGTGGTTTTATGGGATTCCTAAGTGTGCGAGTGAGTGCCTGATTCTTGTGTCTTCTCTTGGGCTCTTTTCCTTCTGTTTGTCTAGTTCTGATGTGTTAGTTTTTGTTTTATCTTAATATGAAAATAAGTATATTCTTTTATTATTGCTACATTTATTTATTTTGTATGTGTGTGTACATGTGTGTAGGTACATACATGCATGTTTGGAGGTCAGTGGACAACTTTGTAGAGTTAGTTCATGCCTTCCTTCATGTGAGTTCCAGGGATCAAACTCAGGTTGTAAGGCTTGGTGGCAAGTACCTTTGCCTGGTAAGCCATTTTGTTGTTCCAAAGAAGTATCTTCTTGAAAATTAAAAGGAGGTGCATAATCTAGGGTCTGCTCCCAAACCTTTGCTCTCATCAGCACATCAAGGGCAGGTCTAAGATCATAGACATTTGCTGTGGCAAACGTGGTCCTTGGGAGCTCTAACTTAAATACTAAAAAAGCATTGTGTTACTGCCAAGACCCCACATAATATTAATGAGACTTCCATCGAGTGGTCTAGAAGAAAAAGGGCTGACTGTCTCCCAAATAGCTTTTTACACACAAAAGCTAAGTGACTTCTGTTGTCTATATATAAAAAAATGAAAATTGTAAAATGCTACTAAAACAGTCCAAATAGTAGAAAGAGAGATGTCCTCCCTGATATTGGACTTTTCAGGAAGGGAGGGATAATTGTCTACAAGGACACAAGTGGACAGTCTCTGTTGGAAGGAGTTGTTTAAGCATTTCCAGTACTTATTTACACAAAAAAAGAGCCCATGACTCCATAGTAAAATGCATGTCTCTGGGGAAATTAAGGCCATAAATGTAGCATCGCTTATTTTAGGCCAATACTGGATAGATGTCCAAGACCAGTAATTTGATGCAGTAATGCCGTTTGAAGGTTTAATAATGAGACGTCCCTGGAAGATGCTAGGTGTGAAGAAGTGACGGTCCTTTCTACGTGGATTTTCTTTCCTGGTCTGTGAGGTGGCTCCTTTTGGAGCTCCTTCCAGCTTTTGAACATAGAAGCATTCTGGGTTTGTTGGTGGAATTGGTAGGGGACTCTGCAGCTCCTCGTCTCGTTTCTTCTGTGGGTATGACACAGTTAGTCCAGTGGGACCATTCCTGTCGATAATAAAATTCCTGTCATTTCACTTGTGCAGCATGCTACTCCCCAGAGGAGTGACTTGTTGTTTGGTTTGGGGTTTTTGTTTGGTTGGTTGGTTGGGTTTTTTTTAAAACTACGTTTCTGGGTATGAAAAGATGGACTTCACTCAAATTACTCAAAGGAAGTCACTTTTTCTCTACAGATAATATGCAAATTCTTTCCATAATCATTCTTCCTGTCCCTCAAATCAGTGTCCATTTCAGGCTCTAATTCATAGCATATCACGTGCTTATTTATATTTCTAGAGAGAAAAAGGATGACAGTGTTTGAAAGCATCAAAGACTTAAATTCCAGGCCACAGGTTGTCCCTGACAGTTCAGTGTGGGCCAAGCTTAGAACCCCAGAAAGAGACTTGAGTATCAGGGAGGCGTCTTCCAGCACAGCCTTGACCTCACAGATAGTTGTCCTCATTACTGTGTAGAAGGACTGCTGGTTTCCATTTGAAGCAAGGATGGAGTTATTTAAGGCACCAGCACCTCTCCTAGGTGCAGCCTGCTTCCCCGAAATGTGCACACCACACAACAGCAGCCTCAAAACAAGCTGCCATTTCACAGAGCTGCAGAACAGGAAATTGTTTCTGGCTTGTTTTTGTTGCGAACAGAGCAACTATTGCATATTAAAAATTCCCTGTCGTTTAATATTTGCTTGGTAATGTGCTGGACCCTAATCAAGTCCTTCTTCTCACTAAATCATGTCAACTCTGGCACTGTTTTGATTGGAAGCATGAATTGTAACATTGAAAATCTCTCAGGACCTAAGCCTCTGCAGCTGTGGAAGGCTGGAGCGATTTGCTTCTATGAGGATTGGAACCTGAGTGACTTCTTTGGGGGGAAAGCTAAGATGAAGTAAAATGCATAAGGTGTGCAGAGATTTCAGATGGAGGGTTTATTGTAAATGCAGCTGAGTAACAATATCCTCACCGAAACAGATACAAAATAGTAACAATTGCTCCATGAATTGGCAGACAGCATTCTACTGTCTTTTTGCCTGTTTTTCTAGGGGGAAAATCAAGTCCAAATGTAAAGTATGAAATCAGCCATCACTAGCACTGCAAGTGTTTGAACGGAGTATTTTCTCAAGATGAGCTGTAGAAATCTTCATTTCTTGAGTGCATTATGCAGCGTTTCTCATTGATGTCTCATGACATTAATTATTCTTGGAACAAAAGAGGTGAAGAAGTTGTGAATTTTCATTTTTTTAAGGATGTGGCTGACTAGACTACCCCCTACTGCGTTTGTACTGGAGGAATATGTGCAGAGTATAAAAACACGTGTGGGAAGGGCTGGACCCCAAAGCATGGAAAACAATCACTGAGAACTAAAGCTCTGCTTGAGAGCCAAGGCCAAGCCGGTGCCTGCAATATTCTGTTTCCATGTCGTCTCTTTGTCCTCTTGTTCACTCTTTCATTCAATCAATAGTCTGTTCAAACATGTTTATTGAGCATCTACTGAACTCAGCACGCTGTGCCAGGTACTGGGAGGTCTATTTTAAAGGCAACTTGCCCACAAGGACAGGGACTCTGGCCAAGAATGTTCCATTCTCATTGCTGTAGTATAGGGAGCAGCTGGACTCCCCAGTCAGCCTTGACATTCTGCATCTACAAGCGCAAACATATTTGCCTGAACTGTTCTTTTTACTATCAACATCTTTGATGTTGTGCAAAAGCCATCATCTGCCTTAGAGGCAATCTTTAATTGGATATAAATCTCTGGGACATCTTAGAAAGTGGTAATAGGCCCCAAACAGTATGTAGAGAATGTTTTTTTAAATAACCTAAAGAAAGAAACTATGAATTTGAAGTAAGTCTAAAGATAACTGTCAGATATAAACACCAAGATATTGCAAAGGCTGCAGAAATTTGGCAAATATATTCTCCTGGAGGCCAGAGCGCAATAATAATTTGGGAAGAAACCTCTAAAATTTCAACTTGGCCAACCAAGAGTAAGACTTTCAGAAAGTTTTAATCACAGTGGAGGCTGTGGACACAGTGGGAGATAGAAGGCCAGAGAAGATTGTCTCCAGCCTAAGCCAGGGGAGGAAATGAACTAAAGCCCTAGACTTAGAAGATGATATGCTCCAAGCTCTCAATACAGCCCCCTAAGCACAGTGAGCAGTGAGGTCCTGCATGCCAGAGGCTGGGAAAGATACAGGACACGGACATAGCTGACCTGTGTCCCACCTGGAGTGTGCATGCTGTTCCTGGCCTCATTCCTCAAGAAAGATGGCTTGGAATTGCTACATGTTAGATCTGAAATGCCTCCCAGAGGCTCATGTGTTTGAACATCTGATCCCCAGATGATGATGGTGTTGGGGATGCCTTTTTTAGGGTATATATGTCAGAAGTAGGTCACTGGGGGCCTTTGAGTATTTGTACCCTGATGCTGTTTCCAGTCTGATCTCTCTACTTCCTGATCTGAAAAACTCCACCACATCCTCCCACCACTCCAAAGTTCAACTTCCATGCCTTCTCCATGATGAACTTAAGTCCCTCAAACCATGAGACAAAATAAACCCTTTTATTACATTGCTTCTGTCTTTATTTTATCACAAGGCCCAGAAGAGTCACTAGCAAAGTTCAGAAGTGAAGTCAGATACAATGTTAGGAAGCAACACATTGGTTGGGACCCTTCAGTTTGTAGAAATGGAGTGAGAGGCAATTTATATCTATTAAAAAGGTTATATGTGAGGTCAGCGTTAAATTTCAATTTTATAGACTCAGGGAAGAAAATATAATCAGGTATGAAGCCTTGAGGAAGAGAGTGCACTTCTTTAGACCCCAGTATCCAACAGTGCCCCTGTCCTACAAAGTGCTTATTGCAAAAAGGTATTTTCTCACTAAGTGAGTTTGAACATCTCTGCATAGCATGTTTTCTTCAGGACACTCTTTGTTCACAATGAATAGCAAAAACTCTAAATGCCATCCCTAAGGACAGTTAGTTAATTGTGCAACCAGGGCTTCCCTGGGTTGTCCAGCCATGGAATCCTTTGTTTACTTCGTTCCTATGAGGAGCTCGGACATCACTTTAGGGGAGACTGGACTCCGATCTTTTTAAGATCCCTGGAAGAAAGTTAAGCCAAGACAGGAAAAGTGCTGCCTGACAGCTGTGAAATCTGTGGCTTCTGGAGCCAGCACTGGAGGAAAGTGAGTTTCCAAGGAGTAGAAGCTTCCAGCCATCTGTGGATAATGACAGTCCACACGAACAAACTGGGGTCTGCACAGTGGTTTGGGGTGTAGATTATTCCATCAGGATCACGTATCTCTTTTGCTCCACCAAGAGGGGAGTACACTGAGGACACTCATTTAACTTTTGGCAACATCAGTAGACATTAGTATTCAATATGGAGCTGAAAAATAGTCTTGGACTTTGAAGTAAGTCATACTCCATTGTGTTCATGCCCATTACAATAATGTCAGCTGTTTTCTATATCTTGTCCCCCCAAAACTTGGCTAGGCATTCAAGTTCAGCATTTTTGTAGACTTGTCTTATCCCCCACATCTAGATACCTTTCACTATTTTGGAAAAACAATGTTTTACATGAGCATCCATTAACTCACTTCTCCCTTCTCCCCCTCCCTTGCCCACACACCCCCAGGTGTTTACATAGCTACAGTGTGGCTCTAGCACTCTCCAGTGGCTTCAGCTCTGTGCAGTGTCCCTGCTGTTAGACTTTAGGGAGAGCAAAAGGCTCCCCTAGCAACATCCTCACAAGCCAGCACACTTCGTCTGTTCTTGTGCTGCTGCTTCTTTCCTGCTCCTGGTCCTTCTTACACTCTCCATTGTGCTGGTGTGGAGAAGCATAAGGGCTCAGGAGAAAGCCTGGTGTCCTGTGTGGACTGCACATGTGCTCCCTTGGCCCTGAGGCTTCTGCTAGGGATTCCAAGTCAGGAAGCACCAGCTGAAGGTTGTAGTAGGGGAATAAAGCCACCATTTCCATTGAACTCCTTTGTCTATTCAGACAGAACCCTGGCCTGTGACTAGCTCTGGAGCACTAGGCCTCTACTTGTTAATTTCCCTGACCACATCTTTATAAGCAGGAGCAACCCCGCCCCCAGTAAACTCTCTTCAAATTAACCATTATGCATGTGTCATCTGTTTCCTGTCCAAACTTTAACATTAACTCACATTCTCCTAACCTTCTCTGTCCTTCTGCTGCTTGGCCAATATTATCATCCAATGGAGGGCAGCTCAAGTTCACCTTAAGGAAGTCTGCCTTCTACAGGATCTGTTGTGGAGACTCCCTGGCCTCTACCCTCTGCCCCTCTTATCTACTCAAAAATGCCCTTGTATAGTGACTTAAGTGCACTGAGATCAATGCTCTGTACTCCGAGTCAGGTACAGCCTGACTCATGGCAAATTGCTGATTCTTAGACTTTTGTGGAGTACCTCGCATTACTGGCAAGCAAATTGTAGACTTGAGAATGGCGACTCATCATCTCCACTTGGCAGGTACAGCTTCTGACAATAGAGACATTAGATGGATTGGCCTGGGATACACCTGCAGGAAGCACCAGAGCAAGGGTGGGAACTTAGACAATCCAGTTCCAAAAGCCATATTCTCAGTACAGTACCAAGGCACCAGTCACCGTGTGTTAAAGTTTTCAAGTTGCCATTTCAACTTGTCATCAGGGATTCTCATTTTATTTAAAATCCTCATTTTTAGCATCTCCTGGAGAACTATGGAATATGCTGCTGACACCCATCGGTCATGGCAACCACTCAGCAAACGCAAGTGGCAGCTGGCCTCTTCTAGTGTGGTGTCTGCACTCCACATCTGAGGGCCTCCACAAGCCTGCCCCACCCCTGTGTCTATGCACCTTCCTCTCTGCCCATCAGCAAGTTTGGGGCTTGGTCACCAGAGTGGTTTTTGTGTCAGGGCTTCTGGAAGCACTTCATGTCCTTAGTCATTTCATTTCGTGAACTCAAGTCCAGTTTGTAAATTTATCTCAACCCCCACAATAGAGTAGCTTCTCCTAGATGAGACAGTGGACTTATAAAAACAACTTGGGTTTCCAAAGTGACTCCACCCAGACATGAGCTGCATCCTTGTTCTTGGGCTGTGCTTTATTCTTTCAGTCAGCTTCTAAAGCCCCTGTCTACAATCTGGGAGTTCCTGGCAACATCACTCCTAATGAAGACTATCTCCTTCCTCTAGTCTCAGGAGATTTAGAGGAGAGAGCACAGCCATTGTGGGAGGAAGAGAGAAGAGAGCCTACTTTTAGGTGGAGTATGAAAATGCAAAGGAGATCAGAGAAACTGAGAACAAAGGGGCTGCCGGTAGACATGAATCCCAGAAGAGATGTGGGGAGCTGGGCTGGGGGCAAACAGAACTGGAGCCGGCATGTTTGGAGACAAATTGAGAGCAGGAATGATGAGGAATGACCAGGAACCTCAGGTGGCAATTGTACAAAAGGCAAGCCATAGGCTGTGTCAGGCCAGGCTTGGCAGTGCCCAGGCCAATGCACTGGGGAGAAGCAGGGATGGGGAGTTCAGCCAGCAGCAGGCAGAACTCTGGCCCCTTCCTTTCTTCTTAGAGTGTAGGGTAGAATGCCGAGCATACTGTAGTGTGTATTCCAAGACAAGTGCTGTTGTTGTTCCTGTAAGGGGCAGAGCAGAATGTCATGATGCCCTTGACACTTGTGAATACACACCATGTAGGCAATTTCAGCAGAATCTGGAGGTTTCTGTAACCACACTGGAAGGCTTGCTTCATCCTTGTTAAGTGCACACATAAGCCTCTTTGTAAGCATGCCATTCTTTGGGTTTCTGGTTGAAAGTTTTCTTGTTTATCATATTATACCTTGACCTTTAGGGAAACAAGGGACTTCAGGGTATAGACACAAATAAGAAAATAAATCATCTTTCCTAACAGAAGGGGCTGGTGTATTTATATCCCATAAGCCTGTGGATGAAGAGCTTGCTGACGCTCATGAATGAGGAGGAGCAGACCCCACAAACACCCCTTTAGGAAAGACTCAGTGGCTGTGGGTAGAGTTGGCCAAGCTGTGGGTCCTTGTTGATCAGGGTCAGCTGCTTGACCTCCAGCAAGGCAGCCAGGGGCTTTCCCACCATCAGATATAAGCAATTGTGGACAACTGATGTTCACTCCCCATAGGATTTTGGAAAAGTACAGACTTGGCATATCTCTTCAACTTGTATTGCTTTAGACTGGAGTAAAAATTCCCATCTTGCTCAAGACTATGTTGGCTGGTCAGGGAGGCAGATAACTTAGCCCTAAAATCCCCTCCAGCTGTGAGCGGGCTCCCTGACTCTCTTCTCCCTCCCTCAGTGGTACATGGCCTGTCCTCAGAGGCTTGCCCTGCGAGGGTCACCCTGCAAAGTTTCCAGGATACCTCCTCCAACAGTATGTGAAAACGCTGAGTCCTGCTACCATCCAACTCTGGTTTGGTCCTTCTGTCTCATTCTAGCTGGCTCCTTCCTGCTTATCTGTGACCTCCAGCAAGGTATCCTCTGCAACAGTTTTCTCATTTGTCAGAAGGAATCAGAATGCAGCCTAAGTTGTGGAGCGACATTTAAGTGACAGTTATGGGATGGATTCTGATGACAGTGACAGTGGGCGGGTGTCCACCCACCCACCAGGTCATCTTCATGCACGATAACTACCTTCCTGGGTCAGCAGACACTGGTCCCTGATGTCTCCCACCCTGGTTTATGTAGCCCTTGTTTATGTCTCCACTGCACACTCGCCAATCTTGTAGTTCTCGTGTTGCTAGGTGCCCAGCAGACCGGGCTGCTTAGGACGAGAGCTATTCTGAATCAGACCCCAAAGGTCTCCCTCGCTGACCGCAGAGCGTGTGTGTGTTGTTATTCAGTTTCCTTCTGTGGCTGAGGAATGGACACCTAAGTGCTGCTTCTTTTTATAGCTGGCTCTGACGAGCACGTTTGCTGATTAGAAGGCAGGCCTCCTGGAGCATTCATTTTGAAGGGCATAGTGATACTTAGGAGCGAGGGCTATTTCAGACACTCACTGCAAACTCTTTATTTTCTAAAATAAGGGCGTGCATCTTGTTTATCCCCTGCTAATGAGAATTCCCCTGGGGTTGTAGGCTGCTCTTGTGCTCCTTTCTGGAAGTGTGCTCACTTTTCAGATTATCCATGCAGAAGATCTAGATGGAGTTGTCATTAAGCTGTCATTTCACTTTGAGAAGGGCCTTTTCCTGCTCTTCGGCTGAAGCAGGCTTCCTCGCCCATACAAATGCACCTCACAACTTTTAATCTCATTTCAAATCTTTCATTAGAACTTCAGGGGTATTGCAAAAGGTGCTCATCTACAATACAAACACAATATAAATAACATAGAAAATAGAAATTGGACTCCCAACTGTGAGGTGATAGGTGCAAAGCACTGGGAACACATGCCTGCCTTCAAGGGACTCCCACACCAGAGCAAGGGCTGCAAATGCTCTGGAGCCCTGCTCCACCCTCCCTTTACAGTGGGCTGGAGAAATGAATCATTTTCTAGGTGAGCAAGACTCGGAGATACCAGAGAACATAGCACATTTGGACTACAAGTTGCTGAGTTGGGGAGAGAAAGATAAAGATAGATCGCTAGATCACTAGATCGATTGCTAGATCGCTAGATCGCTAGATCGCTAGATAGATAGATAGATAGATAGATAGATAGATAGATAGATAGATAGATAGATAGGAAGAATATGTTAGAAGCAGGGAGTATGTACTCAGAAGGTTGGTTTGAGTCAACTTCAAAAAACCTTCTCTCTCAAATTGAGAATGTGATCTGGAAGCACTGAGGAGCTGCAAATGGCTTCCCACTAGAGGAGGATTCTATCTGGATCCTGGGGACTTTCAGACAGCATAGCTTTTCTTTTAGCATTCTTGTATTTTCATTTTTAAGAGTCTAAAGTCTTGCAACTCAAGGAGAAACATTGTCTCTTCAGGTACAGGATCTCCAGTTTTCTTTGCGCCTGTGTACAAGTTGATTAAATCAGTTATTGTCCTGGTACAGCATCTTTCTTGTAAATTGGGTCAGTGATATATACATAGTTTTGTTTATTTTACTCCACAAGGAGGTAGTTATTATGTGTTTTGATTTGTGAGATAGGGCCTCACCATGTAGCCCAGGCTAGCCTCCTGCCTCTGATCATGGATTATCAGGGTTCCAAGTGCACACTGCCATGCCAAGCTCCAGAAGCATATGTGAATGGCTCAGAGGCTTCAGATGGCTGGAACCAAGCCCCATAGGCTGCCCAGAAGACAGGCCAAGGCTCTGGATGCTGATGCTAGTGCTTTGTTCTGAGACGTGGGAGACTCGAGACTCCAATCAGAGTTCCCTTGGCTCCTCTGTCCACAGTGTGGCTGGATTTCTAACCGGTGTTCCAGTGGATCAGGGCTGGTAGTCACGTGTGTAGTATAAGTGCAAAATGTGGATGGTAAGAGAACAAATCACCCCTAAAGAAGCAATTGGTATTTCAGTCAGTGCCAATGTGGAATGCAGACCTAAGGTGGGATTTTTCAAGAGACATTAGAAATATCTGTTCCTGTGTGAAATCATCTTGATATTTAGATATTGGGAGAAAAATCAATGTAAGGTTTCTGGCAGAGCTCATCTGTATGCTGTCACCAAACTGCCTATAAGCCTTCCCAGTGTAAGAGTACCTAAGCTTCCCCTGGGCTTCACTGCCTGATGACCAAAAGGAACCACCTGTGAAAGCACATGGCTTTAAGGGCCGTCCCTCCACCTGCCGTGGACACTTACTGTTCATGTATGCTCAATATACCCTGTTCTGTGCTGGAGAATGCAGCCCCAGCGAGCTCCAAGAACCCAGTCCCCACAGCAATCCAGGAGGGCTTGAAGAGAACAAGGGGAGGTCCTCTTCACACTTCCTGAGACTCCACAGGAACCTGATGGGCCTTATCAGGTGACTTTACAAAGTCATGGCTTGCCTGAATATAAACCTAAAGATCAAAGGGACATGAATATGGCATGGAGACTTCCATATTTGGATAACAGTGAAATAAATCAGAAGACATCTATATAGCTGGTACCTCAGGGCAAAGGTCTTCCCCTCCCCCTATGTATGTAGGGTGTGGGTGAGAAAACACCACTGTGGTTTTACCTCGAGGCCTAAGTGCGCAGCTCTGCAGAGCATGTCTTCTGGAGTCTTTGATTTGCACAGGTGGACAGCAGATTGAGCAACAGCAGGCCTGGTGGCCCAGATGAAGCAGATAACTAGCTGGACCGTCCACAAACCGTGAAGCATGCTGTGCAGAGACATCTAAGTGTGCCAACCTGAAACTTAGGCCTTTGGCATTTTGTTGGTTTGTACTCCCTGAAGAGCATCAGTGTGTGTGGTTCTGGGAACAGCCCTGGTCTCTCTCAGGCCTTCTCTAGCAAGATCAAAACCCAGGACACATGGTAGAGAAGGCTCACCACTAAAACTGCATGTTGGAAAAGTACAAGCTGTGGTTAAGGCATTTTCCATGGGCTCAGCTGAGTTCAAAATTCAGTACAGCTAAACCCCATGGGAGGCTTCCTGGAGGAAGTGGTACCAAACTTGAGCCCAGTAGGTAAGGAGGAGTTAGCAAGATGGGGATAGGGAAAAGAATGTTCTAGGTAGTGGAAATCGCTCATTCAAAGGCCTCAGAAGCAGCCTAGCTGCAGTGCATAGGAGAGAGAGTGGAACGAAGCTGGGTGGGTGACAAGGAACACATTTTAAAGGATCACAGTGACGTTCTGGCTTGCCCAAGGCTGCCTGTCTTCCCTGTCACCACACTACACTTAACAGAAGCTGGCAGGGAAGCGTGACCCATCCTACTTTATAGCATGGTGTATACACACACACACACACACACACACACACACACACACACACACACACACTCACTCACTCACTCACTACAGAATCCAGAGAGAAAAATGTTTTCTTATTGTCAGACACATCAGATGTTCAGTATAAATTGTTCTTGTCTTCTTGTTTTGTTTTGTTTTCACAAAATTTTCAAGTGAGAAACCAAAATAAAAAAAAAAAAAATGTCCCCATGCATGTAGATATCACCCACAATTCCTTCAGGTTGCCGTCACCTCCCACTGCCATTTTATTTATGCAAGAGGAATACAGTCACATCTGATGAGAAAGCAGTCTGTGGGCACTGCTCATCCTTAGGATGCAGTGATTCCTGCCCTCTGTGAGGCTCTAGCTCCATGGCATCTTTCTGCCATCTTACTGTGTAGATGACACTGATCCAGGTCACAGAAATGGGTGGAAGCCTCGTTTGCTTACCCATCTCCACTGAGTGGTTCTGCCACGCACATTCCTTTAAGGATCTCATTGCTTAAAGTCTGTTCCCAAGAAGTAAAAGGACTTCTTACTCCAGGCCCAAACCTATCCTCTTTGGCCTTTTGAGACAGGATCTCACTGGTAACCCAGGATGGTCTCGAAATCCCAATTTTCTGCCTCAGTTTTCTGCATGCTGGAGTTAAAGGCATGCACCACCACACCCAGCCAAGTTGTCCTTTTGGATGTTTTATATTCCTAAGGCCCACAAGCAATTGAAAAGCTATCTCCAAGTCTCTGAAAGCTAGACCAATGCTTGCTTGGCACATCCACAGCAGACCTCCCATACCCAGTTCCACTCTGAAGTGGGCCGCCCATAAGCAGGACTCTCTGCACCTGCCCCTGGGGAAAATGAGAGAACCCACACTAAAGGCTTTTTGCCTCTTATTCTTACCACAGAAAGCCTTAATGGCCGAGGCCACCTGTGTTTTCCCAAGAGCTCTTTTAAGCCCTTGATCCACTCTAGAGGGCCTCTCTGTGGATGGTTGAGGGAGAGGAAAGCATCCTGGAGCTCTCTTCAAAAGCTACCCGTGGAGCCAACAATAACAGCTCACTGTACACAGGCAGGGGCCTGCAAGGGGATCAGCTCATACAATCCTGAGGATTCCAGTCCGCAGCCCAGGGAGGGACCCTGGGTTTGGGGCAAGCAGGTCAAGTTTCCTGGAAGCAAACCTAGTCTGTAGCCTGTGTGAAGCTGTGCATGCCCCCAACGCAAGATGAAAATTTAACATTTGAAAGCTGTCTGATGCTGCTTTCCATTCTGAGCATCTTAAACTTGCCCGTGCATTTGAGTACTCGTCCTAAGTTTTGAAACAGGGTTAGCTTGGGATTCAGTTAGCAGTTTCTGGAGAGGCCTGGAGTGCATGCAGTCTTCCCTGTGTCCTCTCTCTCGCTGACCTTACTTCTTCCCCACATGAGGTTGTTTCTGGACTGGGAGGAGCACTAACCACAGACCACACAGGCATGGCTATGAGGCAGACACTCGTAAACAGTCCTGCTCTGCTTTTCTGAGATGCGATGGCCTAAGCGGGGTAGTTTCATGCTCATCTTCGTCTTCCATAAACTCCGACAGCTGCTCATCCTGAAGTCAAAATAGTCCTCCCGTTCCTCCAAAGGGAAGGGAGGAGAGCTCTGGCCACGGGAACATGGACCCACTGAGATGGTGTGTGAAGGTGCTGGGATGCAGAGTCAGGGACACCTTGAAAGCTGAATGAAACACGTAAAGCACATTTTAAAGGGGAATGACCCCAGCGTGTTTGCATAGGCACTGCCTAGGAAGCAGGGGTGGGGTTCCAGTGAGGCTCAGGCAGCCACTCCAGCTGCACACATGTCTCCAAGTCCTTGTTGCAACCAGGAGACAGTGGGCCCTAATGGTCAGAGAGGCTTGGAATGTCACTCCAACCCTCCTTCGGCATCTAAAATTTCAGGTCTTGTCCTTTTCTAACTTGGGGCAGGAGTGTGGTAGCTAGTCCTCTCACTGTCGAGTTGAGCTTCCGTTTGTACCCTTTGCTCTTTTAAACTAGGTACGGGGAGAGAGATTCAAAAGACAGCCTCAAGAGTTCAGCCATTGGTTCAGTGCTGCTTGGACACAGTGGTCCCTGGCTGGATTTGGCATGGAGAGAGAGCCCAGCACAGTATGTCCATTGCCTCACATGCAGGAGGGAGTGGGTAACCACGGAGCTCATGGAGAAAAGGCAGCAGAAGGCATGTGGAATTCCACAGGGGTCCACTTACAGCACCTGGCACCTGGCGGAGACTTTTTCCAGGCCCCTTCCCTCTTTTCCTTTCCCTTACTTCTTTCCTTGGAGGTGCTTTTGAGAGAGAGGAGTTATGTCATCAAAAGCAAACGGTGCATCAATAAATGCCGCTTCCAACAGAACAGTGGGAACAGAGGTGACAGCTTTGAGGTTTTGTATTAGTCACTTTTCTCAACACTCATGTGCCTTACAAGAAACACCAAGAAGAAAGGTTGATCTGGGCTCGGAGTTTGAGGACACAGTCTATCATGACAGGGAGGTGTGGCAGCTGAGGATCTGTCTGTCACAGCAGGAGATTACACCTGCCTTTTTGCGTAGCTCCAACCAGGAAGCAGAGACAGGGGACCCAGAAGCAGGGCTTCACTATAACCTTCAGGGCCTGTCCCCAGCAACACACTTCTGCCAACTGGTCTCACCTCCTAAAGGTTTTAGAACTCCCCAAGACACTGCCACCAGCTAGAGACCAGATGTTTAAACACGGGGGTGGGTTGGGGCACATTTCATCTTGAAACCATACTGAAATAGTCTGTAGTCTTTATTTCCCTCACTACATTACCTGCTCCTTGCTGCCAGTGACTGCCCTCAGAGCCACCTCTGGTGCTGTCCTGTCTCAGCTGTAGTTGTCTGTTTCCAGCCTCGGGAGGATGCCTGAGGGACAGGTAAGGTGCCTCTGCACTCTGTGGTACTGCCACTGAGGCCTGCACACCAGGACAGCCCCCCAACCCTAGCCACTGAGGCCTGCACACCAGGACAGCCCCCCAACCCTAGCCACTGAGGCCTGTACACCAGGACAGCCCCCAACCCTAGCCACTGAGGCCTGCACACCAGGACAGCCCCCCAACCCTAGCCACTGAGGCCTGTACACCAGGACAGCCCCCAACCCTAGCCACTGAGGCCTGTACACCAGGACAGCCCCCCTGCACACCAGGGCAGCCCCCCTGCACACCAGGACAGCCCCCCTGAACCCCAGGACAGCCCCCCTGCACACCAGGACAGCCCCCCTGCACACCAGGACAGTCCCCCCTGCACCCCAGGACAGTCCCCCCTGCACACCAGGACAGCCCCCCTGCACCCCAGGACAGCCCCCCTGCACACCAGGACAGCCCCCCTGCACACCAGGGCAGCCCCCTGCACACCAGGACAGCCCCCTGCACACCAGGACAGCCCCCCTGCACCCCAGGACAGCCCCCCTGCACACCAGGACAGCCCCCCTGCACCCCAGGACAGCCCCCTGCACCCCAGGACAGCCCCCTGCACCCCAGGACAGCCCCCTGCACCCCAGGACAGCCCCCCTGCACCCCAGGACAGCCCCCCTGCACCCCAGGACAGCCCCCCTGCACACCAGGACAGCCCCCCTGCACCCCAGGACAGCCCCCAACCCTATCATTTGTTTGACATCTCTAGTCAGCTTCCATACTTCCTGTCTCCAGCTCTTTTCTCTGAGTCCAAGAATCTCGGTCTCAGGAGGAAAATACCTGTCCGTCCATCCTAGAGCCGCACAGACTTCTGTTAGGCCTGTGGCTGCTTTTCTCATCACAGTTTGGAAGCTTGGGCTGGCACTCCAGCGATGCTGCCAGAGTTCCCCTGGCACCCGTGAGTGGCATTTGTTTCACCACAGGCTCGGTGTGTGCCAGCGCCTTGCCACTGTCTGTTCCTTCCATCGTCTTTAAGTAGTCATTTGGAGGGGAGAAACGGCACATGTAAAAAATTACATGGAGCCTCCAAACGCTGAAGACCAAAACATGGAGCGGCTCACTCGTGTTCATGCTTTGCCACAGAAGGCATGCAGACAGCTCATCTCAGCCCTTAAGTACAGCATCCTGCCTAAGGGAAATAAATCTGTTTTACAGACGTCTACATGTTTTAGGTTTATACCTCACCTCATTCCAAAAGAACCTGAGATAGCTTTAGGAGAAATATTGGCAGATAGGACAATAAGAGATCAAGATGTTATTGTCAGAATAGCTTCCTGCCTGCACAGTATCCTGCCTTGTCCAGCTTTGGCCCTGCCTGAGGTTCCAGAATCAATGTTTTTTTTTTTTTTTTTTTTTTGGATCTGAAGGTATTTGCTCCTGCTCAGCAGTGGATGAACAGCTGGAGGCTGTTTGACTCAGAGGACACTCTAGAGGGCGCTCTAGGATGCGGTCTGTTCCTGGGGTCACCTCCTTGCCCCAGCTTCATCCCTGAGTCAGTCTTGCTCCCAAAACAGAGCCCACCCTCAAAACATGTATCTCCCGGCTCTTCCAGGCTCTGTGACCTTCTGTCTTCACCCTGGTCCTCCTGATAGCAGGAAGTCTCGCTTTCTGCTCTGATTCCACCTCCTACAGTAGAAGGACAAGAAGGGGAAGTTTGATCTGGGATGTCTGCCTTTTACCATTCTTGAAACCTGAAAGCTTGACAATTTCCTTAGCTGCTGTTTCCTTATCTTTAAATGGGAGGTGTAGCTGGATCGGTCTCAGAGATCCACAGGCATAGGGTGGGATGGTTCAGTGCCCACAGAGTGCTTCAGATGGGATTCAACACATCAGTACTGCAAGGTTACCATCTTTTGTAAACAAAACTCTCCTGGAGCCCAATGGACACCCATCATTCAGCTCCCAAGACCTGGAAACAAGCTTTCCTTCAAGCCAGGTCTACTCAGTGTTTCTACCCCAGGAACTCTCCAGAGTTGCTCACTAGAGCCAATTCCCCCTTCTTCCTGCTATCCTTCTCTGCCCACTCTCCTGATTCTTTATAAAGCAGCCCACCTGCTATTGCCCACCTGCTATTGCCCAGGCTGCTGCAGGTTCCTGTGTGTCTGCCTAGACATACCTGCTCCCTCCTCAGTACTGGTTCTGACAGAAGTGAACATGAAACTAAGGCTGAGGAGCTACAGCAGTGGGTGCTTTCTTCAGGACTGCCATATTCTCTTCATTGGGGAGAAAATCAGTCCTTTAGCTATGTCATGACTATTCTTGGTTATCAACTTGACCTATATCTAGAATTAACTAAAACCCAAGCAACTGGACACACCTATGATGGATTTCCTTTGATTAAATCATTTGAAGTGGGAAGAATTGGGATCCTTTGAGGTCGGAAGATCCATCTGTAATCTGGGCCACACCTTTTGGTGGCAGTCTATGGACATGTAAGAAGGAAGCTCTTGCTCTATCCTTGTTTACCCTCGCTCTCACTGGCAAGTTCATTCCTTCTCTGGCATTAGGGCCTACTTCTTCGGGAATCCCACATATACTGAAGACCGACCAAGACATCCAGCTTTGTGGACTGAGAAACTACTGGACTCTTGGGTTCTCCATTCAGAGACAGCCATTGTTGGAAGAGTTGGACCATAACCTGCAAGGCACCCTAATAAATCCCAGATAGATAGATAGATAGATAGATAGACAGATAGATAGATAGATAGACAGATTCATTCTACCAGTTCTGTTTCTCTCTAGGGAGCCCTGACTAATATAAAATGTTTCATGATTCTTTTGTCATCTATTCTAAAATGATTCTGTCACTCATTCTAAACTACTCTTGACAATAAGGACAAACCAGATAGACATGTTCAGGATGGTCTGAGAAAGTCCTGATAATTGCTTGCTTTAAAGGGGAATTTGGGGCTGGAGAGATTGTTCAGCCAGTAAAAGCTAGGCTCACAATGAAAAATAAAAGCGGAGTTTTGTTCTGTGTGGTAGATCACACATTTGTCATCACCATTTGACTTGCAATGCCCTCGTTGAGCTTCACAGTCTATGTGACTCTCCCATATAACTCAACTGTGCTTCTATAATTCATCTCTGCCTCATTTTAGCATCTGAAAAATGGGAAAAAAGTTAGTTCTACCTGTGGACTGGTGGGCAGCCTCACCTTTCCACCTTGTCTAAACTCCATGGTGTAATACACAAGTTGGGCAACTATATGAAAAGCCTTCAATAAGGCAATTAACTCTAAATGGATCAGTAGGGACATTCAGGGGCAGCACACTGGTAGTGTGCAATGGCAAGTTAGTACTCACTTTAACAGAAAACAAGGCTAACGAAAAATGCACTGGCCATGGTGACACTAATAGTGTTCAGGGCTTACACATGTTTGTGACACATTTGTCTTATTAAGCACACATGTGCAATCTAACTTTGCATATAAGAAGACAGCTTTCTTATTAGGGTCAGTTCACCCTTCATGAGCCACTGAATCATATAAGCTGTTGTTTCCCTTTGACCCTGCCTCTGCACTTCTAAGAGGATAAGAAACGAGCATGTTAAATTTGACTGCTGACATTAACTACTGTCCATATGATGCCACAGCAGATTATCTGAGACCATTTGGATGAGTGATAGATCACCTTAGCCTACTTAGACATGCAGTATGGGTGATTGGAGGGGGAAGGAGGCGTGAGGGATGAGAGGGAGGGAGGGAGTCAGGGAGCTGAGGCCAGTATGTGGAACATGAAAGCAGGGGAAGGGAAGGCCAGCTTGGAGATGTGTGGAGGAAGGAATGAGGGTGGAGAGAAAAGGTTCAGCAAGAGGGCAGATGTCATCATTACCCAACAGAGGACGTGAGACTTTCACAAAACAAAATAATCAGGCAGATTGAAAAGAAAAAAATTTTGTTATATGTGGGTATCTCACTCCCTGATCACAGCACATCTTCCAACCTGGATCTTCCTCTATTGTACCTTGGAAGGGGTCTTAGGAGTCACCCTCCTCCAGTGATTTCTCTCTTGCTGTTCCCTCTGCTGGAGGGATGTTATTCTGTCTTTCTCAGGCACCATGAGGTATTGCAGCTTGGAGCCAGTTCAGTGATGTGTTTCTCAGTTACCCTGGCTTTTGAGGATATATGAAGATGGTGGCAGTTCTCCTCTTCAGGAGTACTCACCTTTTGTAAACCCCATTTAAAGAGAAACCAGCTAGGAACCTGTTCTCTAGAGATGTAAAGAAAAGGATAGCAAAAGGAAATAGAACCTAGAAAAACACTTCCTGCTCCATGGCTCAGTGGCTAGAGCGTTGTGTGCATGGAGAAACATCCTGGAGAGAAATACTTGTGGAAAAGAAAACCAGAGTTTGTTCAACTATGTTTTTAAAATGCCAACCTCAATAAGTGGGGAGGGGACCAGCACACTAATTGCTCATTTCAAATACTCTTCTACCACACCTGGTAGATTGTTACAGAAAATCACAAAATATCACGTCCATTCATAAAGTGTTAGGTGAATCTCCTATGTGAAATTTCCACTACAAACATTGAAAACTGATCACGTAACATTTCATGTGGTTTCGACTTCTGTTTTATATTCTTATCACAAAATCTTCCTTGTAGTCTACACATTTTAAGTTTTAAGTTAGGTGTTTTTCTCAGTGCATCTAGATAGATCCTCATTTTGTGAGACAAGTATATGCATCCCCACAGCATGGAGAGCATGGTAGCTGCTGAGGAAGCAAATCCCTCACCTCTTAGATAGCAGAGGCATAGAACTTGACCCTTCACTGTCAGCTATTAGTTTGCAGAATAAGATTCTCTCTGATATACAAAGCAGGAAGTTAAACAAACAAACAAAAAAGGTCCAAACCTTATACATGATCAACAGCTTTAAGAAAACCTCATAGGATTTTCCTTTTTAATAACCCCAGGAAAGGGGAGAGATGAGAGATGGAAGGTGTTGCCTTCTATGGAGGCAAGAGTGGGTGCACTTCAGCCCCTGACACCTACCAAACTCAAGAGAGGCTGGAAGAACAAGATTAGATTGCCTGTGACTCTCTCCACCCGTCAGAGGAGACAGAACAAAAGCAGAGTTTGCAAAGTGTGGGAGCCCACAGAGGCTTCCTAGTGAGATCTGAACCTGTTTTACCAGCAAGACTGCATAAGGGGATGACTTGACCATGGCGTGGTTACCAGGCGTGCAGAAGAGTCTGCACTTGACTATGTAGTATGCTTTGATCTAGCAAGAGGGAGAGGGAGGTCTTTTGTCCCATCCCTTGGCATTGTTATAAAAAGCCTTTTTGAAGAGACAGAAGGGGTCATTAGATATTGACCCAGGTCCTTCTGAAGCTATCCTATGTTTCTATCTGTCTCATCTCCACTATCTTTCTATCTAAAACATTTCTTATTCCTCCCTCCTCTTCATAGGAACCCTTAAAAAGTGGGAGCTGGCCTCCCACAGATGGCACCAGAACTAGGGACTTACTTGGGTGCAAGAATAGAGAAGTGAGCGTAGGAAACCCCATGGAAGCAGTTCGACATGTCTGGTTTTGTGTTGAAATGAAGGCAGTGGTATTTTATTCTTCAGAATCAAAAATTGTATATAGAAAGGATTAGGCTGCAGCGAGTATCTCTCTCTGTCTACGTTTCTTCCTTTCTCTCTCTCTTAATTTCTGTTTATTAAACTTAGGTAAAAATATCGGGTTAAGTATAGGAATATAGTATAGGAAAAAACTTAGAGTGAGGTAGAAAAGCAACAAGTACACAAGAAGGAGCTGTGTCCTTCGTTCTCTAACTATGTGAGTCTGGACAAAGACTCCTGGGGGAGAGTCAGAGTCAAAATGCAAAAATGCTACAAGGAAAATGGGCTGGAAAAGATTCCTGTGGAAGCTTTTGGACCGTGGACAGCCTAAATCTGAGCCCTGAGGTGCAGGGGGGAATTTTTCCTGAGGCAGACACAGGTGAGGCAAAACCCTCTGGTCCACCAGCAGTGCCTGAAAACACTTTTACAGCACCGTATAATCAGGGTCAGTTCCCTCTTGACCATGAAGCCAAGTTTAGGAAACAGAAGTCTTGGGATGAGACAAGGGAGGAACTGGAAGGCTTGAAAAATTTAGTAATTTCTATTTCTCAAAAGCTGGAAACTCTTCAGGTCTCATTTTCCTTCTGTAGGGGTGGAATTAGACTCACCTGAGGGAACATCTATCCGAATGGAAAAGCCACCCATAATTGCCCTAGCATAAAAATTCCCTGAAACATTGCAAACCCATGCTCTTAGTGCTTTGTCTTCTCTTCAAGCCAGCATTTGGGAGGCAACTAGCGGAGGGCCAGGGAGCAGGCACCTCCAAGTTTGAGTGAGTTCTGGGGACACTGGGGTTCCTGTGGTCGCCAGGCAGCATCCCCAAGAGTGGGACTTCAGCAGAGGTAGTGCAGGACCCGGGGGAAAGCTGCCAGCTGACAAGATGCCAGGTGTGATGAGTCCTGGCATGGAGAGAGCAGCAGAGGCTTTGAAATCCTCCTTGCAGTGAAAGGAGCAGAGTCTAAGTCCGTAGCAGTAGCTGCAATGGCAGCATGGGAAATGCTGAGGCTGCATTCGGCTGTACAAACTAGGCAGAAATGAGGATGGAAGCCCCTACCCCCAGAACAGAAAGCTACTACCAGAGAGCCTGAACAGCGGCAGCAGCATCAGGGACTCTGCATCTTGAGGAAAGGGGCAAGTTGGGATGAAGGTTTTATCACCATTTAGTAATGAAACAGCACAGAACCCTACCACTTCTGTTTACCAGTGGCAAATTAATGTATGGCCCCTTTAAGAGGCAGTTCCTGAGTCCTACTAGCTGAGCAGAGAGGCAGCTCAGTTACAATGGTGACCATCCTTGCCCTGAAACAAGGTTCTTGGGAAAGACTGTCATAAAGTGCTTGCGATCATCCACCACTGGGCGCACTTCCACCAGTTCCAGAATGGCTCGGAGGGCATCATTCCGAGTGTTACAGCCCTCTAGCAGTAGCACTCACAAAATTCCAGGGTCGAGGGAGTTGGATATAAAGACTCTCTTGAGCCACTGACAAATTAGGCTCTGATTTCAAACTGTTAGTAAAACTTTAAGGATTTTATCAAAACTGACTCTGAACTTCAAACTTCAGAAATGAAGCAGTTTTGAGTTCACCTGCAATTTTAATTGTGGTGATTTATGTTTCATGTACTCTCTGTTTTGTTGGAAGAAAATGTAATTAGTTCTGTTAAGAGATCTCTTTTAGATGTTTGCTAAAGTTTGTAAGGTAGTCCTATAGAGAGTTGTAAATATGTATAGTAATGTTCATACTAGAATTATGTTAATTAGTTGATATTAATGCACCATGGTTTGGTGAAGATAAGGGAATCTTTTAAGTTTGATGCAATTTATTTGATGCATTTGCATCAAGAGTTTATTGATTTTAAAAAGGGCTTGGCACAGCTAAGGCTATTAAAGACATCTTAAACCCATTCAAAAAAGTACACTCCATCTTGGTCATCCTCTACTACTTTACTGGGGGGAGTGGCAGCCTAGGGATTGCTGTGGTTGTTCCAACTGCTTGCAAGCTCTTAGTAGGGACCTGAGTCAGAGCTGACTTAAGCTCTGTACCCCCTCCTGCCAGAGGCTGGTAGTCAAAGACTGGCAACGTTCTTCTTGCTAGCTTCTGACTTAAGACAGATTATGCCTGACAGAAAGTGTATCTCCATGATGGGCAAGGTTTGTCTAGCTGAAGTAGATGACCTAAGGCAGGCACAGTGTATCTGGGGACCCTGAGGGACCCTTTATTATATTAAGAGGAGGGAGCTGTGGGGGCCCACAGAGGTTTCCTAGTGAAATCTGAGCTTGCTTTACCCAGCATGGCTGCATAAGGGGATGACTTCACCATGGGCATGGTTACCAGGTATGTGGAAGAGCTGCACTTGGCTGTGCAGTATGCTTTGATCTGGCAAGGGGGAGGTCTTTTGCCATGCCCCTTGGCATTGTTATAAAAAGCCCTTTTGAAGAGACGGAGTGTTTCTTTCTGTCTCATCGCCGCTATCTTTCTATCTACAAATTCCTTATTCCTCTCTCCTCCTCATAGGAACCCTTTAAAATGTGGGAGCTGGCTTCCCACAGTGAAGAATGGCCTGTGACTTCTGTCCCCTCCGTGCTGTAGGAGAAATTATTTCTAGGAAGTTTCTGCACCACTTGCAGATAGCCTCAGCCTTGCTGGTTGTTTTCCTTATCCAAGGACATTCCCCAGTGTACTGAAGGATGTTTCTAGAAAGGGTGAACATAGCTGGAATTGCAGTGTCATCTGTTGCATATTTGAACAAACATTTTTAAGCCTAACTCGACCCTAACCTGCTGTCTTTGACCCAAAATTCCAGACAGATACTGTGTCTTCTAAAATTGTAAGCACCGAGTATTTGTGTTTCTAAGCTATTTTTTTTAAACAAAAATTCACATCTGGTGCTTTGAGATCTTCTAAAGGAAGTTTTGCAGACACCTTTGGGGATGTGAATTATTAATAAAACTTACATTGTTTTGTAAGGTGGTTCTGTATGGCGCTAGACACCCATCCAGTATCAGGACTCAAATCCCCAAAGTCCCCAAGGTGATAATAGCATGCCACTGAAAATGCTTCTTGTGTCCTGAGGAACTTGAAAGACTTCTATTTTAGTATTTACCAGGAAACACAAGGCTAATTAATAAAACATGGCACTAAGCTCTGTGCCAAATGAAATAAATATTTATTGGAAATAATCAAAATGACTTTGCTGCAGTAGGAAGGGCCCTCTCCAGACCCTCTGAAGAATGCTGAGTATGCTTATATGTTTTCACTAACACATGCTCAATGTTCTGCCCAGTTTTCCAGAGTTGGGAAAGTTTGGCAAGGATTGCCCCTTTACCAGGGAGCAGTCATGCATTCAGACAAAATTAAATAAGTATGTTATGATCAATACTCTCTAAGACCCAAGAGAAATTGGAAAGCATACATTGCCTGAGTCTTAGCTATATGGATCCCATTAAATGAGTAAGTTCTGTGTTTAATGCCATGTCTTGCTCAAAATTCTCCATAGCTTTTTGTTTGTTTGTTTAGTTATTTTAAAAATGTGCTCTAGGCTTCACAATTCAGCTTAATAGGTTTCAGAAAGTTTTGATACTTGTTCATACATGGGTTTATAAAAGGTGTGGTCAGGTAAACAGAATCATTTTCCCCTATCTCCATTGTGGGAGAAGTCCAGAACCCAGCTGCTGTTTTACAGCTGTTTGGGAAAACTGAAGACAGTCCACAAAGCCAACAGGGCACAAAATTAAATACTTAGGACCTGAGGTTAAGCATTGTCCTGAGCAGTTTGTAGTCCAAAGCTGATCTTTAGGTGGTGTTTTTCAGTTTAGTGGTGTTATAGTCCTTGTGGAATCTTCACTGTGGGGCCCCATAATCGTTTTGGAGACTTCAAAGGTCTCTGTTCTTTAATTGCTCTGGGAAGGTGTTTCCTCCATGGTGACAGGAAACAACTGGACTGAATTTGACTTAGAGATCTGCAAGAGGCTTCCCTAGGTCATCTTGACTGTCCCTTGTTGATCTACATTCATTAGTCCCATGTCTGTCTTTGTTATGCCTTCTGCATAATCCAGAAGGGAGGGGCATTCTGTTGGGATTATTCTTAGCAAAAACATTGTTTCTAGGAACACTCTGTTTACAGTCTCTTTTTAGGTGACCTTGTTTACTAAATGGGGGTGTGTGCCCCTTCCTGACTCAACAAGAACTACTGTGTCTTGCTTAGGAATCCCATTTTATAAACTGTTCACCATTCATTCTGTCACGTCTCAGTCACTTTTAGGTCGTGTATACTCATGCACCTACCAAAAGACCTGGTTTCAGAGAAACTTAAATTTGTGAGTTCTTTTCCAGTGCATTCCTACTGGGAAGTATTTGGTACCAGTGTCAGTTACCTTGGGGCATTTTTTGTTTCCCTGATAAAGAATTAAAGAGCAACTTGGGTTTTCAGAGCAGCGTTCAGAGAGCACCTCCATCTATGTGGTTTCCTGGCCCACTATTGAAGTAGGTATTTTATAGATCAGTAGTAAAAAAGATTACTTTTAAAGATACACCTGTTTTCAGTTTCCCCAACTTTTTACTAGTGATGTTAAATTATTATATATTCCTTCCTTTTGTTTTGATATGAATATATCTGACACAAAGTACCATGAGATTAATTCCCCCACTGGGCTCTGTGGCATCAGTGACTTCCTGTTGGAGAACCGGACTACAACATGAGTAAGAACTGCTTTTGGGTTCCCCTGTCCTCCCCCCTCCCGCCCCTACCCCCACCTTCCCCCCCATCACCTCCCCTCCATTCCCATCTCCTCCAGGACCAAGACTCCCCTGGGGATTAATTTAAACCTGGTGGATTCAGTACAGGCAGGTCCAGTCCCCTCCTTCCAGGCTGAGCAAAGTGTCCCTGTGTAAGCCCAAGGTTCCAAACAGCCAGCTCATGCACTAAGGACAGGGGAACCCATGGCTGATGTGTAAAATTAAAACACAAATATAATAAATAATAATAATAATAATAATAATAATAATAAATTAATTAATTAATTTTTTTTAAAAGAGAAAAAAAAAGAACTACTTTTGGGACAAACCACTGTTCACCCATGTTTTCTCTCCTGGTGTTGTGTGATGTGCATACACAGTAACTGTGGGTGTTGTGTGTTCAGAACCAAGGTTGCAATGAAGTTGCTTGAAAATGCAACCCAGGCAAGTACTGTCAGAAACACCCAGGACTCACACATTGGATTTTGAATTCGTTTTTGGTTCTTGCACATTGAGAGCTTTTGCTGTTGCCAGCTTTTCCACAACCCACACCTTCAGTCACAGGCCCCACATGGGGCTGCAACAGTTGAAGAGGCTGGTCTCCAGCTAAGGACTCGCTTCCCTTGGTCAGCCGTGGTCACCATTGTGTCATCGTCTGAATGAGTCTCTAGTCTTAAATAAAGGAACTGATGGAATCTATAAATTATAACCACAGATTATTGATGGGATCTGGGAAGCTGACCCTTCAGCTGCCAAAACTGAGAAGAGATCTTCTTCAGGCCACGTGATTCCACACACAGAAAAACTAACAGTTGTCTGGACCATACTTGTTATTAAAGCACTTTGATTAAACATTGGCATCTGAGATGATGCTCATGAAGAGAAAGTAAATGCACCTTCTTTGAACACATACTCAACTACAATCATAAATTATTTTATCTGCTTTAAAATGGGGCTTTTCTTCTTTACATGTAGCAGAAAGAAGAGTCATAGATGCTACTTACTACAACGCACTGCAGTGAGGTAGTTTGTGTGTATCCACCATGGAAACTAAGTCTATAAGTCCTGGCACTGAGAAGTGGGAAATGACTGAAACATTTCAATTTGGTTTGTGAATCTGCTGCCCTTAGCATGCGTGTCTGTCCATTTATTCATTTACTTTTGAAGACTCTTGTCTGGCAGCATCCAGGTTGCAGGGTGTAGACACTTACTCTGTGTAAGCTGAACTATGCCATTGTCAAAAACCATCACAGGAAAGTAAGGGATCCAGTAGTACATATTGGAGCCCAATTAAAACAGGCTCGAGGGGAGAGCAAGGAATGGCAATCGTAAATTATGCCCACAGGAAGACCCTGACAATGGAGTTTCTTAATTATTTGTTTCCCCATGCGGATTGTTCTTTTAACTGTGTCTGCCATGTCTATCTTCCTGAAATAAATGTGGATGGAGCAGAGACTGTCAAGCCTGCTGCCTCCCCAGCGCTTACTGTGTTGCAGACATTGCTGGCTGCTGACTCATTTTGAACAGTAGAGAGCAGTAGAGGAGTATGAGAGCACATTACCCAGATAAGTCAAGAGCTCAGGGGAAAAAACAAATCAAGATGAGCTTTGCTCACTTAAGATACCGTCCACTAGAAGCTAAAGAGACTTTCTCCTGTGGTAACTGCATCTAAGGCATAATAGCATCCAGATAGAAAGTGCTCTAGTAGGAATGCTGCTGTTGACACTGATAAGCTTTATTCTGAGCTAAAGCTTTCCACTTCGGAAGAATGGAAACATTCAGTAACCATTCTGTGTCAGTGCTCTCCCAAAGCAGGCCTTCATGGAGTGAGTGAGTTACAGAGAGCCATTCAAACCGATGTCATATCAGTGAATGTCAATCTGCATTCAGCATTCAAGGCATGTGAACCAATTTACCAATAAATGTCTGATACTTACATTGTAGGCAAGCCAGCTCTAATACAAGCATTGTTATTTTGCTCTGCTTCCCTTGGTCCTGGTGACTCTGTTGTTGGCAGTAATAGGGGCAGAGACACTAATGATGGCAGCCATGCCTTCTCAGTGCCAGATACCTTATAATGCCACAGCTACTGCACTGTTTCTGTCTCTAGTCTCACATGGCAGTGTGTCTAAAGCCAACCAGTTAGTTCCCTGTACTCACTTCTTCCTAGCTATAAACATACCACCATCTGCCCAGAACTCATCTTTGATTCCTCCTCCTTACCTCCAAGTCTTCAATGTCAAATTTTCATAATTCCAATGCTAAAATATATGCAGGCTAAGGATGATGGCACATGCTTGTAGTCCCAGCACTTGGGAGATAGAGGCAAGATCAGGAATTTAAGGTCATCTTCAGTTACATAGCAAGTTCAAGGTCAGCCTGGGCTAAACAGGACCTGCCTCAAAAGGGGGAGCAGGGATGTGGGGGGAATGGAGAGGTGGCCCAGTAGTTAAGAACAGTCATTGATCTTGCTAGGATCAGGATTTGATTCCTAGCACCCACATTCTCTCCACATACACCACTCCAGTTCCAGGGGATCCAGCACCCACTTCTGAGCTTTATGAGCATTGTACACATGTGGTGCACATACATACACACAGGCAGAACACATACACATAAAATTAATTAATGTCGGGCAGTGGTGGTGCATGCCTGTAATCCCAGAACTTGGGAGGCAGAGGCAGGTGGATCTCTGTGAGTTCGAGGCCAGCCTGGTCTACAGAGCTAGTCCAGGACAGGCTCCAAAGCTACAGAGAAA
Source organism: Onychomys torridus (assembly GCF_903995425.1). Classification (NCBI taxonomy): domain Eukaryota; kingdom Metazoa; phylum Chordata; class Mammalia; order Rodentia; family Cricetidae; genus Onychomys; species Onychomys torridus. The sequence goes on from NC_050452.1 coordinate 36,114,353, forward strand.
CCCTGTCTCGAAAATATATATATATATATTATTTTTCAAAAATTTGAAAGCCTAAAATAAAAGGTGAATCTGAAGCCTATTGCTTCTTTCCAGGCCCTGCACTGCCCACCAAGGGCCCTGTGCTCATTAGCCTGCACCTTGCTGTGACCCTTTACCTGCCCTCCTCCTCCTCCCAGCTCCTGTGATCCTGTGTCTGAAAACAGATTGGAATGGAACACTTCCCTGGGCGGCACCCTTCACTGCCTCCTTTTCATCTCAGGACACTACTGGAGACTCTGATGGTGGTCCCCCAAGCCTGAGCATGTAGCTGCCTCGCCCTGTTCCTGCTTCACGTGCTTGCTGACTCAGAGATTTCTTTCCTTCATGCTGCTGCCTCATCTGAGGGCTATACGATTTGATGTTGTTGAACCTTCTGGACCCTAGATTTTGCATGTGTTCTTAAGGGAGTATGTTTCGTTCTAGCTATGGCCTTTTTGTTTCCTTTGGAAAGACAGTGGATCTCTTGAATTTTTCTTTCAATAAATCTCTACCAGAGCTGATCCTGAAATAACATGAGAGGTTAGCCACAGGCCCACTGGAAAATATTTCCTAGAACAGGAATATGCAAGCTTTGAAATGAGATGTATATACTAGTAGCAATGGTCTCAATTACTGTAGGGATTTTTTTGAACTTTGTGAGAGGCCTAAGGCAGTGGTTCTCAACCTGTGGGTCAAGACCCCTGGGAGAGGGGAGTCAAATGACTTTCACAGGGGTCACCTAAGACCATCTGCATATCAGATATTTACATTAGGATTCATAACAGTAGTGAAATTACAAAGTAGCAATGGAAATAACTTTATGGTTGGGCGTCACCACAACAAGAGGAACTGTATTAAAGGGTCACAGCATTAGGAAGGTTGAGAACCCCTGCAAAACTTCTGATGCCCACAGGGTAGGAGATGATGTACTTCACAGAACGTGAACTCACTGACCCCTCACCAGTTTCTCTCTGAATGCACCATGTTCTTGTGGGTTTGCATCTGGATTGGAATTCTAAACTCTTTCCTAATAACGTGTGACGCTACTTTCACCAGCACGGCAGAAAGTTTCCAGTGGACTGTCAGGCACCCAAACCACAGTTCCTCCATTGCCTAGTAGATGCTCTTAAACCAATATGCCATAGAAAATGAGGCGAATTTTTAAACTGTCTCTATTTATAAACTGAGCCAGCTCCTCATTAATTCAATCCATTTTCTGCATACTTTACTAAGTACCTTCAGGGTGCCAGGCACCATTCCAAGTATAGACTAGGAACTGAATGGACCCTGAGCCATGCTCACAAAAGGGCCACAGTGCAGCACAAAGACCATATGTAGAAAGATGTCAGAAACTGAGTGACATAACGGCGGAAGGTGATATGAACTCTAGAGTAACAAAGGGTATCATCACCATTGAGGGGTAGGATGGGTGAATGGTATTTACCTGTGGATGAACAGGAACCAGGTGTGCAGAAAGACTGGAAGTCCATCACATGCTCCTCTGGGTGTAGCTGGGATTCAGGAGGGTATGAGCACAGTGTAGGGGCCTGGTGTGTTCCTGCTCCTCTCAGGAGCTTCGTGCTCAGTCCTGAGGGACACAACTACACACTGCTCTGTTGCAGCCCCACCAGACCACCTCCATGACATGATTCATTCAATTCTCAAGCCTCTGAGGAGACCCCAGCCTGGTAGCCCCTCCTTGAGTCCCACTCTGATACAGTTCTATCTCTAAAAGAAGAGGAACATGGAAATTATGTGACCTTGGCAGATGACTCAATACTGCTGAACCTCATCAGCTATGAAATAGGATCATACCAAGCGCTTGGGGCTGGGACCTGTCATCTTCAGTATCGTCATTATGATTAGAGCTCATGTTTAGGAAGTAGAATAGTGTAACCATACAAAGATAGTAGAGGGGGTGGAGAGGGCTGGAGACAGGCGATGCTCCACCTCCAGAAGACGGTCTCCCTTAGGTAGGCAGTTTAAATGGGACCCTGAGACCTAGGCTGTGTACAGCTCTGGGTAGACTATAACAAGACTTAATGCAGCATGATGAAACCCTAGAGAGGAAGCGTGGAACAGAGATGGAGAAAGATGCTGGGGAACCAACTGAGTAGGGAAGGATAATGGGAGAGGAAGTTTCTGATTGGTGGGTGTGCCAAGGGGTGAGGTGGGGTATGGCAATAAACACATATGATTGGATATCTCGGAATGTGTGTCTCCAGCTTCCATCAAAAAGGAAAGTAATTCTGTTTTTTGTTCACAAGTTTCTGTTAAGTATGTGTCTCTTCCCCTTGAGTGTAAATAATTGGAATTGGCTATTTCCCAGTGACAAAGTTCAGTTCCAGGACAAATTCCAGAACCTTGTCTGAGTCCTCACTGAAGCAGTCTTCTGTCTGGAAGGGCTGACCTTGTTATCTCAGGACTGATGGTCTTAATTGCTTGAGGCACCTTTCAACTTTCAAATGGAGGAAGAGGGGTTCATGCAAATGAAGCCTCTGACTTACTTGGGAAATTTCTTCACTGTGTCAGTGTGTGTTTGAAATGATGAAGCATAGAGAATTGCATGTAAGTGTGAACTTCTAATGACACACAAGAAAATTTGGTCTGAGTGTGTATCCTTTTTGTAAAAATAAGCCCAAACATCCTGGAGATGGTAGAGACAAAGAGTAAAGGCTGTGTCTTTGCCCAAGCCCCTGGCAAGCCTATGCAGCTGGACATTTGTCACACCCATTGCTCCAGAGAAGTCCCCTTCACCCAGGGACAGAACTTTGGATTTCTCTAGCACTTTTCAATTCAGCAATGCATTTTCTATGCATCTTACTTTGAACTACTCTGTCAAGAATTGAGTCCTTTCCCTGTGTGACACTTATCAAACCTACCACCTTTCAATGTCCCCTCTCTCTTGAGGGCTAGAGACAGAGAGTTCTGGGGGCCTCACTCATATTCCAGTACCCGCTCTTCGAGCACAGGCTCCTGAGGTTCAGAGTCCGTCCATGTTTACCAGGGCTGCTGCCTCCACTGGCTTGTTTCCTACTTTCAGAGCAGAATATGCCCTGGTAAGTGTCCAAGACTAATTTTAATAAGCACCTAGTAACTAGAAAACAACCCAAAAACTAACTTTGAAGAAATAAAACACCTGTACAATTTGGTACCTTCAAAACATGGCTACTGTTTGCTGAGCACTGGTCTCCTGTTCTGTGTTTCATTTTGTTGAGACAAGTTCTCTCCATGGAGTCCTATCTGACTCAGAACTCTCTCTGTGGTACAGGCTGGCCTCAAACTCACAATCCCCCTGCCTCAGTACTCCCCTAGCCCCAGTGCTAGGATTATAGGCACAATCCATCACATCCAGTTTATCCTTGCATTTAATCTTCTCAGCCACCCTGAGGGATTCAGTGCTTCCGTTTTCCACATGGGGCGGGGTGGGGGTGGGGTTGGGCTCAGATGCATAGAACTGGGGTATCTCCCCAGTCCTGATGGGGGTGCCTTGGCTTGCCTAAACATTGGATCCAGGGAGAGCAGTGGTCAAGCTCTGCAGAATCATGTCTGGCCTGTTAGGATACACTCTTCCCCCAAGTTATTTCATTGTTCCTTGGCCATGACCCTGAAGCGTCTGGACCACCCCCTTGCGTCGGCCTGGTGGCTGCAAGCACCCAACACCTCTCCTCTCTCACTTAGGATGGCTGTTTGCTCTCCCCACTGCCCTCCCCACCACACTTCTGCCAGTCCCTCATCCAGCCTCTCCATGAGAAATTATTGGGCATTTTCTGTACCTAACTTCTGTTCTAAGGACAACATAGCAGTGAACCAAAATGTACATTATGTGGGGACAATTTTCTCCACTATTGGGTGCAGACAGAATATAGGTAAATACTACCCTGAGTCTTATTTTGAAATTTAAGTTCTTTCTTTTTTTAATGGCTTGGTTCTTTTATTTTTTTAATAAAGTTATTTACTTATTTATTTTACGTCTGGGCCGCAGTTTCTTCTCCTTCCTCTCCTCTCAGTCCCTCCCCACCACCACCCTTTGTTCCTACCCCCTAGTCCACTCCTCCTCCATTTCTGTTTAGGAAAGGGCAGGTCTCCTCAGAGTATCAACAGAACATGACACATCAAGTTGCAGTAAGACTAAGCACCTCCCATGAATTAAGGCTGGGCAAGGGGACCCAGTATGAGGAGCAGGGTCCTCAAAGCCTGTAAAAGAGTCAGAGGCAGCCCCTGCTCCCACTGTTAGGAGTCCCTCAAGAGGACCAAGCCACACAGCTGTCACATCTATGCACAGTGCCTGGTCAGTCCCATGCAGGCGCCCTGGTTGTCAGTTCAGTCTCTGTGAGTCCCTGTGAGCCCATGTTAGTTGATGCTGTGAGTTTTCTTGTGGTGTCCTTGACCACTCTGGCTCCTACACTCCTTTTTTCTCCTCTTCTACAGTATTCCCAGAAATCCACCTAATGTTTGGCTGTGGGTCTGCATCTGTTTCCATCAGTTGCTGGATGAATCCTCTCTGATGACAGTTGGGCCAGGCACCAATCTGGTCACAGGAGATGGCCGGTTCAGGCTACGTTTCTGCTATTGCTAGGAATCTTATCTGGGGTCTTCCCTGTAGATTCCTGGGAGACTACCTTGTGCCAGGTTTTTACCTGACCCTGAAATGCCCCCCCCTCCAGGAATCTCTTTCAGTACTCTCTCCCTCTGTCTCCCCAAACCTGATCACTCACGTTCCCATCCCCACTTGCCCTCAGTGCACTCACAAAATCTCTTCTATTTCCCCTTCCCAGGGAGATCTGGGTATCCCTCCATGAACCTTCCTTGTTACTAGTCTCTCTGGGTGTGTGGATGGTTATCCTTTTCTTTACAGCTAATATTCACTTATGAGTGAGTACATACCATGTTTGTCTTTCTGGGTCTGGGTTACCTCACTCAGGATGATTTTTTTTTTCTAGTTCTATCCATTTGCCTTAGATTTCCTGGTGTCCTTGTTTTTAAAAGCCAAGTAATACTGCATTGTGTAAATGTACCACATTTTCTGTATCCATTCCTCAGTTGAGGGGCATTTAGGTTTTTTCCAGGTTCTAGCTATTATGAATAATGCTGCTATGAACATAATTGAGCAAGTGTTCTTGTAGAGTGACTGAGCATCCTTTGGGTATATGCGCAAGAGTAGTATAGCTGGGACTTGAGATAGATTGATTCTCAGTTTTCTGAGAAACTGTCACAATGACTTCCAAAGTGCTATACAAGTTTGTTCTCCCACCAGCAATGGAGGAGTGTTCCCCTTGCTCCACATCCTCTCCAGCATGAGCTATCATTTGTACTTTTCATCTTAGCCATTCTGACAGGTGAAAGATGGAATCTTAGAGTCGTTTTGATTTGCATTTCCCTGATGGCTAAGGATGTTCATTGCCTTAAGTGTTTCTCAGTCATTTGAGATTCTTCTGTTGAGAATTCTCTGTTTAGACTATACCCCATTTTTAGTGGGATTATTTGGTCTGTTGATAGCTAGTTTCTTGAGTTCTTTATATATTTTGGATATCAGCTCTCTGTCAGATGGGTTGGTGAAGATCTTTTCCCATTCTATAGGCTGCCATTTGTTCTATGATGGTGTTCTTTGCCTTACAGAAACTTCAATTTCATAAGGTCTCATTTGTTAATTGTCAATGTTAGTGCTTATGCTCTTGGTGTTCTGTTCAGGAAGTTGTCTCCTGTGCCAATGTGTTCGAGATTATTTCCCACTTTCTCTTTTATCAGGTTCAATGTATCTGGATTTATGTTGGTGTCTTTGATACAATTGGACTTGAGTTTTATGCAGGGTAATAGATATGGATCTATTTACATTCTTCTACATGTTGACATTCAGTTATGCCAGCAGCATTTGTTGAAGATGCTTTCTTTTTTCCATTGTATAATTTTGGCTTCTTTGTCAAAAATCAGGTGTTCATAGGTGTGTCAATTTACATCTGAATCTTGGATTCAGTTCCATTGATCCACATGTCTGTTTTTATGCCAATACCATGTGGTTTTTATTACTATAACTCTGTAGTAGAGCTTGAAGTCAGGGATGGTGATATCTCTAGAAGTTCTTTTATTGTACAGGATTGTTTTAGCTATCCTGGGTTTTTTGTTTTTTCGTATGAAGTTGAGTATTGTTCATTCAAGGTATGTGAAGAATTGCATTGGGATTTTAATAGGCATTGCATTAAATTTGTAGATTGCTTTTGGTAAGATGGCCATTTTTACTATGTTAATCCTACTGATTCATGAGCATGGGAGATCTTCCCATCTTCTGATATCTTCTTCAGTTTCTTTCTTCAGAGACATGAAGCTCTTGTCATACAGGTCTTTCACTTTTAAGCCCCTTTCAATGTCCTCTAGGATTCTAGCCTTCTTCACCATAGGGTGCAATATGATGGACTCTTAACACTGTTAGGAAGGGTGTCCCAAACCCTCAGGAAATATTCCATTTCATAAATGGTGCTACACTCTGTCCCATGGTGTCTAGTCTAGTCAGGTGTAAGGAGCCCCTTCAGACCCTTAGTGGTGCTGACTCACTGAATATAGAAGCTGAGTGTCTCTAGTAGTTATCAGCTGCATACAACCTTTCCAAGTCCCCCTCCCCCACTTCTATCTTGGGGGAGCTAAGGGATTTGGGAGGAATGAAAACAGCCATGGGAGTCGCCTGTGTGAGGTTTCAACCTCAGACTCTACTGATAGGAGGTCATCCTCGCTACTGTCCCTCTCTTTACCAGTGAGAAAATGAAAGCACATGATAGCTTGCTGAAGTTACCCAGCTCAGCAGGACCTCAACTGCCCTTCCCCAGAGCTCATGCTAATACCTTCCTGGTGTCTCTCTGATGCTGCTGGGAGCTGGAGAGCTGGGCAGCTGGAGAGGCCCTCTCCCCTGTGAATGTTGCTCTCACCCCTGACAGCCACAGGAGGCCAGCTGTCCTGTGGAGGATGTTTACATCCCAGGGGCCTACTGCCTCTGACTTGGCTCAGCCCAGCTCTGTTGTGGGTCCTTGGGCTCCCCATGTATCCAGTATGTGCTGCAGAAGCCCTTCCCTGCTGAATTGGTCAGTTTGTCAGGGGTTGCTGTGGCCCTAGGCAGCAGTTTCCTGCATTTGGAGATGCTACTTCTCACTAAAGAGAAAATGGATGAGCAAAGGACGGTCACAAGCTTGGTCCTGCCTCAACTTGGTACACCATGCTTTGTTGACACTCAAGGGAGGCCTTCCCCTTTCGGAACAGAAACAGAGCAGAGGGGAGGCGGGAGGGAAGGAACAGAGGAGAGGAGGGAAGGGAAACTATGATTAGGGTGTAAAATAAATGAAAAATTAGTTGAGAGAGAGAGGAGAGAGAGAGAGAGAGAGAGAGAGAGAGAGAGAGAGAGAGAGAGAGAGAGAGAGAGAGAGAGAGAGAGGAGAGAGAGAGAGAAAGCCTGTCAGGCTTCACTCACTGCATTCCTGACTCCAGCCAGCAGAGGGCTCTGTTCACATAGTCTCCTGGACTCCAGAGGTCAGGCGGGCCAGGACATCAGAAATTGCTGCAGCTAGAGGGAAGAGCCACAAATTACAGAGTGGCTGTTAAATGCTCTTCCTGGAAGGAGTGCCTGTGACCTCAGCTTGCTTTCCACCAGCCAGAGGCAGTCAGACCACAAGCCAAGTTCAGGGAAGTGGAGTTATACATACATACAATATCTGTGTGCCTGAAAGACAAGATGGAATATTTGAGAATGGCCTATATAACTCCAAAGTTCTATCATGAACTATAATTTACCAAGCCTTTTTCCTGCTCTTGGATAGAAGCACCAAGCTATGGGATTTTAGAACTTAGGATTGAATATGTTTTATGACATCATCGCCAAGTAACAGTTGGCTGTCTCAACATGAGATACCTAGTGTGCGCAATTCCCCCACGTCTCTCTTACACAGATAAGCATGTACACACCCACACTCGGTCTGCTGCCAGCCCCCACAGCAGCTGCTCCTTCCTCACACTGTCTAGTTCTGTCTTACAGTGAAGGGACCGTAAATCAGAGGTCTTGTCACATCACTTTAGGTCCTGACCACCTCTGTGGGAGCTTCCTGTTTCCCAGTGAAGAATTTATAAGAGCATCTGTCTTCTGAGGCAGCCAGCCACAACTGCACACACACACACACACACACACACACACACACACACACACACACACACGATCACCTGTTTGCCCTGTGGCATCGATGGAAGATCAGATGCTAAGCTCAGCTGTATAACACAAGCAGTGTGTGTTGGGATTTACATGCTCTTCAGTTGGCCTGTCCTCCTCAGCACCTGTCTCCTCCCTACCACAGCCATGGACTCTACCTTTTGTACCCCCGCACCTAAAATGTCAGCACTTCCCTCTGCTCAGCCCAATGACAGCACCCACACCCCCGTACCCGGCACACAGTAGCCCGCGTCCATTGAGAACAGAGATGACTTCAGAAGTGAGAAGAGGACATGCTGATGTCTGTGCTGCTCTTGTAGCAGTGGTGGTGCCTCCCAGCTGCAGCGTGTCTTCTGATGTCAAGTCAGAGGAATACGGTGGTTTGACATGGAATTAGGGTGTACTTAAGCCTTCCAGCAAAGGAAGATGGTAGTGGGATATGAAAGCCACCTGAGCGGTCTTGGATAGTTATGTTGAACTTAACATTAAGGACTCACAAAACTAGCTGAAGTTAAGTTGAAACTGGAAAGTAGATCTCCACTGATATTATGATGGAGGCCCAGGGCAAGATACAGGGCCTCCCGAGTGGTCAGTAGGTCGGGAACAGGAGCCTCTAAGCTCAGGCATGACCCAGAGATGCTGGCACCATGAGGCCCAAGCTGACACGCAGTGCGGTGGAGGCAGAGTTGAAGAGGAAAGAGCCCAGCTGCAGTCAGCGAAGCAGTGTGTTTATTTGTGCGTGTGTTAGGAGTGCAGAGAACTGAACAGCTACCCATGGAAGGAGAGCCAGGACCGGCAGGAACTGAGACACCCCAGGAAGTTTGGGACCTGCCTTGTGGTAACTGAGTTCCCTTTGAAAGCCACTGCACCTCCCCGTGCTGTGCTGGAAAGTAGAATCACATAAACTAGTCCCTGCCTCGCCAGGAAGTTCTGAAGTTAACTAAGATTTGTAAAATTGCTCAGGACAAGGAGTGCCATTAATTGGTGTTTTTAAAATGTCTCCTCGGGGGTCTTAGATTTCAGGTGCTGAGGATTTGAGGGGAAGTCTCAGCACTAGAAACAGGCTGGGCTGAGAGCGCCTGCCAAGTGGAGCGTCTCTGGGAAGGGGGAATGAAGCACAGGAGGGGGGAATGTAAGGTCTGCCCCTTGGCAAGCTGTCCGAGGATGCTGCCTGTGGCCAACACAGGGAGCCATGAACCCTGCCGGTCACAGAAAGAGAGAATACTATATGACCGCGCTTACACCGTGTCTTCAGAGTACTCAGACCCACAGAGGCAGAATTAAAGCACTGATTGACAGGAGCTTGGAGTAGGAGGACTGGGGAGTTCTTGATTAATGGAAAGTTTTGTTCTTGCAGACTAGCTCTGTAGAGACACTGGCAATAGCTGCAGAGTAGTGGGATGTACTGACTGCAGTGAGCTACACACTTGTTCTTTTCCCTACACTGGGATTTAATGCAAGGCCTCCACATGCCAGATAAGCCCTCAACCAGTGAGCTACACCTGACCCTAAGCCAAAGAATTTTCAGATGGCTACTTTCAATTTTTAAAAGGAAAGCTTTTAAAAGGTGTATAGTAACAGTGTACCGCATTGATGTCACATGTGAACAGCAGGGAAAACCGCATACAGAAATGTATGAGAAATCGCTGTAACATCTTCATACTTCAAAAATTTACTAACTCCTTGTAAATAAAAATTGTATTTATGGTGGACAACATGGTGCTGTTCTGTCTGTAGTGTGTGTGCTTATGAAGTGATTATATCAGACTGGTATATCCATTAGTGTCTCATAGTTCAATGTAATTTGCAATCTATGTTAGCAGCAATTCCCAAGGGTACAGTACTTTGTCATTAACTGTGGTCTCTATCTTGTACAGTGATCTCTTTAACGATTCCTCCTGTCCATGTCTCTGTCCAAGTTGTACTTTGACCAACTCTTGGAATCCTCCCATTCACAGTATTCCTTAGTAAGTCTAAAACTGTATTCTAAAGGTTATTTCTGTAAGGTTCAGGAAGTGAGAAGAACTGGGTAGAATAAGGAATGGGATACGTTGCTGGAAAGGCCATTATTGGCCTGAAAACAGGTTACAAATGTGGTCTGGACAGTAAAATGGGAGGGAAGAGGGGAACTTAAAACCTTAGATGATTGGTCACAGTGATGGGTTCATGGTGCTCACTGGCCCTGGCTGGAAAAGGGCCAGGTCACCCAGTGAACGAATGCTCACATTGCCCTCCCTCTGCGCCTTTGTAGCAGGGAGCCAGAAGAACAGACACACAAATCAGTCATGTGCCCCATATTCCCGATGGGAGGGCTACTAAACCTTTGCACACCTCCTTAGAACAAAGCCGAACGCTGACAGTGAGAGATGACAGGATGGCACAGAGCTGAGCAGGAGCTGGAAGCTGCAGGCTAGGTGGTCTGGTGCAGACCCAAACTTGTCAGGGCTCAGCTGCCAAGTATTGATAAAGCAAGCCAACCAGCCGTCAGGTTTAGAGGATTGTGTATCTTAAATCTTGTCTTGTTCTTGCCCCTAAAAGTCCGTAGAAAGTCTTTGTGAGTCAGATTCAAATACAATACATTTTTACCTCCCAGGAAGTTCTGCTTTCGGTATACTTGCATGTTGCTTTAATTCTTACACTAATTAATATTATTGCCACAATATCATAAAGAGGAAATCAAGTCACGTGAGTAACAGTGACAGTGGAAGGAATCAAGCTGTGGCTTTTCTGTCATGGCTATGGAAGAAGGAACTGTGAAGTGTAAGCTCCTCTTATAACAACTGTCAAACCAGATGGAATGAAATCACACAGGTTTGGGCTAAGTACATGGTGGCAAGGTGACTACTAGTGGCCAGGTCCAGACAGACATGCTGTTTACAGCAGAAGTGCTAAAGGAAGCGTGGAGAGCTGAGGTGGGCACAGGCCAGCCTTACCATGTCCTCTGCTCATTCCTGCTGGGTGCCAGAGCTGGCTGCAGGACAGACACCATTTGGTACTGTGACAGGACACATAGGGAGTCTGCCCAGTTGACACAGAAGCTGTGGTTGTCCGGGACACATGACAGTGGGGACAGAGTGTTTGTTCCTGTGGTGGGGGCATGACTAAGGGAACACTCGGCAGCTAGAGGAAAGTGGGTGTTGGGGTGGGACAACTCAGGGGCAATGTGACCTGGGCTACACCAGGAAATCAGTAAGCAGTGACTGTACTCTAAAGGTGAGAAGTCATATGCTAAGAAAGATAGCAGTACTAGACTCCTCCCATGTGTGAACTTCCAGAACCTACTTAATTTCCTATAGCACTTTCAATATGGCACCCAGAAAAGGGAAAAAATACATACTAGGATATAGATATGGGGAGATTATTAATTAATATTAATTAGTGCAAAAATCTGATATTCTTCAGCTTAGTCTCTAGCAAATGATGGTTGTGGCATATAGGTGTTCAATACATGTTTTAGAATGAAGGGTTGCATCATGAAATAAATATTCATGTGTGTATGTCTGTCTGTGTGTCCATGTCCATGTGTGTTTGTCTGTGTGCCCATGTGTTTGCACACATGCATGTGTTTTGTTTTGGTTATTATGTAAGCCTTTTGTTTCTTTATGTCTGTCACACATTCTGCTTTGAATCAATAATTAACATCATTTTTGTAACTCTTCATAGCTTCTGAAAGGCTTTTCCACTGTGGGATGGCCTAAAGTATGGCACAATTTTCTGAATTGCATGGTAACTAAGCTACCATGGTGCTGTTATTTTATTTAAGATGCCTATCTTAGGCCATCTTGTTATGTGCTGGGCTATTCTTAGAATACTCTAGCAAAAGAGATGAACAATCTACTTACTACATTGGCTGGAAGTTTGTGATTAGGCTCAAGGGTCCTTTCTGACTCTGAGTTCATTTATTCGTAACCTCCATTTTCTTGGCAATTGATTATAGTAACTCAGAGTGTTGTCTTCATGTAGTGAGCCAATTTTGGTGAGTCTGAGCTATTCATTGAGTAGAGTGAAAACTCAAGTCAGTTAGCTTACAGCTAATAAAGTGTGCCTGCCTGGTCATATGAATGGAGACAGAGTTCTTTCAGGGGCCACTAAAGAAGACACTGGTTTCCTGAAAATGGAGGTCATTCATTCTATAACCAAATGTCTTCTTTTCCTAATTTGGAAAATTTGGGCAGATTGGTTTAAAGCAATTAGCAGCTCCTACTAACTAATGACTTAACAGTGGCCCATATCCAGTCTGCCTTCACCTTCTGCTCTGCTCCTGTACCCTCAACCAGTGCCGAACGTAACTAGTAGTGGAAGAAGACCTGACCTAGTTATTGAATCCTCACATGATGCATAGACAAAAATAATTTCTCTGTAGAAAGTCTAAAGTCTTGGAACATAAAAGCTTGGGGGCCTCTAAAATCTCTCAAATCGGCACACAGATCATTAGAAAGTAGCTTGTTCTAGGAAAGAGATGTTGGTTTTCATTAATCTACTGTTGAGCTTTTCAATGGAAATAATTCAATACAGTCTCTGTGTTATTCTTCCTCTCAAATAATCACAACAGAATAACGCAGTGCAGGAAGGGGAGCTGGATGACTAATCCTGCATGCCAGGGTCCAGTTTTTCTTAAGCAGCTCTGATTTTCCTGTGTTGGATTAGCCATTTACAAAGCAACTTAGTGTGAACCTCTAAAATCCCATAGTTACTGCACCTTCCCTTGCCCAGCTGATGGTGAAATTAGGAAGCTTCCTTCTGCCCCACCCTTGCTTGTTTATGGTGTGGCTTGTGGTGGGAACACTGAGCCTGAGAGAGAGAACCAGAAAGTCGTGGCTAGAAGAGAGAGGGGAAAGTAACTGAATGTGTATGATGGGAAGCTTTTTTTTCTTATGTTGCTAAAGATTAATTGTAGAACCTTGAGCATACAAAACAAGGTCTTGACACCAAACTTTATTCCCCTCAGATCCCCGGAGAGTCTTTAGAACATGGTTGAGTTTGTAACTATGCTTTGAGACACTTATATTTGAGGTAGTTCCATTTTAGATAGGGAACATGAAGGAGGATTTTTTTTTTAATGTCAACAAGAACATAGGTTCTCTCAGAAAGTTAGATTGCCTTTGAACCTGGCTGTGAGGAATAGAAAAGAGAAGTCAATGGGAAATTCCTAATGCAAAAGAATTAAGTACATGTAAACATTTTCAAAGCTGTTCCTCCAGTCTCAAACTGCCTCAGAAAAAACCAGTGGTAGAAACAATAACAGAGTAAACTAATTTTTTCAATAAAAGAAAATAGAAGAACCCAGATAGTCCCAATAATAATCTCACTGTGCCATTGTTACTGTTTCTACTTAATTAATGACCAGACTATTTCTGATAACAGTTTGCAAACTTAGGAAGTTACATTTGTTCCTTTTAGCAGGGTAATTAAAATGCCTTACTGGTAATAGAGTACTTCTGGAGACATCAGCTTTGTAAAACCGTGTTTGTTTAGGAACTTCTTGAGTTAAACAAAGCCAGTGTTTGTGTGTTGGGCTAGGGGAGGAGAAGAGGCCGTCCATAAACTGTACACAAACAAGTCTCTTTTGTGTGGTTTTCAGGCAGTGGCCATTCTTTCTGTTCTGTCCCTTTGGGCTCTCAGCCAAGCACAGAGCTTTAGCTGTGTCTTCCATGGAGATATGGAATGTGGAAAAGAAAGATTCAAAATGACCCTGGTAGTAAAATACTGGATAAGCTGTCCTGGGCAAAGGGATTAAACTTCACAGAGCCAAATCCCACCAGGAGAGCCTGGGGTGAGTCTGGTTTCCTACACTGATAGGGATGGGGGGGGGGTAGCTGAGACACTTGGTAATTTGTCCCCTGGGCTTGCTCTTTTCCCTGAACTGTTCTCATCATAGCATTAGAATGACTATTGCCTGGCATGCTGTTCCAGCTTCCCGAGAGTGTGGTTAAAGAAAATGACCTCCACCCTACGTCCCAGGCAGCCATGCCATCTTCAGGAGAAGATGCTGTAACTATAGATTAAGTTCATTGGGGAAAACTACTTCACCTCTACAAAAGGGACTCTTTCGTGTTAGCACTGCCAGAGGCCACCGCTGATGGCATCAGGAGTTGTGAAGTGCCAGGATGAATAGTGTTCGGCTGAAAGGGAGCATCAGGCAAGGTCACTTCTGCCATAGGTGGATCTTTGTGTTAGGTACCTTCTAGCTTGCTTAGTAGTATGAGTTTTCTTGTGCTCAGATCTTCATTTGCAACCTGATCTGCTCCTGAACCAGAGAGCTCTAGAATTGGACAGGACCTCAAGGCCCTGTCCAACCTTTCTACCCACTCCTCCGGAAGTCTCAGGGAAAATCCATCCTCTCCCAAACCTGTTCTACACCTCATTTCCACCAGTGGAGGCATCATCCTCTTTGTTCTGAGCTGCAGAGGACTCAACATCATCGGCCTCCTTCCTTCAATCCTTACATCCATTCATCAATATGGTGTTAATTCTTTGTATACATCATTCCGAGGTCCCTTCCTCATTCTCACCAGGACCCCTACATCATTAACCCCAGCCTGTCATTAGCCACTTTGAATATGGCAGTTTTTTAGTCTCACCCCTTCTAAATCCATGTTGTCCATAATCCTCAGCTTCAGGTGGAGAGAAACCCATGTGTTATCTTGCTCAGTCTTCCATTCACCACATTAGAGCATCTCTTCTCCCATCTGTACTTTTTAACTTAAAAGCTGCCAATGGTTTCTCCTACATATTAGCTACAAACAACTACTTCTCAGCTTTACATTCATCTCTGTCTCTGCCAGAAGCTAGTAGCCCTATCTCACCTCGGATCTTTCAACACCAGCAAATATGTCTGGTTTCCTACTATTTTATGAATTCCCTCACAGGTATTCCAAATTACAATAGCTTCTAATCAGACCAAATTAGCTCAATAAAATAAACTAAAATGACTGGTTCATATTAAATTAAGGACTGGGGTCAGATCTCATTCCCTTTGTCTCTGTCCTTGGGAGTCTGACTGTTTTGGTTATACTTTCCTATGCTGCCTTCACGCTCAGCTTCTCCCATCCGTGTGGTAGCAGAAACAGCCACCATAGCGCCAGGCCTATCCTCTGAGCATGCAACTCCAGAAAAAGGAGAGCTTTCCTATGACAATTGCTCCAGCAGTCTGACTAGATTGGTCTAGATCAGTGGCCTATTTACAAACTCTCACAGTGACCCAGTGTACAGTAGATCAAAAGAAATGAGAATGGAGATACAGTTGTTTCCTCTCCCCAAATGCCCTGCTGGTCCCCAGCCTCTCCTCCAAGGCCTGAGTTGCATTACTTCCCTAGGATGTCATTTCTTTATTTAGACCACTTGCTATGGCTATGGCTATGGATTTTTACTGTCCTACAGGACTCCTGGTCTCTATACCTAGATGCTAAAATCTACACCTTCCAACTTACATCTTTGTTTTCCTCTGACCATCTGAGATAGTGATTTACATAATCAACACTTAATGAGTTTGTATTGCTGAAAGTGATGTGTGTGTGTGTGTGTGTGTGTGTGTGTGTGTGTGTGTGTGTAAGGGAATGTGCATTGGAGGGGATTCACACCTTCATGGAAACATGTCTGCAAGCAGTCTCTATCCTGGAGGCTGAGTGGTGATGCCAGCATCTGGCCATCTTGGTAACTAGATGAAGGCCTCAGGTAAGGAGATCATGTATTATTTTTTATCTTGGGGAGTAAGATGATGAAATTCCTTGGTACCCAGTCATTTTGTCACTCTGACTTCAGTTTCAGCATGAAGGGACAAAAGCCAGTCAAAATGACAGAGTAGAGACAAGGGGGCATTTTTAAGGGAAAGTCATGGCATAAATTAAGAGGACAACTCAAGTCAAGACTATGGCCAAAGGTGACGAGGCCTGCTTGTTCTGAGTGAAAGGATGCCTGTTTGCTCTCCTGTTGTTGAGTAGCTAAATTCTTGCCGTCTTCTCCTGAGAGTACATCATCGGAGTCTCCTCTGTCCCGTGTACTGTGCTGGCCTCTGATCTAATGACCTCTCCTTAGTAACTAGTTCCATATGCTTGTTCACTTCCATTGGTAAAACTGCTTTAAGAAAACCCTTTTAACCAAGGTCATGTCATCTTGCTTTGGCACGCCTTCCAAATGGCAGGAATTTGTTTGGAATCTGTTTTTGAGAACGAAGCATTTGCCTGTCATATAAGGAGCAAAATTGTGATGTTGGGTAAGGCTGATCTAAAAAGAAGGTTTTTGGGGGTTTTAGGATTAACTTTAGATCTAGCGAAAGAGAAAACCTTGCATTCCTGAAGAGTTTCTTATTGAAGAAAGCCATGGGCCATTCTGAGAGCTACATGAGACTTAGGAATCGTGTATGTTGGTATCTCAGATTTAAACATACTTAAGAATCGGCTTGGGTCCTTATTAACAGATAACGTTTCTGGGTCTTGTCCCCAGGCATTTGGATTTTGTAGATTTGGAATGGTGCCCAGATAGTTACACACTCTCCCACTCTCTGTGGGAGATTCTACTTACCATCTCTGAGGACACTCACCCCACTACCTAATGCAAAGAAACTGCCTTTGGTAACTGAGAAGGGACCTGTTGAAATTCATGGAGCCATTAGACTGAAGTGGGTGTCCTGACCCTGCCACAGCCTTGTTCCTGTACCTCTCCTAGAAGAGCTTTGGAAACACAGTGGGAGAGTCTGCCCATCCAACGCCAGGTACCCACCTCCAGAGTGAGACCTCACATGGGTACTTTACCTCATTAAGCCTTAGGTTCTTACTAAAGTTGAACGAATAATGTAACCTCCTCTTGAGGCATATAGTGAGGATTCCATATGCTAATACATGTGAATCATCCAGCCTACTGAAAATGAGTTTAGGCTCATAAGTATGATATCAGCTTATGATTTTCATATGTGGTAACTGGCTCTCGGGTTAAATTGTTCCTTCCCATAGAATTTTTTTAGAAGGTACAAATATCTTTGGGAGCATGAGTCTTCCAAAGCTGTGTAAAGATGGCTGTATCCTTAGTCCTGACCTGAAATCCCTTCTGACATTCTGGCAGCCTGTGACTGACTGACTGTGAGACTTAAATACCCCCTGCTGGGAACTTTTCTTCTGTCCCTGGTGCCCGTGCTGGGGTGAGTAAATCCGTCTGTCTGTGGACACAAGGATATCAGATTATAGTAAACAGACTCAAGTCAGCTTGGGGGGTGGAGGAGGGAACCGTAAGGGAAGGTCAACAGTCAGATTCCTGAATCAAGTAAAAAACACCACTACGTGAAGAACATTAGTGCTGGAAGGAACCTCAGAAGTCCTCTGGCCCAGCACCCCACCTCCCACCACTAAGAAGTGAGAGAAGGATCCACTGGAGACCGAGCTGGGATAAGAGCCCAGTTAATTCCCTTCCTGGCCAGGAATAAACAAACATGCAGTGCCTGCCTTATAATATTAACAAAGGGCCTCACAGCCCAGGTGGATTTTAATATGTAAGCCCAAGTTCATGACCTTGTAATAAAAAGGAGGATCAAGTGTGCACACATAGGTTTACTTCATAAATGGACTTAAAATGTCATTGTTTTTCCCCCCACCTTGGGGAGTAAAAATAGCCCTGCCTAGTCTGAAGGAACAGTTTGAATGCAATAAGAGAAAATGAGCCTTGTTTCTTTGTGTCTAACCTGATTACTCATGTACAATGAGCCTGTGTTCAAAGGGGTATCTGGAGATGGCCACTGGCTTGTAATCACCTCTACTGTTGAGCTAGCTGCACAAGGAGACTCAATGTCAGATTTAATGGAACTCCCTTTAAAATAGTACCTATTGCCTTGTTAATTAAAACCAGCCATTGCTGAGTGCTGCTAGTTTAGGTTTATACTAACAATGAATGTAAATGGAGTTTTTTGTCCCGACTTCCCCGTCTCAATTAAAAACACGGGAGCTTATATTAATTACAAAATGCCCAGCCAGTAGCTTAGGCTTATTACTAACTAGCTCTTACATTTAAATTAACCCATTTCTATTAATCTGTGTATTACCACATGGCTCTTGACTTTACCTGCCCTCTCCTAAGCATCTTGCTTCTTGGGCCAGCTCACTGGCATCCTTCTCAACTCTGCCTTTCTTCATCTGAGTCCTCAGTTGGATTTTCCCACTTAACTTAATCCTCCCTTGCTATAGGCCAATCAACCAATCAGCTTTATTATTAACCAATGAGAGTACTACATATTCACAGAGTACAGAAGGATTATTCCACAGCAAATGAAAATGTGAGTATGGCCGTGGTCTGCTGTAAATATACCTTCACCAGGTGAGGACAGTGGCCCAGCTCATAAAAGTGTAGGTAGAAGTCTTGGTGCTGTGGATACAATCAAATGGAGACTGGGTAGGCGAACGTGGACACAGGATGGCCGTTTTGCTGACAGATCTCTCCAGGGGTAGCCTCTCCATTCTTTTCTCTGGTTTTGGAGTCCAGTGTGTGCATGCCATTGTAAGGCTATGGATGGAAGAGAAACAAAGCCTTGCAAATGTGCATGGTGAGGAATGGCTGCTGGAGCCCTGTGATATTCAGGGGCTTTGGGAGGGGCCCCCCAGGATTTGGAAGAGCCCATAAAGTGCCATGTCAGGAAGAACCACTGCTAGTCTCGGCAGCTGATGGCTGCCAGCAACTGCCGATGGCTTTTGTGTTGTTTGTTTGTTGTTAAATCTGACACATAATGCTCCTCTCCTGCTGTTTCGTGAAGCAACCTCTCAGAGTGGCAGATGGTGACGCTTCTCCAGATGTTGCCACTTTCATGTTTATCTGATATTTATATAGTATGCCAGGGTTGTTGATGTAAATGGAATTGCTCACACAGTGCTCGCCTCCTCTGCTGTGCCTGTCCTGGGCCTGCTGTCACAGTAGTCTGCCCAGTTCAGGTGAGGCAGCTTGCATTCCCCAACTCTCACATGGGCAAGCCCCCTCCTCTGGAATGCTACTTCTGATTTTAAAGCTCAAGGAAGCTTCTGGAATTGTAGCATGTCTTGATCCTCTTGCCTTCTTCCCTATGAGACCTTGGTCTGCTTGGTCATAGGAATTCCCCCAAACACAAAAGACCTGGATTTTGAAAAACATTTCCTCTTGACCCGATTTTCAACAACTCCAGCCCCTTTGTCTCAATTACTTTGGTGCCCTCCATGGCCACTCCCCCAGGGGCAGGGCTCCACTCTACTGCAGAGACTGCAAGGTCTTTGGTGACAGAATCCTCATGGAAGGCCACTCTCCTCACACCTTACTAGATTTTAGTGGGGATTGTCAATCACAGTACCTCACCTTTTTAGCCACAATAAATGGGCCTTGTGGATTTCTTGTCTAGGCTTTTACTAACAAAAGTGAAAGGGTTCGTATACTTCTTTACCATAAGGCTGGGATGATGCGCTCATGATTGACATGTTTTATGTTGTACAGGAGACACCAGACTATAAGAAAATTAAACTGTTCTTCCGTGTCCTAGGTTGGCTAGGTTACATGATCCAGCACATTCTTGGCCTTCAGGTTACCTGTGCCGTATTTCTGTATCTCATAACAATGCCCGTGACCTCAGCCCTATCTGTCATGAAACCACTCCACTGTCCTCTGGTCCCTCAGCCACATACCAGATCCAGTTCTATGGGGAGACAATTCCAGGGCACTTCTTTACACTTGTACCAAGTGGTCTTGGGCTTGTTACAGTCATAGAGCGCATGCTGTGGAGAACTTTACTTGAGGACCCTCATGTGACCTCTCAGAAACTGGGGAGAACATAAGGACTCATCATAGCCTTCACCTACCAACAAGTCTCAGGTCCCCACAGTCAAGTCTCTACAGCATCATAGCCCACAGCTCTCTTTCATGGAACTGACTGTGGCCCCAGGTGAATTTAATCAATTCTTCTCTGCTCTTGAGAAATCTCTCCTTAGCCAAAGGGCCACTTTTCTTTGAACGGCAGCCTTCTGCCTCCTCCAGCACTCAGGATGGTTTTCTTTCTTCATTTGTTACCACTGACCACCGGCCACTGCTTTTAGCCTGCAGTAACCCTGTGGAAAAGTGTGTTTTTCTCTATTGCTTTGTATAAATATGTTGGATTTTTTTTTCTGTTTCTAATTGCTGAGGTAGAATGCTGCCAGAGGCTTTTTATGGATGTCCTGCAATGCTGTGGGGAATGGGGTGTTTTACAGGAAGGCTGAGTGCCAGAGCTCTAGAATCTGCCTGCCTGGCTGGACTTGAAGTTCTGTTGCCAACCAATGCCAGCCCCTGAAGTAAGTCCTGATGTGTTGTGTGTGGATGATGATAGTACTTGCTTCATGGAGCCATTGTGAAGAGTTGAAATTAGAAAAGTCCGATCAGGTCTATCATGCTGATAACCCTTTTAATAAATAGCAATAAAAAATAATTGTTCTCCATGGGTCTGCTTTCTTATATTAGAGTCATTAGTTTTTCTTCTGGGAAATGAGACCTACTCACATTGGCATGAAGAAGACCAATGGAATGCAGGAAGGAAGCAGAAGCATGCCAGTGTGACTCCTTCTCATGGTCCAATGCAGAGCACAGTGCTGAGTACCCACTGCACTATACCCTACTCCTACCTAAGGCTAGTGGGACAAGAAACAGCTGGGAACACCAGCCACCCATGTGGGAAGTCAGGCCACTGGCTGCCCTCCAGTGCCTTTGTAAGAGAGGGGCCTGAAGGTGACATTCAAAAAGGAGAGGTACATTGCTACCAAACAGAGCAAAGACAGATTGAACAGGGCCTAGAGTGACAGAAGGGCCTAGCACTGGGAGGCAGGGGAGGCAAGGTTCTTGTGGATCAGAGGGAGCAAGGGAGGAAAGCCACAGAAGAAAGAGGGGTATGCAGCCCTGCAGATAGGAGCTGGCCTTGAAAAGGATGACCCAAAGAATACCCCCTCTTCCCACTCCTTAGCAAGATGCCTACCTCTGCAGTCCCAGCAGCCTTTGAGAGAATGTTTGTGTTTGGAGGCCGATCCTGGGCTCAGGTGGTGTCTTTCTCGGATATGGATGCAGCTGTGTAAGCCATGGTTATCTTATTTGGTCTTCAGACTCTCTCTACGGCTTGCTAGACCGCTTGTTCCTCTTTATTGCCACATTTCCAAGCTTTGCCTTGTGTGTTTGAGTTGAAGTATATGAATTTTCTGATTTCTAGTTGTTTTTAATGTACCCAAACAGCACTTTCATATTGTTCAAATGAATATTTCCAAGTTTCAGATAGTAAAGTAAGTTCTCTAGAGATGGGACCATAGCTACTTGCTGCTGCTGAGTCGTGGCCACCAAAGGGTAAACTGATGGCCGTAGAAATCTGGCTGTAGGGAAGGAGAATGAGGGGGAAAGCGCCTCCTGTCTAGGTCACAATGTTCTTTGCTCAGCCCTGCTCTGATTTTGCCTCATGCTGACTGATGGCAAGGAGACTTGGGAAGTCCCTGCCTGTCATGAGGGACAGAGGAGTAAATAAATTAGCCATGGCTTACACAGCTCTTCTTATATCAAAGAAACACATGGCTTAAGTGCTGAGAGGGATGGCAGAGAGCAGGGTGGCAGAGCTCTCGAGACGCGGGACCCAGAGTTGGGGGCAGATGTCTGGCTGGAAAAGAGGCTGGGTGGAAAGCACCAGACAGAGGAAGGAGAATGCCACTTCCTGCCCTGCCATTCCCTGGTCTCCCTTCCTTGCCATGCCCCTGCTGCAGATGGGGTCCATGTGGTGAGCAGAGAGTGGCACAGGCCAATCTGGGATCTCTTTAGGAACGTTCTCAGGCAGCTGTTCTCCACTCCGACACCCCAGCAGTCCGCTGAAAGGGAATGCACAGTCCCAGACCTGGCATTGGGAAAGCTGATAAGTCCTGAGAGAAACGAAACACAGCCAGGTTAGTTTTATTCCAGAACAAAGTTTACCTCCCCCCTCACAAATACTAAACATAGACTTTAAGGACATTTCATTAGCGTTGCAATGCCTTGCTAAAAATGCCTTTTGAAATGGCTGGCAACCACCTGTAGGCAACATCTATGTGACCAGACACCATAGAGACTTTACAGTCTCAGATTCACAAGTGCTCCTCGGCCCCAGGCCAACGCTATTCCTGCTGAACTGTCCATCTAGTGTGCATGTGAGTATTGTTTTTAAACCCCATTAGGCTCTTTGGCCCTTATGCAAGAGGAGCTCAGGGTCTTCAGGATCTGTGCTAGTTCGTCCTAGCTATTTTAGACCACAGACAGTACTGAGTGCTCTGTAATATGGTCTGTCAGATGGCACAAAGATTTCTTCTCTGTTATGGTTTTCATGGGCCCCATTCAAGGTGAAGCAAGCAAGAGCATAGAGCCCCTTTGTTCTATTCACCTATGTATGTCTTAGGGGTATCTCTCTCTCTCTCTCTCTCTCTCTCACACACACACACACACACACACACACACACACACACGCACGCACGTGCACACACACACACAGACACACGCGCACGCACGCGTGCCTAGCTTTTCTGTGTGTTTGGGTAGGGAGCCGACTTGCCCTTTTTCAAAGGTGCAGAGTTGCTGACAGTGTTCCTCTTTCCTGAGCAGCGCCCAGTACCACACCACCTGTCATCCAGGGACCTTTCTCTGGTCAGGTTTCTTACCTCTGTCAATCCTATTTTCTATGTACCCAAAACAGTTCATCCTAACAGAGGAGATGGATTGTAAAATCAAAAGAAATGAAACTCAATGCATGTATGTGCTCTACATTTATGTTTCAAAATATTATTCTGCTTGGGTTAGAGAGATGGCTCAGTGGTTAAGAGCACTGGCTGTTCGTTTAGGGGACCTGGTTTCAATTCCCAGCACCACGTAGTGGATCATAACTATCTTTAACTACAGTCCTAGGAGATCTGATGCCCTCTTCTGGCCTCTGCAGTCACTGTATGCACGGTACACAGCAATACACATAGAAATAAAGGATTTTTTAAAACAATGCTGTTTTTTAAAAGTAAAACAAAATGGTGTCCTGCCATGCTGCTGCCACTCCCGGGGTAACCTGTCCCCAGATTTAAACTATGGGCAGCATCATGGACCACGACTTCTGTCACTAATGTGTACAGTTCTGTTTGCTGGTGCCACCGCCCATCCGCTCTGCCCAGAGCAGACCTGTAGCAGCTTTCGAAGCACAGTCAACATACACATTGCAGTGCCAGATTCTGTGCCCTGCATGGGACTCCATGCCTAGAAGCAATGCCTCTCTAAGCTCTCTTTGTTTCTGAACAAAGGGGCAAAACTGCTTGGCCCATTCCAGTGTCTTGTTGGTATAATCATGACCTTTTCCTCTGTCAGAGAATAAATGATTTGGACTGTCATTATTTCAGTGGAGCATTCATGTCTGGCCATGTTCTGTGGTTCTCCCAGTAACTATGCATATTCCATGAAGTGGAGAAGAAGGCGATTTCAGGGTGAGCACCACAGACTCCAGTTGTGAATGGAGCCTCTGGCCAGGGGCTCTGTCTCTGTGCCTCTCTGCTGGGAACCTCGAGGGAATACAGCTGGTGTAGAACAGAGCTGGTGAGGGAACACCTGTTGGATGAGTCAGAATTGAAAGTGATCACCCTGACATCAAAGGGGAAGTACTTGCTTTCAGAGACAGCTGCAGCTGGGAACACGACTCAGAAACAAATGAGTATGATGTGCCCACAAAGAGGCCCCTGGGCTTGCCCTCAGCTCTGAACCCATGATATGTGTCCTGGAAAAGGTCCCGCCATTGCAGGATGAACATGGAAGTGTGCATGTAGGAAACACATGTTCTAGGGCCCTTTTATTATCCTGTAAGAATTATGCTGAGGATATCTTTGTGACTTTGCCTGAGCCCCACAGAGAGAAGGTGATCCATCTTCTCACTGCCCATCCTGTTTTTCTTCTCCAGTAACCTTCATGCTCAGAACAGTAGCTCAGTCTGATGGGGCGAGAGTCCCTTTAGTCTGTCTCTTAAGATGCCTACTTCTTCTAATCAGTATTTAAAGTGCCTGTGGTGTGTGTGGGGGGGGGGGGGGATAGAAAGCAGGATGTGGAAGATAGAAAGTATACATTACAGCCCTAGAAACAGATACAGAAAAAGACTCAACCCACCCACTGATTTCCATGCAGCCTGTCCGCCCCCCTGACACTACACCCTGGCAGGGGAAAAAGGCTATGCCTGTTTCTTTGGGAACTTAGCTGATGTCGCATCTTCTGAGGTTCACACTTCTCACAGGGAGGTAGGAGTCTGACCTTACTCAGATACTTCCATGCAAGAACCATCAGTTACAGTGAGGAGACTTTGCAAGCTGTCTCTAGGAGCTGAACTTGATTTGGGCAGGTCTGCACTTTGCCAGCACACTCTCACTAACTCACAGGCCCTGTGGTCTTGTCTGTCTTTGTGGAAACAGACCCAGAGTTCACAGATCTATCCAAAGTCCGGCAGCTTGTACACCCAGGTCCTCAGACTCAAAACACCGTGTCTTCCTATGGCACACAGCCACATCACTGATGCCTGAGTCTGGGAGGGTGACAGACTTTAGTGGAAGGATTGGAACCCCGGTGGCAATGATGGAGGCCGTGGTACATCCAGGAAACACTTGCTAGATTCCTGGCAAACCCACCAGACTCCTCTTAGGTTTTGTCCAAGTCTTGGTCACGAGGCTGTACCATCTTACCTGCTGTGTCTCTGGCATGGGGTGGGGTGGGGGGGCTTGGGTGTATCTGATTTCTAAATATGCATCCTTCTTATTTCCGTGATTCTGGTCGAAGGCACTTCCTACATGTCTTGTTCACAGGAGTCTTTCTCTGATCTCTGAGTCCATATTCTATGTCTAGTTTTCACCTTGGATGTTTGACATTTTCCGATTGATTTTTCTCACTGATTTCTCCTCTGCTAGCTAATCTTTTACTGGCTCTTTTGTTACAAATGCCATATAGGAGGTTAAGGCTTGTCTGTTCACATTATTTATGGTTCTCTCTCTCTCTTTTTTTTTTTTTAACTTTCAAAGAGTTGGATTTTTTTTCACATTTTGGTCTTACACCTGGACCCCCCCCCTCCCATATACTTTATAATATGAGGGTGGGCAAAGTTTTGTATTGGTTTTGTAAATATAACTTATTACATACTTCACACTTTCCCATGGACTTTCAGTGCCATCTCAGCCACATATTGTTTCCATACATGCCCGGAACTGATAAAACTGTGTTTGCCTTTATGTGTTTATTTGTCTGTCTCTATGTCAGTTCCACACTGTCTTAATTACTACATAGGCACAGGAAGTCTGCTCATTTTCAACCTTTCCTTGGCTGTTCTTAGCACTATGCTCATCTACAGACATGATAGGATCCTTTGTATTGCACATGCACAATGCTTTATGATTTCTGTTGAGATTGGACCTGATTTATAGGTTGAGTTGGAGAGTGATGAACTTGAGTTCCATGTGCCATGGACATATGAAGGCCAAGGCTCAATCTCACTCATGGGTATGAAAAGTCCGCAGCTTCTGTCTGGCAACTTCTCTGGAATGGAAGGTTCTCTGAATGGCCATCCTTGACTGAACCTTGGGTTCATTACAGCAGATGGTTTTCTCAATGGTGAGCTGAAGAGGGGAATGATTACTGTAGCGTGATTTGTCAAGATGTTTTTCTAGCTGAGTGATCAACTACATGTAATTAGGGAGAAGAAAGCCTGCAAGAACAGTGTAAGGGCCAACACAGCTCTGTGAGCTGGAACCCTGGGGTGGCAAGAAGAAGAGCACTCTAGGAGAGTGGATGTGCGTGGAGCTGCAGCAAGCAGGAGTCAAGAGACAGCAATGTGTTCCTGCTGAGTTCCACAGGGCCAGCCAGCTCCATTCTCAAGATCATTACCCTTTTCTTCTGATGTGTACTGGTCTGTTCCAGTTTTCCTGCCATAAATACCTAAAAGTCAAAGAAAAACAGTCCCTGGATTCCAAGTGCTAATTAATAACATCCATCCTCTATTCAGACATACTTGAATGCTGAAAACAGCAGTGTCTAAAAGCTGAGGGCCTACTTCTTTTGCCTCTTATAATTTTCTAGAATTTAAAATACATAGTTGTATTATGGAAGACTATAGAAACATAAATGATACTTTTGGTTGGAAAGATTAAATACTTTAGTGATTGTTCATGGACTTAATCACAACCATTATCATTGTAAAATCATTCCTACCTCCATTTATAGAAGACCAATGAAAATTATAATACTTTGTCTTTGTTCAAGAAGGAATGATGAATTTGAACTGGACACAGCAAAAGATGACTTAGAAATAAAGAGAGCCAGTCTTAACCCCAACTTTTTAGATTAGAAGTTCCCTGGTAGCTAGAACATAATGTTCCTATGTGCCTTAGTTTCTCTTCTGTTGCTATAGTAACCTGCCCTGGCAAAAACAACATAACGGAGAAAGGGCTTTGGCTCTCAGTTCCAGGTTACAGTCCATCATGGCAAGGAGCTCACAGCTGCAGGTCTTAAGGACCTGGTCACGTTGTCTGTGCAGTCAAGAAGCAGAAAGCAATGAATCCAGCATGCTTGCTGGTAGTGCTCAGCTAGCTTTCTAGAGTTTGTCCAGTCTCAAGTCCCCCGCCCAGGGAAGAATCCCACCCCACTGTTAGAGTGAGTCTTCCCACATCAATTAATAGATTTGAGATAACCTCCAACCAGCATACCCAGCAGTCCATTGCCTGGTAGATTCCAGATCCTATCAAGATGACAATACTAACAGCCATCATCACACCACCCTTCTGAAAGAACTGAATGGGATGTACTTTTAACTAGAAACTTTTAAAATCCTTTACTGTCAGATTGTGGGGATGTTTTTGACCTTCTAAGATAAGCCCGTGTAGTCCATGGCTTGTGATCAAACAAAGGAGAGAACTTAACTGATGAACCATCACACCAACCGTGGCCACCCTCCCAGAGACTCTGGCTATCTATTTAGGAGCTTTTCTGTGCTTTTGAGTCAAGCATCTTGTCCTATCCTTTTTTTTTTTTTTTTTTTTTTTTTTTTTACTGGTAACTTATTTCATTTTAGCACCATTATGAATCATTCCAAGTCGGCAAGCTTTTATTTTCTTCTCAAACTATAAGAGCAAGACAACAATTTTAAAAGGTTATGGTTTGCCTTTAAAATTAGCTAATATAAAAATAGAAGAATAAGAGCACCCCTGAGGTTTGCCATACAAATCTCACATTCAGTTTTCTTAAGAAAGAGAAGGGGAGTTGCAATTTTTGTGAGTGCTTTCAAAACTGAAAGGATGGAAAACAGGCTAAAACAAACAAAAACAACAAGAAGAACCCTTAATTTGAGGTCAATAAAGGAATCACCCCAAGCTAGACATGTGGGACTGGACTATAATCTCATTTCTTGGGGGCACAGAGACAGTAGGATTATGGGTTTTAGGCCAGCCTTTAGCTAAATAGTGAGCCCTTGTCTCAAAAAAAAAAAAAAAAAAATCAAAAAACAAGGTTTAAAACACAGTTTTTGAAAAGCTAGAACTGTACAGCTATGACTACTTTTGACCTGGGGTCTTTCTCCCTAATGCTCATCCATAGGTCAAGGTACAGCTCTCAAGTCCCAGTTATCTGGGCACAGAAAGGAAGTGAACATTTCTGATCTATGATGTTAGGAAAACTGTAACATTCCAAATGTCCCTCCCCAGTCACAGACCTGTGTAACATTCACAGTGTCCTCCCCAGTCACAGACCTGTGTAACATTCCCAATGTCCCCTATGAGTCACTGACCTGTGTAACATTCCCGGTACCCCTATCTGTTGTTATAGGCCTGTGTAATGTTGCTACAGCATAGAAATATTTTTTATGTAATATGTTATTTGTAGGAACAAAGAAATCATAGAGTTCTTACTCATGTTCTACATTGACCTTAGTGTTAAGCTAATAATTACAATTATTCTGTAATTGTATTAATCACACTTAAATAAGACAGATGGGCTTAAAATTACATTCATTGCCTACCATTCAATAAAGCCCACAGGGAATATTTTTAATGCTTATTATCCTTGTCAATGGCTAAGGGCTTATCTGCTGTGCCATTGACATTTGGACACTTAGGTATTTTCGGATGCTAGGCTTTCATTTCATTAGTTTGTTTGATAAATGTAATGTTCTCAGTGAGCTAAAAATAAAAGTATCCCATGTGTGCCTCCCTCCCACATTGTTCTATTTTAGATGCATTGGGGGGTTGGGAGGAGAACAAGGAAGAAGATATGGGTCACACAGATCCACTGCACAGCATCACAGGCCTGGAGGTTTGTTTTCCACACTGCTGTGGGGAGACTGACTATGCACCCCCTCCCCCGAGACTGCGGCTATTGCCAATAGATCATATTAAGAGCCAGGGCATCAAAGAGGGAACATAGGAGGCCACGAGGCCTTTACTCTCATGAACTAGGATTAAAGTCCTTATAAAGGGGCCTGATGAGGGCAGTGAGTTCTTTCTGCAAGAACATGGCAAGAAGGCCCATGCCAGATGCTGGCCCGTTGATCTCGGGCTTCCAGCCTCCAGAACTGTGAGGGAGGAAGTTTCTGACCTTCATAAATAACACTCTCAGCTATTAAATCTGTACAGATGGACTGAGCCACACAATTGACTATTACATGATCTTTTCCTGGGGACATGTGAGCAAATGTCTGTTCACCCCAAATAGAGCACAATGGCAAACCAAAGTGAGAGTCCACTGAAGTCCAACTTGGCAAGCCAATGAGTTTATTGCTTGGTGAACCAATAATTTTATTGGGCTTATTTATAAAACAGTGATGAAGAGTTGTCTCTAGGAGCCTGAGTGTGCTGGTTAATTCTGTGTCAGCTTGACACAGGCTGGTGTCATCTGAGAGGAGGGAACTGCGATTGAGTAAAAGCCTATTGTAAGATCAGGCTATAGGCAAGCATTTTCTTAGTGATCAATGTGGGAGGGCCCAGCCTATTGTGAGCAGCATCATGCCTGGGCTGGTGGTCCTGAGTTCTATGAGAAAGCAGACTGAACAAGCCATGAGGAACAAGTCAGTAAGCAGCACCCCTCCATGGACTCTGCATCAGCTCCTGCCTCCAGATTCCTGCCCTGTTTGAGTTCCTGTCCTGACTTCATTCAGCGATGGACTGTGATGTGGAAGCATAAGCCAAATAAACCCTTTCCTCCCCAAATTGCTTTTGGTCATGGTGTTTCATCATAGCAATAGTAGCCCAACTAAGGTACTGAGTAACTCCCAAATTCCTGTGCCACCTCACAGTCTCACACCATCAGGGATGATGACTTCTTGGAAGCTGCATCATAGACTTCTTTCAATCAGTCTTCTACTTCCTATATGGTCTAACATTTCTAGAAATCGTTTGTAGCCAGGGAGTATGGTAGGAATACTAGCTGGATACTGAGACCCTGGCTTCCTCCATCTACTAGGGAATGTCAACAGTTCCATTACCACTAGACCTGGTT
Organism: Onychomys torridus; assembly: GCF_903995425.1. NCBI lineage: Eukaryota > Metazoa > Chordata > Mammalia > Rodentia > Cricetidae > Onychomys > Onychomys torridus. The sequence goes on from NC_050452.1 coordinate 36,144,012, forward strand.
ACCAAAGTGTTTTTATTCTTATTGGTTGCCATGAATACTGAATCAAGTTCATCTCTACTCCAGAGTGGTATCATACTATGCTCAGAGGCAAAAACAAAAACAAAACCAAGAAAACCCACAACCCTAATGTCTAATCCTTTTGTTTCCAACTAAGTGATTTCTTAACATGAGCTGTTATATATAGTGTGTTACCAAAGGCTTGATTTTGTCACCAGTGTGGAGGGGTGGGGGCAGCCAGCCTCCTGCATCAGCCCCACATATAGATAGACTCACTGAACTACTCACACATCTTTTAATTATTCTGTACCATTTTAGAAGATGTCTTTAGTCTATTTAGATAAGGCCAAATTCCCTTCTGCTTCCCCCTCCCTTTTCTCTTGCATGTGGCTTTATAAAATGGGCCATTTCCTTAGCTGTCTATACAGTTTGGTGATATAGACAAGTCCCACTTAGCGAAGAGTATTCTCATATCAAGACACTCGGCAGAGCTAACACAGTTCCAAGATTGACCTCCTACCCCCTTGTTTTGAGTCATATTCATTAGAGTGAATTGGTCTCTCCTAGGCCCTCGGTCTCCCACTCCTCTCTTCTAACCTGAGGTGTGGCTCTAGCAGTTACCTAAAGGTAACCCTGTTCACTAAGGAAGAATGTTATCTTGTTCATAGTTTTAACCCTACAGAACTGTATTGGGTACATAGTGGAGACTCAATACATTTTAATTCAACCAGAGGAAAGCTTTTCTGAAGCTGTATTGAGAAGAGTGCATGAGTCAATTTCCCTTTGCTGTAACAAAAGACTAGATGCTGGATAATGTACAAAGAAGTGAATTTTCTCTAGCTCACAGTTCTGGAAATGCCAGGACTTGCAGCTCCACTTCTGCTTAGATCTGATGCGAGCTCTGTAGCAGATGTTGTTACAGTCACAGGCCTGCAACAGCAGTCATGAAGCAAAACTGGAAGCCATGGACTGCTGCTTTTTGAAACAATTTGATCATGAATAAGCATCTCACTCCACACATTGGTGTTCACCCCTTCAGAAGCCAATGCCCCTGTGCCCTAGTCATCCACTAAAGCCCTACCTCTTTAAGGTTCCATCGCCTACCAACATTGGCACATTGGGAACCAAGCCTCTGCCACATGACCCATCGGCACACGGGTGCCATGTCTAGCCCGTAGCAAGGAGAGTGAGGTTGCCCCTGCTGGTAAAGGCAAGCTCCAGAATCTAGCAGTATCCCTCATGTGCTCAGAGAAAGGAGCTGAGCACCAAGGCTACAAAGCTCTCATCAAGGGTCTCTGAGGGACTGAAGGAGATTTCATGGGGAAAGTGACATCTGAGCTGGTGTGGTAAGGAAAAGGAGCATTCCCAAGAGCTGAGAGCCCGGTCTTGACCACTCCCTTCAGGAAAGCCTGCCTGCAGAGTGCTGTGGACTCTTCCCACGACTCAGTGCCCTTCTGTCCCTGTCTTTCTCAGCCCACGTCTGTTCTTTATTCCTATAGGAAGGCCCTCTTCCCAGTGCCCCAGCACTGTCCACTTCCTGCCCTCCACTTAGGGACTCTGGACATCCCTTCTGAGATCTGAATTTGTGGAGCAATGCTTCCTATTTCAGGCCATTTCAGCTGTGTGCCTCTTTTTAGCTGCAGTTGGGAACTCTAGGTCACGAGAGCCCTTCAGGTCATCTTCAGATCCGCTTGAAGCTTCTCCATTCAAACTGCTGGTACACAGGACGTGGATTTTAATGTAACACTGGCTTCCCTGTCAAGATTCCATGGACCTAGATAGGAAAGCTACCTATTTCTGACAGGCTGGGTAGAAGATTCATGTGGAGGCCAGAGGTTGATGTTGGGCATCTTCCTTTATAGTTTCCCACCTTGTTTTGGGGGACAAGGTCTCTTACTAAACCCAAAGTTCAACAGAACAGCAAGACTGGCCGAATCCTCCTGGCTCGTCCTTCTGAGCACTGCGATTACAGGTGTATGCCACCACACCCAGCTTTTTATATGGGTGCTGAACATCTGAACTCAGGTCCCCAGGCTGCATGGCAAGCGCTTTACCAGCTAGCCACCTCTCTAGCCTCAGAACCACCCATTTCTTAGTCTGCGAGTAGGTGGGATCTGTTTCTGAAGTGCAGGATTCAGGGTATATGGCTGAGTGTAAGGAGAATGAGCAGGAGTCCAGTGCTGGGCTGATCAGCTGAATCATTGCTAAATAGCCTTTCAGCTTCCTTCCACATGGGGCTAACTCCACTCCTGTTCACTCTCTGCCCAGTGACAGTCCTCAGCAGGGAAAATCAGTGGAGAGCTGCCTTTCGCTCTTGGGTTGGAATGTGCACTGCCTGCTTGAATTTGAGTTCCTAGGCCAGCTGGGCTGGGGGCTGCTGTTACAGGAGGGTGGAGTGGCCTCTTTTTTGGCTGCTGGGGGTGGCTTTGATGCCACCCGCCAATGGCAGTATGCCTCAATGGCTGTGTGTGCCAGGGTGAGACATATGGCGTATTCTTACCGAATGTGTGCAGATCTGGACAGGAAGGGAAGTGTGTCACTGGCACCTCCTTATTTGGCCATTCTTCTTCCTTGCTGCTTTTCCAGCTTCCCCTTCTGTGCTCACTTTCCTTTCTTCCTTCCTGAGTCCTGCCCCACCCCTGTCCTAGATGGAAACTCTAACCATCCAGTTACAGTTGCTGCTTTGGATGACTGCAGCCTTCATCAACTGTAGCCCATCACCGGAACTGTCCTGCAGCCCCGGTTTGGCCCATAGAGTAATCTAGCTGGACATGCTTTTCACAGGCAGCATCACAGAACCACAAGACCCAGAAACCCCTCACTCTTGTTTGCCTTCTGACTTAAGTCTCCTTCCCTGTCTGACCTCAGTTTCCATGTGTATAAATTGGAGGTAGTACCTAAGTCTCAATGTTACCAAGATTAGGTGTGCATAATGTACACACTGAAGGCCCAGTGATGGCCAGTGCTGTCATTTCCTCTCCAGTCAATGATATAGATTCTCCATTCATTTTCTTTTAACCTAGAAGTTGGAGTCTTGACGTTTGGATCAGTTAGGTGATGTGAACAACAAACAGGTATAGGATCTCAGGACAGTCATCCCTTGTTATTCACAGAAACCTCAAGATACAAACTCTCAAATGCCCAATTAATTTTCTTATATAAAATGATGTACTTTTTGTACAGCCTACATACAGCTAGTTGCCTGTACATTTTAAGTCATCTCTAGATTATTTTTAATACCTAAGATAATGTCAATGCTATGCAGACAGTTGTTACACTATACTTTTAGGGAATAAGAAAAGCCTACACATTATACATGTACAGTGTGGGTGCAGTATTTTTTATGATATCTCCTATCTATAGTTGGTTGAACCCTCGGATGTAGAGGCTGGATTGCAATATTCAACAATGATGATTAGTGTCTTCTCAGGGCTGTGTCCCCTCAGGTCTGTGGGCCTCTGGCCAGACAACCATGGCCTCCAAGCCTCCATGGTCAGAAAGGCAGGTACAAGGGAAGTGTTAACTGGCACATGGACTTCAAGAGGCTTCCACTTTACAATCCTATGGCCCCACCTCACTCAGGGAAGTATGAAATCCAGGACCTGTCAGAAAGAAGAGAATGGGGGTGTTGTTAACCGCCTGTGACTGCCCATTGGTGCTGAGGATGAGGCCTAGAAGGGGAGTTCTTTTTCTTACAATGGAATCTTACTAATCTAAGTCACTGTCACCTGGACTGTGAGTGAAGAGAGTTGAGCGGAAGAGTCAAGCCAGTGAAGTGGTATTCTCAAGGTCCTTCCTGTACTGTAAGGATGCTAAGTGCTGAGGATGAGCTGCTGGCCCCTGCTGCAATCAAGTCTTAACTGTGCCTGGCAGCAGGCAACAGACCTGAGCTGGTTACTGTCTCACAGATCAGCCCCTATCAGTGTGTGCCTGCAAGTAAGAAAAACAGATAACTTTCCAAATAGCCGGTCATTCAGGGCTGCCACAGCTTGGATCTCCCTCCTGCTCCTTGGGTAAATTCAAACTGTTTTACTGTGTTTATGCTGTGCTTATTGATAATCCTTCCGGTGTTTACCAGCTGCCTATAAAAACATACCATGGAGAGGCTGGGCTTTGGGTCTCGACTGCCTACCTTAAACTAATGGTTCTGCTATGATGACTGTGTGACCTTGGGAGAGTCACTGGGCTTCTCTGAGTCTCATCTGTGTGAAGGGGATAGCAGGGCTACCTGCAACAATTTTGAGGGGTAAATGAATGGATCCCTTTTGGGAATTTAGAGCAGCGCCTGCTGTAGCACTCTATGAAGTTAGCTTAGGCACCTGGGGCTGCAGAGAGTTCCACACAGGCAACAATGTTGGGCTGTTTTGGTTTTGTCCTGTTTTTCTCAGAGCCATGGCCCAGGGCAAGGGCTGAGTAAATATTTGCATGGGATGTACCCTCATGAAATTTAACCAGCAGCTTAATTCTTAATTCTTCTCCTGAAGGAATAAGAACCTTCCTTCCCAGAGAGTTGACCAACCTTGAATTCTCATTATCTGAATGGAAATCAGCCATTGATCTCAGTGGTAGGGGGTTTTCATGGCCCCTGCCCTTGCTGGTGCTTTCTGGGGCCTGACTTCTGCTCTCCCTTCAGTTGGTGACTCTGTCATGGCAGAGTCAGGGATCAGCAGAGGCTGGTGACAGTACAGCCATGCCGATGCGCCAGCTTCCCTCTGTGGTTTGGATGATCAGGGCTTTTGCTTCCCTGTAAGTCACTATGTTTCTGCTGTCAGGAAGGGACCAGAGGACTGAGAGATGCCAAAAATACGGGAAATTCAGAAATCTTCCACAACCTGTCTAGGTGAACGTCTGCTTTCCAGCCCACACATTCCAGGGCCATCCACTCTGGCACAGGCAGCATTGGACTGTGGAGTCATCTTCCCTTTGGGTGATCAGCTCTTCCCTTTCCCCCTCCTGGAGGGACTCTGTACCAGGCCCCCAAAGTGACTGGGCCCTAGCTGCCTCTGTCCCCCTCAGCCAGCCACTTAGGCTGTTGCTCCCCTGGGACTCCCAAGCCTCATCTTACCTCTGTCCTTGCTGCCTGTCTGCCTAGAAGCTTTCTCCTGGGTATCTGCAGTGTGTGCCTACTGACTTCAACCACAATCTCTGCCGAAATTCCTCTTCTGCCAAGACCCTCTGGAGGCCTCCTTACACTGTCTTCTATCTCCACCTCTAGGTGCAAAGTTCCCGTGACGTGTTAGGATTCACTTGTTTGTTTATGTCCATTTTCCCTCCCCAGCAGGAGAGTCCACAGAAGGGCAGAAACTGTGTCTTCGGTGCCTAGAACAGTTTGTACTCCATAAACATGTGTGGAAAGAAGGGCTCAGCTTACAGCTAACGACTGTGGCGGCAGCTTTCAGGACAAGAGCCCACTGATGCCGCAGAAAGACAGGGAAAGGGGAACACGGACACTCTGAACACAGATGGAGCTGGCAGTGCCTGTGATCTAGCAGAGGGGAGCAGTGGGTGCTCACAAGTTGGGGCTAGCCTGTGGGTATGGAAGAAGACCACAGAGGGCAAGAGTCGAGGGCCAGCCTGACACTGAAGTCACACAGTGGCATTCTCCAAAGCTGAGGCAGGGAGCTTAGGGCAGGTGGGCGGGACTCAGGTTAGCAAACAGACTGTACAGAAGTGCGGCCAAGAGAAGAGGGTTGTATCACTGAGGCCAGTTAACTTCCCCAGGTGATCAGTGAGAGCTGTGGCTCCCCAGATTTTCAGAGGTGGAAACAGCATCTCCTCTGGACATTCTCTGCCACTGCCCTCACCGGGGCTATGGAAACCCTGAGTCCACACTGAAGAGTAAAGTATGAAGTGTTCACTGTGCCTTCTGTAAGGCTGTGTAAGTGGTTGGTGACATCCAGAAGTGTTCATCTGTAGAGGGTCAATCTGAGTACCCAGGAATAAACCTGCCCCAGATCTTCCATCCTCCCCACCAGCCAAACAGGAAACAACTTTGGGCAGACATGGGAGGAGTTAGAAGGGGGTGGCGGGAAGGACACAAAGTGGTCTAATAATGTATGAAATTCTCTAATATTTTTTAAAAGAATGAGATTGACATGTTGCTTTTCAAAATTGGACTATAAGGGGTTTGAGGGATGTCATTTTCACTAAACGCTTAAATTATATGCTTATGAAAACAGTTCTGATGGCTGACTATCACAAATGGTGTCACCATGACAGAGTCCTCAAGTAGAAATCTCCCTTCATTCCACACAAAACAACCCTGGGTTGGTAATTGTCTATTTCATACAACTACAAACTAAACACCTACATGTGCTCAGCACAGACACTGTGGTAGAATATTCAAATGCATCAGTCATTACAACAGGCCTCGGGATTCCCTGGCCATACTCTATACCGCTATGCAGCACTAGCCACAGATTCCTCAGCTACAATGGCAGCATTTCAGGAGCTTGGTAGCCATACTTAGCCACTTAGCTGGTGGCTATTGTTAGGCAATAGATCCAGACTTTCTATCCCTGCAGAAAGTCCTATGAACAATGATGTTCTAGAGCAGTGGTCCTCACCCTTCCTAATGCTTTGACTGTTTAATACAGTTCCCCATGCTGTGGTGACCCCCAACTATAATATTATTCCATTGCTTCTTCATAACTAATTTTGCTGCTGTTATGAATTGTACTGTAAATATCTGATATGCAGGACATCTGATATGTAACCCCAAAGGGGTTGTGACCCACAGTTTGAGAACCACTGTTCTAGAGGAATAATGACTGCTGGAAGTTTGTGCTATGTTACCCCACACTCACATACATGGATACCTCTATATGGCGTGCATGTCTATAAGACATGGTAGACATAGAGTGTTCAGTATATCTACTCTATATACTGTTCAGAAACCTCCTCTTGTCACTTACTCCAGCGTGGACGTCGTCTATTAATCAGTAGCAGACATATTCATTCTGACCTCCTAGCAACAGACATTTGGCTAATTCTGAAGTTTGCTATCATGAGTCTGCCCTTGCTGCTTGCATCTGGGTCCTCTGCTCTCTGATCAGTGATGTCCAGTGAGGTGCTAGCAGCATGCCAGGCAGTCGATGCCCAGTGCTCTCTCACCAGCTCATGGGGCTTCACAGATGTCCTGGAGGTACGTGTCTAATTGCTCCAGACTCCAGAACTTCTTGCCTCCATCAGCCCCTTTTGCTGCCTACAGCCATCCACTCTAAAGAGGGTGGTTTCAGTTTTGTTTGTTTGTGCCATCCCCCCCAAATAAACACTCATGCACTCACACGTGTGTGAGCACATGTGCACTCACACAAACAGCCTGTTTTGTATCCAGGCTCATGATAATTTTATTGGCCACCTCCTGGATACCCAGCTTTCAGAAGGCACCATGTCTAGTTTTGTGAGTGCACAATGGAACCCTTGTGGCCTGGGAGGAGGGGCAAGGGACACATGGGTGTCATTAAGCCTGGTCCCCAGCTCTGGAAATGGTGTTTGCCTGGGAAGGAGGCAGGGAGTGGGCAGACATGAAGGCAGTTGTGCGCTGGTGTGTAAAGAGACTGCAAGTGTTATCAACCTGGCCCATCAGGGCTGATTGTTTTTCCCTCTGTAATGGAGGCTCCAAAGGAATTCCAATCATCTTGGTGTCTTTACTTCTAAACTAACTCAGTCCTCTCCTTTGGGCTCCCACAGCCCTTCTCAGCCTGCAGGACACAGAGCTAGCTCTGACTCCCTGCCTTGGATCCCCATCTTGCAAAAGGGAAGAACTCTGAACCCTGTTCCTTCACTCAGTCACTCTCCACGACAGCAGGGACAGGGAGGAATTCTGAAAACAGCTGCTGGCTTGAAACTGACCCTGCTCAGAAGCACCTGAAACACTAGACACCCTGAGTCTTCGTCATCATTTACTTTGGCGGACAGAGTTTAAGACACCCCCTAGGCATTGCTAGTCATCTTCGAGTTCTCTGCTAGAGAAGTGGTGAGAGCCTGTGTAGGAGCCTAAGTCAACATGGGCTTGGAGCAGGCAAGGTGCATCAGGAAGGCTGCATCCATCCTCCTAGTACAAGAGGTCCTTCCTCCCTCCACCGGCAGCCCAGCTCCATCCTGGAGCTTCTATCCTGCCCTTTCTGCATCCCAGCTCCCCTTGGAGCAAGACCTGAATGTGCTTGGAACCTGGACAATCAGACTTTGGAGGCAGGTGCTTGCCTGAAGGCTTGCTGGATTCCTCTGTCCTCCACTCTCAGGGCACCCCTGCTGCATCGCAAAAAGGGGTGCGGAGCAGGGCACTATTTTTACTGTTCTCTTTCTTGCCCCAGACCCATTAGCAGCCTTTCTGGCCCACATCCCATCTATGAATCAGGCATGACCAACCCGCACATGAATCCACGCTGCCTTCGGAATAAAGTACAGAAAAGCAATAGATAAGGGGCCTCATTTAGAAGAAGCTTAAATTTCAAGCATAGCGATGCTGGCTCAGGTCAATAGAGATTTACAACAGCAGGTGCAGGGGACTTCTGGGGGGAGGGGGCAGAGAATGATTTGTGTGCATATTGGGGGAGGGCAGAGGCCTGGGCACATTTGATCTGTCTGCTTCTGGAAGAAAAATAAACTCCATTTGTGCTTCTGTTCTTAAAAGAAACAAGAGGGTTGAAAGAAACTTGAAGCCAACCGGCTTCCCATCTATTCTTCTGCTCCTCTCAAATAGATTAGAAAGTGATTCCAGATTATTACCCACCTTTGCTTGCCTAAAAGTATGGTGTGGGAGACACTAACCCCCACCCACCCCCACCCTCACCCCCACCCCCGCCAACCCCACACTCCAGCCCGTGTTCACAGACTCTTCTGTTAGTCAGCTCAGAGATTCAAGCTCAAGGAACACAATGGTAAAGAAGGTTTCAAAGCAATCTTCTAAGTGGCTGTGAGAACAAGAGGCTGAAGGGCCAGACAGTCCTTTGAAAGGCTTTTAAATATGTCTCATTTTGAACATCTGATTTCATCCTTCTCTGCAAATGAACAATTAGTTATAGTGCAGGGTTATGTAACTATTGGACATGCATTACTCTAAGACAAGCGAGTATTCAAGGATAAGAACATTATCCCAGGGGCACCTCACAGCTAGAAAGGGCACTGTACCAGCCCTCCACTCTTCCCTCCCCACACAATTCCATTGCCATTTCTAAAATAAGTACAACATTATCTCCTGGGGGAAAATCAGAGCATTTTTGAAACCAGCAAACAGATTGGGCCCAGGCCTCTGCCCTCCCCAATAGGAGGTTCAGATGGAGGAGAAAGTGCTGTCTGGACATGGTCTTCCACGGCTCTTTATGGCCACAACCCCAGGAAGCCTTCCAGGTGGTCTTCCAGGTGAGAGGGGTCCTTCATCACTCCTATCAAGTCAGACCCATCAAGCCCCCACCACACACTCTCTCTCCTCCACGCATAGCCTGTGACGGAGAACAGGAAGAGACAGGATTTGGAGTGAGACATGGCTCAGGACCCATCAAAGAAAATGACCCTAGGGCACCCCCACCCCTGGAGGGCATGTGGGATCCACCTGTGGAAGGAGCCTCTGGGCTTCTCTTTCATGCCTTCTGACTTACTGGCCTGGAACACTGGTTCTGAAATTCTGCACTGAGAGCATTTTCTTTCTAGAACCCAATAATGGCAAACTCTTTTCAGCTCAGAGAAAAGCATGTAGGCAAGTCCCAGCCACAGGTTTATATCCATCCTGCGGTATCTTTACTGTTCATTTTTTACATCATCCCACCCCACCCTCAGAAGCCCTTAGGAAGTAAGCAAACTGTAATGAAAAACCACCAGCCATGCTTCATTCACGGGCAGGTTATGAGGAGTCCTTTGCAGGCCTCACTTCCTTATAGTAGTGCGCAAAGTGAAGCCAACTGCCTACACCTGACAGCTATTGAAAACAACCAGATGGAGGGAAGGTCTCTAAGTCAGGCCACTTGGTGCTATTCAGATCACCAGAAATGTCCACACGGTTTGACAGGGAACTGTCATAGAGTGTAAACAGCAAGTTTGTAGTTCAATAGAATCAACTAAGCATAATAAAAACAAGCTACCCTTAGGAAGGTTCACAATGAGATCTGCCACTGTGAATCCTTGGCTGTGGCTGCTGGCGGGAGCCCGTGTGCCAGCTGCCTGTGGGGATGTCAGAGCTGGTGAACATGAGATCTGGGGTAAGCAGATGTGTGAGCATTTTCCCACTTACAGAAAGTTTTGTGACTGGGAAAGGGGCCAAGTCAATGTGATATGAAAGAGATCTGTCTTTGCCACGGTGCCAGTAGGACAGATGATACATGTGACTAGAAGCTTGATGCCCACCTTCTTCAACACATGGACTCAAACACTGAGTGGAGAACTCCAGATCTCTTTGTGGTGCATTTAGTTGACTTGACAGACAACGTAACAGCCAACATGTGAGACTGTATCCATAACCTGCATCACGTGGTCTGTGAGGTTCGCCCTTACTCAGCCACATACAGTTATGGCTTCAGTAGAGCTGCTTTGGAGAGGTTTCTCGGAGGCATCTTGGAAGCAAGGTTTAGAAATAGCTGGGGCTACTTGACTTGTTTTTATGGTAGTCTAGAACTGTCTGTTTTGCTCTGGCCTAGGTATTTTCTGAAGCATTACAGAAGTTAGGTTTGGGGGCCACCAATCCCTCTGCCTATGTGGGACAAGAGTTTTGCTTTCTGGGCCTCTCTGACAATTTGACTCTGTGCTCTCCCAGGAGAAGTTATCTCTAAAAAGTCAGGGCTGGGCAATGGCTCATTCACTAAAGTACTTACCATGTGAGCCTGATATTTGGATCCCCATATGAAAGTGTCATGTGCCTGGGACCCCTGGGGTGGATGGGTGGGACCATGATGATCCCAGGGTGTAGCCAAAACATGTTCAGTGAGAGACCCTATCTCAAAAATCTTAAGTAGAGCATGACTCCCAGTACCAACTACCTCTGGCTCTTGGTTGCACACATGGGAGAACCCCCCCCCCCCCCCCCCCCCCGACACACATGCTAAAAAATACTTTTTTAAATATGCAAGTTCTGCAGAATATTGCTGCCAGCCTACCTCCCCTTACCTATAGTAAAAGCCTCAGAACTGGGACTAGAGTTCTGGGCCGCCATGTGCAACTATTCCATATTCTCATCTGAATATACAAGTCTTCCCTTGTCTACCAGCATCCCAGACCTGCCTAATAATAACAGATTTCAGCTGTTATTCATTCCTTTAATCAGCTATTTTTAAAAGCTGAATTTGCTGGAGGCTTAGAAAGTAGTCAAACTGGTTTTTGTTATACTTTTAAAGATGATAGTTGGTACGTGTGTGTGTGTGTGTGTGTGTGTGTGTGTGTGTGTGTGTGTGTGTGTAATCATCCTAGAAAACATAATTAAATAAAAGTACCCACAGTCCCATCCTCCTATCCTGCTCCTTTGCTCAGTACCTACCTCCCCACCCTCAACCTCTCCAGAGGTAACCAGTTCTCTGAGATCCATATTTATCATTCTCTTTTCTTTTTAAAACACTTTTGTCAGATATATGTATATACTTAAGGGGAATGTGGTTTAGTTTTTCATGTTGCACAAACAGAATTTCTCTGCCAGTTGAATCTGCTCTTCTGCAGTAGCTTTTTTGGGAGTTCCTTCACCTCCCCTAGTAGCCTGCAATTGCTCAGAACCAACCTGGAGCTCTTTGTTTGAAATTTCCTGCAGGGATAATTTATCATCGGCCCAAGAAAATCAGTACTGTTGCTTTACGGCATGTTTGGTCTGATTCAAAACTTTCCCCACTAGTCTCTCTGTTTCCACATTCATTTATTCAGGAGGCAGCTGTCTTCTTTGAGCCAGGCACTATGATAGACCAGCAAAGAAAAAAAAAAAAAAAAAAAAAAAAGACAGCCCAGCATCCCCACTCCCATGGGAGCTTGTCTCCAGCCCTCCACTGTCACTTGGGTACCGATAATGTATGGTCTGAGAGACTGAGGACAATGGTCAAGGTTCAGTGACAGAGGGGTTTTGGATTGGTAGACTCCAGAGCCAGAGAGAAAGGTTGCAGAATGCCTGCCAGAAGGCCAGCCTTTGAGGGGTGTCTAATTATTCTCTGAGCTCCTTGTGACCTCGACATTTGTATTTCTGGTGTGGACTTTATTAGGCAGCCTTATTTGTTCATACAAACATAATATCATTGCCACTACACTTACGCAGGGCCCTGCCACACGTGTAGCTCCAGGACTTGTGGAGCAACAAAGGAGAAAGGTGGCCCTGTGAGACCTGAAACCTGACGGCGCAGATTACACTTTTATGTATGGGAACTCTCAAGCCATCCTAGATCACTAAACATGAGATTAATGGCACAGACAGCTCCTGGGTAGTCTAAATGCAGGCCCTCAGAAATACATATGTATTATACACACGGGCACAACTTTACATGTGTACACATGTGTTCTTCACCTTCTTAACCAACCTCCACATGACCCCATCACCAGAATAACTAGCATTCTTTAATCCCTATATAAAATGTAATGGAAGCCAAGACTTCAACCCCACCCCCTTTTCTAAAGCCTCGGCCTTGTGTCTGCACAGGACTGCTGTTCGTGGTGGAGCTGGGTGCTTCTGGAAAGTCATACTATGCATGTCCTCAGGCCTGCTTCTGTTGGCTGTACTTGTTACTAAATTGCAATATTTAATTAAATGTTTTCACATACTGATGAAATATAAATTTAAAAAAAAAAACTGTCTTCAGTGACAAAGCTAATTGAATGCTTTCAAAAGTCTCTAAAAATGAGTCACTCTTGAACAGTGCTCTTGAAGTCTGAATAATGCAACTGCAATAGGTTTGGGGAGGGAGTGAGACGTTAAAATCCACAAGAACTCTGCCCTCTGACTGTGCTTGGGCTTCTTTAACTTATTGGTCCACTTACACGGTAGTCAGAAATCCTAGCAAGACATACGGTTTGTGAGAAAAGAACTCTGCAGCAGACAGTGTCCAAACAAGGACACTGAAACATTAGTGAATGCGCACAGCTAGATTTCAGTTTAAAACAAAATTATACTTGCATATATGTAGGTAGGTAAACATGCAGATATAAATATTTGAGTATATGTATTTGGGGGATGTATCTGGATATGTATGCATACACATTGGTATTTGGGTGGGTGGATGTGGGTATGTGTGTATACACATTTGTATTTGGGTGGATGGATATGTACGTGCACATGTTTGTGTTTGGGAGGATGGATGTGTATATATGTATATGTTTGTATTTGGGGGATGGATAGATGGGTGGGTAGACAAATGACTACCGATATGTATATGAGAAATCAGATCTTAATCTCCCATTCTCTTGCACTATCCTGGGCAGACTTAGAGAGAGGACTAGGGCTGTCCTTTGGCTCACCTGCTCAGGAGGGACCTCCCTCCTCAGGGGTTGTTTTATCCCATTCAAATTTAGAAGATTTCAGATGTCATGTCATTTCCAAAGTCTATTTGGTTTTCATTTTGTTAAGTTTTGCTTTCATTTACCAAGAATTATAGTGAGAACCCCAAGAAAAGACTCCATGTTAAAAAGCAATCATTTCAAAAGAAAGAAAAGGGAATGTCAGCCTGCTGGATGGATGAGGGAGGTCATGACCTCTCAGTGCTCTGACCTCTTTGGCCATGTCAGACCTGAGATGACCTTTCCTCTAACTACCTCATAGAGGCCAGCCCCTGCTGCTTAGAGCCTGCTGAGACCCCAATGGCTGGCATGCAACAAGAAAATGGGCTGGGAGCTAAAACTCCCGGGCAGTACAAGGATGGGGGTACCAGCTTGGATCTGGAGGAGAACTGCCTTTTGGTCAGGCTTCATGTGTATTTCTGACTCCAGTATTTCCCAGAGAGATTTCAAGGGCCTGGGGGAATTTTTAGAACTTTAAGGAGAATGGTATCAGTAAATAGGAGTGATTTCAAACCCTGTTAGCTATTCCCTTCTCTTCAGCATCTCCAACTGCACAAGTGCCTGCGCTGTATGTTTGATCAGCACAAGTGCATGTGCACACAGGTGTGCAAGTATATGTGGAAGGGTTTACCTAAGGGCCACTTCAACTCCAGCCAGGACCGGCACAACCTCCTAGTGGAGATGCTTCACTCTCTTGAATGCCTGAGAAATAAGGACAAACATGGGAAAAGCCAGTACCTTGTGAAGAACCAGGGAGCCCCAAGCCTGGCCCCTGGGAAAAGTGAAGAAAATTCAGCTCAGCCTCCCCAAACGAGGAGGGGTGAGCCATTTCAGCCATCCCAGGAGACCATTAAGCTACCCAAGCCTCCCTCCATTTGGACAGTGTTGTGGCTGGAAAGGGCCGTCACTCCAGGGTTCAGGGCTATGGAAACCACTGTTCTTCCCAAGGCTGAAGTAACGAGCCTTGAGTAAATGAGAAGGGTGTGAGGAGAGCAGAGGGAGGGGTGGCAACACAGGAGCTTTGTCTTAGTTCCTCCAAGGAGTAACTAGACACTGCCCAAGAGACCCACCAGCCCTCCACAGAAAGACATGGTGGGGACATGAGTCATCCCCCATTTTAGAAGAACACGGCGGTGCCCTAGGGGTTTGGGAGCCTCCCTTATCAAGCAGTAGGCCTCTGAAGTGTACAGAGTATGCTCAGCTAAAGGCTGGCACCTGCCTCTGCTTTAGTATCTCTTTAACTAAGTGGCTTAAATGAGCATTGCCTAGAATCATATACTTGAGTTGACTTGAAAAACAACAACCCACTGTTATCAAGTGAACTGGCTTAATGGAGCAGGCAGTCCAGGGAGTGTTGGAAGTAACTGAATACGGTACATGACAGAGCACAGATTCAAAAGGGGCTGAGCAGCAAGCCTGGGAAAGGCTGACACCTTGCATGGCCAGAAAGAAAAACCTGGGTCTAGTTGCAAACCATCCCATAATGTCTACTCCTGGGGCAGGCCCAGTTCTTCCCAGTAAGAAAGGCATTCACCACTGCAGTATAAAAAAATTCTTTAGTATAAAGATGAACTAAGCGTATTTTTAATTTTTCATTTGTTCGCATGCTCTTAACATGTATGGAATCATGCAGTGGCGCGTAAGCCACCTTGGGAGTGAGATGGCTTAGCTCTTAGCTTTGCCACAGATTGCTGGGGTGGCCTTCTGTTACTTTCCCGCAGCTCACTTGCTCCATCTGCAAAGTGAGAACAGTAACAATGTCTACCGTGTTACCACGCTGGCTTGATGTAGAGATCAGAAGTGCTAATGTGCATGAACTTCTTAGTGTAGTTAGCAATGAGAACGGTGGTTCTCAACCTGTGGGTCATACCCCCTTTAGTGGTTGAACATCCCTTTCACAGAGATCACCTAAGACCATTGGAAAACACAGCTGTTTACATGATGATTCACAACAGTAGCAAAATCGCAGTTATTAAGTAGCAAAGAAAGGTTATGGTTGGGGGGGTCACCACAGCATGAGGAACTGTATTAAAGGGTCCCAGCATTAGGAAGGTCGGGAACCACTGAACTAGAATGAACATCAGAGATCAGAGATTGCTAATAATGTAGGTAACTGCATCCCATGATCAGCCTTTGTGTTCATGTCCCCTCTTTTCTATTAACTGCAGTACAAACATGAATAAACGGCTTCCCCAGATGGTGGGAATCCTGGTATCTACTCGTCTACAATTGAAGAGACACCTTGAACCCTGTCTCTACCAGGGACATTAGTGGAGGAGCTGATATCTGACCTGTGTTTCTTTTTCTGTTGTTTTATCATTTCTTTGTTTGGGTCTTTGGGACAAAATTTTGCTATGTAGCCCAGGCTGGCCTTGAACTTGCAATTCTCTTGCCTTAGCCATTTAAGGCTATAAATTATAGGTGTAGCTATCATACTTAGCAACAAACCCTTATTTGGAAATGTTTTTACTTGAAAATAGATTGTTTTCATATAGTGTGTTATGGTTGGTTTCCCTTCCCCAGCTCCTCCAAGATCCTCCCCACTTCCTCACTCCCCCAAGTCCACACCTTTCTTTCTCTCTCTTTCGTTACAATTCAACCAGATCTAAAAATGATGATGATGACGACGAATGTAAGATACCTTTTCTGTTTGTTGGTTTTGTCCCATTCCAGTTTGTTTGTTTCTGTTTGTTTCGGAAAGATTTTATGTGTGCAGCTTTTACTATATGTTTTGGATAAGTAAATGTGAAACAGTAAAATGAAGTAAATTATGGAAAATGGTTGAAGAGCCATTAGAAGAGAATCCCCCACTACCACTGTCCCCAGAACACGGGCTCCCCAGGACACTTGCTGTGAAGAGGACAGGGAAGTTGGGGAGGGTTAGCGGTTTGAACAGAAGTGACCCTGTGTGGGCAGTTTGAACAGTAGATGTTTTTAAAGATCTTTACTTTATTGGTAAAGTTTGGACTGTGTCTTCCTTCCAGCAGTTTCTGTTGTTCAGTTGGGTTCATTTAAGTTCAGTTTCATAGTAACCCATACTCATTTCTGTTAACCAGCCTGCTCTGTAGTTGCCCTTAACCTATGTGAGGTCATGGCTTTTGCCATAACTTTGATATATAATACACAAGTTCCCCCAAATAGTCTAGACTTTTCAGTAAATTATCTCAATCTAGATGACGTCATGCTAAACTCTGCCTAATGGATAAATGTTTTCCTTTTTACTCTTCCCCCAAATTAAAATGGGCTGTATGGAAAACTGACTGACTTTTTCAATTCTACAGAAAATGAGTTATTTACATAAAGTATTAGTTTACTAGTTAGTCCTTTAGGGGAATTAAAAACAGTTGTGTGGTATTAGAGCTAGGGATGTTTCTTTCTCCTTGTCTTCATGTCTTTGTTTCTTGACAAGGTAATGAATAATCTAAAATGATAAATTAGATAATAGATGATAGATAGATGGTATATTGATTGATAGATAGGTGCTAGACAGATTTTCTTACATGGGTTTACAGAAAGAACCCTCATTAATGAATGAAAAGCTACATCCTTGGCCTTCCTTCTTTTGTTGATAACAATGCACAAGCTGTGTTGTTTCAGGTTGAACTTCAGTGCAAATAGCAGCCAGGGTGGGAGGCTATTCCACACTGGCCTTTTACAGTCCAGCTTTTCCTAGTTTTGAACCTTTTCAGGATTCAGGAAGAAGTTGCAGGCATGCATCTCAGAAAACTACAGGTTTCTTCTTCCCATGAGGTTTGCCATGGAGTTGTTCCAAGGATTTGTGTGGACTCTTGCATTCTCTCCATCAGCTTCCTTCTACATGCCCCCAGAGTCCTCCATACACACAAAGTCTACTGAACACAGAGAGGTTTTCTCACACTGGTCTTCACCTCTGCACGGGTTAGGTGTGGGTTATCCCCAAAGGTTCCTGTGCTGAAAGATCAAGCCCCAGGGTGCTGATATGACAAGGTGGTAGAACATAAAGAGGTAAGACAGGGGAAGGTCAACAGGTCACTGACACTTTCCAGAAGGGATCAGTTCTGGTTCTGCAAAAAGAGTTCTTAGAGGAGTGACTTGTGAAGAGAATAAGACTGGCCTCTCTCTGCCCTTACCTCTTGTCTCACCATGTGCCCTGCCCCCCTCACACCTTCTCTCGTCATGATGCCAAGAGGCTCCTCACCAGAGGCTAACTAGATCTTGGCTTATCAGCCTCCAAGATTATAATGGAAACTCTCTCTGTAAGGCTCCAGCCTCTAGTGTTTCACTGTAACAAAACTAGTAAAACCATATGTATTAGTTACTTTTCTGCACTGTGATAAAACGCTATGACCAAAATCAACTTTGGGAGGAAGGGTTTGTCTGGGCTTCTGGTTACAAAGGGATAGACGGAGTCTGTACTGGCAGGAAGAGTATGACAGCAGGCAGGCATCATGAAGGAATGAGAAGCTAGCTAGCTAATCACGTTTTTATCACGACAGCTCCCCCACCCCACACCCCATCCCCAGTGACGTGCTTCCTCCAGCAAGGCTCTACCTCCTGAAAGTTCTATATCTCCCCCAAGCAGTGCCATTATTGGAGAGCCAAGCGTTCAGATACCTGAGCCTATGGGGGACATTTCTCATTTAAACCACTATGCCACAGTTCAGGGTTTTTTTAATGACACAAGTCAGATATTTGTGGAAACCAGGAAACAAATATTTACTGGGGAACTTTGGAAACAAGTATTTATTAGGGAATTTTGCCTACCCTTAAGGGTTACCACACACAGTGCCACATACTAATTAAGAGTATGGGTCTACCACTCACATGCCAACCACCTCTCTGCATGGATGCAGCTGGGGTCTGTTGGATGCTTCTGTGTATGCTAGATGCATCCTTTTTCAGTTTAAGCTTGTTCGACTCAACCTCTTCCTTCCCCTTGATCATCAAACTTGACAAGTATCTCCTTCTTTCACAGCTATTTAGAGAACTATGGTGAAGAAAATAGATATAATAAATGTTAATAAGACTGTAGAGAAACTGAAACCCTCTTCAAGTGTTGGTGGGAAGGTAAAGTAGTGAGTCATTTGGGAAGCAGTGTGGCTCTGGCATTCTTCAAAAGATTAACCCAAAGTGGCCAGTAAAGTACACACAAGAGAAATGAAAATACATGAGGTTGACGATTTAGCTCAGAGGTAGAGCACTTGCCTAGCAAGCGCAAGGCCCTGGGTTTGGTCCTCAGCTCTGGGAAAAAAAAGAAAAAAGAAAAACAAAGAAAATACATGTCCACATGAAAACTTGTCCATGCAAACTACCAGCATTATCATGGTAACGTAGACACAGAGACAACCCAAGTACCTACCAACTGAGAAACTTTATTTTCTTTCTAAAGTTTCCTGCCTTGGGTGTGGTGGGTACACATGTGGGTAGACACATGAAATGTAGTGTATTGATACAATAGAATTCACTATAGCCATGCAGTAAAAAGAAATGAAGTAGTGATATTACTACAGCCTGAATGAACCCTGAAAACAGGGCAAATCCAGGATACCAGCTGCAAAAGGCCACATCTATGGTCTATTTATATGAAATGTCCTGTCAGTGAATCCACAGAGTAGAGAGCATGCAAGGGAAAGAATTGAGAGCACAGGCTGACAGATTTAGGGTTCCCTGTTGGGGTGAGATAGGTGTTCAGAACTCAACTGTTGGGTAATGGTTGTATGTCTATGCATATACAGAAAACTATTAGGTTGTAGACACTTTAAATGGAGAATCACTTGGTATGTGAATTACATGTCAATAAAGTTGCTGTCAGAGTTACAGACTAGGTCAGAGTATAGATCAGGCTGCCTGTGTCTGATCATTGACCACTCTTGTGAAGGAAGGAATACAATGTTAATGAACCAGTTCTTGTGGGGCAGCTGAGCCCCCTCAGAATGGCAGTGGAGGCCATCACTCACAATTAATCCCCATGAGGGAAGAGAAAGTAGGGGTTGTTTCTCCAAATATATAGTGCCCAAAACTTCTAGCCTGCCCACATGAAGGCCCACCAAGCTGCTGCAACCAGAGAAAGCCCCCACAGGAAGAGACAGAGACATAGACAGACGGAAAGGCAGGCAGGCAGGTGTTCCAGATGGACAGCAGAGCATACAGGCACTGTGGACCCTACAAGTGAGGCCTGGATGACTGAGTGTACATGGCAGTGCCTATTCCCAGAAGTACCTAAACCTGCACTTCAGTTTCCTCCTGCTCTAAAGGGGGGAAATTGTACCTATGACCTCACAGGGGTCACATGAGAGGTGATGAGTTGATATGTCTGGTATATCTATGAATTGAGGATGAGTGCTCTCAATGTATCCATGTTTTGTGAACCTCTGTATTATCTTTGATTGTTTCTCTCCTGGATGGATGCCTAACAGAAGAGTAATCAATCAGGGAGAGTGATGGCCACCTTTGTGTTTTTATTAGCTTAGGCTGCTTGCTCCCTTTCACTGGTCCTGGCACCCTGTTTATTTAGCACATTCAACCACTTTGAATTTGCCCATCCCAGCTAGTTCCACTCTTGGGGTGGCTGTTGCCTTTCTCCATCTTGCTGTCAGACCTTCTGGAAACTGTCAGTGGAGTACAGACAGACGTTCATCACAGCAGTCACTCCTGTCTTCCTTGTGTTCCTCTTGGTTTTCCAAGGCAGTGTCTGAGACGCAAAGCCCCTCGGGAGCCTGTTTCCCATGAAGCCTCTGCAGTCTAGTGTCTGAGGCCAGTGGCTGTGGTGCCAGGCAATTCCCACTTGGGTCCAAAGCATCCACACTCATGTCCCATTAGTGATTGCAACAGCCCAGTTAGCAAAAGGCCAGGGGAAATACGGTTGAAAGAACTCCAGACTCTTACATTGAGCTCAAGCTGTCATGAAGAAAATTTAATTTAAAGATTTGCCCACTTATGAAAATATCTCTGGACTGTTTCAGGCTGTGACTCTGCAATTAACCTGACATTTCCCAAATCTCAAATTGCTGTGAATGATGTCTTCACGTCTCTCCAAGAGATTGCCGGAGCTAGAACTCTCATGAAACAGTTTAAGTCTGTGTATGTCCCTGGAAATCATACCCATCAGGTGAGTGTATGTGATTTCAGTACCTGTCTGCTGCTGTGCTTCAGGATTCAGAGGCCATGGCCACAAGGGAGTTTCCCCTCAACCCCTTTAGAATAAGGGTTCCATTCTAGATGGACTCCAGAGTTCCCTTTAAATGGACCATTTGGGGCTCCACTAAGTCTGAAAGCCTCTCAATTCATCTGTGCCCGAGACTTAATGTAACTAGTGAAAACTGGATTGGAAATTACCCGTTTATAGACATGGGTCTGTATCCACGGTAGTCTATAGCCTGAGGCAAGGCCTTTGCTTTGGACCCAGCTGCTGTTGGTTCCAAATGAGGGACTGGCTTTACATAGTCCCAATTTTTAGCTCTAGTCCTTCGTCAACATTATCAGCAATCAGAATAAGGCAAGGATTTAACTGACTGTGGAAAGGAAGAGGAAATTTTATGATAAGAGAAGCAATTGTTCGTAAACTCCCCCTGCAGCTTTCTAAGGACAGTAGGAGAACCTACAGAGACTGTTTTGACTGACCATCGAGTAGAAAGATGATATGACAATCCAGAATGGGAGAGGATGTGAAACCCTGAATGGGAGACCATGCAGGAATTCCCAAGGGAAGTACAAAGAGACAAGGCGCCTGGTGTTCTGGAGCCTGGGAGTTCCTCGTGGTCAATGTAGAGTCAGAGCTAGGGACCCATGGCAAATATGATCACTGGTGTGGCTATGGGAATCTCCCCTCCACTTCCCCATGATGGCTCTGAGAACATCTGCTTATCTATAGAGGCTTCTTGGTGAGTTTCATGTGCCACAGTAGGGGGCTGTGAGAGTGAGGAACTCATCTCAGGCTGATGATTGTTTGAGTGCATGTAGAGATAAGCAAATGTCCCCCATGACAACCCAGCCGAATCCCAGTTCTGCCTCCTGGGTTTTGCTACAGCAGCTGACACTTCATGAGCACTCCTGGCCTTGGTCTCCCCTTTGCTTTCCAAAGCAACGAGGCCAGAGAA
Organism: Onychomys torridus; assembly: GCF_903995425.1. Classification (NCBI taxonomy): domain Eukaryota; kingdom Metazoa; phylum Chordata; class Mammalia; order Rodentia; family Cricetidae; genus Onychomys; species Onychomys torridus. The sequence continues at coordinate 36,165,536 of NC_050452.1, forward strand.
GCCTGGCCTGAGTTCCAAAGGGTGCCTCATATACATAGTAGCCATGGGTAGGTGGCAGTCTTTGCAGTCATGACTCTATGTACATTGGTTCTAAGAGAGGTTCTAGAAGTATTAATTAAAAGTGCTGATGGTCATCCAAAATTACCCACCAAGATGTCAAGATCATAGAGTTTGGTACTTGTAGAGTTTCCCGTCCTTAAAAAAAAAAATCTGAGAATACCACCACCACCACAGAATATAGATCATGTATGTCACTCAGATCACTACACATGTGCAATTATAGCCCTTCAAAAAAATCAACAATTCTAAATCCTGCATTGTGGACTAGTTCCAAAAGACATGCTGAAACGGACAATATCTGGTGAAATTTAGATCAGAGAACGTCGGAAGGCAAATGGCTACAATAGTTGGCAGAGAAATAAACCACAAAATTAATGAGGTCTTTCCATTTCATGACTACCATGGGGCACTGATTTGGCCAACTTCACACATTCGCTATGAATCATGGGTGTGATAAGGACACTGACGAGCTACCCGGATTCTGTCTCCCCATCTGCCATTTCTGCAGGCCTCGGGACTTTGTCCTGCAGTCATGACTTCAGGAAAATGAAATTTCCCATGTTGAGTATCCTTCCCCTTATATTAAGCCAGGGACATCAACACACGCAATAGAACTCCCCAGTATTGGCAGGGGACAAATGAGGATACATGGAGTGATGAGTGCACACTGTGAAGATTAAATTAGTAGTAATGTAAACGTAGTGAAATACTCCACAGCAGTAGAAAGAAAAATAAATGAAGCAGAGACAGCTGCCTTTGAATCCTTGCCTCAAGCTCTACTTCTTGGGGAGTCCCAGTTTTGGGGGAGAAAAAACATGATGGATCACTCTGTGAAACAGTATTCTAGTTTTGTAAAGGATGTAACAAACTATAAAATTAAAAATACAGAGAAGTTTATGTTTAGTAACTATTAAAGAGTTTAGGGGATTGTGGAGGTATCTTTGTGGATTTCTGGGGACCTGTCTAGCACTTTGCTTCTTCCTATTCCCATGGAGTCTTCATTTATCATGGTCTCTTTTTCCTTGTTCTCCCTCTCTGTTCTTGATCCAGCTGGGATCTCCCGCTCCCCTAAGCTCTCTTTCCCTCGATCCTTGCCCTTCATTACCCCCACTCACGTCCAGTTTGCTCATGTAGATCTCATCCATTTCTCTGTCATTGGGCGATCCCTGTGTCTTTCTTAGGGTCCTGTTTTCTAGGTAGCCTCCCTGGAGTTGTGAGTAGCAGTCTAGTCATCCTTTGTTTTACATCTAGTATCCACCTATGAGTGAATACATACCATGTTTGTCTTTCTGAGTCTGGGTTACCTCACTCAGGATGATTTTTTTTCTAGATCTAGTTTGCCTGCAAACTTCATGATGTCATTGGTTTTTCTCTGCTGAGTAGTACTCCATTGTGTATATGTACCACATTTTATTTATCCATTCTTCAGTTGAAGGGCATCTAGGTTGTTTCCAGGTGCTGGCTATTACAAACAATGCTGCTATGAACATAGCTAAGCAAATGCCCTTGTGGTACGATTGAGCATTCCTCAATGGTCGAGAGAAAGCCCAAACTGACCTAGTCTGGTGATCAGATGGCCAGACACCCTAACTGTCGTGCTAGAACTCTCATCCAATGACTGATGGAAGCAGACGCAGAGATCCTCGGCCAGGACCCAGGTGGAGCTACAGGAGTCCAATCAGCGAGAAAGAGGAGGGATTGTATGATTGAGAATTGTTGAGACCATGGCTGGAAAAAGCACAGGGACAAATATCCAAACTAGTGGAAACACATGAACTATGAACCAATAGCTGAGGAGCCCCCAGCTGGTTCAGACCCTCTGGATAAGTGAGACAGTTGATTAGCTTGAACTGTTTGGGAGGAATCCAGGCAGTGGGACAGGGACCTGTCCTTAGTGCATGAGCTGGCTGTTTGGAACCTGGGGCCTATGCAGGGACACTTTGCTCAGCCTGGGAAGAGGGGACTGGACCTGCCTCAACTGAATCTACCAGGCTGAGCTGAATCCCCAGTGGAGACCTTGTCCTGGAAGAGATGGGAATGGGGGGGTAGGCTGAGGAGAGGGGGAGCGGGAGGAGGGAGGACAAGGGAATCTGTGGCTGATATGTAAAATTAAATTAAATTATAAAATTAAAAAATAAAATAATAATAAAAAAATTAAATTCCATACAATAAAATAAATTATATCAAAAGCAAAGGTTAAAAAAAGAGTTTAGGGGAAAATGTAAGAAGCAGATCTCTGGGAGGTGGGAAGAGACTGAAGACCAAGAAGGAATGTTGAGCCTCCTCCTGTGTGACACTGGACATGTCACTCCAGCTCTCTGAGAGCAGATCCTCCTCTGTTTCCCTGAAGCAAACCCTTTAGACAGGATTATCGACCATCTTCACCCGGTTTTGGCTTTCCAAGCTGTTGTAAATTTAAAGTATTTAAAGTTATGGCTGTGAGTCCCATGGGAGCAATGCTGATGATGTGTTATCCACTGGCCCATCCTCGGGGTCCAGAGGCAGCTTATGCATAGGAGGTGCTCATTAAACCTTTGTGTGGTGACAACATCTTTAGAGTAACAGGCCGTATCCCAATACAAGGCAGGGAGGCGGGAAAGTTCAGGTGTAGGCTAGAGTCTGCGGCAGCCATTCTGGCTCTGAAGACAGGACTTGGCAGGGTTCATGGTTTGGCCCTGAGTGTCCCTAACTGCACTTGTGCCGTAGGCCTGGTCCTCTCCTGATGGAGCTACTGAGAGGTGTAAACTCTAGAAGGTGAGGCCTCATTGAAGAAAAGTGGTCACTGGGAGTGTGCCCCTGAAAGATACACCAAGACCATGCACCCCACCTCACCCACTTTCTGGCCACTGGAAAGTAATTGTCTCTTCCACCACACACACCTGCCATAATGAACCACCTCACGACAAGCCGTCAGACACCCACAGCCCTCAGAAGCTGTGTGCCAAACTCAAGCTTCCCCCTGTGGGTTGACTTCTCTCAGGAAACTGCATATCACACCAGGCAGATTTCTGCCTTTCACTTCTTCCAATCTGGCCTTTGGTCCCATAGCTTGAGGGAAAATGTATGCTGTCCACCAGGAACATGCTATCACCACACAAAATTTAGCTGAGATGTCCCAACACACCTAGGACAGGACAAGTCCTGGTCTTGCCCTGGATTCCTGTCCTCCACTTGCTCTGCACTGTGCTGGCCTCTCTGCCCTGAGTTCTGAGTCCTGTAGCACCAGGCTTCCTCATGCCTTCTCTCCTGCTCATGTACATGCATGCTCAGTCTCTGAGTCACTCATTTCCTGCTGGCACTGGAGGCACCTATACTTCATCTTTATCTGCTTCCCTTTAGGTCAGTTTGGTCCATATGTAAAGTGCAGATAGCGCTCCACTCATCTGAAGGTGAGCATGATTTATGAAAGAAATGATCAAATCTCTGGAAGAAGCAGAAGAGGATCTAGACCTGACATGCAGAAGTCCTAGGAAGCCAGGACCAGATCCAGTCAGGACATTGGGGGAATGGGGACACGGAGGCTGTTACTGCAGCTCCTGACTGGAAGATCATAGCACATGACTGGAAGCAGTTCTTCTGTGAACCTGTGGGTATCTCTTGCACTTGCCCCTTGTGGGCTGATAGACAGGCAGCTGTGTAGATGCTAGTATCTGGGTTCATGGCCCAGCTGTGCCTCTTATTAACTGTGTGGTCAGGCAAGTCACTACCTCTTGTGGCCAATTCCTCCTCTGGAGAAGGACACACTCTCACAAAGATGCTTTAAGAATTTGGAGAATTGGGGTTGGGGATTTAGCTCAGTGGTAGAGCGCTTGCCTAGCAAGTGCAAGGCCCTGGGTTCGATCATCAGCTCCACATATAAAAAAAAAAAAAAAGAATTTGGAGAATTGATGTCAGTCCAACTCTTGTGATAGTCTCAGACACGCAAACAGGACGTACTGTGTAAGTGCTTGTAGTAACATCAGGAAAAATAAAAAGCCACCCAGAAAAGGCACCGTTCTTAGGTCAAAACATGACTTTGAGCTGAAATCTCATTTTTTTTCCTGTTGCAAAAAAACAAAAAAACAAAAAACAACAAAAATATTAAGGCCTTTTTCCCCATGGATCTCTAAAAGTAACATGGGCCTATGACAGTATCTGTCTGCCACATAAAGAATAAATACACTGGCTCTCTAGTCACAGACCACTAACTCCAGTTGCCCAGGACAGGACCATGGCCCTCCATGAGGAGAGTCACTGCTGACATTTGCTTGTGTGATGATTTGGTTTAGGGATTGTCCCTGTAGACTAGAAGCCTAAGCCCCCCAGGTGGCTAGGCCTGGGTCTTCCTACCCTGCCCATTTCTCACTGCATGATCCCCAGGTTCCTTTCCCTAGGGTACAGTGTTTGATGTGCCGCATGCCTCATCAGGAGGATATTAGCAATGTCTTGGAGGCACAGAGCTCATCGGCTGTTCCAGTCAAATGCCATCTGACCCCAGAATGATGACAGTTGTTGGTTCATTAGTCTTTAAGGCAGAGATGCTGGAGCCAATGCGGCACAGATGTGGGCCTTCTTCCATGCCTTTGGCAGCTGGACAAGGAAGTCTAGTGCCTCAGTGCCCACAGAGGCTTGATTCATCTCGTCCCCGGGAAGTCAGGCTCCCTGGGTGGACGTTGGGCCCCATCTCTTTCGTGAACACCCCCAGCTTCAGCCAACAACTGTCCACATCCTAAGCCAGCCTCTATTCTCCCTGCTAACTGTATTAATGTCTGCCCACCCTGGACCTGTTCAACTACCTTGCAGGGTGGGAGGAGTAATTAGCACCAAACAGAACTAAACTAAGGACCAGGAAGTTTGACATTGTCCCAAAGACACTTCACACTGGAGTGTGAATTCAAGGAAATTCTTTACTAAGCTTGGCTTTCATTTCTTCATATCGAAGTTGAAAAAACTGCATTCAGTATTTTAAGGAACCATTTGCTTCTGGATATAAGGAAAAATGGGTAGGTGGATGGATGGATGGATGGATGGATGGATGGATGGATGAATAGATAAATTAAAATACTTTTTTATCTTCAAACAAACCATTTCCTTTAAAAAGATGAAAGGAGAAAAAAGATCATAGTCTCACAAAAAGCAAAATAAATAGGCGTGGAATTGCCTCATAAAGCCACCAGCATTTCAGAACAGATGTTTCCCTATGCAGTGTTGGGTTGAAACAAGCTAGACACCCTCCATGAGCCCAGTTTTCCTAAGATGCTGGTACATGGCTTCATGTGTAGAAAAGAGAGAAGCGAGCTTCTTCAGAGGCAGGACCGAGGGTTTCCAGCTCCCCCAGCACCAGGCAGCAGAGCAAAGTCAGCAGCCTCATTGATGAGTTAAGGCTGGGCACCAGTTCAGGTCTCCTTGGCAACAGATACCTAATTCCAAAGACACTGGAGTTAGACTGTAATATTTAATGTTAGAAATCACTGTGTACCTGGTCCCCTTCCTCAGGAGCTCAGCTCAGGCTTCTAGACACAACCACACCTTATCTCTACCACAGAACTAACAGACATACACTAGTATTTGTTTTTCATACTTTAAGTATAATATTTTTAAGCCAGTTTGTTCTTGAAAACATACTGCAGTGGACACAAAGTCCCACCCCAGTTGCTACCTGATGGGAGAGGAGAAATCAGTTTTCCTCCTAATGGAAAATTGATTACAATTTTTATACTTATTTTTATTATATTTATATATATAGTTTTCATTTTTACATATTTACATGTTATTATAAGCATATTTGTATTTATTCCCCAGTCAGTGAATTGATATAAAGGCAAATATACTAATATTTCAAGCCAAAACATTATTTTGACCTCAACGTACTTTTTCCCATCTGAGATTTTTATAAATGAAGGCATCTTCATAAGCTCCTAATCAGAATATGGGTGTTGTGCATTCTGGGCCTAACAGCAGGGCTAGCTCTGTGGTCACAGCCCCCGGTGCCAGCGTTCCCAGAACCAGAAAATAGTCAGAGGAGCAGTGGTCATTTTCCTTACCTGGGACAGTCCTTGTGAGCACCGTGAGGCAGGGTTCTGTCCTCACAGTCATCTGGGAGCTGTTTGGTGCTAAGGTTTCCCTTGGCTTCGAAACCTCATCCCCTGTAGGGGCTAATTTCTCAGCCACAACTCTATAGTTCCAGCATTCCTCAAAGGGACTCCCCATTATTATTCAAGAGTCATCAGACCTGGAGAAGCCCGAAGCTCTAGCTGTCTATCAAATATTTGTAGTTCCCCCCAGTCTACAGCAGTGCACCATGCATGGGTCATTTATGCCATTAGCAGTCTTGCCTGTCTCCTAGCTTGACATTCTTTCTTTATCAGGTTGCCAGGGAAACAGAGCTGGAAAGTTAAGCAGAAGTCAAATTCCTGTGCAGAGGGCACAAAGGGTTTAATAATCCTCTGCCCACACAGACAAGTGAGGAAAGCACAAAATTACTACTCCATCTCATCCTTAATGTGTCCATGGCTGAGACAATGCTGTCTTCTTGAACCCCATTTCCTTTTCCTCCTGGGAACAAGCAACACCACGTTTTCTAGATTCCCTGGCAGGTAAATGTGGACCCGTGACCAACTCTAGTCAGTGAATTATGGGTGGAAGTGGTACATTCTCATGCCGGGCCTGTGACATCTTTCTGTGCATCCTGTCCCTTTCTCTTGGACCTGCTGTCAGATGAACAGTCTCCAGTGCAGGGCTGCAAGGCCCTAGGAATACTGAAACCACTTCTGTGTGGGACCAGAGGTGAGTGGATTGCCAAACACAGAGCCACCGCACCCCCGAGTTCCTAGTAGTTGTGACAGAAACAAAGACTAAATGACAAGTGAGGACCTGTTTAATTAACTCTACAGCAGACCACACAGCTTCTCTGCCCTCTGTGACTCTGTAACACCTAAAAACGATGTGGGTGCCACTCCAGAGACACCCCTGCTTAACTCTACAGCAGACCACACAGCTGCTCTGCCCTCTGTGACTCTAACATCTAAAAAAGATGTGGGTGCCACTCCAGAGACGCCCCACCTGTCACCTTCTGCCGGCCATGGCTGAGAAGGGCATGGTGCTTCACAAAGGGGAAAGTCCCCGGCAAAGCTGCTTGGTCCAGGGACTTGAAATCACCTGAGTGGCCGGGAGGGAGGGCCAGGTTCTCGGCAGCAGAGCTCACACTGGGAGCCCTGGCCTTTCCAGGCAGGGAAGGACAAGTACCACTTTCTACCCAAAGCAGCTCTCCCCAAAGTGTTCTCTACATGTGCGAGCCTTGGTTCCTTTGTTCTCTGTTGCGTTCATAGACAAGTCAGGAATTTTCCGATCTGTTACTTCTGTGGCCGAGCTTATGAACCCATTTTTAAAATAGCCACCACTTCTGTTATTTACTGTGCTTTGGTCAGAAGTGAAAATGGAAAAGGGAAGAGCACTAGAGATGACTTTTACTAGAAAGGTGATTTGTGGGATCCACAGCAAGTGTGGGAGTCAGCATGAAAGTAAGAGGAAGCATTCAGCGTTAGTAGAGCCCCAAGGTGCTACTGGTCCCTGCTGGTCCCTGCTGCCTGCCAACCCCCTCCTGAGTCAGACTCAGCTGGCAAAGCACCAGTGTGGCTGGCAGTCACAGGCCAGCCTTTCACCACTGCGTATAGGAGGAAGGGCTTATACCTCAGTCGCTGTCACATCTCTAAAGAGACACACTGAGTCCAAAGTTTTGTCATATGAGAATAGAGTCTGAGAGGTTGTAGAAAAAGGTGTGTACATGGCTCTTGTGGATTTGTGTGATGTCTTAGCTATCTTGTACTTTTAATTATGGTTTATTCCCACATTCTAAGTATTTGGCTGAGAAGTGCATGGTGCTTTGTTTATTTCAAATAAATAAGAAAGATACTTAACCTTCCCCAGGTAAGGCACAGCAGTCACAAAGACGCAAGAATGAAGGTGATGCCTTCAAACCCCTGCTCCAAGGGAGGCCGGCCCAGCTGGCAAGCACAGATAGTGTTCATCCTCATAGCAGAGCAGAAAGGAGAGAAGAGAGAGGAGAGAAGAGTGTCCATGCTTTTCCTAAATCCTCTGTGCTTCCTACCAATCCCCATCCATGCCAGGGTCTCCAGAGTCCTGAGGACAATCCCATCAGCCCTGGCACACCCTGCCTTGGAGAGAGGAGCATAGTACAGTGCTTCTGCTTGGGGTCAGAACCACCCCGACCAGCGACTGAACCCTCCACCAACCATTGTTCTTCCTTCCTGTGGTAGGCACACCCTATGGACAGCAACAACCTTACTTCATTTTGTAGAGGTCATAGGTCATGGGGTCTCTCTCTCTTCTCTCTCTCTCTCTCTCTCTCTCTCTCTCTCTCTCTCTGTTTTTTAAGACAGAGTTTCCTGCCTATTCTGGATCTCACTTATAGCCCAGGCTGGCCTCCAATTCAGATTTGCCTGCCTCTGCCTCCTAAGTGCTGGGATTAAAAACATGTGCCACCACCACCCGGCTTCTCTCTCTTAATGTGGCAGCCTGTAAGTATTTCTCTGTTGTTCTGGTTGAAGTTGCTTTACATAGCCAGTTTTATATAAACCAAGCAAACAAATAATTCAAAGGAAGGAATGGTCCTTTATGCCTTTTGTTCCTGTAATGCTTTGTATCAGCCCTTCATTCAGTTGCAGGTAACAGTGATCTGGAGACCAGTTACTTAACACATGAGGAGGTTTATTTCTCACGTGAAGTGGTCCTTGTTAGACGGTCTGTGTCGTGGTCTTAGCAGCCCTGTAGGTCATGAGCACAGCTTCTCCAGTCTCTGCCTTGTGGCCTTAGGAATATCCTTGTGTTCCATGCAACAGAACAGAGAAATCGAAGACATGGATATGTTTCCATTTTAAAAGGCATGTTTCTGAAAGCTGCATGGGATCCTCCTGCTTGTGTCTCTTTGCCCAGAAACTGGAAATGCAGCTACCCCAGCTATATAGCAAGCTGGAGGATGGTCTTTCAGTCAGTTGATAATGTTTTGGTTTTTTGTTTGTTTGTTTTTTTGTTTGTTTGTTTTTGGAGCTGAGGATCGAACCCAGGGCTTTGTGCTTGCTAGGCAAGCGCTCTACCAATGAGCTAATTCCCAACCCCTGTCAGTTGATAATGTACCTGACTAAACCCTGAGTCTGTTACTGTAATGATTAAGAAAATATGACAGACAGCTCCATTGGATTCCTGAGCTTTGGGGCATCGATGAGGCACATCTGCGGGTGTGTCTGTGAGGGTTTTTCCAGGGAAGATTGATAAGGAAGTAGGAAAACCCACCTGAATATGGGTGGCCCACTCCTGTGGACTAAGATCCCAGATGGAATGAAAGGGAAGGGGACAGCCAGCCCAGCGCCTCCAGCTGACTCTGCTCCACTTCTGACTGCCTCATGCTCACAGGCCTCCCTGCCACAGTAGCCCAGACACCCTGAGCTGGGAGGCAGACTCAGCCTCACCTCCCAGGAGTCCCTTCTGGTCAGGTCTTTGGTCACAGCAAAGAAAACACAGCAGTTTGCCTCCTGAGAAGAAGCCGTGTGCTTTTCTATGACAGTGCAGTGCTGCTGAGGTAAGGACTGTCCTGAGGGCTTTAAAGATTGAGCATCTGAGAGAAGAAATGTCCAGAAGAGCTCTGATGGTAGATCGGCTCGCTCTCCATACCATTTATATGAGGAAGATTGTCGATGGAACTGAAGGCCTGTTTTTTTTTTTTTTTACTACTTAAAATTTTTATTAGATTATTATTATACAAATCCATAAGTTAATTTATTAATTTGAAAAATATAGACAGAAAAGCAAACAAATACAAATACCTGCTACTTCCTGAGCCCAGGATTAACATTTTAGTGTGCTTCATCCCAATCTTATTTCCACACATGAATAATTTTTTAACTTTTAACAAGCAACAAGGGGTCTATTTGTGTTGATGGTTTGCTTTAGAAAAACAAAAGGCACACAACACAGAGTTCTACTGACCTCTATCCCCGGCCTGGCACCCGCCTTCAATCACTGCTGGAGATAGATGTTGCTCTCACTCCATTTGTTTCTCAGCAGCTCCAATCTGCCACTTTGTGTAATCGCTAGCCCATCACACACATGCTCCTCACTTGGTACCTTCCCCTCACATGCCCATCTGCACCCTGCTTTCAACCCTGTCACCTCAGAGTCTTTCTTGTCGTGTTTGCAGCTCTCCTCCCTAGAGACATTCCTCACTTATTAAACAGCCCCTGTTGTTGGACACTTGAGTGCCTGTGATGGTTTGGATAGGAACGGCCCCCATAAAAATGAATTAATGGCTCCTAGATTTGAATGCTTGGTTATATACTCCCTAATGACAGGAATTGGGAGGTATGGCCTTGTCGGAGGAAGTGTGTCTCTGGAGGTGAGCTTAGGGGTTTCAAATGCCCACACCAGGACCAGAGTGTGTGTGTGTGTGTGTGTGTGTGTGTGTGTGTGTGTGTGTCTCTCTCTCTCTCTCTCTCTCTCTCTCTCTCTCTCTCTCTCTCTCTCTCTCTCTCTCCCCCTGCTGCTCGTGGATCCGGATGTAGAACTCTCAGCTACCATGTCTGACCATAGGCTGCCATGCTCCCTTCCATTGTGATAATGGACTAAACTTCTGAACCTGTAAGCCAGCCCCGATTAAACGCCTTTTTATAAGAGTTGTTGTGGTCATGGTGTCTCTTCTAAGCAATAGAACAGTGACTAAGACAGTGGCTCCTCATCTTTTCTTACTTCAAATAATAAATGGTATTTCTGAGTGCATTTCCACACATGGACATAGCCAAAAAAAATAAATTGCTAGGAGTGGAATTGCTGTGTCAGATGCAGTTTGAGTTTTGATAGGTATTAATAAATTACATTCTGCATTCATTGAAACAGTTTCCTCTTCACCCAACCTGACTGTGTCTAATAATACCCCAGGACCAAGTCTAAAGCATGTTTTCAGTCTGAATCTTTAAAAAATTGATCTTGGTCAGGTGACCACAAATGCTTGTAACTCCAAGGAATCATACACACACCCCACCCTGGCCTCTGAAGGCATGGACACATAAATAAATCTTTAAGAGAAAGCCTATCTTGCTGTAACTTTAATCTGATTTCCTCTAGTTATAAGCAAGGTTGGCCCATAGCTATATCTCTGCCTTATCAATGTTCCTGCCCAGTACTCACTCAGCATAATCATTAATCATGAAATTTCTCAGTGTACAATGGTCTCACTGACCAGTAAGTATCAAGAGACTGGGATCTTCCACTGGGCCCTCCCAACTGTGTGGTGAAACTTGGTGTTGCTATTTGATACACTGCTTCATTTCTGAGATATTTTAGGAGACTTAGAATATGGAAAAATAACTTAGGGTTCCTATAAGAAGAGCAAGACCAAGCTAGAGATGAGGTTAGTACACTGTGTATCTGTAACCATGGTTATGGCACCTCATGTTTGCCCCATGTAAAGAGCTACAGAGAGCTCAGGACAAGCTGCCTCTGGGCGACACCCTGCTAGAAGCTGGCTTTCCTGGAGTGGTGATGGTTCAGAAAGTGTGGGAGGGGAACACCTTTGTGCTGAACACCCCCGATGCACTGCCAGATGAGTGTGGGGCAGCAGAAACCGGAGCGATGGGATCGGAGGAAGGTGGCTCAGCCTGTGAGAAAAGAGGACTCAGGAAGGACTTCCAGTAAGAAGTCAGGAAAGGTCAGTAAGACAGCTCCCTCCAGACAGAACTAAATATGGGCGTGCTGGGTATTTAGGTCACAGAAAAGGAAAGTGCTCAGCGCCATCCATCAAAGCAGAAGTGTTGTGATCTAACATCACTCTTATTCTACAGAGGTGCCTACAGTGTCAGTGACCTGCTTCCACCCTGACCTGAGTCAGATTCCTTCTGTTATCTGAGCTTCTTTTTCTGCCATAGTCATACATGGAGTTGAGCTCTGTGGGGGAAGAGGGGTTAGCTTGGATGTTGACAGCCATTGCAAATAAACATTCACATTCCAAGCAGAGGGGATGAGTCTAAGAATGTTTAGAGACCATCTTCATGTTTATAGCTTCACTTTCAAGCTAGATTGAGCACTTGGTCCTCCTACGACTAAAGCTCTGTTGAGGGACTAGAGAGGTAGGACAGTGGTAGAGAATTGCATGAACACAAGATGGAGTCCCTGTGGTATTAAATTAATAATAATACAAAGGACACAAAGTTAGAGAGAGAGGGAGAGAAGGGCAGATCTGGAAGAAATTAAAGGGAAGGGTGGGGGTAAATATCATCAAAATACATTGTGTGAAATTCTCAAAGAATTAAAAAATATTTTTAAAGACTCAAGGTTGTTTTATAATCTTGCATACACAAAATCACAGCCATTGCTCAGTATCAAACTAAACTCTCTTTACTTCCTTTGATGCAGATAAACCTGTCTCCAGATACAGCAAAGAAGTGTTTTTGCTCACAGCACAGTGTTCTGTCTTTCCAGGCATCCTATAAGCCACTGTTGAAGCAGGTTGTGGAGGAAATCTTTAATCCGGAGAAGCCAGATCCCATTGACATTGAACATACGTCCTCAGGCCTCACTGATCTCCTTAAAACTGGATTCAGCATGTTCATGAAGGTAAGGAGCCATGGAGGGGTCATCCTCAGTGTCACAATGTCCCCTTTGCTGAGCATGGGAATACTGGCACACAGTTAGCCCTGCCCAGTACCAGGAAGACAGTGGTCTTCCACAATCAGGGCAATCCTCATTGACCATTTGATGTGTGCAGAGTGAGTCACAGCCTCCAACAGCTTCTTTGGACCTGAGTCTTATCGTCTTTCCTCAACAACACATATAGCCTTGGTGGGACCACAGGGCATCCTCAAGAACACCACTGGAAATCTTTTACACTCATGATCCATTTGTTACCAACAGGAGTATATATACTACTGTTTACCGGATTTAGTGGTGTTCTTTGCTCTTGGTTCTAGTACTTACTCTGTAAGATGATGAACAACTCTGCATACTCCTATGACTAATATCACCCCAAGACTCATTAGTGATGATACTTGTTATGGTCCAGCAGACTCTGTGAATTTCTCTGGCTCGTGTCTGGGGTGGGTCAGAATGACTGAGCAGCCCTTGGAGTAGGGAAGAAAGGAGGAGAGAACACACAGATGGGATCTATTTATAAGCCACTGTAAAGTTTCTAAATTTAAAAGGATCTAAACAAGATTGCAAACTGACCTCCCAGGCTATGCCCGAATTTCAGCAGTAATAACTCTTGGACATAACAGAATGTTTTGCCAGCTTCAAAGAGTCTTTGAAATCATGAATTAATCTGCAATTTAAAAAAAATGCAGCCTTTTGGAGTTCAATAAAAGCATATTCCAGGAAAACTGGTCCATTCCAAACAGCAGAGAGGACAGAAGCCAGACATCAGACTGGAAACCAAGCAGTAGATTGGCTGGAGTGGCCTTCCCCCTTTGTTTGGCTCTTCCTAAGTACCAGAAGCTTCTGACACAATGCTGGCTGCTCATTTTCTTTCTTTTTTCCTTAATAAAGCAATGCAGCTCAACTTCTTAAAAGTGTCCAGGGCTCCTGTGCTGAGTCTAAGCCCAGAGTTGTTGGTCCACTGTCTGCTCATCTGTCCTGAGTAACTCTTCCTGGTAGCCATTAGCTTAAAAAAAAAAAAAAAAAAAGCAAAGATTGAAGGAAGGAAGGAGGGAAAGGAAAGGAAGAGAAGAGAAAACTAAAAACAGCAGTAACTTCTGGAATAGCCAATAGCCAAGGTTTCATGGTCCCAACCCTCTGCACGTAAGTGCCTCCTCTACAAGCTTGGGCATCTGGTGGTGGCCATGGACTGTAGCAAGATGTTAGTTGTGAGTTGATTCCCCAAGTGCATTTGCTGTCACTGTCCCATGAGTCAAGAGTTGTCACACTTGAAAGTTCCCCTGTAAGCTCTGTGGAGTTTTTTTCTCCCTCTTGTCCTGTGCTCAGCTACCCCGCCATCCCTATGTGGCCTTGGGAAATGAATATTCAGCCCCATTGTTGTAACTCCTGAAGAAAGCGTTCAGCAGCAAGCTGATTTCAGAGGGAACGCTCCCAGGAGTAGATTAAGGAGGAAAATTTGTGTTCTCCCAGCTGCTATAACCTCTCAAAAAGCCATGTTAAGAAAGAGGCCAGACTAGACAGAAGCACGTCCATTCTACCCCAATGCCTGTGGACAGGGAAGGAGGTAGAGTACAGAGAGACTCATGGAGGTGTGAACAGTGCCCAGGCTCCCACACACAGGGATAATGACAACCCATGTGGACCAGAGCATTTCCGTCCACCCTCCTCTCCATCCTCATGACAACCTTAACAGGTAGATCCTATCCTTATCCTTCTTTTGCCCAATGAGGAAACTGAGGCCCCACATGGCTAAGCAGTGAATGCAAATTTCCAAAAGCCTGGATTTCGTCTCTTTCTCTCCTGTTCTCATGTGATTTCCAAAGAGTACACAGTAAATGGCAGCTCTGGGGTGTGTCCTCTAGTCCTGCCCACTCCAGAGCACTTGCCTGTCACAGCAGTCCCTGCCCTATAGCATGGCTACTGTTGTGCAAACGGGAACATTCTCAAAATTGACCTTGAGCTGGAAGGGAAATACTGGTCTGTCCCTGGTCAGTCCTTTCTCTGCACTCAGAGGCATTTCCTGGTGGACTTGGGGTGAGCAGAGGCAGTCTACCCATGATGCAGAAAATGGACAATGAAAGTAGATCGGAGAGCTGACAAGAAATGCATGGAGAGACAGGGCCCACAGTCATACCACAGGAAGCATGGCATGAGTCTCATAGCATGTGGTAGAAAGAATGCAGGAAAGGGTGATCCTGGCCTGTGTATCTCCCTCAGGGCTCTCTTTTGTACATGCTCCGGGGCTGTATTTATAAATTGGTTTGTAATTATGTGTCTTAGTTGCCTTTCTCCAAGCTGATGTCTTTCAGAGTAATGTTTTTCTAAATATACCACATAACCCATTGTACGTGGGTGGCAGGTTAAGATGGTTTGCGTGGCTGGAGTGAGCACTGCATGGGGATGGACTAGACCAGAACTCATTACACCTAGTTAGGTCAAACAGCCCAGCCTTGCCTCCTACGTCTACACATGCATGACTTGGACATTTTTCTCAGTTCAGAGCTGACTGGGAAGACTGTGAAAACCATGGCTAGAGCCTGGATGGATGGCTGGTCTAGGTTTTTATCTTCTGGATGCTCAGCACTAGGCATTCTGCATACAGCAGGTACTCACTAATGGGGAAGGGTCAGAGAAGATGGATTACAGAGTCCATGTAGCGTAGCTTGAAGCCATTGGTTTCTCTTTCCAACTACAAAAGTCTTTCTGAGTGTAGCGAACGCCTTCCAAGACTCTCAGTGAATACCTGAAACCACAGGTATAAGCCCTCTGGACACGCAATGCAGTGCCCTTTGTCACTAAGCCAATGGTGTGTGTTGTGGTCATAGTGTGTGCAGTTTGCAAGTGTGACAATGAAACTAGCACCTTCTTTTTCCTCCTTCACACTTGCAGTGGTTGAAGGCTTGTTCTTAACACGCATCTTAGCAACCTCCACAGACAATTATCTATTTCCTCATCAAGTCAAGAACTTTCATCTTCCCACTAAAGTACTTTCCAGCTTTTCTTTGGCTTATCAGATTGGCCAGCACCCTGCTTTTGGGACATAATTTGCACTTTGGAGCCATAGTCAGGTAAATTAGGGGGTGCTTAAACACAATGCTTTGATGCTGGCGATGTTGGTTGATAACCCAGGTGGCTTTTTGGTCACTAAGGAAGGAGTACATGTGCAGTATGGGCACTCTGGACAAAGGGATGTCTCTTGGTCACTAAGGAAGGGGTACATGTGCAGTATGGGCACTCTGGACAAAGGGATGTCTCTTGGTCACTAAGGAAGGGGTACATGTGCAGTATGGGCACTCTGGACAAAGGGATGCTTCATGTCCAGGCTGGAGAGAGCAGGGCAAGATTTCATCATGTGTCTCAGAATCATTTGCAACATAAAATTTAAGAGATTGATTTCTAGAAGTTTCTTTTTGTACTATAAATAACTGAAAATGTGGAACATAAAACCTCGGATAAGGAAAACTGCTGCCTGGCCCTTAAGCCTGAAGCTTCATCCAAAATTTTCTTGAGTGAGTGGTACTATCAGCCAACTCCAGTGAGCCTCATCAGCTGTCCTTGCCCTCCTGTCCAGCAGCTGCTGAGCAGGTAACGCCAGCTGTGCATCTACTTCACTGGGTTGGAAGTCTACCTCTACTCCGTCATTATCCCACAGCACGGCACTGAAGTCTGCTTCTCCTGGTGCTTCGCCTCCCTGAGAGCAGGGCAGACACAAAGGCGCTGATGCTGTAGAGTGGAAGAACTCCCCTACAGAGTGGTAGATAAGGGGAGCAGATGCTGGGGAGGCTTGGGGTCTCTTCTCCACATCGCATTTATTCTGTAGTTTGATTTGTAGTTGAATAATAGGTAGCTCTCTCATCTGTATCCCCCCACACACACACACCCATCTAGAACATGCTCTGGGAACTTCCTTCCAGGGTCTGTCTGCAATGGAGGCGGTAGAGACCAGAGCCACACACCTCCAGCCAGGCTGTATGAGCATCACTCAGCCTCTCTGTGCCTCCGTTCTCTCATATGTAAAATGGGATGGCAGTAGAGCTGTTGTGAGATACGTAATAACATGTTTGGCACTCAGCACCAGGGCTGTCTGTAGTCAGTGCTGCTTCTTAAGATTCTGTGGTCCCTGCCAAGCTGTATCTTTGAAGAAAGAACCATGTTGGCTATCTTTATACCCTATACACAGCCAGTGTTTGAGGTGCACACAGGTAAGGCAGAAAGATTATGAGTTTGAGGCTATCCTGGGCTATTAGCAAGAACCTCTTTGAGAGAGAGGGGGAAGGAAGAGGTCAGGCATGGTGGTATATGCCTGTAATCCTAGCATTCAGGAGATAAAGGTGAGAGGATTGTATGTTCAAAGTCAACCTGGATTGCATAGTGAGCTGCAGGCCAAACTGGCTGCACAGTAAGACCCTGTCTCAAAAAACTCAAATAGCAAAAGAAAGTTGGAGGGGAAAAGAAGAAAGGATAGAGAACCTGCTTTTCAATGAAAACAAAGAAGAGACTACACACACTGTCCACACAAAAGTCTCAGCATTGTAAATCCCTAGTAGTTCCCACTTGCCAGAAGACAAGCAGTTGGGTGACCTTGTGGCATGTCCCTGGAGCCATGTTCATGGGTTGTGATGCTCTTTTCCAGACCATGTCTCTCTCCACTGTGAGCCCAATTCACTGATCTCCACAGTCTTAGTAACACGAGCAGACTGTGGGGGGCGGGGGGGGAGCAAAACATGCATGCCTTGGCCACCCCGAACACTGAGGCTGGACCCAGGATGACTCAGGTCCTGACTGTCCTGATGCCCTTCTACACCATCACCACATTCTGTGAAGATCTGCTGCCACCTCAGTGCTGTGACAAGTGCTAGCCCCGCTGCAGACACTTGGACGTGGCCCCCTAACTCAGTTTTACTTGTGTCCACACATTTCTGTAGGCCAAAACACTTAAGAAAAAGTGGTGTGCATCTGTCTCTGCCAGACAAACTCTCCATGGGTAGGAAGTCCTGGCAGCAGGATCTTGCCTCCATGGAATCAGACGTTCACTTGTGTCATAGTGTGGGCAGTTAAAGTACTTTCTTTGAATGGCTCTGCTCTTAAATCGGGTGCTGCAGAAATCTCTCATTCCCACTGGTTCTGGTTATTGAGTACCAAATAAGCAGTCATCCTGAACCCCATTCATTCTGCTCAGAAGGTTGTACCCCGGGAAGAGCTTCACAGGACAGGATCTGCCTCCCAGAGGCTCTCCCACATAGTCAGTGAGCCAAAGCTGAGTGTCTAGTGGGAACTCCGAAGGCCCTGTGGTCCAGGACCTCAGCACCTCTGCATGGTGTCAGTGCTCTAAAAGGGACAGCCAGGGGAAAGACTTTGGGTGTCATGGCCTGAACGTCAGCTGACATCACTTGCACAGCATTCCACATGTGAAGGCAGTCCGCCTTAAGGAAATAAAACTTGCATTCTTCCTCTTGAAAAGGAGTCAAGAGCCAGAAGGGCAGGAAGTATTGTCATGGCCACTTTTGAAAAATACAATCTATATGCGGGTAAATCTACCTTGTCTGGCTGTCCAGGGCAGTAAAGGCAGCGCCTACTGATCCTACATGTCCATCCTTCTTGGAAGACATTGAAATCATTCACACTTCTGACCTGACTTCAAAATCAGTGCTACCAGAATGGCTATACTGAAATAAATAAATGCCACTTGCTATTTGTCCATTTTTTAAACAGTCTATTAAAGAGCAATTTCCTGGATGAGAAGCTTAGGAGAGCAAGTGTCCCTATCATCTAAGGAAGAGTTACAAGTCAGCCTGATCACTTCTCAGCCAGTAGAAGGACTTGTAAGGCTGTCATCCTCCAGGGACGTACACGCCAGTGAGGGTGATCCACTGAGCTGGGAGGACCAACATGGGCTGAAGCTGCCATGGAAAAGCCCAGTTCCCTAATAGACTCCCACATAGAGCACCTTGAGGTCCTCTGAGTAAAGCTTGATCTTGACCTAATGAATCAATCAAAACATACTTTCCCCTCTCCGTGGAATGGGAATTTAATTTAAAACTCGCATGTCTAATAGGCAGCCCTTTGAAAGTGCATTTCTGAAATCTGTGGCTTGGATTTCAGTTTCCCGAGAGTAATATACTTAATATCTATTCCATGTGTTTGAACCTCGGTTTGTTTTGACTAAAGGACAGGATCTGTCAAGATGTTTTCTCTGCTAGAATTGGTGTAAAGAAGGTGGGCTTTATCTAATGAGATGGTAAAGTCACAGCTACTTAATCAAAGGAAGGCTAATTTATTTTAAGGACCAGAGGATGTCCAGAGACCCCAAAAACAGCAATGCAGAAGGATTAGACCAAGAACTGGAAGGCCTGTCTGGAAGGAGAGCAGTCCTTGAGACTCACTGTGTTCTGCAGAAGAAGCTAAATGATGTCCAGAGTAGTATAGATGCTCAGCTGGTAGGTGAACACATGGGTGAGTGTCCAGACATACCTTTTGGTTCTCCTCGATAGCCAAGTGTCCACAGAGCCTCATCTGCCTTAGAATGACTGGATTACCAGAGGCCCAGTTGGGCTCAGGACCTCATTCCATGACCCAAAAACCATGTTTGGACAGCAGGATCACACTATAACCACATGGCTGCCAGCAGCCCACTCTGAGCTGAGAGCAGATGATTGGATTATAGATAAAACAATCACCCAAAGGAAGCTTTGTGAAGGGGGTGGGGGCAAATGCTGGGCTTCATGTGAGGGACGATGTCAGATCCTTCAGCTGTGAGAGCTGAGCATACCTAAGAGGTCATCTAGACCTACTCCTTATTACTCATATAAGGAAAACAAGATTCGGAGAGAGAAACTGTTGGATGGGGTCCACTGTACTTAATGGCATTTCTGATTAGATGAAACTGTGTCAGCACTGAGTTTCTTGGTTAAATAAGTACAAGTTGTGTGGTTCCTCTTTGCAACCATTTATAACCACTGTTTAAATTCTCCTAAATTATGGTGCATGCTATGAGGTAAGGTTTGATTTCTATCTCACATTAGCAAAATCTATTCCAAGAGTTCTATGAAGTGGACTTTGGCATGAATTATTTAGCAAAAGCTGGACTGTGGCAGTCTTCATACTTTGTCTGACAGGGAGCAGTGACTGTTGTGGGTAAGGGAGACATACATGGACTAGACACCTGCCTGTCATAGCAGAGTTTGCCTCATGTGGGTCTCAGTATGTTGAGGAAAACTGCAAGGAAGAAAGAGAAGTGATGTGAGGAATTCTGCCGGAGTCAGAGGGCGTTAGGGACTGACAGACCAGCAGGAGTCAGGCCCAAAGTGCTGAGATGTCATCCCAGATGGCTGGAGAGGAAGAGAACACAGTGACAGAGGTAAACAGAAGCTGGAGCTAGATCAACAGGAGTTGGAAATGTGGATTTTTACCAAATTTTACCAAAAACAAAAAGTTACCTTTGCTAGTTAGTTGTTGTCAAATCACACAAACTGAGACTCTTGGGAAGAAGGAGCCTCAGTTTAAGAATTGTCCCTATCAGATTGGCAATTACTTATGTGTGAGGGCCCCAGCCCACTGCAGGGGGTACCATCCATAGGCAGATGGTTCTGGTTGGCTGAGATCGAAATCGAGAAAACAATAGAAAACAAACCGGTAAACAGCTTTCCTCTGTGGTTTCCATCTCTGCTCCTGCCCTGACTTCCCTGAGTGACGGACTGTGATTAGGACTTCTAAGCTACCCAAACCCTTTCCTCCCCAATTTGCTTTTGGTCAATGTTTTATGACAGCAACAGACAGCGATCTAGAAGAGTACCATTGTGTGATGTTTGGGACTGTGTAACACATTCCTATGTGCTCTGTAAGACTTGCCCTGGAAGCACTGGGTGAGGGAACCAGGGTGAGCTGGAAACTAGGCGAGACAAGAAAGGGAAAAGATGGGGCTCTGAATTAAGGAGGGCTGAGGGAAGGGGGGACCAGGAAGAGTCACTGGCTTCCACCAGGGTGGGTACTGGTTGCATAGCCAGTAAGCAGTTGTCCAGGTCTCTTGTGTGTTCTGGGTACCTAGGTGGATGGGTTGATGTTGTCCTGATTGAGCAACAGGAATGGAGAAAAGGGTGACCTGCTTTGGGGGCTTGTTAAGTCTAGGGGCTGGTGAGAGACCTCTGTAGCCCAGCAGCCTGGGCCAACAGGACAAGCCAGAGCCACTGGCCATGGAGTGTAGGTAGGGATAGGGTCACCAGGCAAGTGTCAAGAGAAGAGAAAGGTCCAGAGGCCAGAGCATGCAGGGACACTGAGGTGACAAGAAAATCACAGAAGAGCCCAGGAGGAAAGGGAAGTTGGAGGTTTAGAAAGTCAAGGGCAGGGGGAAGTTTGAGGAAAGAGGAGGCCATGACTGCCTTGACTGCCGAGATACAGCATGGATCTCAACAATCCAATGGCTCTGGCTGCCGGGCACCCCTGCACAGTGCGACAGAGTCCTATGAGGACCGAGTAATTGGCTCTTGTTTCTAGAGATCAGCACGCAGTTTCAAACGGTGACTGTGAAAATGCTTTAGTTTGAAGCGCTCGCTCGTTTATAGACGGCAGCGTGTAGATTTCAAGGTAGAACGCTTCCCTCCAGCTCCTCAGCAAGGCAGAGCCAGGTTTCAGTCTAACCCCAATGCAGTGCTTAGACCTGAGTGTCCTCAAGGATCCTCAGCATCTGTCTCTCTCTGCAGATGGCCCCTTACCTAGTCAGAGAGTTCAGGAATGGCCTGGGACAATGCTTGGCCCCCTCTACTGGTTGTCTTTCCTCCTTCCTGTCTTCCTCCCTCCTTCCCTCTCCCTCCCCCTCCCCTCCTTTCCTCGGCACTCTCTCATGGGCACTGTCCTCCGCTGTGTGCAGCAGGGACCCCCCCACCCCCCCCCCACCCCCCCCCCGCTGCTCTGGGCACTGCTGAGTCCCACCACTTTGAGCAGTGCCTCCCACGCCCACGGTAGCTGTTCAATAAACACGTGAATGGATGACAGGAAAGTCAGAAGGTAGCAGTGGTGATGCTGTGAATGACTCCTGGCGGCCATTCAGAGTCAGCAAGGGTCTCTTCAGGGCCTGCTCTCTCTAACTCCAAGAGGCTCGCTGCCTCTGTAAGGCACGGATCCACTAATGGAGAATAGGGAACTGGTCTTACCCATTCTGAGGATGAGAGAGTCACAGATGGAGAGAAACTTCGTAAAGGAGCAATATGCAGAGGGGACTCAGCAGCAAGATTCCCAGAATTCCTGAGAAGTTCCAAACACTGGGAGTGGCAGTTTCCCTCCTTGACATTTCTTGCATGGAAGCCAATCCGGACCTCAGGACCTCAGAGTGCTCCCAGAGCCCACCCCTGCAGAGGCCCCATAGACCACACTGAAAAGCTGGGTTTGGGGGGGTGCTGGGAGCAGGGAACCATCTTCTCTCACCAGAGCCCATGTCCTCAAATCCCAGCCCTTGGCGGCTCAAGTGACAGAGAGCAGAGACTCCACCTGATTTTTAAACCTTGCATGTGCAGTGACCGATGCTGTGTCACACTTTCCTCTTCAGATTGTCACCCCACAGACTAACACAGAGACAGGGCGCAGTCATGTACCCCTGCTTAGGAGGAATGCGGGATTGGGTTGGGAACAGCCCCTCTTCCCAGCAGCCTGCTAGCCTGACACGCTCTGAAGAGAAAGTTTGGTATCAACACACAAATCTAAACTGAAATCAAACTAGCAAACACCAGCATGAATTAATTGGACCCATGCATTTGTGCCTAGACCAACACTCCCCATCCCTTACCCCCAGGGGCTGCTCTCTGTTGTCACTGTGTCTCATTTTCTACCCCCTTTGCATCTTCTGCTGGGTCCCTCCAAGATTCTCAGCATGCACTTCAGATTCCAAACTCTTATGGAAAGCATATGTCTCGAGGAACATGCTGTGCCATGCTAAAGTTCCAGGGCCCGTTGTATTTCCGTCCCAGGATTAATAACAACAGTTGTTTGTGGGGCTGGGAGGTCTCTCGGGGTCTGGTTACTCAGAAGGCAATGGTTCTGAGACATGTCTAAGCAGAGGCCATTACAGAAAACTGCAACCCCTCAAAATGCAGAGAACAAGTAACCACGCAGCGCCCTGCCCCAACTGGTGCATCTACAACACAGCCCCTCCTCCTGAGGCTAGGGAAGGCGGGGTGGAAAGATCACAAGAGCCAAAGGGACCAGCAGTCAGAAATGTCACCAAGTCTCATCAGCATGCCTGCCTACACAGCATGGCACTGTCTTAGGGTTCTGTTGCTGGGAAGAGACACCATGCCGCAGCAACTCTTATAAGGAAGCATTTAACTGGCTGCTATCTGACCTGATGTTGTTCTGTTTTGCAGGTGAGCCGGCCCCATCCCAGTGACCATCCCCTCTTGATTCTCTTTGTGGTGGGCGGCGTCACAGTCTCTGAAGCCAAAATGGTCAAAGACCTTGTAGCATCTCTGAAGCCGGGAACCCAGGTACTGCATTGTGGCTGGCATAGGAAGGAGTCCAGGGGCAGCAATGGGAAGGGTGGCGGTGGGGGCTTCGTGGTTCCTCTGGCTTGCTTGCTTTTCTGTCCTCTCCTCCTCCCCACATCCTGTTACCTACCATGTTCTCCTTCTGGCTCCTTCCCCAAAGCCATCCTCCTGGCCAGACCAAGCCCACCCACATCTCCCCAGAGGGCTTTTTGTTTTGTTTTGTTTTTCTTTATGGTTTAGGACCTACCACTTTGGCAAAGTCCATTATAACTGGTTACCTTCTCACACCAAGCAAAGGGATCCCTGTTGTTTGCATAATAAATGGTGGCAGCTGAAAGCAGGGCAAGGCTGTCAAAACCATGTGACCTCCAGTCCCCAGCATCCTCCAGCCCCCAGCATCCTCCAGCCCCCAGCATCCCATGTCCTCCCGCTAGCCCCACCTGCTACAAATTCTACAATTCTACAGCCTCCCAAAACAGAGCCTCCAGCTGAGGTCAAGAATTGAATTGAATGAGCCTGTGGAGACATTATACTTCCAAATTATGATGCTGAGGGACTCCAGAGACCTCATCCTGTCTGTGGTAGTCAGGGGGAAAGAGTGCCATCAAGAGGTCCAAGATGTCATCAAGACACTAGCTAATACTGTCCCCACAGCTTCACAGGAAACAGCTGGGGGACAGTAGCATTGTAGCCCAGGCCTGCCTACCTGGGCGGTGATGTGGCTTCCTGCTGATTCCACAAGCTCTCTGTATCCACACAGCCAGCATTCTCTCCTCCTGTGACATTCTGCCAGCTGCTCCAGAATCTTCCTGAGTCTGTGCTGGCATCCTAATCCACACCGTGCAGTAAAGTTCTTGCCTGTTCCCTGACTACTCCATATTTGCCAACATAGTCTCTGCCACTGCTCGGCCTAGGCTTGAGCATGTGGCAGGAGCTTGGTAAGCCTGGGTTTTAGTACATATATTGAATCCAAAAGAATTCGCTAGAAACAGTCTGTGGTGTTGAGTGCCTGAGCCTACTGGTGAAATCAAGAAGGCCCAATCTCTCTTTATATACCAACTCACAACTAGGAAAGAGAAGATGGGTGTTTAGGGACAGGCTCAGGTCTGGGAACAGCCAGTCATGTGGCCCTTCTACTATTATCATCTATTATCATCAGAGCTGGTGAATTTCTGGAAAACTAATCATCCTAGCCTCATTTTGTACCCCTATGCCAGCAGAGTTAGGAATCTGTTTAATGAGGCCTTTTTTCCCCCAAATAAGTAAGTACCTTTCTGCTGTCCCTAACATGGGAAACACATTCCTAATTCCTTAGAACAACTGTGCACTGAGACAGCCTGCCAGACACTCTAATCCCTTCTCTAAAAGGATAGAGTGCAGATGCCTTCAAAGTCTGGTGACAGTATGGAGGCAAAAGCCAGAATCAGCAGTGGCTTTTCCCGTCTGGCCCTGTACCCATTCATCTGCAGACAGAGCATCTCAGAGTGTTGGAGGCTTAAGGAACAGGCTTGACCACTCCTTGTCCTTTGTGTGAAAACTCCCTGAGGCATTATCAGGCCTAAGAAGATTCTCTCAGCAGCAGGGAAAAGCTGGGACGGCTACTCACCACAATGCCTTTGGTCTCTAAGCTTGTGGAGGCAGGGAGATTGCCTGAGTGATGCTAGAATGACATTCACTGGAGTCTTCCCCTTCACCTGGCAGGTAGTAGTCACACTAGCCAACAGCTAATGGAAAGCTCAGCCTTCCGATTTTAGAAACACCCTGGGATTCAGGTCTTGCTGTGTGAGCTGTATTCAGATGGTATGTGCATCAGTTCTGTTCTCTGCTTGTGTTCACACTGCTGTTGGGTATGTGTGAAGCCCGCTGAAGGGGCAGATTCCAAAGAAGCAATGTACCAGGAGGCTGTCAAAGGCACTGCTGACATGACCATATGTGAGCAGTATCCATCCACACAATGAAAGAAAGCCTTTACCATCCCACCCAGGGACGGTTGATAAGAGAAAATACTAAGTCTTTCCTTGACTTGACTAAGGAGGGGAACTCTCCCAACCCAACCCAAACAGGTGCAAGACCAAGTCAAGAGTCTCCTTAGGTTCCGTTCCTCAAAGCGTGTGTGCTGGGTACCAGCGCTGTCTCCTCACTCTGCTATGTGGCATGGGGCCCTGTGGCCAGATGCTGCTCCGGCCAGCTGAACTCTGTTGCTGTTGAATGGTGGCTCTGAGGCCCACAGAAGCCTGTGATTGTAAGAAGACAGTAATAGGGAGGTATCCTCACCAAAAACAGCCAGGCCAGGAAAAGAAAGAAAGGCCAAGCGTGCAAGCTACCTGGCTCTCATCCGCTTTTCATCCATGGGTGTGGACACCATGCCTTCACACACTTCCACATGTCTGAAGCACAGTGAGAATCACAAGCATTTAAAAACAAAAACTAAATCCAGAAATCTAGCCCTACACAATTCTGCATACATCTTTAGGGGCTCAGGGTAACCTAGGTACCAACCTGCTCCAAATCATTATCAAATTGACAGGGAACCCCAAGGATGCTGAGATCCATGACATTAGCAAAAACACCCACACCAGAAGGGATGAAGCACAAAGGGGTCTGGACTGCACGGTGCAAGCTCTGCAGGAGAGCTGACCCCCAGCACCGACATCTGGGACCAGGTGGACAGCAGGTCGGACGGTCATAGGCCTTCTGAAAAGGATAGCTGTCTCCCTGGATTAACCACTGAACATTTTAGGTTTTGGCCCCAGTAGGTGGATGTGTAACCATGTGTGCAGTATAGCACGGGTACAAGCAGGGTTAGATCACACCTCCAATATCTGTGTGCCAAAACCATTGCTTCTGCTGGATGGATGAAGGGTCACATGGGCAGCTGTGCCGTGTGGTCACTTGGGGAGGGTCAAGGGGTAGGGAGTTGGGCTTAGAAGAAAGGGAAAGAAAAAAATACTGCCTGCTCCTTTTGATTCTCAGTATTAGAAAATAGGGCGCTCTGATACCCAAATCCTAGGTTTTACTGCCGTGTCTGCATTCAGCAGACACAGAACAGAAAGGTGTTGGCATCTGCAAATCATAGTGTGGCTGGAGAAGAGGGATACCAGCCAGCAGGCCTCCCAGGGCTGGGCCTCCCCAACTGAGTGCAGCACATACCAAGCAGAGGGCTGCTGGAAGGACTTGGCGCCTTGGCTCTGGGGACACTGAGGTTGTCACATGCTGTCTCACTGTCAGCCAGCATGTGAGTAAGCTCCATCTCCGGACAGTCTGTGGTAGACCCTCCACTGTCAGCCATGCTTGATAATGTCCCATCACAGTTGCTTGGGGCTCTGCTGGGACTCTTCATAGACCAATGATGTGTCTCTGCTAAATGCTGCTTCTCTGTTAGACTGTGAGATCTATGGACAGTCAGCCATGACTCTTTCTGCATGGGTGGTGCTTGTAGGAGGTGTTGTGGTCAGTGGCAGTGCACAATGCAGGTGAAGGTGTCCCAGGCTGCACCTTGGGTCCTGGTGAAGAAGTTCTCACTTCTGAGTGCCACACATGGCAGATGACAGATGGAGATGGGGCAGTCGAGAGCTGAGGAGTCAGAGTGGAACACTGTTCAAATTTGAATGATATCAGGCCTGAGCTAAGAATTAAGAGGAGAGAAGGAGAGCTGGAGAAAGAGGACCAGAAATGTAGAGAACAAGAACCCTTTGTGGGCTAGGAGCGGGGTGGTCCCTGGAGTTTGCCTGTTGCCCAGGTCTCCTGTGAAAGGCCAGCTCTCTGGAAGGTATTCTCCAACGTCAAATCAATGGCTGTATTTAAACATTTACATTTCATCTCATAGGCCAGTTTCAAACCCTTCTCTGCTTTTTTTTTTTTTTCCTCCCATTTGGAGCCAAGTTTTCAGAATGACAATTAGCCAAACAATGCAGTCACAG
Source organism: Onychomys torridus (assembly GCF_903995425.1). Classification (NCBI taxonomy): domain Eukaryota; kingdom Metazoa; phylum Chordata; class Mammalia; order Rodentia; family Cricetidae; genus Onychomys; species Onychomys torridus. The sequence goes on from NC_050452.1 coordinate 36,192,624, forward strand.
TCTTGTTTGCATCAACTTAGAAAAAAACAAAACAGAAAATACTCTAACGCAGTCTAATGTCAAACATGCCAAGGATGTAAAAAGTGCTGCTCGTGGGCTAGAACGATGTCCCAGCAGTTAAGAGCACTTGTTGCTCTTGCAGAGGACACCAATTCAATGCCCAGCACTCTCATGGCAGCTCACAACCATCCGTCAGTCCAGCTCCAGGGGACCTGACACTCTCGCCTGGCCTCCAAGGGCACCAGGTGTACATGTGGCACACACATATACATGCAGGCAAAACACTCATACACATGAAATGAAAAACACTCTAGATGTTTAAGAATGGTAACCTGGTTGGTTGGGTGTAAACCCTGGTGGTATGACCTGATCTGGTTTTAACCAGCAGCCTCAGACAGTAGGTTTCTCTGAACTGATAGGGTAAATGTACGCAGTCATTTGTCTGTCCCTCCTGAGGCCTTCCTCGTGAAAAGCTTCCGGCTGTCCAGGGCTGAAGCCCTTGCCTCCTTCACTGTGTGCCTTTTCTGCCCAGTCAGTTCTTTTACTCAGTTATTTGTGAACTCACTGCTGCAGGCCCTGCTGCGTACCAGGCACTGTGCTAAAGAAACAATGGGAGATGTCAGTGAGACAAACAAGACAAACAACCACAGGACATCCTCAGGCTGGAGGGTGGGAGGGTGGTCCAGGAAGGCTTGCTGGAGGCGGAGACATCTTAGCAGATTGAAAGGCCACAGAAAGAGTACAGAACACTGCCCAGATAAAGGAACATCTCTGAAGAGCCCATTGTGAAGCTGCAGATACTTGAGGGTAGCTGACACGTGGGACTGACCATACAAAGCGATGGAGGAAAGAACTGTTGAGAAGCCCCAGGAAGCAGACTCCGAGGCCTGGGATGCTGTCCTGGGGGCTGGTCTTATCAATCCTGGTGAGAAGAGAGTAAGGGTTTGAATCCACTAAGTAACAGATTTACCCCGAAAGAGCACTCTGGTGACCTCCTCTCCCCTCCACCACTTAAGGGCTACAGCAAGGAGGGAAGGCAGCGGCCGCCTTGTTGTCAGTGTTCTGCACAAGGTTCATCCAGGGCAGGCAGTGTCGTCATGCCTTAGAGATGAAAAAAGTGGGACTCGGGGAATTAAGCAACTGCTCCAGGGTAGGCACCTTAGCTGGGGTCCAGCTGGACACGCCTGAGCCTGTGCTCGCCCCCGTCACAACGCTCTGGAAGAGTCCTTGGGCTCAGCCCTGCTCTCTCCCTTCCTCACAGGCCCCCTAACCTACTTCACAAACTGCTTCTGTTTCCTATCGTTTGTTTCCACCTGATGCAGAGCAGGCCCCAGACGCCCTCAGCTGTGGCGTTCAACAGGCTGTCACCTCATGGGCCTGCTTGTTTGGATGAGAGGAGCCTCTCTGTGTTCGCACTCAGAGCAAACCGCTCCAGAATCTGTCAGCCATGGCTGTGAGCCCAGCACAGCCTGAGTGGGACAAGTTCTTCAGGCGCCATTTGCTGATCTCAGTGTTGACATCAACTGAGTTTGTAGCCAGCCCCACTCCCAAGTTCTTCCAAGCTGACAACAAGACCCGATCTTCTTTGGAGCCCTTAACATCAGCTGGAGAGGAATCCACTAGCATTAGACCAGGTTGAGGACTATGCAGGGCTGCAGTATGACAGGGACTGGCAAGTCATGGGGATGGAGTATATTAACCACTGCTGGTCTCTTCTGCTTCACAGGGGTCTGTAGCCAGAGGCTAGGGAAAGAGTATGTGTGTGTGTGTGTGTGTGTGTGTGTGTGTGTGTGTGTGTGTGTGTGTACACAAGCATGTAGAAGCCATAGGACAAACTCAGCTGTTATTCCTCAGGACCTGTCTACCTTGTTTTTTAAGATAAGTTCTCTCTACTAAACTGGAGCTCATCAAGTAGGCCCTCTGGCCAGGGAACCCCAAGAACCTGTCTGCCTCTGCGTTACGAGTCCCAGGATTACAGAAGCACACCACCACACCCAGAGTTCTCTTACAGATTCTGGGAGTTGCACACATGTCCTCATGCTTGCACTTTGCCCACTGAACTGTCTCCTCAGCCCTATGTATACATTTTAAAGTGGGCTTCCTAATGATGGTTTACAAATCCTGTAACGGTCCCCTAAAACTATATGAACCTGTATGTGTTTTTCTAGAAAATTCTGTGCTTTCAAATGATTCGGAAGGAGATCTGCAAACCCATCACAGAATCACAGGAGTTGAGCACTTCCTGGGCTCTCAGCAGAGGAACTTACATAACCCAGGAGACGTGCTGCAAGCCTGGGTGTTCCTTTCTTTCTGGGATAGATGAGGAGGGAGAGGCAGGCTCCAAGTAAAATGACTTTCCATAGAGAAGCCAGCCAACCAGCGGGGAGCTGAGCTCTCCCCAGCCTCTGCTGGCAGCTCTGGCCTGGGAGCCCCCTTGCCATACGCCTACTTGGTTAGGTACAGCACACAAGTTTGGGTGGTGAAAACATGCTGATGGTCACCACTGTCCTCAAGCCCTCTTTGCATAGATTTCAGGGGGAATAAGAAATTCGGGTTTCAGTGGGTTTTTCCCCCTGCCAAAAATATGGGTTGTCTAGCATTAGCCATGTATTTCTTGAGATAACTGTCTTCCAAGAACAGTGCTTCAAAGGCAGTGCTCTGGGAGAAGAAAGGGGACTCTTTGACAAGGTCGTTTAAAAAAAAAGTTATTTTCAAGAAGAAAAACAAAATTCTAAATGTTTCTTTTCTCCTCCCTCCTTTGACCATGACCCTGCCCTGTTCTGCCTTGAGTTGGAATGTGGCCTCTGTTTTGCACCAATGAACTAGTTGAATTTGGAGTTGATTACTTCACTGATTTCATTCCACCTGGGATAACTTTGGGGGCAGGCGAGAGGACAGGGAGGTGTCCAACCTGCACCTGTCCAATGTCGCACGGACCAGTGAAGCCCAGTCATGCTACACTCTGGTGCTGGCCTGTGGAATTCCTTCTGGACTACCTCCCTAATTTCCCATGGGCAGTTTCTTATCGAGAGGTGCTGGTGCCTGCTTGGGCAGACCTTCACCTGGCCCTTACAAAGCAAAGCATGCCCCCAGGCAAGTCTTGGTGTTCTAGAAATTGGCCTCACATTGAAGTCCAGGCTGAGGGAAGTCACCCAATATCAGGCAGGTGATCCCAAGGGTCCACGTGGAGTAGGTGTGAAAAGCATGAGCCACACTGAGTAGCCAGGTTATAGATGAGGGACCCTGTGCCACATGTGCTTTCTTCAGGCCTCACCCCGTGCCTCCTTCCAAAGGCCTTTCCAGGCCCCTGATAACTGACCTCCCTGATTGTGCTGTGCCTGTCCCTCCTTTCATAGGTGATCGTGCTGTCCACAAGACTCCTGAAGCCACTTAACATTCCTGAGCTGCTCTTTGCCACTGACCGGCTACACCCAGACCTAGGCTTCTGACATCTAAGAGAAGATAAGACCTGTTTGAGCTGGAAATACCAATACCCATCTGTCACCATTCCAGATATGCCTCCAAAGCCAGTGTCCCCGTTACTAATTATAGGTATGACTTAATTCTGCCAGAGAGGGCTTCCTAACCAGGCCGAAGACAGCTTGTTTGGACATCTCTTGTTCTTCCAATGCAAAATAAAGACTGGAGTGTTCATTCTCCTAAGGGTGTCAAGCTGTCTTTAGCTGACTTCACCTATTGTAATCCTTTCATTGATCCCCCACACACACTTATTGTAATTTCCTGAAGCGACAATCTTTCTGTAAGTCCATTAGCTCTGGGTAAAATGCCTGCCTGCAAGCCGTGGCAGCGACGAGCATCATGATTTGAAGTGAATTAGGGAAAGTTAAATGTGCTTAGAATTCTCTGCTTGAGGAAAGCAAGATGGTCCTTGTGATGGTGTAAGTGAGGAAGGGATGTAGCAGGCGGAGCCTGAGACTTTGTTTCTCCCTGACTCCAAGCATTTCTAAAGACAAGGAATGGAGGGAGGGCCTGGCAGTACTAGCCTGGTGGCCTCCATGAGTGGTAAATCACCAAGCCCAAGAGTGACAAAGGGCTGCTTTGTTCCAGTTGGTTCAAGGAGCAGGGCAGCCCCGCTACTTGGAACAGCAGTGGGAGAGACAAAGAGGGTGACCCAGGGCTGTCCTGGCTGCAGATGCTTTCCTCAGGTCCAGTGGAAACCCCATGTAGAAAAGATTTCTTCCCAGGGAGTCTAGATTGGAAGCACAACCCCCAAGCCTTTGTGATTTTGAATTCCTACTGAAATAGCGTTCTTCTGGGACGTTATATTTTCTTTCTGGTCATAGCAGAAAAACCCAGATGCATCTACTGAAATTATGTGAGAACTCTGGGGAAAAAGGAAGAAAGAACTGCTTGGAACCCAGATACCACTTACAGGTACATGGCCAATGGGAGCTCCTGGCATGAGGAATGGATGTCTGAAAGGAGACAAAGCCGAAAAACAATTTCTAGTGTGGATTAAGCAGGAAGACCAAATAAAATGTAAACCAAGACATGGCTATACATTTTAATTCTCTATTAAATGTTGTCATTTTAAGGAAGTAGAAAAAATAGAATTGTGAGTTTAGAATCATTTTGAGATGAATGAAGCTAATTTTTATGAAACTATGTGTTCGTTTTTACACCCACATGTGCTTTTGACCTTCACCAGTTCTTTGATGGTGCTGAACTATAAGGCAACTCTTTTTTAAATCTCAGTAAGCTGAAAGTCTTACATTTGAATAAGAGGAAAATGACATTAACCTCAAAGAAATTATATGTATGCAGAGATAAGTACTTTCTAAAATAAAGAAATTTAAGGTAACCTGCCATGTGACTCAAAACTCTATTCATTCAGCCATTTATTCTCCAGTGTTGAATGGGAACCTGTGGAGAACATTCCAGACACCCTGAGAAGTTCTGAGCTACGCTTGTCACAAAGCAGACAGCACCCTGACTCCGTGGCTCTCACAGGATGCCTGGGTCCCCGGTGGCTTTCTTCTCAAGGTTAAGTTACACACCATACGTCTACATGTGAAGGGAATCTGAAGGTACCAAACCAGACTGCTCACCAGCGGTTACATCTGGAAGACACAGCAAGGGGAACGTAGGAAAGGGGGGTCACCCCCATTACTTCTAGACTGTTTCAGTTTTTTACTCCAAATATGTATTTGTGTGTTGCTTTTGTGAGTTGAATAGTTTATCTTGGCAAGTTGTTTCCTACCTAGTAAAAGAATGTTCAGAAACTTCCACTCTTCTAACAAGATAAAGTTACTGGTTGCATTAGCATTCTAGAATGCGCTCACACTGAAGGAAGCGTATGGCCATGGCTGGCGTCAGGGTGGGTGGGTGGGAGAAGTGTGAAAAGTTTAGTTTGTAGCCATCCTCTTCCATCTCGGTGGCCTCTGGCTGGAAGAAATGGAACAGGAGGACTGTCAGGGATGGAGGCTTTTGGAGACAGGTGAGCTGGAAGAAGGTGCCGATACCTGGAGTCTGGTTTGGAGAAGAAGACTGGAAAAATGGAAGAGAATCCTGATCCTTGATGTTAAACAGCAGGAGCACAATAAAAGCTTAGTTGTCACCCTGCAAATGGCTGTGAACAAATGAGAGAAAGAGGGTGGCTTGGGCAGTGGAGCACTAACCTGGGGCAAAGTCTTTGGGCACTATATGGGTGTTTGCTCTTTTCCTAGATGAGCGTGGGATTAAGGAGGATGCTAAGCATCCTCCACCAGTGTGAAGAAACCCACGGGTCAAGGCTCTGGGGTCCTCTCTGACTTTATGTCCCAGTTATACCTCTCAGAGCACCATGGTTATCCAAGGCTGCACCAACATCCGTGAAATAGATGGTAATGGAGCCTCCTGCCGAGAAGGCTGCTAGGGAGCCACCTCTAATAGAATGGCTGGTACACGGCTCCAGGAAGTGTGGCTGTTACTGCTGAGGACACCAATGAGTTGCTGACAAAATGACAAAGCATCAGGAGGAGAACGACAGTAAATGAGTAGAGAGTTTGAAAGCCTTTCTGCAGAGAGGAGAAATGGAAGAGAATTAAAGTCTTGGTCCAGCCAAGGCCGTCTAACCAAGATGTAGGTCAGGAGCACATGTTATATATCTGGCAGTTCATTTGTCCAGGTCTTGGTTGAACATGAAATTAGATGCCAGGAGGCCATACCACACTGGGTTTGGGTACAAACTGAAAGAGTGGTACTTAGAATATGGCTCAAGGACCGGGGGGAGTGGTGGCACAGCTCTTTAATCCCGGCACTCGGGAGGCAAAGGCAGGCAGATCTCTGTGAGTTCAAGACCAGCCTGGGCTACAGAGTGAGTTCCAGGAAAGACTCCAAAGCTACACAGAGAAATCCTGTCTCAAAAAAAAAACAAAAACAAAAAAACAAAAAAACAGTCAAAACAAACAAACAAAAAAGAATATGGCTCAGGGTAAGGTACTCTATGCTCCAATGGAAGGCCAGCTTTCTGTCACTGTGACAAAATATCTGAGAAAATCAACTTGCAGGAGAATAACTGTGATTTTAGCTCATGGTCTCAGAGGTGTCAGTCCACAGTCATGTGGCTCTGATGTTTCTGTGCCCATGGTGAGGCAGAGCATCATATGTGATAAAGGATATGTAGCGGTGAAGACATGTTTGACATATGATAGCCAGGAAATTATGGAGGGGCTAAGGGCAGGGATAAACTACACACTCCCAGGACACAGCCCAGTGACCTGCTTCCTCTGGAGAGTCCAATCTTCTAAAGTTCCACTCCCTCCCAGTGTTGCAGTAAGCTGTGAGTCTCTCAATAGATTAATCCATTGATGAAATCAAGGTACTCATGATCCAGTTACCCTTCCCCAAAGCCCCTCCTCTGAGTACTACTGCATTAGAGCCAAGTTCTCAACCCACGAGCCTTTGGAAGAGCTTTTAGATCTAAGCATAACTATACCTAAGAATCACTACTTGTGGTGGTTTGAAAGAAAATGGCCCCCAAAGGGAGTGGCACCATTGGGAAGTGTGGCCTTGTTGAAGGAGGTGTGGCCTTGTTGAAGGAGATGTGGCCTTGTTGAAGGAGGTGTGGCCTTGTTGGAGGAAGTGTGTCACTGTTGGGGCAGGCTTTGAGGTCTCTTTTGCTCAAGCTTCACTCAGTGTGACACTCAGTCTACTTCCTGTTGCCTACATATCAACATGTAGCAGCTCCTTCTCCAGCACCATGTCTGCCTGCATGATGCCATGCTCCCTGCCATGATAATAATGGACATTGTAAGCCTCCACCTCAATTAAATGTTTTTCCTTGGTTGCATGGTCATGGTGTATCTTCACAGCAATAGAAACCCTAAGACGTTACTACTAGTGATGAATGTCAGATGATTGCCTACACACATCCATGTTTCCAATAGAAACTTTCCCATCACTGTTAGTCAGAAAGCAGCTATGTGTCATCTGGGGTTGAAAGCTTCATTTACCATTTCCACATTATCCAGATGTATGAATTTTAAAGGGACCTCCCCCACACCCCAGATGGTAGCCACCTGAAGCTGACACAAATGGTCCAGCTGAGGAGCTGTAGTGACTCTCAAGCCTGAGTATATTTACCACCTAAACCATGCTGGCCAAAGCGTACACAGGCCAATCTCCTACCAAGGGCCTTGCACCCACTTTTTTTTAATACACAATTAAGATCCCAGCAAATGCTTTTTGGAGTCTGAGGTCTGCTCTTTGGAGTCCTGACCCCATGAGCATAGGGCACAAGCAAAGTGTTTGGAAGCACTACACACAGAGGGTTGGGCCCCATGCAGATAGTTGTTTGTGCCAGAGTCCCTACAGCTACACTGTTATTTCCATAACAAATAATTCCATACCCCCTCTCTCAAGATCACTATTGTTTCTTCTTACCCTAGTTACCAGAAACAGCATGTCAACAACAAATAATCCAATATTACAAATGTGGTCTGTTGGCTTGCCCAAGAAACATCAAAAAATGCCATCTCTGCTTTGAAAGGAACTTCAGAAAACCAGATGGTAGGGGCTTGCAAGCCAGGCCAGAAAGAGCAGGAGAGTGGCAGGGTCTCCCCACCCTCACTAATGACCCTAACCCCATTCTCTCCTCCAATTCAGGAACTGACTCAGACAATAAGAACCTGCTGAAACCTTCAGAGGAGTACCCAGTTAGCTTTCTGGGTTCTTTATTGTAAGCAGGCAGGCATCTCCCTGCTGGGCTGTTACCAGGAGATTCTGGGAGCTCTCCACAGCTGCGTGCTTGCCATCTCTACTCTGCTAAGCAAGACCATAGTGTGCCAACTGCTCCATTGTGGGGATCTGCCCACAACTTGTTCCCTTGCTCAGAAAATAGATTTGTTTTTTCTTCCCTCTTGAGGTAAAAGATCAATGCTGAAATCCCTTTCTTTTTTTTCCCCCCATAAATAAGGGGCTCTCTATAAACACAGTCATAGCCCCTAAAGTTCGGAGTTCTGAGCTGCGGGACAGACAAACCTGGAACTGGATGAGGACACAAGGCAGTTTCACAGCCTCCTTCCCAGCTTCCCCTGCCACTGTACAGCAGTCCCAGGCCCAGCCAGGGCTGCAGATGGTTTTGATTTGAGGCTGGGAGGAAACTAGAAAGCCAGACATCATGACAGACATGGGTTGGGCTCTGAGACAGAGCGGCTGCGAGGCAGCCCCTCCAACCTGGACGTCTTTATGACCGAGGGGGCTGCAGGCCAAAGCAGCCAGCAGCCTCTGGCTAATGGCAACAGCAGATGTAGTCCTGTTGCCAGGAGCCCTGGGGCCAGGCAGTAACCCAGCCTGTAGCAGAAGGGAGGTGGAGGAAGCTGGGGCCAGCTGGGTAGGCTGGTCAGGGGAAGGCCCAGATCAACAACTGGGTGTAGGGGAGAAAAGGGCAGGGGTGGAATTATGACAAGCTTTGGCCTCAGAATGGCTTAGGAGTCCAGGATCAGCTTCTTGAGAGCTGAGCCAGTTGCCCCCTTTGCTGTATAGGATCCTGAAGAGAGATAGTGGAGTGAATGTGTACAATGTCCTTGTTTCAGACATCTCCGATGTCTGCTACCCAGACAGTCAGTAAATGAACTAGAGCACTGTTACTGTCTGGCCCTAAACTAACATAATCTCTAGGCCTTGGTTTCCTTGTCTTAAAATAGGAGTGATGTAGCCTCCCTCAGGAGTCCCCCAAAGATGAAAGAGCAGGTTGTAAATCCTCAATAAACCCTCATTCCTCTCCTCTGCACCAGACTCATACCTTCCCCTGCCTAGTGGGAGAGGAGCCTGCGTGCGTGCGTGCGTCTTGGGCCAGGGTTTGTAGATGTCACCAGCAGCCTAGATTAGGTCTTGGGTGGTTTTCCTCAGAGATTTATTCTTACCTTCATAGTCTGTCTCTCCTCTCTCTCCACTTCATCCTTCTGTAGCCAAAAACTCCTCGTAGCCAAAAGACCCACCCAGGCAAAGTGAGAGGTCAAGTCTGCACAGGGGTAAGGGGATGAGGAGCAGTCATTAGTGCCCCACGGGCAGGAGATGAGAAGGTGCAGAGATTGTGAGGAGACCAGCCAGAGCCCTGCAGAGATGCACGTGATGGGTGGGGAAGAGGAGACAGCTGGTGGTCAGAAGGCTAGCTCCACTCAGCCTTGTGCTACGAAACTCTACCCTCCGCAAAGCTCCCATTGCAGATCGTGGGTGAGCCCAGGCGCAGTGTGCAAAGATGATTGTTAGATTGGGCATTGCTAGCAATCACCCAAGAGGAAGACCGAGGAGAATATAGATACCTATCTCTGCCCTTGTACTGTCTCTGTCTTCGGTGGGCACCATTCCCCACCCTGCTGCCAACACACACCCTTCCCAGAGGTGAGGTGAGGTAAGGTGAGGTGAGGTTTGAAGAGTTTTGTTGTTGTTGCTTTTAAAGAGTAACAAGTTCTAGGTATAACAAGACATAAATGTCAGAATGTCAAGAGCAGTCAGATGTTCCCCTGGGAATATAAGCTTAAACAGCCCAGCCCTGTATCATAGCAGACTCCCAACACATCCCACTACCTCACTTCTGTGGCTGTATGCATTTTATATATGAAACATGATAAATAACTGTCATTGAATAGTCAGAAGACACTGACTGAATTCCTTCATGTGAGCTTGAGGACATCCATCACTCATTTGTGAGGTCGTTGTCAGCTCCCCCTCCTCTCAGGGTTATCTGGGGGGATTAACCAAGAACGTGCTGCCCAGATGGAAGGACAATGCCCTGCCCACTGAGATGGAGACTCATTGAGTCTGCATGAAAGGCCTTCCAGGCTCCAATGGCAGCAGAAGAGAGAGGCCAGGCAGCTGTGGCACACATGTGTGTCACAATAGCTCTGCGGGAGCAGCTCCTGAATAGCTCCAAATCAATGGTTGTAAGCTCTTTCTGTGAGAAGAAAGTGTAGTTTGGGGACACAGCATACTCAAACAAGCTTTACTAAATGAGTCGCATGTGAAGCGGCACTCGTGTGGAGAAGCATGCATGCCTTCAGCAGCACTCATGTGTGGGGAAGCATGCAAGCCCTCAGTAGCACTCATGTGTGGGGAAGCATGCATGCCTTCAGCAGCACTCATGTGTGGGGAAGCATGCATGCCCTCAGCAGCACTCATGTGTGGGGAAGCATGCATGCCCTCAGCAGCACTCATGTGTGGGGAAGCATGCATGCCCTCAGCAGCATTCATGTGTGGGGAAGCATGCATGCCCTCAGCAGCATTCATGTGTGGGGAAGCATGCATGCCCTCAGCAGCACTCATATGTGGAGCAGCATGCATGCCCTCAGCTCTGTTGAGATGCATACACAGGCAGGGTCTACCCAGAAGACCACGAAGCAAGTGAGCAGGAGACACGCAACTCTGGAACAGAAAGGCCAAATTACAATCAACAGTGCCTATAGGTTGAAGCCCTCACATTACTGAACTTGTTCTGCAAGGATGTTGTGTGATGATGTGTAAAATGTGGATAATAAAATGTATCACTTGTCACATGTTCTGAGGCATAAGAGATCGCACCTGGAAGGCATATCCCCTGACTCAACGTGGTCAGTAAACAGGGATCCTACACAAGGCTTTCTGGAGGATGAAGGTAAACATTTCAATAAAGCAGTCAGATGGCTGCTCTTATCAAATGAGAGATTTATTGTACATAAAATAAATTAATTACAGTTTGAGCCAAAGCATGAATGGCTTCTTAAAGTGCATCTGTGTAGGGGATTTGGCAGCTAGGTCTGCATCTGGTCCCTCTATAAGACAGCATTTCAGTATCTCAGCCACCCATAGCCATGACTCTGCCAGGCCCACGAAGCAACCCAACGTCATTGCCATGAGTCATTTCCACAAGCCACACCACCATCAATTAACACTTTTTCTGTACCTGATGCCACAGTTAAAAAAAAGAAAAAAAGAAGCAAACAACTGTACATTGTCACAGTCGGGCAGTCCTGGGTTGAGTTTTTCACAGCTCCTCAACATGGAGATCCAGCACTTTCCTGTAGATCACAGCTCACAGGTGTCTTTACACAGAATATTTTCTCCTAAAATTTGACCTTTATGGAGTGGAGAGGGTCCCTCCTTGTTCTTAAAAAAAAAAAAAAAATCTGGGTATCCTTCAAGTCAGAAAGGCATCCCATAATGATAGCATGTTGGAGATACTGAGAAAAGCAAACCTCTCTCTTGGGAGGGAAAAAATGGAGAAGGGAGAGAAAGCCTATGAATGTTTACTCGGGTCTTTCATGCCTACCCTAATTCTCATCAATGTATCTGGAGAAACTGACCACCATTCATAAGGCAGTGAGGAACAAAAACATGGCCCACCCCCACGTTAAAGGAGCAAGCAGAAAAGTCACATATCTGTCCATCTGTCCTCGGGCCCCAAACACTTCCTTTTTGCAGAATTCCACAAGCCCCTTAGGCCCCTCTGCTGCAGCCCTTTCTGGCACCATGAACTGCCATCAGCCTGTGATGGTCCTGCCTAAGAACCTCAGGCCCTCTGTCCAGAAGACCAAACCCCCTCAAGGAGTCTCCCACTTCAGACAGACGTAACAGTCCTCACTTTGGCTGACAGAGCTTGCTTAAACCTCCTTTTCAGGTCCTGCATGTTGGGTGACTTTGGTCTGGGAATGAGGGAAGTTCTCCGCTTCTCGGGTGTGCTGCTGGGCTGCTGTTTGTGGCTCACTTCTTTGCAAAGGATGTGGAAAGCGTTGTAGACATCGTTGTAATTTTCACTGACAGATACTTCATAAAAGGAACAACCCAGCATGCCGGCTAGTTGCAGCCCAAGCTGAGGGTCCACCTGCTTGAGGTGTAACAGGTCAGCTTTGTTGGCCACAACCACCACAGGCAGCCGAGCGCCGGGGTGAAGCTGCTGGACATGCTGGTGGAGCTGGCCAATGAGTTCATAGCTCTTGTGGTCCGTGATGGAGAAAACAATGACAACGGCATCTGCCCAGCGGATGCAGCGATTCAGCTGCTCGTTACAGCTCAGGCCATTCTCGTGTACCTGCAGAGACCGCGAGAGAGCAAGGTGGACAGTGAGTACAGCTCAGAGCTCTGGCTCACACACACCCTGAATTCAAAGGAACCCTTCATAGCGCTGATGGCAGGCTACAGGCCATAAACAAGACCTGTCCCCACACACTTCAGCTTTCTTGTCAATATGTTGATCCAGCTGCTCGGAGTTGAGAATAAATAACAGGGCAGCTCACCACACTCAAGTGGAAAATGGACCTGTGGAGAACTCCACGCAGAGAGACTTTGTAGTTGCACAAAATGGGAAATTAACTGGCTAGACAGTAAGTCTGGGGAAGTAAAGATAGGAGCTGGAAGCATTTAAACCTGGATAACTGCCCAGTGTCGGACGGGGAAGGAGAAAAAAAATACTAGCAGAGCTCTTTTGTCTACAGAGAAACTTTCCACAATGTAAAAGTGATTCCGAGTGCTGAAGACTGGACCCACATATTTGGTTTTTAATGCCAAAGGCACATACATAAAAACCAAAGCAAGGAAACACTGCCAATTCCAAGTATTGGTGTGCGCCACCCCCCAGCCCCCACCCTCCTACCCACCCCCACCTCTCCCACCCCACCCACCCTCTCCCAAACCCCATCCCACCCCACCCCCGCCCTGCCCCTGCTTGTGATGATTCCTCCCTCCTCCAGGAGGGGCTCTGCCCTTCACCCAATCTCCCAAACTAAGCCAGGCCAAGGCTGACCGGAGGCCAGATACAATTAAACTGTCAAACATGCAAAAGTCTGGGCCTCACTCCCCACAGCTCCTCTTCCTTCAACTGATGAACCACTGGACAATTCCATGGCCACTAGTCTTCCCATTGACCCACTCAGCATCACCGTTTCTCACCTGAATGCCTGGGGTGTCCTGGACTTGAATAGCCAGAGTTTCCCCCTCTATCTGGACTTGTCGGGTATAGAGATTACCTATGAAGGCAAAGAAAAGAGATCATATTCCTCTTTCAGGCGCAGCCTTCTGAAAGGTGAGGTTTTTTGTTTTTTAATGCAGTATAGCCTGCACCAATACACATAGAAAAAAGAAAAAAAGATGTAGTCCACTTCTATTTAATGGGTTTCCTTCTGATCTTGTTTAAAGGCCAGCTGCAATTTTAACCCCATGCTAGTAGATTTATTAAAAGCAGGTCAAAGTTTGTGGGTTTTTAGAAACTTTGCTGGTCTAATTTTAAACTCTGTTTCCATATTTAGAATATTTCCTTGAAGCAAATTTTCTGGCTCAGTATATGCAGGGTTTCTGTTTTTATTTTAGTACATTATCATTCTCTAAACAGTTATATTTTGTCCATGGGCTGTACTAGATTCATGGGTGATTATGATTAGTAAATGCACAGTTAATATCCCTGGCATAAAAATGTGACATGATCAACTCTCTATCAAAGCAGAAGGCTGCCATATCTTATCTTGGGATGGCTTATATGGCTCATTTCCCCTTAATCCCCAACAGCTACTTTATACAGGCTACTCATTTAAGCCGTTTGCTAACAGGTCATAGTCAGAAAGTCCTGAGGTCTCCTGGGACAGTGGCTAGTCTTGATCATTGAGAATGAAATATTTGTCTTCTTATTATCCAGGAGCTCTCCCTTCTAAACTCTTCAGCTAGTTATTTTTCTCTGTTAAGGAAAGGATTTTAGGTTTACAACCACCCTCCTTTGGCCTTTGCTTTGAAAGGTCACCCCTGAAAGGCCGCCAACAGAGGGAGAGGGTGGGGGAGGAGCTGGCCTGCAGTTTTGGGTTTTGTTTTGTTTCTGGGTTGGTTTTTTTTGGGGGGGGTTAATTTTTTTAATTTTTTTTTAAATTTTTTTTTTTTATGACTTTTGCAGGCATGGCATGTTTTAAAGGAAAAGGCCCTGGAGTACACAGGGTGCTTCCAACTGGGGTCCCTATAGTTAAAACATACCACTGGGAATACTTTCGGGCACTTGATAAAATGATGAATGGGCCTGGAATGGAATGAGGCCAGATGGCAGCTGCGGGGGGAGGAGGGAGGGTGGCGTGCAGAATTGGAAGCGGCAGAATCCTGATGCTCACACTGTCACTCTGAAGGAAGTGTCCTTGAAGGCACTCAGAAACGAGGGCAGCAATCCCAACAGGGCCTTTCCTCAGTGTGTTTCCTCACCTGCATTTCGTTCATAGTCTCCGATGAATCGTTTAGTAAGGAACCGGACCACCAATGCTGCAATTGAGGGCCAAGAACAAGAACAAGTTAGATGGGTCTCCACCCCTCCCCCATCTAGAACACAACTCGGCCAAAAGAGAGAAATGCCTACCCTGTAGCTCCCTGACCCCTCTGCCAGACACTAGGGGGTAGAAGCCGGGTGAGTTACGGCTCAGCCAGAGGGGAGGGTCCTGTAGCTCAGCCCCTCCTTTGAGCCCAGCTGGGCCACACCTCAACCTTCCGGCAGGCGAGTGTCTTCCTAACCTACGGAACTCTCGGTTCTGCCCACAGATCCTACCAGAGGCTCAAAGCCCTAAAGTTCTATCTACTCCGGCCCGAAAGTCGGCGGGCCACTGTGGACCCGAGTGGCCCTCTTCGGTTGAGGCAGGGGCTATGAAGGGGCGGACGATTCCGCTGCAACGCCCACCTCTGCCCTCTCCAGTCCGGGCGGAGGGGGGGTCTCCCACGTCCCGCCCCACAACCAAGCAGGTTCCTCGCTTGGACTCACCGGTCTTGCCCACGCCGCTGGCCCCCACCACGGCGATCTTGACCAGCCGGCGGCCCGCAGCCCCCAGACAGTAGTCGGCAGCGGCGCTGCCCGGGGCGGGGTACTCGGCGATGGTGCACATGTTCTGGATGAGGCGCATCGCCGCTGCGGCCGGGCTGCACGGTGCGGGGAGGAGAGTGAGGATGGGAGAGGCTGGCGATGCGCGGAGAGGGTAATCGGGTCCGACGCCGTGCGTCCAGGGAGGGCAGAAGGTACCAGGGAGGACGAAGAGACACCGGTCTGGGTCTCAGCGGTTCCGGCTCGCAGCTGGGAAGGCTGGCGGGCCCGGCGCGGGTTTTCTCCGGCCCAGGCCCCGCCCCCGCCCCGGGCGACCAATCCCTGGGCGCCCTGCTCGAGGCCCCGCCTCCGGCCTGCGGGGAGAAGCTGCGCCCCTAAAGGAGCCGGGAGCTAGTGCGGGGCCCCGTGAGACCGGAGGAAATCAGGGCGGCGGGCGCGAGGGAGGCAACGTGCGGGATCCAGCCGGCTCCCGCTGCGCTAGCACGAGGCCTCAGCGGTGGCTGCGGGGTCACCGGGACTCCGATCCGCGTGGGAGGATCTGTCCGTCTCTGCCGAGTCTTAGATCCGCGTGAGAGACCTGTCCGTGTCTTCTGGGTCTCAGATCCGCGTGGGGGACCTGTCATATTTGCTGGGGTGGGGTGATGTCAGATCCGCAGTGGGTTTAGGGGCACCCATCCTTGTCTGCCCACCTCGCCGCCGGGCCTCCCTAGGCATTCTCTGTGTTGAGTCCTAGGTCCCCTAGCCTAGCTGACCGCTGCCTGCATCTAACTGGCTTCTCCACCTCTGACCCTAAGGAACCTGCACCGGAACCCGATGGCCACTAGCCCGAGGCCCGGCTCTGTGCTCTGTTCATGCGCTGGAGACGTTGATTGTTCTAACTTGGTTATATCCAAAGTATTGTACTGGATTATACATTTTCCCACCATTGTATCCATAAACAAAGACAACCCTCTCCTCCATTAAATGTGGCATTTGCCTTTGGGGCAAAATATCCATTTTATGAGAACACACACACCGCGGAAAGCAAGTGCTACTCCCCCAGAGGCAAAACCAAGCCAGAAGTCTCTGGAACAAGCTTGCACCTCTCACCCAGTCACTCACATCCCCTCCCGGATCGGAGCTGTGAAATGGTGGAGAAAACAGTCGCTGTAGCTTGGATGGGACTCACTGGGAGGCAGAAGGGCCCCATATTTAGTCTGGTCGTAAAGACAGAGTTAGTTAAAAGTGGCTTGACGCCAAGGAAGATGTAGGACCCAGCACTCATAAAATGCCTAGCACCCCATTGTTCTTACCAGCGAAAAGCACACGGTCAAAGGCTCGCCAAACCCTAACTTCAGCAACCTTCTAGACCTTATCGCCGCCACCCCCTTACAACCCTCGGGCCCTTTTATCTTGGTGCCTAAGACAGCAAAGTCTGTGAGTTTTTGTGTACCCCGTATTAAAGGTAGAAATGTAAAAGAAGCTGCTGCCGGTATCTACACAATTTCTTGTTTAATCACCTTTCATTCTGGACTTTATTTACCAGGTATTTGAATAGAATTTACCACCCTACTCTGGTCAGACTGTGATGGACTCTATTAACAGTCTGAAGGGCTGAAGGAATTGGAAAGGAAACAGAAAGGTGTTGTTGAACTTCGTTGGTAAGCCTTCTAGGACAGACACATAATCAGTGGTGCACACAGGCTGAGCAATAACTGTGGCCTTCTAGGGAGAACACTGGAATGAAGTAAGGTCAGCATCTGAATCAGGGAGAAAAGGCCATGTCCAATTTGCATCATGTCTTTCTGTGTGGTTTAAGTCAAACTTGAGTTTTGCCAGCCTATAAAATGAAACTAGACAAAGCTATAATTACAGGTAGCATGCGCCTTTCAACCCTTGCCCCCCCTCCCCCAGCCTGCAATTCTGTAGTGTTTACATGGGAAATAATTATGTAGTCTACGGTATTTGTTTGGCTGTTTTTTGCGCACACAGAGACATGATAAAAGTTCTCAAAGGGAATTTTGCTTTGAATCATTTTAGCTTCTGATGTTTCATTTTCATTACCACGAAACTAACCAAACCTGTGATTTTTCTGTCTGCATCATGGAGGATGAATTTAGTATTCTTATTATAAGTCAAAATGAACTGGCTGTACTTAACACACACACAGAAAGAGAGAGAGAGAGAGACAGAGACAGAGACAGAGACAGAGACAGAGACACAGAGACAGAGAAGTTGAGGAAAATGACAAGAAGAAAGGGATGCTAGCTAACAGGCGTCTCCCCAGTAGCCCCTACCTGCATCTGGTTAAACTCAGACAATGGCACTTAGTTATCACTTCTTGGAAATCCAAATCGGGGGGTGGGGGGTGTGAAGGGACAGGGCAGGAGACATGATATCTATTGAGGGTTTACCATATTCCAGACTATAGGAAAGGAATTTCACTTTTTACCTCTAATTTTAGCAAGGGAAGTGAACATACCTATAATCCCATCACCCCCAAGCCTGAATGAAACGGGAGGATGCTACAACATTAATCTGAGGCAGATATCATTACTTCCAGGAACCATACCCACTGCTGCCCCATAAACCGGTTCACGGTCCTTCTCCAGACACCGGACAATTCTTTCCCGGAGTCTCTCACGGAGACACTGTCAGATGGCAGCTGGGTCAGGTATCATCGGAAGGTTCTGGCTGGGCATCCAGGATGACGTCTTTATTCATATGCCTACACTTCAGCTAGAAAGGTGGGAAGCATTGGGCATAGCTCAGGCTGCCTCAGAACACATGATTTCTCATAAGTGAGCACTCAAGACACGAAAGAGAAGCCAATCTCTTAAAGCTTGTATATGGAATCTGGCTAAGCCTTGCTCTATTGCTAATGGCCAAGCACACAGAACCCAGCCAAACCAAAGTGGGAAGAGGAGGAACACTGGTCCCACCTTTAGAAATAGTGCCAAAGAATCTGTGACCATCTTTCTTTAAAAGCGAGAGAACAAAGTTTCACATACATCTTCACAGAGATCACACAGCCCATAATAGACAGTACCATGAATCTGCAGGTGATCAGTAATATTTAAAACCAACTAAATGGGGCTGGGGAGATAGCTCATTTGGCAAAGTTTTTTGTGAGGAAGTATGGAGGCCCGAGTTCACAGCGGCATCCATGCTTAAAAAAAAAAAAGGAAAAAAAGAAAAGAAAATCACAGGCACCATGACACACACACCTACAATCCAGGCCTTGGAGATATGAAGACAGAAGGAGATCCATCTCGGGACTTGCTGTCCATCCAGACAGTCTAACAGTGAAAAATTATGTCTCAAAAACTGAGATGGTGAGCGATTGAAGTAGACACCCAACATAGACTTCTGACCTCCACAGGTTTGCTCACACACATGTGCATGCACCCACCTACATGTACCCACACATAAAGACATGCATACATGAACAGCTAGAAGATGGTATGTTGCCAAGTGATGTTCTCACACTGTCCCTCCCTCTCTGTCTCTCTCTTCCTCTGCCCCTCTCTCTCTCTTAAATAAAGATAAGAGGATGGGAGATTCAAATAGGAGGGATTTGGGGGGAAGTAAAGACAGAAATATTTTGCTAAGTTTTGATTTTGCCTCAGCATCTGGAGTTTCTCTTTGATCTCTAAAGTCTATCTTTGATCTGAGAGCTTCCAGAGATAATTTGGTGTCTGGAAGTCCTTAGGATCCCAGAATGCAAATTTAATAAATATTTATTTAACATCTGGGCTGTGAGTCTAACAGGCACTGTGCTGGGGCTGGTGACTTACTCTGGTGACTCCAGTTACATCTAGCATGGGAAGAGGAAATGTGGCCAAGCAATTCTAATACAATGTGAGAAAATACCTTGATAAAAGAAACTCAGGGGTTACAGGGGCACTTGGTAGGACTAAGGACCTCGACTCTAGTTAAGGAACAGCAGGGCTGGACAGTTGCACAGCTGTGTGTTGTATGTGTGTACATATCTGTATGTGTAAGGATGGAGGAGCTAGTCTGGAAGCGGCATTTGCCCCTAGACAGAGGAAGCTGGTAAATATCTGTGCACTGCGGAATCAGAACAAGAGCATACGACAAACGCCTCACTCCCAGTGAGGAGAGCTAATCATGGAACAGAGACCCGGGAGACCGAGAGCAGAGCACAGGAGAATTCTAAGGACACCCACACTTTGTCAGAATCAGAGAAGCTGATGTGGTCTCCTTCTTTCCCAGGAACATGTCCACAGGAGCCAGATGAGTGTCACTCTGCCCATATCTCCAAGGGTGGCTTCCAGTTTGGTATGTGTCAAAGTACGTGGGCTTTTGCCAAGAGTTGTAATTTTATTTGATTATTTATTTTGAGGCTTATTTATATGTGGATCTAGCAAATAGATACATCTTTGGCTACTGTAAGCAAAACATGATTAGTTTTATCATTATCAAAAGTTGTCTTATTATGAAAACATGATAAGAGAGAGCTAGGACCACAGTCAAGTACTCGGGAGCTGAACCTACATCATCTTTCCTCCCTCTTCCTAGCTTGTCTCTCTCCCCTCCCTCTCTCTGCCTCTTATTGTACATCTACCTTAAAAAAAAGAAAATCTAGGGAAGATACAGAGGTGAACACAGTCAGAATACAGGTTATCTGTGGATGAAAATGCCTTTATGAACTCCATCACTTTGTACATTGGAGTATAGGCAATAAAAAAATAAAATGAAAAGTAAAACCATCACAAAGGAACCCAGAAAGTCCATTTCCTCTTATTGGGGGAGGAAACAGATATAGGGCATCAGTCTAACTCCTGGCTAACCTTTGGAATCCCTTACCCATTGTATACTATCCCCTCTAAGAAACTTTGTAGCTGAATCACTAGAGTTCTAAGTCTTCCCGACACCCACAGTGGCATGTCCACACTGACTTGGTACCTTCTCTCCTGTAGCCTCCTCCTAAAAAGACAGACTTTGGCACGCTCACCAACTTTCCAAATGACGGCCAGTTTTGGCTTTCACTTCCACATTATTTGGGAAACACTGCGACCCAGGAATGGCTGTGGCCTGCTATGTGGAATCCTGAAGAGACAGCAAGTATGAGAGTATGTCTCCAGCACTGGGATTGAGAGAGCATGCTCTGCAATCACGGTTTATATATTCGAATGTTGAAGCTAAAGCGCACTGGGGCTCAGAAACAGCCCCTGGATTAAGGAGGTCAGAAAGTTTATTCTGCCACACTGGAGCTTTGCAAATAGGGACAGGGCAGACAATGAATCAAGACAGGGGGATTGTACCCAGTGATTCCCCAAAGTGTGTGCAGGTGCAGACAGGCCCGTGCAGTCCACCCCAGAGAGCCACACTGGCACACAGCGAGGTATCAATGGGGATTTTCCCCTTTAAAACCCCAACCTTCCTTTTGATTTAATCACAGTTGAAAGACAGCCAGAATCTAGAGTGAAAAAACAAAATAGAGACAAAGGCCAAGGAAAGCTCCATTAAATAAAAGGAGACACCCGTACATGCATGCACACACATGTGCATCTTGTCTCAGAAAACCGTAACTCTGAAAAAAAACAAAATCAACAACAAAAGTCTTCAATTCTAGGCAGGAGGACTCTCAAGGAGGCTCTTCCCTCCCCTCATGCCTTGGCTGGTTTCTATGGCAGCAGAAGGAGCCGCATTTTCCTCTTTAAATAGTGTCCTAGGATTCCAGTCTCTGGTTGAACTGTCAGCTTTTGTCTCTAGCTGGGCGGTTTCCACTTTCTCTTTCAATCCAGTGCACCAATGGCAGGTAGAGGTGACTCTTTTCCTGTAGAGGTCTGAAATTTGTCCTCCACTCTCCGTGGCTTCTGTCACCACAGCCCAGGTCATTTTTTTTCTGGGAACAGACAGCATCCATTTGACAAGCAATCTGACGGTAACAGTTGGAAATAAACTCAAGTTTTAAAGATGACTTGGGACAGTGCGTTCCCAGTGTGCTTTCACGGGGAGTGGGCAGAGCCAAGGCTGTAGGAGTATTGAGTACTGGGAACTGACATGACTACATTCTTAACAGGGCCATTTTTAGGAGTTCCTCGAGGAGAATAAAAAGCCTGGTAACACAGGACTATGTCTTTTAGGCCATTTTCCTCCCTTCTCTAGCAGGACGACTCCTCTGAGCAGGTCACATCTTGCTAACGCATCATTTATTCAGAAGATCACAAAGCAAAATAAATGAGTGTCAGCCTCGGGTCCTCAGAAAGAGGAACAAGATCCTGGATAAGATTTTATGATCAGAAGATACACACAGGCAGAAAGATCCAGAAAGACTCAGACAATTGAGGTGGTTCTTTAACATTCGCTGTTGGCTTCAAATTCCTAAGCTGATTGGGCATTTGTAATATTTACCCTCCTCCTGCCCCTGGGTGTGCAGGACCACCTACGGCCATTTTAGGGATCCTTATTATCTTTGCACAGGAGTCAAGGACCTCTCACCAAACCCTAAGCTTCTGCGCATGGGCATACTAGTCTAAGAGGAAATGGAAGCATTTTGTATCCACCTGTAAACTAGCAAGCGTCTGTACCCTGGTCCTCATGTCATCTGGAGAATGAGCTATGGAGTTGTGTTTGGGGCCCAAGCCTCTGGCTCTCATTGCATTATCAGGATTGCAGTGTCCATCAACCACTGTCCAACCCCTCATTCAGGCCACTAACTCGGTCCATTCCAACACACCTGAACTCTCCAGGTCATAGTATGAAGTCATGGTATGAGCTGATAGCCAAATTAACACAGAAGTTACCAAATTGGTGACAATGCAAACGGAGACATAATGAGTTTCTTAAATAAGCATGGCTTGGAATTCAGTCACCGCCGAGGAGACATTTCCCCTCTACCTAGTCCTTGAGCATTTAGGCTTCTCACCGAGATGTTCTCATTATTAATGCATTTTTCTCCTGATTACAAAAGAAAATGGGTAGCTGCTGAGAAGAATGTGATGGGATGGTTTTTAGGAAATGTACGAATGACTCATGTTCTTGATTTAACAAAGGCACTGGCTTCTATATAAAGAATCAACTTAGATCCAAGATAGAAGCTGTGTGCACAGCAGAATGGAGCTGGTAGAAGGACCGTACATTCCAAGGAGTGTGAGGGTTGGTATGTTGGGTCATTTCTGCCGGGAACTTTGTGTGCAGTTCATTATGAGTTCTTATTAATTCACTGGGAATGTAAAACTATCTACCCTAGACCTTAAGTACTACAAGGTAGGAAAACTGCAGGATGTTTAAACTGATTCTTAACTGACCCCCAAAGCATGCAACAACAAAATATCTGTTTCCAAAATGCAGGTGTAACTCCACACACTAACTGGGAGGTGTATTTGTAATTCGATGGTAAATAAGGTATAGCTGATTTGAGTATCACAACAGTATGTCGAACATCTAGTGAGACCCATTGTAAAAAAGGAGCTGACAGGGCTGGAGAGAGGGCTCAGAGGTTAAGAGCACTGACTGCTCTTCCAGAGGACCTGGGTTCAATTCCCAGCCTCCACATGGCAGCTCACAACTGCCTATAACTCCAATTTCAGGGGATCTGGCACCCTCACACAGACATACATGCAGGCAAAATACCAATGCACATAAAAAAATGAATTATTTAAAAAAGGACTGACAAACTATACAAGCTTCATATTCTTGTATTTTCATGATGGAGGGAGAAAGAGGCAGCAAATTCTCAAGCCCACATTGGTCTCTTATCAGTGGTGGAGAGGTAGTTATTTATAACTTGTCAGCTTCTCTCCCTGACCCCTCATTACTGCACTCAGATGAGGAGATAGAAGGAAAGCCCCACGAAAGCCTGTCTGTATTCACTGGCCAAGGGTGCAGTGCAGCCAGGAGTCAAGACATTCCTCTGTCCTCTGTCCTCTGTCCCCAAGAAGAGATGGGATGATTGCCTCGGACTAGCTATTGCATTGACGGTCAAGCAGATCCTTTGTGAGTTGAGGACTGGCTTCTTACAGATCCAGCACATGCCAGCCCCAGAACACTAGGGAGAACAATGTCCAAATTGTTAGACAGTCCAGCAGGGGCCCTAGAAGTTTCTCAACAGCTTGTTCCAGCACAGGAACCCTCAGCAGCTCCTCCTTCACATAATGAAGTAACTTCAACAACCACAGGTTGTCCTATTTACAGCAGACTTACCTTTCTCCATCCTTTGTACAAGCATTTCCCCCCTGGGTATTTTCAGTTTTTGGTTCCACATACCACGTTCTATTTGGTTGCTTTTCATCAGCTTTCAGCTCCAGAATATAAGCCCTGTGAATTCACTGCTCTGTCCCTCAAAACCTGGGGACATGTTTACCACAGAGCCCATGCTATCAAATAATGTGTCTATTTATGAGTGGGTGGGTAGGTGGATCTGTGCATTTTGAGTGTACTGAGGAGAAGGGACATCGGATAGAGTCACAGGAAGTTAAGCTGGTAGCAATGGGTGACCAAAGGAGGGAAAGCTGAGGGACAGGTAGAGACTGGCTTTGAAGGTGGGTCAGGCCCCCCAGGCTTCTCCAGTCAGTTACTCAGCCTTGGCTCACTCTGTCCTGATTCCATTAGGAGGAAGAGGGTGATTTGAAGTCTGCAGAAATTGCAAAAGACTGAGAGCATCCTGACGGGTGCCAGCTTGGGTCTCAGGGAGGGAGAACAAGGTCATTGGGGCAGGATGGGAGATAAATGGAGGAGGTAGTAGGGGAGTTGGAGACAAGGGGAACAGGCAGGTGGGCAGTGTCTGCAGCCAAGGACCAAAAGAGCATCTCAAGGGGGACAGAGCATGTGGTTTGCCGTGGGGGGAGGGCATTGCAGACAGCCAAGGGGTGAGCTGGCCTAGGATGTGAGTGAGTAGCTAATATGGAATTAAAGTGAGCAGTCAAGAATCAAGAATGTCTATGAGGAGCCCACCCAAAGAGGCTCAGTAGTAACAAGTGTCTTCGCACAGGACAGGCACTGTGGACCTGCAGGAGAAGGGCATCTCATGCAGAGGGAGGCTAGAAATAGCCCTTCCTGCTGGACCACAAACTCACAGGGCAGGGACTGTACTGGGCTTTTCGTGTCCGTGTTCTCCACTCCCAGCAGCAGAGACCCTCCATAAACAACAGCTGGTGAAAAGTCCTGCCCACTTCATGGCTTCTGCTGTACTTCCTCCTGGGTGTCTTGTCCTGAGCCCGTCCGCACAGGACTTACCCGCCTCCACCTGCAGTAGTAACTGACCACCAGCTGACCACAGGCTACGTGCCAGCACTGCCCCATGAACTCCAGGTGTATTGACTCACAACACCGTCACAACAGAAGCCACATGTGAGATCTAGGCCAGAGGAGTTAGGCAGTCTACCCAAGGGGACCAAGGAGAGACAGCTAGGACACGGGAAAGGCTGCAGCTTTTGAGCAGACAGTCTGGCTCCAGAGACGCACAACTCAGAACACATAGCCCACCTCTCAATAGACTCCACTGTCTAGCTTCCCAGGGCAAAGTGCCCTTTATCCTCAGCCTGTATCTCCCCTTTTAATCTTTCCTTCAGCTCGGGGGTTGGAGGAGGTATGTATTTGGAATGGAATGTGTGAAATGCAAGGATTAAAAGAAGGCAGGTTAGGAAAAAGGCTAGAGACTCTCTCTCTCTCTCTCTCTCTCTCTCTCTCTCTCTCTCTCTCTCTCTCTTTCTCTCTCTCTGCCTGTGTGTGTGTGTGTGTGTGTGTGTGTGTGTGTGTGTGTGTGGCCAAAGTAGAATATTGAGCCATGTGTTATTTCTGCTGTCCAAGCTCATCGTATACACACTTTAGCACAGGCTAGAACTGGAGAGATGGAACAGCTGACAGAGTATTTGCCTGCAAACGGGAAGGTCTATCGAGAGAACCTGTGAGTTCCAGGCCAGTGAGGGATCCTGCCTCAAACAAGATGGACAATGCTTCTGAGGAACAACACCAACACTGACCTTTCACCTCTACACACATATGTAAACATACATATGAGCACACACATACACAAAGTTTAACACAGGCTTCATAAAGAATATAATCTCTTGTATGTGACTTCATGTTTGGCTCTTCCTTTTGTGCTGAAATCCCGAGGTCTGAAAAGGCCTCCAGCCATTCAGAGCTGAGTCTGAGGAATGGAATTCAATTTAATCCAACTCCTAGCCAGGCACTCAACAAGGCACTTAAAAAGGGAAAGGTGGCATTAGTCTATTTCTTGTTTTGCTTTTTCGTACCTTCTGTCCTGTTACATAATGTCAGTCCCATTCAGAATAGAAATAATGCTTCACAATGGGGCCGGTGCCCAATGACGTGGAGCACATTTGCTGAACGCTGGTGGCTATTGACAAATGCCACATCTCCACTTGAGTTTTCAATCATCAACAAAACCTTTGATTGCTTCATATGTCTTGCCCATGTGACGAGCATGTATAGATAGGCAACAGGCTCCAGCAGAGGTGTGGAGGACAGAATTCTATTTCTAATCCTCTTTCCTAGGAAACCAATTTATTTGACTATTTGGGGCAGAAAGTTCATTTCCAGGGAAACGTGCTTTCCTGCAAGTGTCCTCGTCAAAGTGATCCTCCAAAGTTGAAAGGTTACTGATTTTTTTTCAAGTATTAAAAAAATTAATTTACCAGAAACACTATGTATTTAAGTACGATGTAGAGTCAATAAAGCTTTTGTATTTAAATCACCATGCACACGGTATGTCCAATATGCAGGTCACTGAAAAACAAACAAAAACAAACTTGACGGGCTGTCTTTCCCTAGGGAATTTACAGTCTGAGGAAGGCACGGACTTCCATAACAAAGAATCGGTGGTAAACACTGATTCATAAAGCATCAAATTTAAGGAGAGGGATAAGGATAAGGTCAATAAGAGCTGGAGTGGCCATATGTTGTGTCCTCAAGGAGCTAGAACAAGAATTAAGGGTTGAAAAGATGGCTCGGTGGTCAAGAGCGTGGGCTACTGTAGCTAGAGTGTTTCTGGTCCTGCCTGGCCCATGGTCAGGACAAATCTCTCTCACCTGCCAGTCCCACAGCCACTTAAACCCAACCAAGTAAACACACAGACACTTATATTGCTTACAAACTGTATGGCCATGGCAGGCTTCTTGTTAACTAGTTCTTATATCTTAAATTAATCCATTTCTATTAGTCTATAAATTGCCTCGTGGCTCATGGCTTACCGGTACCTTACATCTTGCTTTTCATGGCAGCAGCTGGCAGCATCTCTCTGCCTCAGCCTTCCACTTCCCAGAATTCTCCTCTCTCCTTGTCCCACCTATACTTCCTGCCTGGCTACTGGCCAATCAGCATTTTATTTATACAGAGCGATATCCACAGCAGGCTACTCTTCCAGAGATCTGAGGCTGGTTCCTAGTACCCATATTAGAGAGCTCACAATTACCTGTAACTCCAGCTCCGAGGGTCTGACATTCTTTCCACAGACACCTGAACACATGTGGGGTACATTCACACAGACATACATACATACACATAGGCATAAGAGAAAATAAATCTTCTTAAAAAAAAACTCAACTGGCCTCTAAAGGGTTGTTAAGGTTTGGGTGGAAGGATGTGTTTAGAGGGTGAGGCAGTTTGGTAATGTGTGGCCAAGACAGCACTGACAGGGGAATTGTGCTAGATGGCGTGGGACCCTGGACCCAATATCTATGAAATCACTCAGTTCTGGAAGGACCTGGAGGCAGGCAGTTCAGAATTGAGCCTTGGTACTTCCTAAGTAACCAGACACAGTTGGAAACCCCAAGATTCCAATACATGGGAGAGGCCTCACCCTTCTGGAGCCAATAGGGAAGACAGATCCATTTCAGAATCTGCCAGAAGTACTAGGCTTGGTGGCACACGCCTTTAATCCCAGTACTCAGGAGACAGAGGTAGGCTGATCTCTATGGGTTCAAAGCCAGCCTGGTCTACATAGTGAGTTCAAGGCCAGCCAAAACTACACAGTCCAACCCTGTCTCAAAAATCAAAAACAAAAACAAATGATGTCCACTAGAAGTAGAAGGTGTGAAGTGCCAAATAGGGTCAGAAAATCACCACTGTGGTCTTGAGTAACATTATGTCTCTAGAGAGACATAAAATAACATTTATTCATTGCAGATTGGGAGAGCATCAATGACGGACCAAAGAAATGGTGTCACCCAGGTCTAACTGAGGAGTTTAAGGGTGTGGTGTAGCATTTCACAAGGACCTCGTGCTGCATCATAACATGGTGGAAATGCAGAAAGTCAACCAGATGTGCATAAAAGAGCCCAAAGAAGGGTGCACACTCACTTTGTGACAACCTGCTGTTGGTGTTACTAATGGATCCAATGAGATAGACACTATCTTAGTGTGGTTTTCATTCCTGTGAAGAGATGCCACGACTATGGCAACTCATAAACATTGAATTGAGGTAACTTACAGTTTCAGAAGTTTAGTCCATTATCAACATGGTGGGACATGGTGGCTGCAGGCAGACATGGTGCTGGAGAAGGAGCAGAGAGTTCTACATCTTGATCTGTACGCAACAGGAAGTCAACTATCTACCATACTGAGTGTAGCTTGAGCACAGGAGACCTCAAAGCCCACCCTCACAGTGACACACTTCCTCCAACAAGGCCACACCTACTCCAACAAAACCACACCTCCTAACAGTGCCACTGTCTTTTGGGGCCATTTTCTTTTAAACAACCAAACTATGAGTCTATGGGGGGCCATTTTTGTTCAGGCTACCATAGACTCCCATCCCTCATTACTATCCATTTCTCTCTTCAAGTTCCCACCTCTTCCAAGCTCTCAATGCCATCACACAATCAACAAGAGCTTCAAAGGCACAAAGCACATCAGTGTTCCAGAGACACATGTTACATGTGTGATCCAGCAGGAGCAAGGAAAAGTCGGGTGAGAAGGTGAAGGGTCAAACCTAGGTGACCTCAAATCTAAAGGAAGGGGAAGAGAAGAACTCTACAGAACTATTTGCTTCAGCAGATTGTATTGACAAGCTAAAGTAAGTGTAACATTTGCCCAGATAGGAAGTAGACCTGGGAATAGAGTGAAGCTGGAGACCGGTACAAGTTCAGGCAGTACCTGTGGAGTGCCTGTCATGTGCTACATTTATGTTAGGAAAAAACAGGCTGGAACAGACAGCTCACGGGAAGGAGAGAGATGTGAATCACGGTGGAGAGAGAGCACATTCATTTAAGCTCTCCTTGATCGACTTATTCAATCCATCTTTCATTCTTTCCTGGGCTCATCTATTCATAAAATCACCAAATTGCTCAATCCCAGGTGCCCTCATTTATATTGTTTTCTATATTAAGGATCACTCTAGTGCATGATATAGAATAAACATGAACAGAACTTTTCATATTCCAAAATGTCCCAGAGTACATACCATATGCTCCACAACTGTATTCATCCCCATCCCTCAGCTCAGAACAGACATCATACAAACTGCAGAGTGTTTATATATTGGCGGACAGCTAGAAATTAAAGCGTGCTTAGACACAGAGAGTGGGTTTACATAGCACTCTCTTACAAGCTCCTGGGTGGTTAGTATACCATCCATGAGAGAAGTTTGTCTCTCACATCTGAGATTCAGAAACTTGTGTGGGGAAATATGTAAATAAGTTGCTTGCTCCCTCTAGAAGGTTGGAAGTGGAGAACAATTTCAAAACTGTGACGACACCTTCCTCTTGACCTCATTCAACACTTACTTGAGTGAGAAAAGTGAAATCAGTCAAAATTTATAGACTGCCTTGCCCCAATTCCTGCATGATTTTGGCTTTTATTCCTTGTTGTATACATGATTTACGGAACATGGTCTAACAGTTATAACCCTGACACCCAGTGAGCATAGGGTGTTTTGGGAAGTCAACATTAATGTTCACATGAGTGGCTTTATGGCATTATGCTGTCCATAATGTCACAGCAGATGTCTAATTGCTTAAGAACATGAATAGAAGTTTCCATTGAAAGGCTGATTCAGTGAGCCTCTCCTCACTGCTGTATCTGACTCTGACTTAAATCCCTAAATCCCAGGTCATTGTTGGAGATGGTGTCAGCTGCTGTATCAGTCTTTGATGCTGGACATGGAAGCATGGTACCATTAGCTAAATGAGAAGGCTGACTGAAGCGGTTTTCACTTTGCCAAGGAGACAAATGGATTTCTAGGCAAGATAGGAACAGAATCTCTTTTCAAATGAAATGGGATCTTTCTGGGGGTGGAAGGGGCATGACAGAAGCCTAATTAGAGGTGACTTAAGGATCAAGATGATGAATCTGTGGGCTTGTTTAATGGGAAAAGTTAAAAATGGATTTGTTGAGTTCGTACATGGCTAGGTCCACAGACCACTGTGACATCCACATGTCCAGAGGCCTGTGACGGACCAACCACCACTTTTATGACCCAGGGTACTCTTGAGTAGGGAGAAGTGAGAAATTTGTAGATAGAAGTATATATATATATAGAGAGAGAGACAGTTAGAAAATACAGAATAGCTCAGGAGGGCCTGGATCCTAATCCACCAGCCCCTTCTAAAGGGACTTTTAAAAGAATGCCAAGGGGATGAGCTAAAAGATCTTCCCCAGCTGCCGGGCGGTAGTGGCGCAGGCCTTTAATCCCAGCACTCGAGAGGCAGAGGCAGGTGGATCTCTGTGAGTTTGAGGCCAGCCTGGACTATAGAGTGAGCATTCCAGGAAAGACACAAAGCTACACAGGGAAACCTTGTCTCGAAAAACAAAAACAAAAACAAAACAAAAAACCCAAAAACAAAAACAAAAATAAAAGACCTTCCCCAGCACAGCCAAGTGTAGAGCATCCCAAATGCCTGGTGACCATGCACATGGCCCAGCCATTCCCTAATGCAGGCCTGCTGTGTAAAACAAGCTCAGATCTCACTCGCAAACCTTTGTGGGCTCCCACAGAGGCCTTGAGCTTGCTCATTTCTTATCTGTCTTTTTCTCTGGTCACATTATTTCCCTAGAAGCTCCAGGGTTGTTTCAGCCTCAGACGTAGCAATTCCTAGCCCAAAGAGAAGACAAGTCCCCTTCCCAGTTGCTCCACCAAAAGTTCCTGAATCGAGTCTGATAAGCTCTGTGTGGATGGTATGTACATTCCCAAACCAAACCAATTCTCTCAGCCAAAACCATAGAAAAATTTTGTTGTCTGGGCCTAGGTCACAGGCCAGTCTTGGAGAGGAGAAGGTGAGGGCTACTCTCCTGATGGTCTTGGAGTAAGAATGAGAACAAAACAGTCATGAATGGGAAATGGATGCCAGGCGGGTAAAAGGGCAGATCGCCAACGTACATCATCTCCACATGTAAATGAATGCTGTGTTCCGAATGTGGCATGTCTTCTGTAGGATCCTATATTTGAACATGTGGTTCCCAAAAGGTAGAGCCTTGCTAGAAGAAGTAGGCCACTGGGAGATGGCCTTGAGCTTTATAGTTCAGACCAATATCCTTCTGGTCTTTGCTTCTTGTGCCCAGAGATGTGAGGAGACAATGAGTTCAAACTCCAACATACTTTCTCCACCATGATAGACTGTATCCCCTCCAACTGTGAGCACAGATAAACCCTTCCCCAGCTTCCTTGTGTCTCTGCAACTAGAAAAGCAACAGAAGCAATCAACAATCTCTTTGGGGGCTGGGGCTGGGCTCAGAATGTTGAAATACAGCCGGGTACCCAGTCCTGGAGGATTTAGAGGAGCTCTTCACTTCCCATGTTCTCATTTACTGAGTTTTTCTGGAAGACAGGGGGGAAATGGAATTTCGTAGTCACTCCTGAAAGGCTTTGCATTGAAATGGCTGCACATGACGCTTTCTGGAGAGGTGGAATAGGGTGGAGATCGTTGTGCCTTTAGGTCTCCATTCCACCTCTACCACTTGCTTCTCATACGCTCTTTCCATCCGCTAGTTTTCCTGAGATTCTGTTCCCCCTTGGAGAGACAGAAATACGGTATGTTTCCTACCTCTGAAAGCTGGGGCTATGAATGCTTGGAATGATGAGAAAGACTTGAAGGATTATTACTAGGAATAATTATAAGGATAATGCACCGAGTCCTTCCTGTGATTTGGGTGACACACACATGGTCCATCTTACTCGGGTTCGAGTGTTGAGAAAAGCAAGTCCAAGAGAAGCCAAGGGACCCGCCACAGCCGTCTTGCCAGAAAGAAGTCGAGCTAGGGTTTGAGCTCAGATCTTTTTGGCTTGTGTCTGTAGCCTCCCTGACACACCCCACTCTTGGTGGGACTTGTTTTCCAACGTTGGTTAAAAGTTCTTGTGGCAGCCACTCTTTCCTAAAGCTTCTAGCACCACTTGGGTCTCTGGTTTGCCCCAAGACTGGCTGGCTAAATTTCAACATTCTGAGCCCAGCCCTGGCCCCCAAAGAGACTGGTAATTGTTTCAGTTGCTAGTGTGGGGGAGGAGTTGTAAAGCTGAGTCTAAATTGGGGTGCAGATGTTGGCAGTGATTATGATACAGATTATCATGATGATGATCAGATTTTGAGAAGAGTACAAAGGCCCAGAAGACATAGGGACCAAAGAGTCTATGCTACTTGAACTGAGAGAGCAGACCACCAACATATCCTTCTGTTGCCTGCCTACCTGCCCATTGGAGCAAAATGATACCTATGCCTGGCAGCTTATCTTCTTCCTTCCCTATCCCTAGGGGCAGACTCCATGCAGGAAGTCTCAAGGAAACCGGAGAAGCCAGACAAGCAAGGCAGAAGAGTCATGTGAAATGGTGACTTCCTCTGAGAAAAGATAGGCGCTTAGTAATGAGACCAGTGACTCTCTGACTCTAGGAGACTGTGACATGAGACTGAGTTCCTGAGGTCCCTTCCCTCTGTTTGGCCTGGGGAAAGCCCCAGGGGATGTAAAAGAGAAAGGTTACAAGGCCAAGGTTTGAGAGCCCTGCAAAATGTTTATTGTCAAGATCTCACCTCCAGACAGGGCTGGACAGACCACTCATTAATTTTAGACAGAGCTTCACACAACAAAAATCTTGATGTGGATGTCTGAGGCTGTGGTCAGGGTAGACGCCACAGTGTGGTCCAGACCTGGCTCCATTTACATGTCATGGAGCAGCCCTAAGTGTGGTTCCTAGCCTGGTAATGCCATCTGGCGCATGCTTAACCTTAGCTGGCATGGTTCGCACCTGTAATCACAGTACTCAGAAAGCTGAGGCAGGAGGATGGTGAGTTCCAGGTCAGACTGGCTATACAGCAAGATCCTATCTCAAAACAGAACACAATTAAAAACGTGTTTATCCTTTCTGGGATTCGGTTTCCTGGTTTGAAGAAGAGGGTAATTATAACATTTACTTCATACGGTGAACAAGCTGATGAATTGATAAATATCTTATATGACATACTGATGTGATAATCTTCAGCTGCTGTTGTTTGTGCTGTCCAGAATTAGAACAATGCTAGGATCTCTAGAAACAGCTGTCTAATTAAATTATAATCAGGCTAAGGAAATGGCAACACTAGATGGGCACAGTGGGGGCTGTATTCAAAAGGAGAGAAGATGGAGGAGAGAGGATGGAGGTGGGTGGGACCTGAATACATTATATCCATGTAGAAATACTAAATAAAATACCTTATAGAGGTGAAAAGTGAGTGGCAGCATCCTGAGGTTGTTCTCTGACCTCCATACGTGTGCTGTGGCATGTATGTACACGCACGCACGCATGCACACATGCATGCATGCACACACGCAAGCATACCCATTCATAAATGTAATTCAATAAATTATCATTATTATTGCAGCTACAAGGTGTACCCAGCTTCCATCAACAGGCCACTCTGTTTGTGCAACACCTAGAAAGAAGTGGTTTGTTTGACCCATCTTTGTTTCCGGCCAGCTGAGCTGGCGTGTACTTGTCGAAGGGCCACAATGGAAGGGGCAACCCACGCTGGCTTACCAGAGCCCGTGGACTACAGATGCTACCACCACCTACAGCAGACCAGACGCTGCTAATGGCTTTTGTGCATCTGCCAAATTCTTCTGCCTGCCTGTCGTCCTCTGGGAAGGGAGTTCAGACATGACTGAGTCCTCTGGAAGCCAGAACAGACCAGAAGCTGAAAGCCTTGGAAAGCCAGCAAGGAGGTGGCTACCAAGGGGACGGCTATGGGGATCCTGAACAGCCCTAGAGGTATTTTGATTTATTTGTGCCCTAGTTGCCTCTGCAATTACAGCTCTGGCCTTCAGATTGCCTGCACTTCCTTTCCTCCAGAGGAATTGTTACAGAAAAAGCTCGCAGGAGTCAAAACAAGCCTGGTGATATGAAAACCATATGTAAACTTGGCACGGTTGCCTTTTAGCCTAATGGGCCTCCCAGACATTGCCGAGTTACAGACACTGGTCTTTTGTGAGGCTGGAGACCTGGCTCCCTCCCTCTCTCCCATTCTGTGAAGACAAAATGAAAAAGGAAAAAAAGACAAGGGAAGCGGCCAGCCCTTTTCCCATCAGTCATGTGTTTCCACAGGCTCAGGACTGAGTGGCATTAAAAACTCCATGAGGGAAAAGCACGCATTGAGTTTCTGCTTCCAGCCTTGTCCCCAGGGCCATCATTTCGATCACCTGGTCCTCATGGCACACCTTACCCCCATTTCAGAGGTAAAGTCACTGAGGCTGATGGAGGTCAAGCAGCCTGTGTGGCACTACTGATAACTGGTATTTCTGCAGTGAGGCTTCAGATGCAAGAGATTATAAACGAACATCTTGATCTTTATTTTTGCAAAGCTGCCTCCCAGTTGACCTTTGGATCATTTCAAACACATTTAGCAACATTCAAAACTTTACCTGCAGGCTTAGTTTCCCATTATAGAGAGGAATTGAGACATAATTCTCTCTTTGTGACGTTGCTGGAATGTTGGATAATATTGCAGTGTGCTATTGTTGCTTCTGCCTGAAATTATAATAGGTCAAGGCCCATTTGGGTGTGGAAGATGACTATATTCCAGAACGATCACCACTGTGGTGCTAAAAGTTAACATTTTTATAGAGTAGCTTTCAAAAAAGGAGGAGGAAGAGGAAGAGAAGAAGAACTAGAGGAAGGAGAAGAAGAAGAGGAGGAGGAGGAGGAGGAGAGGAGAAGAAAGAAGAAGAAGAAGAAGAAGAAGAAGAAGAAGAAGAAGAAGGAGAAGAAGAAGAAGAAGAAGAAGAAGAAGAAGAAGAAGAAGAAGAAGAAGAAGAAGAAGAAGAAGAAGAAGAAAAGTCGAGTGTGGTGGTGTCACACACCTTTAATCCCAGCACTTGGAAGGCACAGGCAGGTGGATCTCTGTGAGTTCAAGGCCAGCCTGGTCTACAGAGGACAGCCAGGGCTGCATAGTGAAACCCTGTCGTGAAAAACCAAAAGTAATAATAATAAATAATAGTAGACAAAAAGAAAAAGAAAGAGATCAGATAAATTATATATACTGCCTTACACTTATAATGGCTTACCCTGTGTGTTTCTGGAAACACTGGAAAAAACTAGGAAAATCGTGCTCAAAAGGCAAATGCTTCTACAAACTAGCCTGTGTCTGTAGTCTATGCATTGTCTTGTCTTCTTGGAACAGCTTCTAAAAATGCCCAAGGATACTTGAACGTCATATGCAAACTCAATAACCTCTCATGGGCTTGTGTGCTGCCATGAGTTCCTCTCTCGTGGACTTCAGGGATCCTGTCTGGACTCAGTCCTCTACAAGATGCTTCCTGGGTTGCTTCAGCACGCTGAAGGAGCTGTCTTTTGACGAGTCTGGAAAGGAGGGCTCTCCTTGCAGAGTGCTCCATGAAACATTAGTATCCCACAGATGAGAAACGTGTGGCAGATGGGGAAGGCAGGCCAGGGGGCAGGGAGTAAAGTCCCCTCAGACTGTGGCGGGAGTCACTTGGTAACCACATCTACTGGCTCTAAGAAAAAGCTGTGTCCACAGGGCTTGGCGAAACACAACATTTTCATTATGTTTTGATTTGTAGTAGATCTTGTCAGTGTGGACCAGTGTTCGATAGTCATCCCTTATGTGGGAAATACATTTCCAGACCCTCAGTACTGGACCATGGGGTAGTACTAGGCCCTATATTTACTATGTTTTCCCTATATATTTGTGTACAGATAAAGTCTAATTTATAGATTATGCATAGCAAGAGATTAATGTCACTGGCTAACAATAAAATAAAACTGTTATAACACGCTATGATGAATGTGGTAAAATGTAAGAATTATTTACTTGGGGGACTTTTTTTCTTATTTAATATTTTCAGACTGAAGTTGACCGTGGGAAACAGAAACTCTGAAAATGAAAACTTCAGATGAGGTATTGACTGCACCGTATCCATGCACTACTTATTCAGAATAGGCTGTCTTTTAAATAGGCTAGCTTGGCTCTGAATGACATGGTGTGAGGGTGGGCTACAGAACCTGAGGACGAGAGGTAGGACTGGGAAGATCTCTGTAACCAGTGTCCAGGCTCCCCAACTCCTCTGACAGCCTCTGATTGCCATTATTTTGGTGCTCATTCTAAAATATACAAATTAACATTTGCTTTAAATCTCTTTGATATGACTTTGCCACCATTGCTGGATCTAGCCAAGCACAGAGAGAAACCAAGCAATAATTGGTCCCATCTCCAATAGATGGATGAAATAGGAATGTCTCCACTCCATTTTTCACAGCAGATTAAGGCAGCCCATTGTGTTGTCTAAATGGTGTTCTCTCCAAAGTCACCAGACCCATGAATGAAGGTCAGCTCGCTGATCATGCAGACACAAACCCCATAGTACTCTATTTCCATTCAAAGCCGTGCTAATTGCCCTGTGAACAGAGAGCTCCTCTTGAGACAATGGAAAATCCAAACGTGATTCGAAGAGAATCGACTTGATCCTGGAGCTGATAGTATTTCCAGAGCCAAGTCTCAGAAGGGCCGCAGAGCACATAGAGAACATTTCAATGGCATCGGCGGAGGATGTGACTTGTCAGGGCAGATTTGCTAACAGGAAAGGGAGCAGAGGCCGTTCTTGTCTAGACGTCTGATTAGTGGGGAACTGTAGGATTAGGAGAGTGTGGAGTTTTCTGGCTGCCATTCTAAGGAGGCTGGGCTTTCTGCAAAGAAGCCTAGATGAGAGTAACATTTGTTTCCATTGAAAATACTGACTGGTCCTGATCCTGCTTGGATGGCACACACCATGCCAGACCCAGGGAATAAAACACACTGTGCCTCTGTTTTGGCATAAATGAGTGATGCGTGGACTTTGGATCTGCTTCATTTAGGGTGTGATGTTTTTGCTCATTTGCAAGGTTTTTAATAATAAAATTTATAATTAAAAAAATTAATGAGTGATGGACCCTGAGGGTCTTGGCCTCAGAGATAGAAGTGTCCCTGGGGATACTGCAGCTCTGGGACCACCCTTTCCTTCTCTGCTCCTCCCATTTCAGCCCCAGCTTGCCACATGAGCACTCTGATGCCCATCCCCCAGCTTAGAAACTCTGCCTTTCTGTTGGAACAGTTCACCCGTGTCTCCTCAGCCCACCTAGGGCTCTCTGGAAGCCACAGCACTTCAGGAATGGAAGCTATGACTGGGGTAGGTGCGGGAACAGACCTTCTTGCTAGGGTGGCCCTGAAGGGAGGTGAGCAGAGAGTAGGGGACCCCGAGGGCTCTGGTAATGGGTTGGGATGACAAGCCATCGCTGAAAGGAAGTAAGTTCAGAATCTGAAACGTGAGGCTCTCGGAGGAAGTCCTCTCTCAAAGCTCTCCGTTCACTATACCTCCAGAGTTCCTTGTGGTCCACGCGGTCAGCCACGCCAGCCTGCAAGCCTTAGGCTGCATTCTTTTGCAGTGACCTAAGACAGGGAACAGCCAGACACTGTCTGTTAGGAAGTCACAGCCCTGCTCAGTCACAGGAACAAGCCACCAGCAAAGGCAGTGGGTTGGGGCTTGAAAATGCAAAGGGTAATTACAGTCATCCAGGGCCAACTAGGGAAACCCAGTAACCCTGTATTCGAAACAGGGAGTCCTGTCCAGGGAAATGATGGAAGAGCTAGGACAACAAATTGGTGGGACAACCTGGAACCGGCCACAGCAGAAGCGGCCACTAACCCAAGGCTGGAGAGACAAAAGAGGAAATGGTCCAAGCCGACCTCAGGCCATCAATCGGCTGGGAGGGCCAGGAACACTTGGTGTTTTTCTCCCTTTGCCCCACCCTCCAGTGGCCAGTCAACCGCTCCCATTGGCTGAGTCCCGTAGGCTGACCCAAGTGGCCTTTCCAAGAATCTAGGAAAGTGGGGGTCTGTCTGTCTGCCTGCCTAGACAAGCTGGGGCAAGTGAGTCAGAGAGATCAGCCCACATGTTCTACAGAACATGCTCCTGGCACCCCATGCTCATCCCTCAGCAACAACAGGAATCACGTGACAGGGTGAAATCTTCGAATGACTATTTGTTTAACGTTTCTTTCGCAGTCCCCAATTAGCCCTTTAGCCCCGAAAACTTTAGGTTTCACGAGGGCAGGGGTGTAGTCCACTTGATTTATTGATGATTCTTTAGAAACATTTGTTTCAAGGGCTTGGGGCGGAACTCAGTGGTAAGGCGCTGGCCCAGCTCAGTGCAAGGTCCTGGATTCCATCCCCAGCACAGTGCAAAATGAAGAATGAAGAAAAGTAAAGAATGTCTACGTAGGTAGAAATATTTGTTGAAAATGATTGAATCCAGGGGCCGGAATGGCTCAATGGGCAAAACCCTTGCTGTGTGAGGCATGAAGACCCGAGTTCGCAGTACCTATTTAAAAAGCCAGGAGTGGCCACACGCGTTATCTGTTATCCTAATGTGACGGGTGTTTGGAGCCTAGGCCAGGTGTTTCCAGGTTCTTAGCCTCTTCTTCAAGGAATTGAATCAAAGACTCACACAGATTTTCAAAAGTAACAAAGGAACTATTCAAAGATAAGCTATATAACAATTTGCTGCAAGAGAGCAGTGGATCACACGGTTAAAAGTACCCAAGCACCCCAATTATCTATGGGGTTCAAGAGAAGGAGTCAGGTTACTAAGAGACATAGTGAGAATGGTTGTCTGGGTGATCAATAGATTATATTATAATTATATGATCCTTTTTCTGCTATGTATACTCTTCCCCATAATGCATCTGCTTTCAATCATATGCATACCTAATTTTGCATTCCCATAAAGTAATAAATAGGAGAGTCCCCCTAAAAGTGCATTTGAGATATGATATTCCCTTATTGACCATGAACTCCAAACCAGTTCAGACAAGAGCAGCCCTCCTACCCTCTGACCAGGATATACTGAGAACTTGTTTGAATAGAAATTATCCAAGTTTAATTGTCCTATAGGGGAAGAGAAATGTATCCCACTGTTCAGAGCAGAGTGTGGGTGCAGCCGGATGCAGGAAGTTCTAGAGCTAGATGTTGCTAGATGTGTTGTTCTGAAAGAGGTGTGTGCACAGCCCAAGCCAAGTGGAGTCCTGAGTTGCTGAGCTATTCCCTATGCTCACCTGCCTCATCCACTTTGTGGGACTAGGCGCAGGAGGATTGCTGTGGTCGTCTAGCTCCTGACCAAGCTCCAGGTTCACTGAGATTCCCTGTCTTAAGGGAATGAGGTGGGGAGTGATAGAACAGGTCTCTCACCTTCTCCTCTGGCCTCCACAGGCACGTACATGGGTGTTTATATCCACATACTGACATGCATGTACACAACACACACAGGGAAAAAAAATGAATAACTGTGCACTGCCCTTCTTGCAAGCAACTGATTCTTAGAGTGGGACATGCTGGACTTTAGATCTAGGGAGAATAAGATATAAGCCTGGATCTTCTACAAGCTATGTTTCATGCAGTCACAGAAGCATCTTAGAACTTGAAGTCCAGGGCAGGATTCTGCCACTTGACAAAATATGATACTGTTTTATCAACTAAAAAATGACGTATTGATGTTAGAGATTACAGTAGTGATTATTATACTTTGCTCAGATGAGCTCATCTTATGAATCTTGGGGTTCCCTCCTTTCCATGACCTGTTGACATTCAGGCACAGGTAAAATTTGTAGACGACAGTGTGAGCTGTTGAATCGTGGGAAGAAAAAAATGAAGATGACAAAGAGTCACACAGAGGAGAGAAAAGACATGATGAAGCAGCTGGTGAGTCCTCAGGAAAGAGGAAGGGGACAGACAGACCTGACGGAGGTGGTGCGGAGACTTGGGGACAGCTGATCAGGAGCTAGGGAACGGCAGTTGGAACTTGCCTGGTGAGTTGTATGGGCTTGGAAGGTAACTATCAAGTTAATAACTGTAGCAGACAGCCGGAGCAGTTCAGCATCTGCCTCTTGCTTATGATGGGAAAAAAATGTCTAGCTAAGGCAACCCTGTAAAGTATTGTTTTCTATTTTAGTTGCAGAAAACTAGATCTCTCTCTCTCTCTCTCTCTCTCTCTCTCTCTCTCTCTCTCTCTCTCTGTCTGTGTGTGTGTGTGTGTGTGTGTGTGTGTGTGTGTGTGTGCTCCCCCTGACCTCTGTGGACACCAAATACACACACAATGCATATAAAAACATGCAAACAAAACATACATGCACGTAAAAGAAACACTTTTTCAATCTTAGGGAAAAGAGAGCCAAGAAACTGGTGTGGGCAGGCTGCGGAGTTTTGCAGGACACAGAAGATGAGATCAGCAGTGTAATGGGAAGGAATGATTTAAATCACATAGGCACTTAGAATCAATCAGAGCTGTGAGGAAGCCAGTGGAAGGTTCCTAGCAGAGCGCTGACACAATCACCCTTTGCTTCTGTGTGTTTGTTTATTCAGGCTGCCATGTCATTGTAGGCCAACATGGCCTTGTAGTCCAAGAGCGGATGTGGAAGATCAGTGCCGTGACAAGGAGTGACCCAAATCAAGGAGTGGTCACATGTGGGATACATGGTGACAATTGAATCCACTGGATTGCCTGAGTGTCTAATGCTGAGTGTGAGAAAAAGAAGTCATAGACAGCTCTCCTGAGGATGAGGAGGGCGGTGACCAGACAGCCAGAGGTTCGAGAGTACTTTGAAGTTCCATTTGGATCTGGTTGATTCAGCATACCAATTGAGCATCCAAGTGGACATGCCAAGTGGCATCTGAACATAAGTGTAGGCTAAGTAGACGGGTGCCACTTGAGGATCTGGGCAGAGGGAAACAGAGGATCCAGTGCACCACAGCAGGGTCTGGACCAACCCACTAGCCATGGAGTCATCTTCCTATTGGCCTATCCAGATCCTCTTCTGTTTCCCCACAGTCCTTGAGGACCAATCGTGTTATTGTGAGTAGAAAGCAGCCCCAACATGGAACATCAGGTAATATTTCAGAGTAAAAAATACATACATATTCATATTTAAACAAGAGTTGTTTAAGAACACTTGCAAGGGTGAGGCAGGGGTGGTGGGCAATGGCAGGGTTTGGCAATGAGTCTCCACAGACCTGTCGTGAGCTGGGCTTCATGTGTACTGCTTTGAGGCTTTTTATCAGGAGCCATCGTAAAAGACTCAGGCCCAGCTTTTTATATTGTGCCTGCTGCTGCTTAAAATGTCACCTGTCCCCAGGTTTAATCACCCAGAAGTCCTCTCCTCACATTTCCCCAGAGGTGTCTCCCTGCCCTGCAGAGAGATAGGGAATGCCAGGAGGGAGGGAGGGAGGGTCAGAGACGGTGGGAAGCCTCCTCTGCTCCTGGGACTTCATGTCCCAACAATGTATATACCTTTGGCCTATCACTGATGCTTTCCCCCTCTGATCACGTGCACAAGGGAGGAGACCCTCCCAGAAAGACACCAAAGACAAGTCACGTTCCAAAGGGATTCTGATGCAGATGGCTTTTCTGGAGTACTTGGGCTGTGATGGAAAATGCAGTGGGCTAAGGGGGCCTTCCACCTGAGTGCCACCATGAACCTGCAGTGACTTTGGGCGCGTGTTTAACCTTCGTGTGCCTCTCTCTCTTCACTTACAGAATAGAGACTGGAATGGCCTGTGAGGTTGTTCTGAAGATGAATGGAGCTGGAGTGTGCAAGCTACAGAGAATGTCCAACGCAAAGGAAGTTTCTTCTGTGGTAGGGAAGCAGTGGCCGTTCCCTGCTACTGTTATTGCTGCAAATTGTTGTTAGAGAATGTCCTCTGGGTTGGCTTCAGGACCTCAGAGATGGTGGCTCCTGCCCTCCGAGGTGCTTCAGTCAAAACACAATAGGGAAAGGAGAGTGAGTGCCTTTTCTGTCTCTAACTCCAAGATAGAGCCTGATTTTGATTTTGCAGGAGCATGTTCAGGAGGCCACAGCCATTGGCAGCAGACAAGGTCATGCAATGGGAAGCAGGATGGTACTGCCAGAAGCAGTGTTGACTGTGGGAAACTGGCCTGTGCTTCTTCTCCCCTATGTTCTCTCCAAGGAAGCGCTGGATCATCCAGATCCTAGAAGAGCTGTACAGAGCGCGCTGAACACCCTGTGCTGCTGGCGTCTTGGGTATAATTTCAAGAAAACCATCACATTTCATTAACTTGTTCCAGGAAGAGGCTCTAGGCCATGCACAAATGTCCACACTTCTGAGAAGGAGTGTCCATGCACCCGTCACTACCAGGGTCTTGCTTAGCTTTAAATTCCCTGTCCAGGTCTAAGTCTGGGCAAGACTGGGTACATCTTGTCAACATGGGAGGTAGGTGCTCATGAGCAGCTTGCAGGGGACATTGAGTGCCCTGGCTGTGCCAATGTGGGAAGAGGGAAAAGAGAGAGAAACAACAGTCCCGGGCTAAGGGCCAGGAGCAGACCCCACTGTGGCATGTAGGACCTCAGGCAAGCTACTCATTTGGCCCTTGAGTTGGGGGTTGTGTTTAGTGGCTAGTATAAGAATTCTACCTGTGGTACCTTCAGCGGGAGGTTTATTCTCCCAATTCCCCCCCAAATAATTTAGAGTATCTCAATATCAAGGAACTAAGCTCCTTTTAGTTCTCTGGCCTGAAATCTTAATGATCTCTTTTAGCTCCCAAAGTTGTCTCGGGAACCAACATGGCTGTCGGGAGCTCTGCCCACTACATTTGCATTCCAGGAAACGCGAATGTCATGCAAATGCAGAAGAGGTTCACGCCTTTTATCCTTTATAGAGTTTTCTGAGAATCCCATATTTTTATGATGAAAGCTCCAACACGCAGCCACATCTATTTATAGAGAAGGCTGGGCAAGCATGGAGGTACTGAGGGAGAGCTGAGAGAAGGGAGGGATGGGGAGTATCGGGAGTCGTAGGGGCTCCATGTGACTGTCCTGAACAAGTCTGCGCTGACCTTTAGCCTTGGTGCCCTCTAGGAAAAAGAAATGCCTTATACAGCCAAGTGTTTATTACCTTCTGTTACTCAGTGTTCCCACAGAATGTCGGAAGATCTCCCTTTAGTTTCTTTAACTGGAGGTTGCCCATGTTCCTCTAGATACACCCTGACCCATGTTCAAGCAAACAATCCTAATTAA
The DNA here is from genome assembly GCF_903995425.1 of Onychomys torridus. Classification (NCBI taxonomy): domain Eukaryota; kingdom Metazoa; phylum Chordata; class Mammalia; order Rodentia; family Cricetidae; genus Onychomys; species Onychomys torridus. The sequence goes on from NC_050452.1 coordinate 36,235,319, forward strand.
ACTCAGCATGCCACAAAAAAGAAGAAAAGAAAAAAGATTTGAAAGTATGAGAGGGCTTGTTGGGAGGAGTGGGGCTCCATCTGAAGTGAGAGGGGATAAAAAAGGGTAATGGGGCGTGAATGTGATCAAACACATCTCCCACAATGGTGTACCATAGTCCCCCGGTGGGGGGCATTCTGGCGGAGTGCCATGCTGGCACATTTCCCAGTGTGTGCTACCTTCGCAGCAGAATCCGAAGTCTCCTAAAGGCTGGTGGCCTGAGCACTTCCTGTCTGAACCACTCACATCTGCCTCTGACTCAAAGACCTGGGTTCTATCCTGACAGTGACACTGTCTGTCAGACTCTTCATTCCTTCAGCAAGAACTTGTCCCGCATCTGGCCTGCCCAATACACTGCTCCCTCGCCATCCCAAGGACCGAGCCCGTCAATGTCTAGTAGAGATTATAGGAACTGTGTCGTCACAGTGGGAGGGTGAGGCTAGGTCAAGCCTGAGGCTCCTCGGCAGTTCACATGCAGGTCCTTGACCTCCAAGTTGAGAGCTGAACAGCAAGTGGAAGGTATTCAGGTGTGAGGAGTGAAGAAATCCAGGCTCCCTCCGGCTCCAGTGCAAAGTGTGCACTGTAGATAGGGACGGGGGTGTGAAGGCAGAAAGGTCCCCACTGCTGCTGTCCCCGGGAGAGCAGAAGGTACTTCAAGTGGGGAAAAGGAAATGCACACAGGGTTAACTGAGTTCACAAGCAAACTTGGTGATTAAGTAGCAAACATGAAGAATTCAAACATGGTGTTTGGTTTGCTGCTTCATAACTGTGTGGTGAGGTATCATGGAAAGGGATCAGGCAGGAGGGTAGGCCAAAACCTGAGACTTTGGCTCTGAGAGAGGCCAGTTAGTTCAAAGCCAAGCCCTCTACCGGAGCCACAAAGAGCCTGGCACAGGGCCCTCCAACCTGCATGGGGCCCGTATGCCATGTGGTGGCAGTGTCCTATAAAGAGCTTATGGACAGATAGTAGAGGCGTGGAATTCTGGGTCCTGGGACAGAAACCAGGTCGCCAGGGCATCAAGGGCATTGGAGGAGCTGCCACCTTGAGGAAGGCCAGAGTTCAAAGAGATAGGAGTGGGGATCTCCAGTTACCCCACCAGGATGGACCCCCAAATCTAAGAGCAATACTGTTGGGCACAACAGGATTAGGAGAGGTGCCGTGTATGGTCGGAGATGCAATGGGGGGGGTGAAAGGGGGGGGGAGATGAGTGATGCCATGCCAAGAGTGAGGTAGGCTAATGTTGCATGATTCAGGCCCCAGGTTTCTTCCTGCTCCAGAACTCTCCACAACATGAACTCTTCCACATCACCATGGGTGATGCAGTTGGTGCACCACGTGGCAGCGAAGCCTATGGAACGCTACCCCAAAGACCCAGCCTAGCCCAAGTGCCTAAGTCTTGTAATCAGTTTAGTTACAGGACAAAATCCAGATCAGAGAGAGGATTAGGATATGTGGCTTGTGAACCAGTGCTTTGAACTTCACTGTGGAAGCCCCTCCCCAAGCGAACAAAGAACGCCCTGAGGTGTTCACTGGGATACAAACACATCACTACCCTGGCCTCCCTGAAGCGAGGAGACCATCAGCCGGCTGGGTGATCAGTTGGCATCCCAAATTGCCTCCCTGTGGCGTTCCACTCAGGTCTCCCAGAGGAGAAATGGACCATGTCGCAGCCTGCTGCTCCGGGAATGGCAAGCATCTGAGAGGCTGCCCCTCTCAGTGGTCCCCAGGATTCAGGAGACTGCAAGAGAGGCGAAGCTCCCTCCTTGTGCTCCCTCTCCCCGTGTTAGAGAGTCGGGGGTGGGGGGTGGGAAGCAGCCCTGCGTGCAGCTTGGGTTATTGTTCCCAGATGGGGACTGTCAACCCCTGTCAGCTTCAGATCTGCGTTGAGAGCACTACATCCGCATTCCTGGGATGCGTGGCGTCCCAGAGTTCACCTTCTGCACCCGGATTCAATAACATGTCAAACTCCTTCAGTCTCACCCAGAGCTGAAACCCTCTCAACCCACTTGCAGCCCCTGCACACATGCCTTGTGCCTGTCCAAATATTGAAGCTGGGCCGAGTGTAACCATGCTCCATCTGGGCCACCGGGGCCCCACCTGCCGATGCCAGCTCCATAGTGAGAGCCAAGAGCCCTTGAATGTATGCCCTGGGCCTTGGGACTTGTCCAGAACACTGAACTGGTGTGTGGTAGCTTGGGGAGCTGGGAAAAAGAATTGGGCAATTGGTCTGGCCGTTCTTAAGTCTGTCTGTAGATTAGCTATTGCCAAAGTCAGGTTCTGCCTATAACTCCAGTATTGAGGGGCTAAGACAGGACGGTACTGGACTATAAAGAAGTCTAGGGACTTCTTTCTCATAGCCCCTCCTGTCTGGCCCCTACACTGCCTCTCAGAGTAGGAAGGCTGCTCTCAATCGGACTAACCCTTCCCACTTATCCAGTCTCAGTATTTCGGAGACTAACTAGATGGGAACAGCATTAAACCTGCAGGCCATGAAGTCTCCTGTGGGGACAGTGGCGGGGACCTGAAGCCTGGTGTTGATAAATGGGTGGTTGGAGAACACACAGCATTAGTGAAACACTTGAATATACGATTCCAGATTGTTTTTTCTCCTTTTTAAAAAAAGTTCTCACTCTGTAGCTCTAGCCAGACTGGAGCTTGCTCTGTAGACCAGGCTGTCCTCGAACTCACAGAGATCTGCCTGCCTCTGCCTCCCAGTGCTGGGACTAAAGACAAATGTCATCATGCCTAGCTAATTAAAATGTTTTTACTCTTTAATTACAGTGTTTCATTGTGTCACACACTCAAATATAAGCCAGTCCTACCTCTAATCCTTACAAACATGACCTGTAGCTGCCATTACTGTGGCTATAGTGATGTTGGGATGAGGTCATCAAGGTGGACCCTGATCCAGAAAGGCTAGTGTCCTTACAAGAAGGAAAAAGTCACGCATGAAGGGGCAGAGATCAGTTCCACAGCCCAGGACCCTCTGGATAAAGCCACTGCCTCCTGAAGAAAACCTCACCTCAAGTATTGAAGGAACTGCCAATGTTTTGATTTCACATTTCTACACTCGAGAACCAACAGAAGGTTCTGTTGTTTGAGGCCACCCACGTTGTGTGACCACAATCCTAGGAAACTCATATGCCACACAATAATGTTCCTGATAAAACCCTGGGTGGAATTGGTACAAAATATTCTTTGGACAGTGATGAGAGGGAGCCTTGGGAATCAGGACTACATCCTAGATCCTGTTTGGTGTACAAGTCACCTTCAAATGGGACCCGATGTTCTGTATCTCCTCTTACCCTGAGAAAAACCCTCTACCAATGGTATGGGCTTCTTATCAACTTTCATACTTGAATTTGTAGGCTGATAGGAACCCAGAGCATTTCCACTTCATTCTTCTACAGGTGGCCTCCAAGCTTGCATGGAAGTGGCCTTCTCAATCAGCAAGGCTTTGCAACATGGAAATTCTATTACCCTTCTGAGTGGCCCCTGAAGTTAGGAATTCCTGGTTAGCATCTGCCCTGTGACCTCACCCTGTCGCACAGACTCCATTAAACGGAGTCATTTAGTCCTGTGGACTCAGTACAGATGGTAAGAGCCAGCACAGAAACCCCCCACTCAAGCTCTGGGCTGATTGTGGGATGTGGGTTTGGGCAAATGGGTGCTTTGCAATTGACCTCAATGTTTATCCTGGTTCTCAAGAGATGGAGGTTTCACGCTGGCAATTTTTCTAAGAATTCCATTAACCAACTCCTGAGTCTATGAGGGTGTTTCTTACAAGGCTGTTAGGTGGTTTTTACATCTAGAAATAGCCTTGCTCCTGCCCTAATACCCAACAAGGCCAGTACACAGGACAAACCCCTCCACCACCATCTCTGCACATGCATGCACATGCGCATGCACACGTACACACACACACACACACACACACACACACACACACACCTGTTGCTTTCTGTCAGTCTCACATGTCAATGGAGGTTGGTTCCAGAACCCATGTCTCTTGCTTGCATAACTCTGGGAATAACTGTCCTGTAACTATGTTCCACTCTCTCTCTTGCCTCACAGCTTTTCACTAAAGTTTCTTGTTTACTATGAAAAAGCTGAGAGTCTAAACATGTGGACAGCTCTTCCTGTCCCCCAACCCAGGCATGAGCTGAACTAAATAGAACCATACCTTAGCTGTCTTTCCAAACCAACCATGGGGGAACCAATTTACAGCCTTTGTGATCATGCAAATGCATGTGTAGAAATTTCCCTGCGTGTCTGCATGTTCCTACCATGAAGAATATACTGTTCTTGCCTGTGGTTCTGTCTTCCAGAGATGGAAAGTGTACTCCAAGGTCGGTAGATCTAAACAACTGGCCATTGCTGAGCCCATACAGGACAGCCACACAGTGCACCACCCTATGTAGTCATAGAATGTTGTGTTTGAGAAGCAAATTTCACAACACAGAAAAATATTTATGGTCTGCTGTTCAGTTAAAAAAAAAAAAATAAGGCTGCTTGCAAAACTGAGTTTACCATATGAAAACAATTATGCAAAAATTATGTATATATCCATAGAAAATCTGGAAGGCTTTTCTCCAAAATATAAACACTGAGAGAGCCCTCAGGGGCTTGAGCACACAATGCTCAGTTTGTGAAGAGAACATGGGCATCTACTGGAGAGAAGAGGGGTGGCGGGTGTCTTGGCACATGCTACCCTCCTGAAACGAGTCTTTTCTTTTTCCTCTGTTTATGAAATGGCACCATATAGGCTCGCAACAGCCACAACAATTGTGGTTGACTCTAACTTCTATTCTATGTGCTTTCCTGCATTTCCCAGAGAGTATGCACTTACTGTGTTTGTGCTGATTTTTTAAAGGACTCATAAAATAATCAATTTACAAAAGGTAAGTGCTATAAAATTGAGTAGGACTGAATCTTTGATGATATTAGGGAATCGGCTTTATTTTTAAGTGTGCCAATGGTCTTGTGGTTATGTTTTTAAGTCATTACCATCCAGAGATGCACACTGAAATGTGTCTGGATGAAATGGTGGAATGTCTAGGGTTGTCTTAAAAGTAATACAGGAGGTAATTAAGTGAGTAGACACATATCATAAAAATTCTAGTTCATAGGTAAATTATCATTGAAGTTAAGTGCTTGGAATGTAAGGGTTTATATTACTTTGTCTATTTCAGTATCGCTTACAAATTGCCATTTACAAAGCCTTGAGAACATAAAATTAGTTCATATCATTGTAATTGTCAAGATTTTCCAGAGAAAGAAACAAAAATATACATAGAGCAGACTCACTTATCCATGATTTGATTACCTTTCGTAAAAAATGAGTTACCCACAAGTCAACTGTAGTACAAGAATATTAAATGGAAAATTCCAGAAATAAATAATTCACACATTTAAAATTGTACACTGCCTGAAATCTCATGCCATTGGTCTCTATCTAACCCAGGAGATGAATCATCTCATAGTCCGGCGTATCCATATTGTATATACTACCCACCTGCCAGCTATCTAATATTAGCTGTCTTGGTTATCAGAGAGATTGTCACAGTGCTGCAAACAATCAAATCAAGCAATTTTTGTGGACTAGCCTACTGCCTCTCACAATATCGCCACCATTCGCCTCGCTCTATCTCATAATGGAGGCATTACATCATCGCACAGCATCAACAGAAGGGAACAGGTAGCCACGCCACAGAAAGATATTTTTAGAGAAAGACTATATTCATATAATTCTTATTATAGTTTATATAATTATGCTGCTTAATTGTTAGTTAATATCTCACTGTGTCTTATCTATAAACTTTATCGTACACAGATACACACACACACACACACACACACACACACACACACACATGTACGCGCGCATAAAACCATCTGGCATTTCTTTTTCGGTTAGCTCTTTATATTAACAAGTCTCATATCCATAGATTTAATCAATTGGAGATTTAAAGTATTTTGGTGGGAAGTTATGTCTACTACTAAATGTGTGTAGACTTTTCTTGTCTCTATTTCCTAAATACTATAGCATAACAACTATTCACACAGCATTTACTTTGAGCATTATAAGGAATTTAGAGGTGATTTAAACAACACAGGAAGATGTGCATAGGTTGTATATAAATGGCATCATTTTATATAAAGGGTACAGAATCTACAGGGTTTGATGTCCATGGGGGTCCTGGAGGGACTCCATTATGGATAGGAAGGTGTGCATGTGTACATAATGTTCAATACTCTCCAAGGTTTCATGCCTCTATATGGGAGTCTAGGAATGCATCCTCGATGGGTAAAGGGGTGGAAGTTATAACATATGTGTGTGAGGGGAAGACTGAGAGATGTTAAGGAATCAGCTCACACAATTACAGAGGCTGGACATTCCCAATCGTCAGGATGGGAGAGCAAGCCGGACAGGCAAGAAAAACCCCAACATGCAGTTCAAGTTTGAAGGCCATCAGATAGAGACTCCCTCTTGTTTGACAGGGACCAGTCTTTTCTCTTATGCAGGCCTTCAAGTGATTGGGTGAGGCCCACATTAGGGAGTGCCAAGTACTTTATCAAAAGTCCACTGACTAATCTCAGCCCAGAACACCCACACAGAAAATTCCAGAATAATATTTACCCACATTATCTAAGCACAGTCATTGTGGCTAAGGTAACTGAGTTTCTGCCTTTGCTTCTGGAGGAATTGTGCAATGCCACAAGCTGACTGAATGTCCCCTATGTGGGGGTGTGGTAACTAGTGGAACATGGTAGATGTTCTGCTCGCCGAGGTAAATGGGAGCTGCAGAAGTGGGCAGATCTGCTGTAGGATGTTCTGTATGTCAAATTTGTTGCTCTGATTGGTTAATAAATAAGACACTGATTGGCCAGTAGCCAGGCAGGAAGTATAGGTGGGACAAGCAGAAAAGAGAATTGGGGGAAGTGGAAGGCTGAGGCGGAGAGACCTGCCAGGCGACACCATGACAAGCGAGATGTAAGGTACTGGTAAGCCACAAGCCACGTGGCAACTTATAGATGAGTAGAAATGGGTTAATTTAAGATAAAAGAACTAGACAACAAGAAGCCTGCCATAGCCATACAGTTTATAAGTAATATAAGAGTCTGACTGATTACTTTATACATGGGTTGTGGGACTGTGGGGGCTTGGTGGGAGATGGAGAAAAAAATTCAAGCTACACAGATCTCTGTGAGTTCCAGGCCAACTAGGGATACATAGTGAGACTCTAACTATATATAGTCTTACACACACACACACACACACACACACACACACACACACACACACATATGATGTTGGATTGCCTTGTACCTTCTGCACTAGCACACAATGGCTGTCTGCACACTGGAGAGGCTGAGAACCTGGTAGCTGCTCCGTTCATGAAGCTGGGTACCTCAGCCAGGCGCAATCTGAGGCTGAAGCCCTGGATCATTTCTGGTCTTTAGCTCATGTTGGAAGGCTGAACAGACTGGATCTGATGTTAGGAAAGGATATCAGTGAACGCAACAGCAGGATGGTCATACTCACCAGCAACCATCGAAGGCAGAATGTGGGAGTGAGACTAGATTGCTTTTGTTTTTGTTTGTTTATTTGTTTGTTTTTCTGAGACAGGGTTTCACTATGTAGTCCTGGCTGTTCTGGAACTCACTCTATAGTCTAGGATGGCCTCAAACTCACAGAGACCTACTTGCATCTACCTCCTGAGTCCTGGGATTAAAGGCATGAGCTACCACTACCCAATTAGGGGAGGCTAGATTTAAAAATTACTCATAGCATGAAATATTCCTAGTCAATACAGTAACTCTGTATTTGAGTACTTCACTATTCTAAATTTTCCCAGGAGCTAAAATCCTACTTTTTTTGCTACATATATGTGATTGGTGGCTCTTGTCAAACTTTGGCTGTTCACCCTCCATCTCAGGGGACACATTTACTGGTCTTTAGCTGTAATGGTAGCGATGTTACCCGCCCCCTGCCAAGCTCTAGTGGCTTTGTGTGGTCTCCAGGTACTAAGATTTTACATATATAAAATCTCTGGGTGATGGTGCATGCCTTTAATCCCAGCATTCAGGAAGCAGAAGAAGGTGGATCTCTACTGAGTTTGAGGCCAGCCTGGTCTACAGAATGAGTTCCAGGACAGTCAAGACTACATGGTGAAACACAGCCTCAAACAAAACAAACAAATCTAACAATAACTTAAGACATAATACATCTAAAACTAAGTTAAATTTTTATTATAATACATTGGTGTAATAATTGTACATATGCGTTATATAGAGTATGGTTTTTCAGCACATACATGCATCAAATCAGGAAACTTAGCATTTCTCTTTGGTTACCATTTCTTTAGGGTTGGGGGCTTTTCTTCTGGAGATTCACAATCCCGTGTTTATAGGCTTATGACTTAAAAAATATACAACTTAAGAGTATTTTGAATTATACTCACGCCTACCATGTTGCAGGATGCAGAGGTGACGCTCTCAAACTCTTGGTATCTCTTATCTCGTATCTTGGGACGTCATTCAGTGACTCCTGATCTCCGAGGCCTCTTCTGAAATCACTCCCATCTCACCTTTCCCGGCCCCTGGTGCTCTCTAGGCAGATGGACTTTAAAAAACAAGCCATATGTGCCTTGTTGGTTAGTTGACAAACAGTGGATTCCTGGGGATCTTGGGGTAAGTTTGACACTAATGATGACATCCAGAAACTACCTTTGCTCACCTTTTTGCCAAATAAGGGATTCAAACCAGTGTTCACAAATCAAGTACAGAGCCATTTACGTTTGCAGGTGTAATTAATGCCTGTGTCCATGCACACTGGAGCAGCCTCAGGCACACACCATTCCTCTTACAGGAACACACACCACTGCTTTCCCCTAAGACTTGGCCCAGTGGTCACTGCTCTGTGAGGCCTGCTGCTCTGCCTCAGTTTCCCGGGGTTGCAGAGAAAACAAACAAAAACCACCTCAAACATGTGGAGACATTTGTTCCCTGACAATTCAGGAGGTGAAAGCCTGAAGCCACAGTTCCAGCAGGGCCACCGGGCCTACACCCAGGCCCACGGGAATGATTCTTCCTGACGTTTTCTGGCGTTGGTGGCTCAGGCTCTTCTTGGCTTGAAACTGTGGGATCCTCCCACCTGGATCCTTATGTCTCAAATCTCTCTCTGCCTTTTCTCTCAGGAGGATGCTTGTCATTGGTTGTAGAGATGTTTGGATGATTCAGGACAACCTCATTTTCAGAACTTTGATTGTGTCTACCAGGACCCTACTTCCAAATCTTCCAAATAAGGTCACCTGTATAGGTTCCAGGAGTCAAGATGGGGGCATATCTTTTTTTTGACAGGGGGAGGGAGGAGGAACATTTGTGCATGCACACACACACACACACACACACACACACACACACACACCTCCAATAACTCCTGCCCTGTTCTGGTCTGTTATGATTTCCTCAGCATTTGGCATTTTTCACATACTCTACTTGTCTTTGCATGACGATCTATTGTTATTTTTTTCCCTTCCATTAGAACATAAAGCTTTTTTTGTTCTTGGCCACAACACAAGAATCAGTACACCTCTAACAATGGTAGGTACATAATAGATGTTCACTAAGTTCTTGCTAAATGGATAAGTGTCATGTGTTACAGAGGTTCAGGGCTCCAAAGGCTCCTGACATAGGACAGAAGTCAAGAATGTCTGGGGATTCAAATGAGATGACAGAGTTTTAAGTATACCTTTGAGAGATCCCCAGTAGAGATACAGACAAATTCTTAGCTGCCCACGTCCTGAGCATCCTGCTGGTTGATTTGATTCAGTGTCAAACAGTTCCTAAGCTAACCAGGGTAAACATTTCTTTCTCCAAATTAGAAACGTATACTCTTCCACAGAATTCATACTGGCCCCTCAATAGGGTCTGGTTAATGTCAGGGAGGGGGGCTCAAAACCACCTCCACAGAGCAGCTTACTGCTGACAGCTACCCACCAGAGTTTGCTGAGTCCGAGACACTGGAGGTACCAACACTGATGGCCCCAGCTGAGTAAGCCAAATGTTTACACGTAAGCCAAGATGGGAGCCCTGACTGCCAGACAGCTACCAACCCCCACTACAGCCTCTGTAGTGCTTTCCAAGTTCATTTGCCCAGCAAAAGCTTGGGGTCCAGGGCTTCTTTCCTCCCCACTTAAAATGTTAGCCCTCGGGATTGAAAAAAATGCCCAGCCAGGGTATCTGAAGACTATAACCCCAGCACTTAGGGACCTGAGGCAGGGAGAACACTATGAACTGAGGACAGTCTGACAGCAAGATCAAAATAAAAATACAACCAGACCAAAAAAAAAAGTCGTTGAGGGAGGGAAATTCTATGGCTCCAATGGACATCTTCCAGGACTCTCCCTTGTTTGATTTCACAGTCTGGACTGCAGAGTGAGAGCCTGTCCCCACCACCGCCCCCTCCATATAAAAAGCTGGAGAAGCCAGTGAAAGTGTAACTCTTAAATTATATTCATTGTTTTATTTTAACGGAAAGACAATTTTCTGTATGTATTGGACATACATGCCGTATGGACACGTGGTAGAATGGTAAACATGCTGACTCTCTTGCCTCTCACTTTCCAGACCTGGTGTTTCTTCGTAAGACCATAAGATCTACATGCGGCCAATTTGGAATGTGCAGTGAGATATGGTTACCTCCTCTCTCTGTGCCCTGTGCTCTGTCTCTAAAACTCATTGCTCCATCTCACTCAGACTGAACCATTTGCTCTCTCTTCACCAGTCACCCCCAGACCCCATGACCCAAAAGCAGCATCTCTGCTGCTAGGAATTTGGTTCTTTCAGATTCCAAATGTGAGTATTTCTCTTCCTGGGCCTGGCTGATCTTGTTAAACACAATGTCCTCTAGGCTCATCCATGATGTTCAAAGTCACAGAGACCCCTTCCCTTGCACGACTATCCAATACTCATCAGCATGGATCTACACCACATTTTCTTTACCCTTTGTCTATCGGTGCACACAAGTCACAGTGTTTTCACACCTTGGTTCCTGTGAATTCTCTCACAATGAACATAACAGGCAGATGTCCTGAACATGTTGTTAAATAGAATACTGATTTCATCATCAAGGGTCTCAATTTGCACAGTGAGGCCCCACACAGTACTTTCTCTGGGTACTTGTGCTAATTCATGAAACTTCTCTGAGATCCCAGGTCCTGTCCAGAGGAAGACATCTTCTATCTCATCAGCAGGTTCTGAACTGATAAAGTAAGATGATACAAGCCATTAGCACTGAAGGGGGTGAGCTATTCTTTGTAGTGATGTGGTTCATCTTGAGATCAATTTCAGAGATTTGAAGTACCAAGAAACATCAAACTGTCTTCCCATGTTCCTCCTGTATCACAGAAAGCAGCCTCAAGTGAATACACTGGGAGGTGATGTCTCCTGGTTATCAGTAGACAGACAGGATTGGTGTTATCACAGTTATCAGGAATGCCAAGTTTACACTGTGCCTGTCGGCAGCCCAATCCTCAGGCCCAGCACAGAGAAGCTCTTGTGTATGAATGTCCTCCTAAGTGAAGTGAGTGAGAGGCTCTGACTAAACTCTTTACTTGTCTGATTCAATGCTCCAAAGCCTGAACAGGTGGGTATAATCACACATTAGTGGACCATGAGGAAACTGAGGCCCCAGAGCCCATAGTTACTCCAGGCTGGAGGTAGGACTTGACCCCAGGAGGAGTGACTCCCCCACCGTTGAGTCCTACTCTGCCTCCACCTGCCCAGAGCCTTCGGTGCCTCACTTCCAGAACAGGTCATCATTCTTAAACACTTGCTACACCCCAGGCTGTAGGCTGAATGTTGGTGTTATGGGGGCCAGGAATTCAAGGGCTCCTGGAAAGATGGGAAAATAGGCCATGATGTGAGTGAGTAGGAGAGTAATGTGAGTGAACACATGTGTGGCTGGGTAGTTTGAGCCATGCTGAGCAAGGAAGACCTACCCTCCCTGAGATGGTTCCAGAAGCAATCAGAGAAGGCTTCTCAGAGGAGGTGCCAACTGAGCAGAAGCTGGTGGCCCTGGTTCACGGCCATGGGGAAGTGGCCATGAAGAGAAAGCATGCTTCACACACACACACACACACACACACACACACACACACACACACACACACACGACTTTTGATCCCTCTGTAGAACCCTCCCAATTACATCTCTAGTTACCCTTGTAACAATGGCTGGGTGGGCCTTCCAGAACCTCAGTCCATCTGTTTCATGGTTGCTGTGTCTCACGGTGTCTGGAACTTTTTGCAAGCACCTGAGCATTGGAGCATGAGGCAGGCCAGTGACGATGCTGCTCGCAGCCCCTGGTGGAAAAGATGCCAGTTCTGCTTCCCTGCAGGCCTGCCATGACCTTCATTCCCCCTTGTTGCTAGGCTCATACTTTTGTTTTTCTGCCAAGAGCCCCAGGCTGCATTTGTATTCTCTTGAAAAACTCAAGGCTTGACATTGAAAAAGATCAAAGCATGGGTTCCATTTCCGGCCCCTTCTCAGGTGGAGGGGTCCACACCCCACATCTACCCAGACCTTCTCACTCAGTCTCTTTGTGGAAGGTAAGGAGAATGGGGAGCCAGGACTGCTCTCCATGCATGGCATAGATTACAGAAGTGCAGGAGGGGAGGGGATGGCTGGGTCTGTCGTCTTCCGTGGCCAGACACATCAGATGTTTAGATGGTCCTTGACACAAGTACACAACCCTCCTCCATCGGGGCCTAGAACTTCCCCAAGGAGATGGCTGCCTCGGTGACAATCAAGGGTGATAACCACCCTTTAGGGTGGGCCCAAGAAACCTGTGTGAGGCCTTGTGTTGATAGGTCGGATAGAAATTCCATTGTGTACATCAAAGATTTCGTTGGCTGACCAGCAAGGGGCAGAGTTAGAGCTTTGTGTTAGACAGAAAGAAAGAAAAGATCCAGACAGGATCAGAGAAGAAGAGAGGGTGGGGGAAGAGAAAGAGGAAACCTCAGAACCAGGATTCCAAAAGGCAGCTTCTCTCACAAGTGTCTGCCGCCATTTTAAAGGTCTAAAGTAAACCCACAGTTGGTAAGAAGGTTTAAGTATTGAGCCTGCAACTCTCCCGTTGATGTATGGTACGGTTAAAAGAATCTGAGCTTTGAGGAAAAGCTGAGTGATTTTAGATGGCGTTGCTGCCAAGTCTTAGCCAAGTGGCTGAAGACAAGCCTCAGATTACTACTCATGTGTAGAAATGGCTATGAGGTTGGGGTTGGAGAGATGGCCCAGTGGTTAAGAGAACAGGCTGCTCTTCCAGAGGACCCAGGTTCAATTCCCAGAACCCACATGGCAGCTCACAACTGTCTGTACAATCCAGCTCCAAGTGATTTGACAGTCTCACACACATACATGCAGGCAAAACACCAATGCACATAAAAATGGAAAGGAAGAAAGAAAAAGAAAAGAAGTGGGTATGAGACAGAAGTGCCCCACCTCCAGAGTAGGTTCCAAGGAGGGGCTGTACAGGACACTGGTGCCTTCTGTCCCCCTGTGAGTTGGAAAATGATGACCTGGGTCAACTGCTCCCTAGGGGTCAGGAGGCGGGGGAGGGGGGATTTCTGCTGCCTGCTGCTGCTGAAGGACTAGAAGAAAGACTGGCCAGGTTCTGAGGGAGCCGAGGATGATGGGAAAGGACACAACAGCTTTGTGGGGAGGCTATCCGCTGTTCGTGGACCCTTGGCTGGGAATCGCTGGCCCCTTTGATTATTCTCCCCCTGTCCATGTATACAGAAGTTACTTTTTCTGGTTGCTGTGAGAGACGAGCTGGCAAAGCCACTTTAGGAAGGGTTGGTTTATTTTGGCTCTCGGTACGGTCCATTATGATGCGGAACTATGATGACCAGAGCGAGAGCCGCTGGTCACGTGACAGTCGCAGGCGGGAAACCGAGGGATGAATGTTGGAGCTGACCTCTCTTCTCCTTTCACTCCAGGCTGGGACCCTGCGGATTGCCACTCACATCCAGGATGAAAAGTTTTCCTTTCTCAGTTAAAGCTCTCTAGAAACACCCTTAGACACACCTGAAGATGTGTCTACTAGATGACTCTAGATCCTGTCTGTCACGATGACGGTGGAGATTAACTTATTGTGTTGCATCCTGTGATGCCCTGGAAGGCAACGCTCTCTTCCATCATTTCCATCTTATGTGGTAGACAGAAAATTCAGGTCTATGCCATTTGAGTGGCAGGTTCCAACATTATGTCTTCAGTGTCATCAGCATCTCTGTGTTGAGCTCACTTCCATGAGCAAAGAGATTCCGTAGAGTCTGACTGGGACCCAGGTTGCTGTGGGTCTGTAAAAACAGCTGAGTGAGTGTGCAGAACTTGGATGACTTCTACACCCGAGTGTGTTCTTGTGAGTATGCACAAGTATGTACCTGCACGTCCCCTCCCATGTGTACATCATCTTCTATCTGCCTGTGTACTCTCCTTGTATCCTTTCTGTGAAAAAAACTTATTCCTAGCCTTTGAAACATTTCTCCTTTTTAAAGACTGTGTTTTCATTTTTAAATGTGCGTGCGCATGTGCACATGAGTGCAGGTGTCTAAGGAGGCCAGAAGAGGGCATCGGATCCCCTGGAGCTGGAGTTACACCTGGTTGTGGGCAACCCAACACACCTCTTCTGCAAAGAGCAGTGCATGCTCTTCACTGCTCGGCCATTTCTCCAGCATAGAAGCGTTTCTCCTTTAAACCCAAAAGAATGTGTTGCAAGATTCTATCTGGACTTGAAGAATTACACACTTTAAAAATCACTTTAGGACCATTAATCTAGGAGCGCTAACCTTTTAGAATCTGTCAAGCTCCATGAGCAAAGTTAAATGTGTCCTGTTCTTTCTTTGTTTAGTAAGTTAACTAATCTTTTTGGCATTGTCCTTATTTTGGATGTGAAGAGAAACCTCCCCACAGTATTTATTTGTGCTACGTGGGTTTCTGACTGCTCTCAGAAAGGCTTATAATCAGGGCTTTAAAAAAAAGTGTTGTTTTCCAAGTCAAGAAGATAAGTCTCCAGGAATGGAGTTAAAAGAGAAACTTAATGTAAGTAATTGCTTAGGAATGTGCCACTTAACAGAGTAACTTCTCAATGCGATGACACAAGGTAAATGTATCTTATTTGCAGTGTTCTTCAAACAACTTCTGGGGTACTCTCTGCTGTGGAATGAGATATTTGCTCCCCCATTAAGAGAGCCAAACATAAAGTGTTCCTCACAGAAGTAGAACTTAACAACTACTTTGGACATATCAGGACCTCAGTCTGCTGAATGTGCCGCCCACACTCAGAGCAAGCTTGCTTCCTCAGTTGTGGCTTCTCTGTCAATCACCTCTGGAAACACCTTCGCAGACACACTCAGAATTGTACTTGATGAATCTCCCAGACATAACTCAACCCGACGATGAACATTAAGCCCCACAGCCAGGCACAGTGGCACACGCCTGTGACCCCACTTATTGGAGTGGTAGGCATGATTGGATGACTAAGCAAGACCATTCAAATCACAATTAAATTTCAAAGAAGCTGAGGGTGTTTCTCAGTGATACAGAACTTGCTAGAAAGTTCACTCCCCTAAGTACCATGACAACAACAACAAAAAAAAAAAAAATCAGTAAAGATGGTCTTGACAGATCTTTACATACATCCATATTAGTTTCTTCGGAATAAAGAGTATGAATATATCCATCTAAAAACTCCTCTTATACTGACAAATTACCCTCCCCAAACAGGTGAATTCATCAATACTAACTTCAGAAATGAGCGGGAATGGCTGGGAAGTTGGGAAGTGGAGTGTATAGCTTGGGTTCAAATCTTGGCTCTGCCAACTTCCAATCATGTCACCTGGGGCAAATTACAGAAAATTCCCACCTGAAGACAGGGAACTATGTGCATTTATGCCGTTTGGCTGTTTTGAAGATTCAGTGAGATAATGTGGTAGGCATCTGCCTGGCATACTGTAGGTGCCAAGTAAATGTCAGCTGCCATCCTCACTGTTAGAATTAGAGCCAGCTTCTTCTGCCCATTGACTTGATACTTTCCAACTACATCAACTGAGTGTCCTGTGGCGTGCCAGACTCTGGACTCAGCCTTGGAGTAGGGGACATCAGTTAACCACCATGAAAATCCTGGTCCTCCTGGAGCTCTTGAGAGATGAGGGATGATTGATGCTAAAAGTGGGGACTGCATGCAGGTTGGAAAGAGAAGCAATGAAGCAGAGGATTTCCCAGAACTCAGGGGCTCAGGGTGGACTTTAAGAAGGGAAGGAGAAGAGATGCCAGTGTGAAGGGGAGAAAGAGGGAACACCAGGTAGGTGGAGGACAGTGAGGCAGGCAGGGCCAGGGGCCTGGGGCTGGAGCAAGTGGCCAGGGAGAGGGGAGAGGGGTGGGGAACCTGTGGGGGTCACAGGGACTTTGCAGGTAGGGGAGAGAACACCACACTAAGAGAATAGAACATAAAGTTCCACTCTGTGGAGTGAAGGGCTCCTGTAGGGGTCAGAGCAGGCGAGTAACATGACCTGATGGGTTCTATGCGACTCCCTCTGGCTATGTGCTAGGGTAGACTGCAGGAAGCAAGGGTAGAAACTGAGAGCCTGGCCAGGGACCTCCCCAGGGGATGGTGTTGGTGACCCAACCAGGGTGGAACTACAAAGAGGGCAAAAGCAGCCTCATGCCAGATGTGTTCTGGAATGGCTTCAGTAGGACTTCTGTGGCTGTGAAGCAGATGTGGGTGTGAGAGGATTGGGGTCCAGCAGTTACCTCCATCCTCCGAGGCAGAATCTCATGATGACTGGCTTCAAAATCACAGAGATATGGCTGCCTCCGCCTCCCTAGTGCTGGGACTAAAGTTGTGCATCACCATGCCTGAATCACCTCAGACAGAGTTGCCTTTGACTAAAAGAAGATGTTGCGGTTCGGCTGTGAAATGTCCCTTGCCAGCTTGTGTTTGAACACCTGGTCCCCAGATTGTTAGCACCACTTTGAGAGCTCATAGAATCTTCTGGAGGTGAGTTCCAGCTGGAGAAAGTGGGAAGTAGGTCACAGGGTGGGGGTGGGGTGTCATTCCAGTCTCTGCTCCCTGACTTCTGTCTCTACACATCCAGCCATCCTGGGTCCTCATACAGCCTCTAAGCCTTCCACACTGGGGTGTACTCTCTTCCCTACACCAAATGCCACAACCAATTGTTCCTCAGGAAGGCATTCTCTCACACTATGAAAAAAGCAACAAATACAGGGACCATGAGGACGTAGGTGTGTCTACCAGACACTCGCATAGACACAACCAGCGGGCGATCCGGTTGGATGACAGATCTCCCAGAGTCTGAGAGAGGGCTCGAATGAAGTCCTGACTCCAGCAGTCACTGACACAGGTGAGGCTCAGTCTCGTCAGGTTGCTGTAGGTAGGTCATAAACCGCAGGATGCTGTTTTTCACGTTGCCGCCCATGGAAATGTGAGATTAAGGTGCTGGCGGATTCAGTGTCTGCCACCTTCACGGACATCTGACTATGTCTCAGAGAGCAGAAAGGAGCTGCAGAGCTGTTGGATAGGTTGTGATTGGGTCCCCCAGAGGATTGTGGGTTGGAGCCTTTGTTCCCGATGCGGTGGTGATGGGGCCTCTAAGAGGCAGGGCCCTTGTGTAAGGTCATCAGGTCATGCAGACCCCCCTCCCCCCCCGACACCTGGAAGAGACTAATGCTGCCCTTGCAAAGCTGATTTGTTCCTGTAAGAGTGGGTAGTTACTTTAAGGCAGCCCCTCTTGAGTCTTTTGCGTCCTCTCTCATCACGTGACCTCTTCTTCACAGGCTGCCACTGCAGAGATATCACCCACTTGAGGACCCTCACGAGAGCCAGGCAGAATCTGGTATCACACTGTGTTAAGATGTGGCTTCAGATACTGGCATGGAATAGATGTAGTAAGGGAGGCTGTGAATGTCTTCCGGCTGGCTGTCAGGTGTACTCATGTATTCTGAGCTGCCCATGAGCCCCACACCATGACTTCTTGGCTTCCACGTGACTGCTTGTCCGGTGCAGCTGTAACTCAGAACGGCCGATATAAGTGATGAGGTTTCAAGTGACAGGGGAAATGGTACCGTGGATGCCTGGAGGGATACACTGCTTTCTTTCCAGAGAACTCTCAGAGTATGTGGACCCTTCCCAGGGTCAGGAATTTGAAGTAGTTGCCCCATCATCTATTCCTGAACACTGGTAGAATTTTGTACTAAAAATAGCTAGTCTAAAAATAAAAGTCCTGTACTTGTCTGAGATTTGTCCACTAAACTGACATCTACATCTACATATTTGGACACATCTGTACAAGCACTCAGACCTTGTTTCATCTGGCTTTATATATAGTAGGTTTTGTGTGGACATAATCAGGCAGCATGTGACTGGTTTGTCAGGAACAAAGCCTTTGTGCACAGAGTTCGGGTCCAGTTACCACATAGATACTAAAGGAAGGAACTCGGAGCAAGAACCTTGAGGAACCAAGAATGACTATTAGACCTTTAGATTATTCCAAGCAGTAAAGCTATTTTGATTTTGTAAGTCATTACAAGTCTCCTTCCTCCTGTCTTCTGGGATTTGGGATCTTTGTTTGCTTGTCTGATTTTTTTTTTCTTTTTCCTTTTTTAGAAACAGTGTCATATTATAGCCCAGGCTGCCTTGGAACTTGCTATGTAGCTCAGGCTGGCCTTAACTTCGTGATTCTTCTGCCTTGGTCTCCTCATTGCTCAAGCTACAGGTGTAGACTCCTATAGCCTCATAAGTCCCTACCCAGTAGGGGCTGGTCAGGTTCTTATCAAGCCTCGTGGTTTGATAAGGCCTCTCACTGTTTCTGTCGATGACTAGGTGTATCACCATAGCTCACTGGAAATGAAGCCCAGAGAACCGCTAGGCTTTTCTAAAACCTTGTGATTTCTGGGAGGCTGTGAGCTATTCGATTCAGCTGCCTTTGCTTATATAAGGTATCATGGTGAAGGGTGGACAGGTCTTTTATTCAGCCTCTTTGTGCCCTTATGAGCACTTTGTAATCTCATCCCATGCTTACACATAATTATTAGACATAAAAGAGCACTCAAGGAAAAGCAAAATTCTTAGCAGCTGGTCCCCGAATCTGTTTCTCTAGCACAGTAATTCTGTAGGGATGCTCTGGTGACATTCTACACTGGCTCTAGCACAATGGTAGTGTAGGGATGCTCGGGGAACTTCTACACTGCTCCTATTCTGGAATAAAAGGAAACGTTCTGGGGTAGTTTGACAGCTGACCAGCCTTTGCCCTCTGCTTTGTGGAGCTCTACAAATTTCTGTGGGTCTTGGAAGTCTGGAGAGTTCAAAAGCAGTAAAGGCATTCCTTGTAAGAACTACAGCTCTGAATCCTTCAGGTATTATTTTGTTATTTGACTAACTCACATAAAAGGAAAATAAAAATCAAAATGGCCATCATTGGTGTTAAGTAGGGTAGAACTAGGGGGCCGTGACACCCCAATTTCTATGGCACAGCACAACAGAAGTTCATGTTTCACTCACATAGACGTTCAAGAAGCAGTGTTACCTAGCCAGTCACTGTACCTCCCCGTTGTCTCTGTGAGACCAGAGTCCCTTCCACAGCCCCTGTTTCCATACTGTTTTCTGCACCCAGCTACCCCGGGGCATAGGAAAACACAAAAGTGCATGAGCCCTTTCTTAGAAGTCCTACCCCAGAAGTGGCAAGTTAGTTCTGCACACATTCCATCTGGAGGCTGGCTGTCTTGGCCAAGATTGGGCAACTATGTCCCAAGTTGTGACTCAGGGCTTAGGAGTGGAGAAATGTGACATCTACACACTTATGTCATGTCATATAATGTAATTCATTTAAAAATACACATTCCAAGCTGAGCATAGTGGCATGTGCCTATGATCCCAGTACTTGGTAGGTAGAGGCTAGAAAGTACCAAGTGCAAGGCCAGACTGGATTACATAGTGAGGACCTGTCTCAAACAAATGGAAAAAAAATCATGAAATGCTTCCTAGAGTTAATATTTCATGTTATAACTAATAAATGGAATCATACTGTACATGGAGCTTTACTAACTAGACGTTGTTTTATTAACACGGCATTGAATCATACATATCATCTGCATCATTTGTGTGGACAAGGTGGCTCCATAGTGGTGTGTCCATTTCTGGTTGCTATCACAAAGACAGGAAGAGAATTCTCAGGGGCTGCTCCAGCTAGCTGCTGCCACGCCTTCACTTCACCGTCATAGACGCTAACCCTCTGGAACTGTAAGCCCAGTTAAAATCTCAGACACTGCCTTGGTCATGGTGTGTTATCACAGCAAGAGAAAAGTAACTAATGCCGGTACATAGTAAATATCTGAACAGTACCAGTTTCTACTGGAGGAGTGGACTCTCCCAGGTCGACACTGTAACCATCATTGTTAACCACAGCTGTCCTCCCTGGCAGCCTGTCCTCTTAAGCAGTTATCTGATTACTCAATCTGCAACTATGATGCCTCATTCCTTAAAAGTAAAAAAGTCAGAGTGTGCATAGAAAACACAATGTAACATTTCGCCACATTAAACAGTACATATTTGCATATCTGGCTGGTTAATCATTGAGGACTAGATTCAGCTGCCTCTAAGATAAGAACCATGGAAAACCAGTAGCCTACAAAACAAATTCATTTCTCTTTCACTTGTACAAAGCCCATAGGGAACTGGGCCAGACTGATAAGGTGGCTTGCCTGGTTACCAAGAATTCACACTAGGGGCTGGGGAGATGGCGTGTGTGTGTGTGTGTGTGTGTGTGTGTGTGTGTGTGTGTGTGTGTGTAAGCCCTTGCTTTCGCAAGGACTTGAGTTCAGATCCCAGAACCCGTGTAAAAACCTATAGTGGCTCTCATTTCTAACCCTGGGACAGGGGTCACTCAGAGACTGGTAGATTCCCAGAGTTCAATGACTTCGGTCTACCTAGTTGTTGTATGAGTTATTATAAGTAATCTAGAGAAGACAGAACTTGAGAGTGTGCAGGGTTACACACCAATATTTTTCCAACTTCCCATAAGGAAAATTCTGCTAATCACAGGGTCCTGGAGGGACCACCATTTCGACAATTACACAACCATGCTTATGCATACCCATCAAGTACTGTGCGGCTCCCTGAGCCCTGTGCTGAGCAATCTCTGAGCCTGGCATAAGATAAAGCTAAAAAGTGTCACCCCATTAAAGAAAAGCCAGTTGGCTATCAGTCCCTTCAAGGTATACTGCCCTGCCCCCAAACTAAAGCAAGTGCCCTGTGTGGGCGAGAGGATAAACCTAGCTAGGCGTAGATAAGAAGTCAGTGAGCTGAGCAAATAGAGGAGGTGCTGATCCAAGTATAAACGAGATACAAGCTAGGCTCACTGCTGAAGTAAGCATTAAACACATTCAAAGACAAAGTAAAATAAAAAGAACTAGTAGTTAAAAATTAATCCTAGTTATAATGTGGATGTTGGGGAAAGTGTAAAATCATCTGGTATGTGCCCCATGTGGCTGTTTCCCTATGGTCTCAGGCTCCAATGCTCCTGTTGGGACACTGCTTCATCTTGTTGGAATCCGAACCTTGGTGCTCTTCTTTCTTGGAAACCTGTGTTTTCTAATTCCTCCCTTTTGCCCTGCCATTCACAGCCATTCTCTCCATTTTGAACTCCAAAGACCCAGAAATCAGGTGGCAGGACCCGAGGAAGGCCCTTGGATGTTAGCTCCTATCTAACATAGGCAGCCAAGGCCAGAAAGGAGAAGGCTGGCACTCCCACTGGGTGAATCTCTCGGTGACACACACTCTGGAGTAGGACGACCACAGAGGACCCTAGTGTCCTTTCCAGAATAGACCCCACCACTGCTCGCAATAGTCACCGTGTGATGGCAGCCATCCCAGGCAAATATCCTGAAGCCTAAAGCCAGAGCACTTCACAGCTCGCCATGAAGACCTCTGCCTGGTGAAAGGAATTGTGGGTAGCTGGGAAATCACAGGGGTAAGGCTAATCATATAACATCTACCTGAGTGAGGCACTGTGGCAGAGCTTGTGATCCCAGAGGCTAGAGAAGCTGAGGCAAGAGGATGGTGGGTTTGAGACCAGCCTGGCAAATGTAAACCACCATCACCACCACCAAAAAAAAAAAAAAAAAAAACAAACCAAAAACCAAAAAACAAACAAACAAAACAACAACAACATGAAATTGTGTTAGCATTGTGTTTTTTGTTTTGTTTTGGTTTTTTTGCCAAGTATTCTAAGGTAAATTACATCCTTGGCCTATTTTCAATGTTCAGTCCTGAAGCAGTCTTGCTAAACTGTCCAGGCAGGCCTGGAAAGTAGCCATCCTCTCAGTTCGGTCTCCTAGGGAGCTGGGATCACAGAACTGCACCAACAAATAGACAATATCTATCTTCTCTTTAGAATCAAATCATGAATTGATTCCTTATCAAGTTAATTCTGGAAAATTAAAGCAGAGGTAAGGCTCTCTATTAATGAGAAATATACACACAAACATGAACACAAACATAAACATATATCTGTGCACACATACTCAAACATACTCTCACACCCCCACACTTACACATCTCCTCACATACTCACAGATCACAGTCACACTCACACACTTACATACACATGCACACAATTAGAAATTACATGTATACACACATACACATATCTGAACATACATGCTCACAGACTTGGATACACACATACTAATACACATAAGCATACACACATACCCACACACATTTACACATAGACAAATATATACATACTGCTTATACACAATTCTACAAACATACACACACTTATACATGCTCCATATACATACATGTTATGCCCGCATCATAAGCCCCCCAGAGATCATCAGGAGTCTGAGTTCATATGCAAAAGCAAAGAGCCTTTATTGCAAGCTCAAGCTTGGCTCTCTGTCCATTCCGACATAGGGGTTGGATCAGGGAGAGCTCAGTTATTGCAGGGTTTTTAAGGAGTAAAGGATGGGGGAGTAGGGGAACTCTGGATTCAGATGGGGGTTGAACTCCTGATTGGGCAGGATGAGGTAACAGAAGTCTTGTCAAACAATGATTGGTACCGGCATTACTGTAAGGAAATAGGCAACTTATAAACAGTGATGTAAGCTATCCTTAGTGTTTAGAGCATCTAGTACTTGTTTGTCTCAATTCTGATTGGTCCCTGCAGGGTTCAGTTTGTGGCTTTCCCTGGTTTTTGTAATGGTGGGGTCTAGTATTGTTAGTCTGCACACTGTCATGGCTGCACTGATTTTAATTTAGGCCTCTTCAATGCACACATAAGTACACACACCATCACACACACACACACACACACACACACACACACACACAACTTTGGTAGTTGAAATGACAGAAAATGAAGTCCTGAGGGCTGGTGAGATGCCTCAGTAGCTAAGACTACCAACTGTTCTTCCAGAGGACCCAAGTTTGATCCCAGGTACCCACATTGTACTCACAACTGTCTCAGAAATCTGACAACTTCTTCAGGTCTCTGGGGACACCAGGCACACGAGTGGTACATTGACATACATGCAGACAAAGCACCTACACACATAAAATAAAAATAAGTCAATCTTTCTTTTATGTTCACATGCTATGGCACACGTGTGGAGGTCAGAGGGCAATCTGCTGCCTCCCTCTTTCCTCTGTGTCTTCCCAGGAATTGAACTCAGGTCATCAGGCTTGATGGCAGACAGTTTTACCTGCAGAGCCATTTCATTGGTTTGGTCCCAATCCAACTTTCAACAGGTAGAAAATGATGGACAAATGTCTTCTTAAAAAAAATATTTAATAGGTTGGAGATTTAGCTCAATGGTAGTATGCTTGCCTAGCAAGCGCAAGGCCCTGGGTTCGATCCTCAGCTCCAAAAAAAAAAAAAAAAAAATTTAAATCACACACCTTTAACCAGGACTCAGGAGGCAGAGGCAGGTGAATCTCTGTGAGTTCGAGGCCAGCCTGGTCTACAGAGTGAGTTCAGGACAAGCCAGAACTACACAGAGGAAACCCTGTCTCGGAGAAAAAAAAAAACTTTAAAGCACATACCCATAGTCAAATGAAGTGGTCCTTCATAGGCACAGAAATGGGCAGTGGTTAGCCCTGTCGAGTCAGGTGGAATCTGGTTTAGAGGATTCCTTTCTAACCCCCCAGGGGCTCAATGCTTTGGTACCCCATAGAGCAGAGGCAGCAGGAAGTGAGCCCCGCCTAGCTAGGAGCCAGGAAACTGCTACTTGGTTTGTCCCCCAGCCATGTTCCTGGACTTTTCAGCCCCCAAAACCATGAGCCAGATAAACTTGTATCACTTATAAGTCACTCAGGCTGTGACATTCTATCATAGCTGCATAAAAATGAGTGACGACATCAGTCAGACTCCCTCATGGACATATATGCAAATAGACAAAGTGACGTGTGAGCTTATGGAATGAAGTGGTAAATGTTTTAATTGTAGAAGCAGAATGATGTCATATCTGGAAGACAGCCACTGTCTCATGCTCTTTCTTCCTTCCTTCCTTCCTTCCTTCCTTCCTTCCTTCCTTTCTTTCTTTCTTTTTTTCTTTCTTTTTTTCTTTTTTCTTGGTGGTGGGGGTGGGTTGAGACAGGGTTTCTCTGTAGTTTTGGTGCCTGTGCTGGATCTCACTCTGTAGACCAGACTGGCCTTGAACTCACAGAGATCCGCCTGGCTCTGCCTCCCTAGTACTGGGATCAAAGGCATGCACCACCACTGCCTGGCCTGTAATGCTATTTCTTATAATATCACCTTACATAAAAATGAAACAAAACACAAGAATCTCCAAAGTCCTTGAATCTCTGTTATTATGTTCCAGCCTTAAAATTCTGCATGAGAAAAATCTCATTAGCTGAGCCAACACGACATTCCTGTTGTCCTATACACACAGGCTGGCAGAGACAACCATGTTTCATCATTACCGCCATCATAATGGAACACAGGCTCTGCTTTGGGCCAAGAGTCATAAAATACAGAATTCCCCAAACAGGAAGGTGGTTTAGATTCTGGACAATAAAACATAGAATGAAATCCACCACAGCCTATAAATATTGAAAGAATTTTTAAAATCTCTCCTTCCAGGGCAGGAGAGATGCCTCAGCAGTTATGAGCACTGACCCAGCACCCACGTGGTAGTTCACAACCTTCTGTTACTGGTTCCAGGGGAACTGATGCCCTAATCTGGCTCCCATGAGCACCAGGTACTCTCACATAGTGCACAGACATGCAAGTAAAACAGTCATACACATAAATAAAATAAATCTTTTTTTTTCATTTAAAATTCCTCCTTTCCACAAAACAAATTATGTTCAGATGTTTTTAATGGGTATTTTTTGCCAAAATATTAATTATAACATTGTTCTGAGGACTTCTGTAGAAGTAACCATCTTTTTAAATAAGAAACACAAAAACAAATGCAGAGTTAAAAGCCCAGGAGGTCAAAGCAATAGCTAAGAGCTGATATTAAAAAACCTTTCTGTAGTGGGTAGCCATCCCAGCATTGGCCTGGAAGTTCCAACCCCCATTGAGGCTTCGGTAATGGTCACGCCCACAAGGCAGGGTGGAGGAGGAAGCGGAAGACCAAGGAGCGGGAGGAGGTTGCTCTCTTGGTTCCCGGACCCTGGACGCAGGAGGTAGACCGAGCAGAGTTCTCCAGAGAACACCGCCGGACTGTGCTATACCTTTGCCAGACCCTGCAACCTACCCCTTCATTTGTAAGTTACCCCACAAAATAAACCTCCCTTTTAACTATGTGGAGTGGCCTTAATAATTTCACCAATACCTTTCTTACCCTTCACTGCCACTGTTGTCCTTCCCCTCCGAAAGAGAGCTACTTCCTGTGTATCTGTCTTTTTTATTGACTTTCTGTTCTGCTTTCTCATTGGCTGTAAACCCAACCATATGATCTCCTTGTCACTGCCTGTCTATACAGACCTTCAGGTCTTCTATAGTTGGTACTGAGATTAAAGGATATGGCTGTATCCTTGAACACACAGAGATCTGTCTCTAATGTGATCTGGATTAAAGGTGTTCGCCACCACCACCCAACTTCTGCTATGGCTTGCTATTAGCTCTGACCCCCTGGCAACTTTATTTATTAACATACAAATAAAATTACATTTCAGTACAAATAAAATATCACCATAAACTTCTGTTCTCTATATTAATCTATACATTCAATATCATCTCAATGTCACTACTAATAAGGTTTCCTGGGGAACCTCGCAGGCCATTCATACACACACACACACACACACACACACACACACACACACACACACACGTATATGTGCAGTGCTGGGGATGTCACTCATAGATCTAGCTCTAGCATAACATGCATAATGGCCTGGTTCGATCCCCAGCACCATAGTCAATCAATCAAAACTTTAAAAGATGGCCAGGCGGTGGTGGCACACGCCTTTGATCCCAGCACTTGGGAGGCAGAGGCAGAGGCAGGTGGATCTCTGTGAGTTTGAGGCCAGTCTGGTCTCCAAAGTGAGTTCCTGGACAGGCACCAACACTACACAGAGAAACCCTGTCTCGAAAAACAAAACAAAACAAACAAACAAACAAAAAGACGGCTTTATTGAAGGACAGAATCCTGAGAAGACACCTCCGGGCTATGTGTCTATTCACTCAGGACGATGAGAAAAGAGAATCTGCTTCTCTGGAAACACAGTGTAGGAGCCATCTGCCTGCCCTGCTCTGAGAGCCTGAGAAGAAGGTATTTGATGCCTGGACTGTGGGAGACATAAAGAACAAGGAGGGTGTCTTCATAGCTCAGCAGGTAAATGCACCTGCTGATAAGGCTGACAACCTGAGTTTGATCCTGGGGACCCACATGGTGGAAGGAGAAAACCAGTCAGTCAAGTTGTCCTCTGGCCTCCACACACATGTGTCCACACACATACACATGTGTCCACCCATGTACACTTGTGCCCATATGCATATACATGTGCACACAAAATAAAGAAAAAGGTAATCAAACATGTTTTATACAGTGCCTCAAAGCCAAAGTTACCTCTAAGCCTAGAATGTGATGCAGTAATCTCAGCACCTGAGTCAGGAGGAGTGCTTCAAGGTCAAGGCTAGCCTGGGCACGTGGAGTTAGAAGTCAGCCTAGGCGACACAGGGAACTGTTTCAAAGAAAAGGAAGAGAGTCTCCTTTACCATGAACTCCCCAGGCATTGTAGACAATACTTCCCTTAGAATATAGATTGTTTGAAAGAGTAACTCTGACTTTCTTCCTGTTAAATAACTAGAATTTTATGTATGCCAATATATACAGGCATAGTATAAAACTAGTTATTTGCTTCATCACATAAATATAAATAAAAAATAAGCCAAGTGTGGTGGCTCATGCCTTTAATCCTAACACCCAGGAGGCAGAGGCAGGAAGATCTGTTAGTTCAAGGCGAATCTGATCTATATAGTGAGTTCAAGACAGCCAGGGCTATTCTCGCTATTCTCTCTCTCTCTCTCTCTCTCTCTCTCTCTCTCTCTCTCTCACTCACACACACACACACACACACACACACACACACACACACACACACAAAGTAAAATCACCTAATTAAAAATGAATAATCATTCAACAAAACCCTTAGGGGACGCGTGTATTGTAGACGCACTGACTTACGGCCTCACTAGAATACACTAAGTACTTGATGACAGTATCAACGTAGAGTGAAGACAATTAACGGTTGCCATAAAACAAGGGAGGTCAGAACTAGTGCCAAGTTCTTCAAATTTAGAGCCAAGGAACACAGTATGTAGATCAGAGCTCTGGTTCA
This sequence comes from Onychomys torridus, assembly GCF_903995425.1. NCBI lineage: Eukaryota > Metazoa > Chordata > Mammalia > Rodentia > Cricetidae > Onychomys > Onychomys torridus. The sequence continues at coordinate 36,263,239 of NC_050452.1, forward strand.
ACTTAGGAACCCATCCAGGACTTCACAGGGAAATCCTATTAGGGAAATTCTGACTTTGGAAGCTCTTTAGTAAATGACAGGCTTTGTTTCATGGAGAGGTGGAAGCGAGCTCACCCCACCAGAAAAAGGCATTTTCCACACTGACATTCAAGAAGTCTCCCCCAGTAAATACCACAGCAGCAGCCTTCTCATTTTCATGTTGTCCTAGACAGATTTAAAGGCAGAGGCTTTAGAGGCTTTTCCTGTACCTTATTATCCGGCTCACATTTGGGGGCTGGGCATGTAGCTCTGTTGGTAGAATGCTTGCCTGAAGGGTGTGAGGGTCTCCCTGAGATCAACCTCTAGTGCCACAAAAATAAGTAAGTAAAAAAAATGAAACAACGTTTTGCTGAACTATTCATTGCTAAAGCAGAAAGAATTGATAAAGACGGCTGCATTGCCGATGATGTCAGTTCCTTTGAAGCGGTTTACATGTATTTGTCCATTCTGGGGTGCAAGGGTGAGGTGTAGAGGTCAGAGGACCTCTTTGCAAGTTGCTTCACTTTCTACCATGTGAGTCATGGGGCTTAAACTCAGGTTGTCAGGCTTGGCAGCAAGTGCCCTTCTCCACTGAAATATCTCACTAACCCCAAAGGATGGTATTTTGTGACATAGTGAATCCTAGGCTGTTAGCTACTCCACAACTCTTCCCCAACCCCTAGAAAGCAACACCCCCCTACACCACTGCCTCCTAGGAAAGGAAGAACTTGATTCAGAACAGAGACAATATCACCAAATCAGTTTTTAAAATGTAACCTATATGTCTTAGTTAGGGTTTCTATCGCTAAGAAGAGACACCATGACCATGGCAACTCTAAGAGAGAAAACATTTAATTGAGGTGGCTCACTTACAGTTTCAGAGGTTCAGCCAATTATCATCAAGGCCGGGAGCATGACGGCATATAGGCAGACATGGTGCTCGAGTAGTATCTGAGAATCCTATGTCTTGTAGGCAACAGGAAGTCAACTGAGACACTGGTGATATCCTGAGCATAGGAAACCTCAAAGCCCGCCCCCATAGTGACACACTTCCTCCAATAAGTCCACACCCACTCCAACAAAGCCACACCTCCTAATAGTGCCTCTCCCTATGAGATCTATGGGAGCCAATTATGTTCAAACTACACCACATATAGTAATTTTCTAAGGGTTTGATGTCATATGTTGTTATAGGGTTCTCCCTCCCATGTTGCTGTGATGAAACACCCTGATGAAAAGCAGCTTGAGAGAGAAAAAGGCTTACTTGGCTCACAATTCCAAGTTACACTTCATTGTTGTAGGGAAGCCAGAGGGGCTGGAACCTGAGAGAGCTGGTCACATTACATCCACAGTCAAGAGCAGAGGGCAGTGAATCAACCCACAGAAACTAGTACCCAGATCACTCTCTCCTTTTCATTCAGCCCAGTGCCAGCCCATTAAATAGTGCTACCCTTATTTAGAATGGGTCTTCCAATCTCAATTAGCCCAATTAAGAAAATCCCTCACAGGCCAACCTAATCTATACATTTCCTCATTGAAACTTCCTTCCCAGGGTATTTGAGATCCTGCCAAGTTGACAAAACTAACCGTCACACACGTCAAGAAAAAGCACACCCATGTGCAGTCATAAGAAAATCTCAATAATTCTTGAATGGTAATGAAGCACCAGACTGTGGTCCAACCACCTTCTGTGTAATTCAGGCCATAAATTTAGTGTTATGTGTCCCATTAAAGGATGTGACTGCCATTCTCCCCATGCTGTAGATAGACAGCAGGAGCCATGTAGGGTTAGTGGAGCCTGCCCAGGTCCAGTGAGGATCATCAACCTGGAGCTCCTGGCAATATTAATTGGGAAGCCACATCCTGGGAGAGCTCTGGGACTTGGATTCTTGCTGTGCCCGATAGTTGTATGTCAACTTGACATAAGCTAAAGTCATCTGAGTGGAGGGAACCTCAATTAGGGAAATGCCTCCATAAGATTGGACTGCAAGCAAACTTGTATGGCATTTTCTTAATTAGCGATTGATGGGGGAGGGTGGTCCCATCCCTGAGCTGGTGGTCCTGGGTTCTATTAAAAAAAAAAAAAAAAGCAGGCTGAGCAAGCCATGAGGAGCAAGCCAGTAAGCAGCTTCCCTCCATGGCCTCTGCATCAGCTCCTGCCTCCAGGTTCCTGCCCTGCTTCTGTTCCTGTCCTGACTTCCTTCAGTGATGAACTGTGATGTGGAAGCACCTTCCCTCCCTAAGGTGATACGGTCATGGTGTTTCATCACAGTAATAGGAACCCTACCTAAGACACCTGCTGAAGTAAGCCAAGCCCGACTCAGTGTTAATGGTAAAACAAAGTTTAAGCTTAACCAGACCAATTAGGACGTATCCACCTTGAGCAATTAAATGTTTTCTTTCTTTTGCTTCCATAAACATCTTACCATTTATCCCCTTCCCTCTACGCATGCTCCACTGGGTGGAGCACTGAAGCGCCTTCTGACCCCACTGTACCATGCACTAATCTTTATCTGCTCAAATGCATTCTTTACATTTCTAACACAGCCCAGGCAATCTGCTCACTGAGCTAACAGATTTGTCTAAGTTCATGAACTTGGCATTTGTCCAAGTTCAAAGACCTAGATACGGTGGGTAAACATGAAAAGAACACTAAGATATGGCTCACTGCTTAAGAGCCCAAGCTGTTCTTGGAGAGGACCGAAGTTCAGTTCCCAGCACCCAAGGCGGGTGACTTAAAGCTGCCTGTAATTCCAGCTCCAGAGGACCCAACACACACACACACACACACACACACACACACACACACACACACACACACACGTAAACTATAAAATCATATCTTTAAAAGCAGGTTAATGATCAAAAGAAAGAAATCTAAAAAGAAAGAAAGAAAGAAAGAAAGAAAGAAAGAAAGAAAGAAAGAAAGAAAGAAAGAAAGAGAAAGAAAAAGAAAAGAAAAGGAAAGGGAACTGAGAGAGAATAGTCCCCACATCTCTACCACACTAGCCACACATGTAGTTGATACTGCATGTCCCCACAGTAGCATACATTACACTCAGCATCAAAACTAGTAACCCTTTAGATGAGGGCTACTTACATGGTCACTCACCAACCAGCCTTTAGCTTATACCAGTAGCAACATAGAACAAGCACTTAGAAATGCTGTGACATCTCTGTGGGCAAATCTGGCTGACCAGGGTCTGGACCAGTGCAGAAGTTGTCAGACCTGCTAGGTGAGCCAAGTCCAGAAGAATCCAATACCGGGTGTGCACCAGAGGTGGAACTGGGGGTCTGGGAGGTTTGAAAGTTCATTTGTCAGCTATGACATGACCATAATACAAGCCTTCATTTGTTCTGATTACATTTATGTGTCGTGTGTGTGCACATGCTGTGGGCAGCTTTCAGGGGTTGATTCTTTCCTTCCACGTGTGTCCTGAAGATCAAACACACTCAGGCCATCAAGGTGGTGGCAGCCCATAGTCTGCTGGGCTGTCTCTTCAGCTCTTGTTTTGACAAGCCATCATTTTGATGGCACTTGAAGGCCTGCTTTTTAATTTAATAAAAATTGTGTGTGTGTGTGTGTGTGTGTGTGTGTGTGTGTGTGTGTGTACTCACATATGTGCCATAACAGACATGTGGAGGTCAGAAGACAGCCTGTAGGAGTCAGTTATCTCCTTCTACCATGTAGATAAACACAATTCTAAAGAAATGAAGTTCACTTTAGTTTTATTGTGGAGGCAGCAGCCAGTGGACTTAGCAACTCTAAGTGCTAGGGGACAGAGACTCACTGTAAGATTTAGTTCTTCAGAACTTGGGGCAGCTGGCCGAGAAGGGACTAAAGGTGGGGCTGGTGATCCTAGGGAAGTCCCCAGTGGCTGTTCTGGATGGGTGGGTGGGTGGGTGGAGGAGTGAGTGGGTGGATGGGTAGAGGGGTGGATGATGGGTAGAGGGGTGGGTGGATGGATAGATGGATGGATAGGTGGGTGGGTGGGTGGATGGATGGATGGATAGGTGAGTGGATGGATAGGTGAGTGGGTGGATGGATGGGTGGGTGGATGGATAGGTGAGTGGGTGGATGGATAGGTGAGTGGGTGGATGGATAGGTGGGTGGATGGATAGGTGAGTGGGTGGATGGATGGGTGGGTGGGTGGATGGATGGGTGGGTGGGTGGATGGATAGGTGAGTGGGTGGATGGATGGGTGGGTGGATGGATGGATGGGTGGGTGGATGGATAGATGGGTGGGTGGATGGATGGGTGAGTTGGGTGAGTGGATGGATGGATGGGTGGGTGGATGGATGGGTGGGTGGATGGATGGGTGGGGGATGGATGGGTGGGGGATGGATGGGTGGGGGGATGGATGGGTGGGTGGATGGATGGGTGGGTGGATGGATGGATGGGTTGGTGGATGGATGGGTGAGTTGGGTGAGTGGGTGGATGGATGGATGGATGGGTGGGTGGGTGGATGGATGGGTTGGTGGATGGATGGGTGAGTTGGGTGAGTGGGTGGATGGATGGATGGGTGGGTGGAGGAGTGGGTGGGTGGAGGGGTGCAAATAAGAGGCTGTATGAGTGGGTTTTGAGGGTTTAGGAATTAGACAGATCCCTGATGGACAGCAAGATAGGAAGAAGGGCCACAGACAGATAATAAAGATGGCAACCTTGTGGATTTTTCCTCACACCCCTGACCCCCTGCTAAAGGCTTTCTCTCCTTCCAGTAGGGTCCCTTGTCAGTGGGTCCAGCACACAAGTTCAAAACTGGATCAGCACATACTTACCACAAAGCTGTGGGTCTCTCAGCCTCCTTGTCTCTGTTCAGACTGCCCAAGGATTCCTCAAAGACCTTTAAAACACTGAGTCCTAGAGGAGAGAATGGACTCTGGGCCCCTGAGTCTGGCACTCTGCTTTTCAGAGGGTCTTTCTCTCTGTGTGCCTTGCCATGTGTGTTTCCTCAGCCCTAACAAAAGCCCTTCCTCATGTCAGTTTTTTCCTGCTTATATTTGTTACACATAAAGATTTGTCCTGATTTTTAATTGTTTAACTGGCAAAAACCACGAACCTGATCAAGATCCCAAAAATGTAACAGGTGGGTGGATAGGTGGACAGGTGGACAGGTGGATGGGTAGATGGGTAGATGGGTGGGTGGGCAGATAGATGGATGAGTGGATAGGTGGATAGATACATGGATGGATGGACCTGGTTGTGCAAGTAGACCCAGTGGGTCTTCCCTAATTAATCACTCACCTTTCTTCTCTAAAGAAGCCTCATGGCACAGTGGGATTTTTTACAGGTTGGCAATCATACTACTGACTAAATTATAGCACTAGTTTTGCATCCTTTTACATATACTATGTCATATAAATTAAGAAGACAGAGCCAACAATAACCATAGATTGCTACATTCATATAAATGGAAGACTTGTAGCTATGGATGAAATGCCTAGGGTTTTTTCTCTGCTTACCTGTCACATCTCATGTGTATCCTTCAGTAAGTCAACTTCTGGTACTTTTGTCCTGGCTTTCTATGGCAATCAGAAAAACAGAAGCCAGTTAACACACAAGAAGATCTGGACAAGGTACTGGGGGCTTTTTTTAACATTTAAAATCCATGCCACAGCTGGTCCTGGAAGTGCAGGTCAATAGTTCCAACTATTTGTGAGACTAAAACAGGAGAGTCAAACTCATGTCCTGTTTCAACTACAGAGTGAGTTCAAGGCCAATCTGGTCAACTTTTGGTGAGTCACTCTAAAAAAAAAATGTTTTTTAAGTGAACCAAGGTTGGGGACAGTTGAGGATGGTTCAGTAGTAGAGAGCTTGAATAAACAAACACATAAATAAATATTAATAAACAAAGCAAAAGTTGAACCTTGTCACTTGAAACTCCATAGTGATTTTAAGAAATGACAGTTTTGCTCAAGATTAATAATATATCTACCATCCACTTACATATTGGGCACCTTAAATGAATAACTGTGCTTAACCTTAATGAGAATATTATTATCCTCATGTTATTTGTGAAGATCCTTGAAAGGATGATGTGTGCTTGAAGGCACCCAGCCAGTCAATGCCAAAGTCAGGATTCAAAGTTGAGCCCATGCACTCCCCGAACCCCAGGCTTAACCATGCTCCCACTCCAGCCAAGGGCAAGTGCTTGTCTTAGCAGTAGGATGCATGCATGCATTTACAGTCATTTACCAGATGATATGAATGATTATGATCCAGAGCTAGCTTCCGTCCAGGAATCCCACGGGCATTTCAAAGTCACAACTAAGCATTAACAAATTGCGTTCCCCTTAACAAATCTCCCACCTAATCACGAAATGATGGTGCATGTTGCATATGCATGGTGCCTCTGCCCCTTGGCTGTGAACAGTAGCTGCAGGAATACATCAAAGTTTTGAGGGTGACAAAGAAGTACCTCTGATCCTTACTTCAAAGCCACCAAACAAAAACACCTTCCCAGCCATAGTTTGAAATGAATGTCAATCAGCCTTTTTCCTCAACCTGTCTAAACAGGCGTGTGCTTTGTGATGCTGAAAACTTGCGGAGAAGCCACGAGCCTCCTCTAAAGTGGTATAAAAACACTTACAGCACAAATACCTGCCATTTCTATCCTTGTGTGTTACTAGAAATTTCAGCTCATGAACATCTTCCTGCCCACCCCTGCCCCCCAGTCAGGATTTCCTCAGACTGATTTTAAAGGGATGCTGAGTCCTGGCCACAAATATGTCTGAAAGATGTTTCTCTCTTTGACTTCACTTTCTTTGTGATGTCTGAAGAGCTGTCCTTCCTCTCCAGAACCTCCACGGAACTCCACTGTCCCATTCCACTCTGCCTCTCCCAGGAATGAGTCATCTTTGCAAAGTCTGATGCTAAGAGTTGTTGATACTCTTCTGGGGAAGGCAGCCTTGCCCCTGGACCTCTCACAGGCTGGGCTAATTCCTCATCGCTGTGTCCCACAGTGCTTGGTGCTTCCTTACTGTGAAAGCAAGGTCATCAGACATGGGCTCTCTGGAATTGGGACTCGGCCACTGCAATCTAATTAGGAAATGCCTTAAAATGACTTGTGAAGCTGGTGTGGTGTGCACACCTTTAATTCCAGCATTCAGGAGGCAGTAACAGGTGGGATCTCTGTGAGTTCAAGGCCAGCCTGGTCTACATAGTGAATTCCAGCCCAGCCAAGGCTACACAGTGAAATCCTATCTCAAAAAATTAAAAAAGTTAAAAAGTGATTATTTTTTATTTAAACTTAAATTTAATAATTCAGAGTCAACAAATACTAATTTAGTTTCAAGTAATAAAAGCACTATACTTTCCCATTCACTCTGACTTCTAAAATGCTGCCTTCCAGAGTGCAAAAGAAACCTGAAACTAAAGGCTCATGAGTCTGAGGTTAGCCTGGCCCACAGAGCAGAGAATCTGTTTTTAAAAGTATGGGAGGCGGGAGGTATATGCCTTTAATCTCAGTACTCAGGAGGCAAAAGCAGGTGGATCTCTGAGTTTGAGGCCAGCCTGTTCTACAGAGAGAATTCCAGGACAGCCAGTGCTACATAGAGAAACCCTATTTAAAAATAAAAGGAAAAGAAAAAAACTAATAATAATAATGATAATAATAATAATAATAATAATAATAATAATAATAATAATAAGTATGGGAGAATGTAAGCAAGAGCAAAATACAGATATGTATTTTTCTAATGTCTGAATTCTAGCATACAGAAATGTAGTTTTCCTTCTGTGTTAGTAAATCAAAGTGTGTTGATTTGAGGACTGTATGATTAGAGATCATCTTCGTTCTTTTTAAAGATGTATTTTGTGTGTGTGCATATTTTCTTGCACATGTGTGCTGTATATTCACCATGTGCATTCTTGGTGCTCTTGAAGGTCAGGAGAGGGCATGAGAGCCCTTGGAACTGGAGTCATGGATAGTTGTGAGCCACCCTGTGGGTGCTGGGAATCAGACCCAGGTCCTGTGTAAGAGCAATGAGTGCAATTAACCACGAGCCCTCTCTACAGCCCCCATCTTCACTGCTTATAAACCTCATCCCAGGGTCCAAATGATGAATGTTAACAGCATCCTGGCAGGGCGTCAAGCAGGTGTGTGAGAAGGCTCTCTCTGATTCAGAGAACATTCACACTAGTTAGAGGTCTCAGAAACAAGAGAGAGCCTGCCTCCTGCTCAGTCCCTTCTTCAGACTTCTGTGTGGAGCTCTCCTCCTCCCCCAGGAAGAAGCTGGAAGACTGCAGAGACAGATCGTACCTACCAGAAACTGCTCTTGAAATCCACTGACTTAGGAATAGTGGTGCTACCCACTTACCATCTCAAATTCTTAAAATTTCTTCTTTAGATTTATTTATTTTGTTTTATGTGTGTACGTGTTTTGCCTGCTTGTCTGCATGTCTATCATGTAGAAGGCTGGATCCCCTGGAACCAGAACTATAGATAGTTTTTGATCCACCATGTAAGTACTGGGAACAGAACCCAGGTCCCATGCAAGAACAGTAAGTGCTCTTAACCACTACGCCATCTCTCCAGCTCTGCAATTCAACATTTTAAAGTACTTGATGTCACTGGTTTTGATTCTGACCTAAGCTGTCTTTCAAAAACCAAGTCAACTTACTTTTTGTGTCTCACAGGTGAATATGGGTGGAGCTCTCCTGGCATCTTAGAATGATTCTTGCCTGAGCTCTGCCATGCTCACATGGAAGAAAAATGAACTCTCAGTTGGTGGTGTTCTTTGGGTGGTCTGGTCAGGGGCAACACTTGGATGAATGGATGTTGTGTTTTTTTTCTTTTGCTCTTTGGGAGGCCTGCCACCCAGCTCCCAAATAGATCTTATTCTTACTTACAAATGCCTGACCTTAGCTTAGCATTTCCTTAACTTCGAATTAGTCCTGTCTATCTTTTGCCTCTGGGCTTTTCCCATTCTCTTACTTCTGTAAATTTTACTCTTACTCCATGGCTTGCTGTTGTAGCTGGGTGGCTGGCCCCTGGAGTCCTCCTCCTTCTCTAGCTACCTCTTTCTCCCAGATTTTTCCTTCTACATATTCCCTCTGCCTGACAGCCCTGCCTATCCTTTCTCCTGCCTTGCTATTGGTCGATCAGTTTTGTTTTTTTTTATTAGACCACTGGATGTTTTAGACAGGCAAAATTACACAGCTTCACAGAGTTAAACAAATGCAACATAAACAAAAGCAACACACCTTTAAATAATACTCCCCAACAAATGGATTTAAGTCTTTATCTAGGGACTGACTTAGAGCCAGTTGTGATTGCACACGTCTTTAATTCCAGCACCCTGAAGGTGGAGGCAAATGGATCTCCAGGAGTTTGAGGCCAACTTGGTCTACATAGCAAGCTCCCGGAAGTTTGGAAGTTGGAGAGAAGGCTCAGGGGTTAAGGATGCTTACTACTCATGTCCGGCAGTTCACTGTTGACTCCAGGGCATCTGATACCTCGTCTGACCTCTGAGGGAACAAACTTTTGACATGCATTCGCACAGACACACAGAAGCATGGTAAAAAAGCAATAAAAACTTTAAAAGAGAGACTGTGTTAGCTATCTCCAAAGCATCTAAGGCACCTACCCTCAGGGTATGGTCGCTTTTGTGAACAGCTGCTCCTGTATCCTCATCCATTCCTCTCCATCATGAAGGAAGCCATGTGGTGCTCGCACCAGAAGCTGAGCAAATCTTGGTGCCTTTCTAGACTCCAGAACCAAGAACCAAGCAAGCCTCTTTACTGTATAAACTACCCAGGCATTCTGTTATAGCAATGGAGAACAGACTATGATTGATAAAAAAGATCTTCTGGCTAGCAGAAGCCCTGCAAAATGGCCCAATTTAAGAGCACTTCTTTCTTCCTCTGCCCAGAAAGTCAGCATCAGAATTAAGGTAGCTTTTTTTTTTTTTCAGAGTTGAAGTTCATTAAAAGACATATTAAGTGAATTTAAGAACAAGGGCAAGGTATGATGGCGTACGCCTTTAATCCCAACGTTGGGAGGCAGAAGCAGACAGATCTCTGTGAGTTCAAGGCCAGCCTGATCTACGTAGTGAGTTACAGGACAACTAGAGCTATGTAGACAGACCCTGTCTCAAAAGCAAACACACACACAAACAAACAACAATAACAAACATCCCAGGGGTTGAGAGGTACTCCAGGAAAGAATGAGACATACCTGAGGGTGGGTGTGGTCTTCTCAAGGGTGGGTGTGGTCTTCTCAAGGGAGGGTGTGGTCTTCTCAAGGGAGGGTGTGGTCTTCTCAAGGGTGGGTGTGGTCTTCTCAAGGGTGGGTGTGGTCTTCTCAAGGGAGGGTGTGGTCTTCTCAAGGGTGGGTGTGGTCTTCTCAAGGGAGGGTGTGGTCTTCTCAAGGGTGGGTGTGGTCTTCTCAAGGGTAGGTGTGGTCTTCTCAAGGGTGGGTGTGGTCTTCTCAAGGGAGGGTGTGGTCTTCTCAAGGGAGGGTGGCCAGTTGTTGTTGAGGCGGTCTCACTCTGGAGCCCAGGCTAGGCTGGAAATCACTCTAGAGCTCAGACTAGCTCAGAGCTCGTGGTGATCCTCCTGCTACAGCCTCCAAGAACTGAGATTGTAGTCATCACTACCTACTTCAGGATGAAGAGATCTCAGAGGGGTCAACCCATCCTAAAGCACATTACCCCAGACTTCTCAGCTAGTTTACTTTCTTTCTAATACAGGGTCTTTCTACATAGTGCTGGCTGGCCTAGAACTCACTGTATAGACCAGGCTGGCCTCGAACTCACAGAGATCTGCCTGCCTTTGCCTCCTGAGTGCTGGGATTAGAGACTAAGATCCTACATCCCCATGGACACAGAAATTCACTTTGATGTTATTTTTTTCCAATAAGGCAGTCTCATTTGACTTAAGACTTAATAATGTATTTTAGACGCTTTTACTAGTCTTACTGAAAATAGAATTCATTCCCCAAACAAGCTGACCCCAAGTTAGAAGGCATCTTTTTACCTCCCTCTCAGTTTCATTACTTGAAATATATATTTATCTTCTTCTTATTCAAATGTGTGAAGTGGAATTTTAAAGAGCAGCTGGTCTAGATTTTAAAGATTTAGCTTTGTATTAACTTGTCAGATTCCCCCCCACCCCGCCCACCATGAAATGATTTTCATTTCTCATGAAATTACAGCAATAAAGATGCATTTGCAGTCACAAAATAGGTCAAGGTCACTCACGGTGCTCATTTATCCTGCTTCTCCATGAAAAAGGCCAAAAGCATTGCCTACGTTTTGCAGATAGAAAAGAACTAACAGGTCCCATCTTGCTCTGGGTATAACAGCAAAATCTTCAGCAGAGCCAGAAATAGAACCTCGGGGATTTGTGTTCCTTGTTTGATGTAGAAGCAGCCTCATTAAATCATGTTATAGAGGAATCAGATCTCTCCTGTCACTCAATTTTCTTTAATAGAATTAATCAGTTGGGCAGGTGTGGTGGTGCATGCCTGTGATCCCAGCACTTGGTGGAAGAAGGAAGATTGGAAATTCAAGGTCATCCTCAGCTACGTAGTGAGGTCCAGGTCCACCTAGATAAGAAACCTCCTTCTCAAAATAATAACAACCAAAAAAATTGGCTTATTTCAAATCAAAAACCTTATGCTAATTAGCTTAACTAACCAGGAAAATAGTATTTATAATATCATTGAGTACACTGGACACTAAGGAAAATCTTCAAAAAACGTGAAAAAGATTTTTATTTTTGGTTTTGTTGTTTTTTTGTTTTTTGTTTTTTTTTCAAGACAGGCTTTCTCTGTGTGGCTTTGGAGCCTCTTCTGGAACTCACTCTGTAGACCAGGCTGGCCTCAAATTCACAGAGATCTGCCTGCCTTTGCCTTTCGAGTGCTGGTACTAAAGGCATGCGCCACCACCGACCGGCCCATAAACAAGATTTAAATCCAATATAACTGAATACTGTAAGAGAGGAGTCTGTGTGACTTGGGTCAATCTGGTCAACAGGTAACTTCTAACAAGGCTACTCTCATAGAATTCTGAATTTTAAGGGATTCTAATTTCTACCCGCAATCACCTTTAGGAAAAGCACCTAAAAATGATGTGGCAGTTTGAATGAGATTGTCACACACACACACACACACACACACACACACACACACACAAGAAGTTTTAGGCATTTGATGAATACTCGGTTTCCAGGTGATGGCTGTTTGGAGAGGCTTAGGAGGTGTGTCCTTGCTGGAGGAAGTGTGTCACTGAGGGACAGGCTTCAAGGTTTCTGAAGACTCATGCTATTCTGAGTGCCCTCTCTCTCTCCTTCTTGCTTGTAGTTCAAGATGTGAGCTCTCAGCTTCTATTCCAGGCACCATGCCTGCTACCTCCACATTGCCATCATGGACTCTAACCTTCTGTATCTATAAGCCCCAGATAAAATCCTTCTCTAGGCTGCCTTGGTCATTGTATCGAGTCTTTCTCTGTCCTGCCAGCCAGCTCCTAATAACAACACAGAGACTTCTTATTAATTATGAAAGCTCAGCCCTAACTTAGGCTTGTTTTTAATTAGTCCCTATAACTTACATTAATCCATTTCTATTAATCTACATGTTGCCACATGGCTTGTGGCTTTTTCCTCTCCTCCTACATGTTCTGCTTCCTCTGTGTCTGGCTGGTGACTACCCCTTTCTTCTTCCCAGAGCTCTTTTGGTCTGAAAGTCCCACCTATACCTCCTGCCTAGCTACTGGCCATTTAGGTTTTTATTGAAACCAATCACAGTGACATATATTTACACAGTATAATCAAATATCTTGTAATAGGTCATGGTGTTTGATCACACTCACAGAAAAGTAATAGTATATACCAATACAGATGGTATAAGCATGGACATTCCCATGCTGTCTGCCTGCTACCTTGTGTCTACTTTCTAGCCACTGCAGAACTCCTAAGTCCATGTTTGTGAACATAAGTGTGCAAGTGTAAAGTTGGGGCTAGAGTGGCCAGCTGCCTCACTGATTGTGTGTGTTTGGAATCCTTCATGCATTTATGTCACCTACTACACTGGTTGGTCAAATAGCTTCCCCAACTAGCAATACATGGGTCCTCAGGTTAAAATGAGTTCAATCATCCTGCTGGGAAGAGTAATTGGTGGAATAAATGGAATCAACATTGGGTTTTTGCTTCTATTTTGTTTTGAGACAAGGTTTCTTGTAGCACAGGCTGACCTCCAACTCACTCTTTGGTGGAAGATGACCTTGAATTCCAGCCCCTGCTTCCACCTATCAGGTGGTCGGATGACAGGCATGTGCACTACACCTGACTTATTTCTGTTGCTGATTGAGACAAATTGTCATCAAGGAGCCCAGGGTGGCTCCCAATTCAGTCTTAAGTGTTAGGATGACTGGCATCTGACACCAGGCCCAGCTCCAGATTGTCTGCAGAGAGCAGCTAAAGAGAGTGGAATAAATATGCACTAAAGATCAGCTACTATTACCTGACATATTTGCCTGAACATATGCTGGTTATAAATACCAATGTTTTATTGATCTGCATTTATGCCACATGCTGCTATTGAATATTGTTTAAGGGCATTTTGTTGTTTTGTTTGAAGCAGGGTCTCAGTACGTATCCCGGGCTGGCCAAGAACTCCTTGAGTCGACCAGGCTGGCCTGAACTTCCATCAGTCCTGCTGCCTCAGCCTCTCAAGCAATGGGCTCACACGTAGAAGTGTGTTCTGCCATGCCCAGCTTTGTATTTGAAGATTTTTACAATTATTTTTTAAACGATTTATTTACTTTATTATGTCTGCATTGGTGTGAAGGTATCAGATCCCCTTGAACTGGAGTCATAGACAGTTGTGAGCTGCCATGTGGGTGCTGGGAATTGACACTGGGTCCTCTGGAAGAGCAGCCAGTGTTCTTAACTGCTGAGCCATCTCTACAGCCTCAAAGATTTTTAAATACATTCAACCACATCAAGTATCAACCACATCTGACAGCCCAGAATCTCTGGCAGCGCCTACCCCTGCTGCCTAGTTGATATCCTTACACTACATCATACCTGTTACCCCAGCCCTTGGCTGCTGGTGCAGAAGTTCCAGCGGCCAGTCCACATTTCCATGAATGCATGGAGGTTCTTCCTGGAGCATGCTCTGTGTTGGTCTACCCTTTACTGGAAATGAGACTCTTGCCTCTCCTTTGCTTCATAAAGTCATCTTTATCTTTCTACATCATCATCCCTTCCTCATGGCAGTGTCATTGACCCTCATCATGATACCTCTTAAAACATATGTATTTTATGAGTGTTTTGTCTGCATGTATGCCTATGCACTACATGAGTGCCCGAGGAAGCCAGTAGAGGGCATCAGATCCCAGGACTAGAGTTAGTGATGGTTGTGAGCTGCCACGTGGGTGCTGGGAAATGAGCCAGGTTCTCTGAAAGCGCAACCCAGCACTCTTAACCAGTGAATCATCCCTCCATTCTCTCCCCCCCCCCCAATAATATCTCATAAGTGATAGTTTTACATGCTTAAAATGGTTCTTGTATTCATGTTGATCCACTAAGCTTCCACAGTCCAGGGTCAATGTGCTGGACTTCAGTTTCACTGTTTACTCTCTCCATGACTGACAGTGCTCCCACATGCTCTCTGATTGTGTAATGAACTGACATCCCAACATAATGTGTCTCTTCTACAGAAAGTGCATTTCCCTCCTTTACTATGTCATAATCACATACGTCTCATCTCTGGCCTTCACTTTTTTTTTTTTTTTTTTTTTTGCTTGTATGTGTGGTGTGCGTACGTGTTCACATGTGTGTGGATTAACATATGCACATGTGTGTTTAGAAGCCAGAGGTTGATATTGATAACGCTCTACCTTATACATTGAGATGGGGCAGGGTGGGGTGAGGGTGCGTTGGAGAGATGGCTCAGCTATTAAAGCTAGTCTTACAAACCAAAAAGGTCAGGCTGATCTCAACTAGCTAGGTAGTCATAGGTAACCCTGAACCCAGGCTCTCCCTGCCTCCGTCCACAGAATGCTTGGATTACAGGCCTGCACCACGACTACTACTTTATGTGATGTTGGGGATGGAGCCCAGATCTTTGCGGCGTAAGAAACAGCCATTTGGGAAGCCTGGAGGCCGGGAGCGCTAGACCCACTACCACCAGGAACAGGTGGGAGCCTGACGAATCCGGTTTGGTAGCCCACCATCAAGAGAGGGTACTCTACACTCTCCCAGGCTTCTCCCTCCAGACCCAGGACCGGAAGTGGCGAGGCGGGCTGAAGATCTCCGGCAGCCAATGGCCAGGTTCGGGAACTGGCTGCAACCCGCACAGGCCCCGCCCCAAGTATTCGCTGGGGTTGGCTGGCTGCTAGCTGCACTCTACTTTGGATTGGCTGTCTGTCGAGGGCCCCGCCCCGCGACAAGCTGTCAGGTTTCGGGGCACAGCTGGCTCCTGGGCTTGGCTTTAGGATGCCAGGCATTGAGTGCCTCCACCGGTAAGGCATCCGGGTGGCCTCCCCATGTCCCCACGAGCTTTGCACGTCCTGAGCTCCCGGTGGCCAGAACGGAGGGGTAGAGCATCCCGGCACCCTGACGACAGCGCTTCCACAGAAACGATCGGCCAGGGCTGGTCCCCAATGCCACAGCAGGCTCCAAGCAGCAAGTGTATTTCTGGCCTGGAGCTAATGGGATGGCTCAGGCCACGAGCACGTGGACACCAAGACATCTTGAGCGTTCCCGAACACGTCTGCTGCAGCTGCCGGAGCTGACATTCGCTTTAACAGAAACAAAAGTAAAACACCCCCCAGCAAGATGGTGGTGGCATACACCTTTAATCCCAGCACTTGAGAGGCAGGGGCTGGCGGATCTCTGTGAGTCCGATGCCAGCTTGGTCTACAGGGCGAGTTCCAGAACAGTCAGGGCTACACAGAGAAACCCTGTCGCGAAAAACTCCCTCCAAAAGGAAAAGAAAAAACACCCCAAAACACCCCCTTCCTGCATCTTTTAAGGCTGACACAGAAACCGGTAAGACCATTGTAAAAGTTTTCGAAAGAAGTCGCAGCTGAACCAGAAGAAACTTTCGTCCTTGTGAAGGTTTTTTCGAAGTCATAGCACAACTGATGAATTCACACTTAACCCTGTCCAACCACCAGAACCACATAGAAAATACCCTTTGTACTCTGTGGTCAGAGACTAAGGCACTGGCTGACTGAGACAGTGGGTAGGCATAGCTCTTCCCAGTTAGGGTGTAAAATAGATCAGGGTATTCATATCCCTTGATCAAAATGCCTTGAGTCAGTTTGTCCATCCTTCTCCAAGGACAAAAGATAGGAATTTATAGCCAATGGATCCCCAGTCTTAGCCCTTCTGGTCATGGCCATGGCTGCCTCCCTGTGTTGGTCTGTTTTAAAACACTGAAGTTGGTGTTGCCCTTTTCCAGTCCTGACCTCCACTCTCTGCGTAACAAATTCAGCAAGACTTTTCACCTAGGAACTCACTTTGCTTGTAAAGAATCTGGCCATTAGACTTCCACCTCTCTACTTAATCCTCAGGACAAGTAAAACATAAAAAGAACTCTACTCAAATGGCCATAAGCATGACCATTGTCTCTTACATAAAAAGGAAAAAAAGTCTAGCTGGGTGGTGATGATGGCATACACCTTTAATCCCAGCACCCAGGAGGTGTAGGCAGTAAGAGCTCTGTGAATTTTAGGCCAGCCTGACCTGTAGAGTGAGTTCCAGGATAGCCAGGGCTACACAGAAGAACCCTGTTTCAAATGCATCCTCCCCCCGCCCCGAAAAAAAAAAAGAAAAAAAACCCTAGACTTTTCCCATAGAAACAATGATCTTTGGTTTTTGTTTGTTGTTTGTTTTTTTAGGCAGGGTCTTATGTAGCCCAAACTGGCTTTGAACCCCTAATCCTCTTGCCTTCACCTCTCCAGTACTGGGACTATAGGTACATACCACCAACCCAGCAGAGCATAACCTTTTAAAGTAGGTGTTGGAAGCCAAGAGTGGTAGCACAGGTTTGTAATCCCAGCACTGGGGAATCTCAGACAGGAGACTGCTGCAAATTTGAGACTGACCTCAGTTACATAGTGAGTTCAAGACCATCCTGAGCTACATAGGATAGCATGAGCAAATAGTGCCATACAATAGCTTGTTATATGAAGGAATGTGCTGAGGATGAGGCTCAGTGGCAGAGTACCCACTTAACCTGTATAAACTAGCCCTGGGTTTGGCCCCCAGCACTGAAAAACAGTCATAACGAGTTGTTATACTTGGAGCATATTTTCAATATGTGGTCTTTACTGACAGTCCCTGCCATGTATTCATCCAAATGCTCAAGTATCCACCACTGTTTGGAAGAACACTCATTGTCACCTACCAGATTGGACTCCTATAAAGCACTGCTAATCACCTACACTGCCATCAAAATGAAATCCCTGGACTCAGGGCAGCTAAGCTGGAGCCAAGTCATCATGTGATAATCAGAAGGTACTCCCTGTGGTTTACCTCAAACCAAAACTTCATAGAGCCTTTTCCAACAGTAAATTACACAATGAAATAATCTTTATCTTGGACCAAGAACTTCATCTCCATATATTTGAAGGAACTCCCTTCCCTGACGTTGATATTACTTTTGACACCTTTTCCTGGAGCTATGTCTTAGAGTTTCTATTGCTGTGAAGAGACACCATGACCACGGCAACTCTTATAAAGGAAAACATCTAATTGGGGCTAGATTACAGTTCAGAGGTTTAGTCCATTCATTATCTTCATGGTGGGTGGCATATAGGCAGACATGGTGCTAGAGAAGGTGCCAAGAGTTCTACAACTTGAGCTGCAATCAGCAGGAAGTGAACTGAGTGCTATGCTGTGTGTAGCTTGAGCATAGGAAACCTCAAATCCTACCCCCACAGTGACACACTTCCTCCAACAAGGCCACACCCACTCCAACAAAGCCAACATAGTGCCACTCCCTGTGGGGACCATTTTCTTTTAAACCCCCACAAGTTGTCATTCTGAAATGTAAGGCTGTTGTACTGGTTAGTTTTTTGACATCTGGGAAAAGGGAATCTCAACTGAGAAAAATGCCTCCATCAGATGGCCTGTGGACAAGTCTATGAGGCATTTTCTTGATTAAAGAAGGATGTGGGAGAGCCTGTTCTACTGTGGGTGGTGCTATCCCTAGGCAAGTGGCCCCAGGCTGTCTTAGCTCCTTTTCTATTTCTGTGAAGAGACTCTATAACCAAAGCAACTTAGCAAGAAAGAGTTTCAGTTTCAGAGGATTGGTTCACAACTATCATAACAGGAGCATGGCAGCAGGCAAGCAGGCATGGTGCTGAAGCCATAGCTGAGAGTTTACATCCTGATCTTCAAGTTAGAGGTGGGGAGAGGGAGGCAGGGAGGAAGGGAGGGAACACTGACTGGGAATGGCATGGGCTTTTGAAACCTCAAAGCCTGCTCCCAGTGACACACCTCCTCCATCAAGGCCACACCTCCTAATCCTTCACAAACTGTTCCACCAACTTTGGCACAAACATTTGAGCCTATAGGAGCCATTCTCAATCAAACCACCCACAGTTGTGCGTAAAATAATAATGATATCAAACTAATACTACCAAGCTGATTGAGTCATGGAAAGCAAGTCAGTAATCAGAATTCCACCATGGTCTCCGTTTCCATTCTTGCTTCTCCAGATTCCTGCCCTTCTTGAGTTCCTGCTTCCTTCAGCGATGGACTGTGATAGGGATGTATAAACCAAATAACAAACCCTTTTCTCCCCAAGTTGCTTTTGGTCATGGTCTTTATCACAGTAGCAGCAAACCAGGACAAGCTGTGCATTTCACCTGTTTGGGGTCTTCGAGCCCAACAGAGGCACATGGAAAACAGAGATGTGTAAAATCCAACATAACTAGTAATAAAGATCACAGAGGCATCAGATTTCAATCTTGTGTGTCACAGGTATCACTCTAACTTTGTCTGAAAATGGCCCTTTTCTCTGTAATTTATGTATAAAAAGTTATATAAAGATCCCCAATGATCAAGATAATGTGGACTTGGCTATCTGTCACCTTCCTAACAACTATTCCTGTAGGGGAAAATTCACACATGACCTGGCAGTCAGCCTATCCGGCACACTGCACTTCCAATTAAGAAGCATGGCACATCATGCTCCTGAGTATTACCAGAAGTCAGAACACTGAATTCTGGAGCAGCATGAGTAGCTGGTAGCTGGCCTATGGATGAGTCTGCACTCTCCACATCTCCTTTAATGTGCTTCTTCTGCATGGAGACCCTGTCCAATCTGAGGTCATGTACTAGTGAATCACAGCTTCCTCTATATAAATAGCTGTTGACGTGAAATACTCCAGAATGGTTCATCTGCGCCCTTTACTGACCCATGAGCAATGCAGTCTTGTCAGGGGATGCTCCAGGAGTGACTGCAAAGGCATATCCCGCCTTAGCTGTGAAGCAGATTGCAAACCTGAGGTCCTTCATGGAGCACCACTTAGATGCAGCCAACTCATAGATAGTCTACCCAAATACCACAAACTCACTGAGCAATGTGGACCTTTTTTCCAAGTTTGAAAACTTACCATCTAGAAAAAGCAGATCTGACTGTTTCCCTGGGACAACACTCCTTGCCATTATGCAGTACCACCCCTGCGCTCCCAAACTGTCCTGTGCACTCTGAGCAGACAACTGGGAAACTTCTGCAGCTGCTGGTAAGCGGCACTGCCTCTGTGTAAATAAGAACTAATGTCTGATCTACAGTGTAGAGATGAACAGGTCACTGCCCAACATCAAATAAAGGCTGTGCCGTCATTTAATTGGACTGACCTGCTTCCAGGAGTGAGACCCCTTTTTAGTGGAACACGAGGCTGTGCGGTTCTCTTTGATCTTGTGAGCATTTTTTTTTTTTTAAACCTCATTCTAATCTGTGTTCTTGCCTTCCATGGAGCTGTAACTCCTGACCTCTCACCAAAGTCTTGTCTGCTGCAATCAAGGCAGCTGTTGTGGCCAGTGAGACGTCAGGCCAGCTTTCTAGGGGGCCAGTGAAGGGCCTGACAGCCCGTCAGGATGGCCTACAAACTACTGAGCAAACAGCTGCAGGGAAGAACGTCATCTAAACTGCCTCTTGATGAGTAGTGCAGACCTTTCTGCAGATCCAGCTGTCACAACGCGCCCCCCCCCCCCCCGCCCCACAAGGGAGCCTCCTGAAAGCCAGGAGAATGAGCACTAGGACCTCCCAAGGGACTGAATTACATAAATAGACCTCTCTCTCTCTCTCTCTCTCTCTCTCTCTCTCTCTCTCTCTCTCTCACACACACACACACACACACACACACACACACACACACACACCACTCTTACCTTGCTCTGGCTTTAAAAAAAAAAAAGACTTGTTTATTTATTAGGTATACAGTATTCTGTCTACATGCTTGCATGCACACCAGAAGAGGGCGTCAGATCTCATTACAGATGGTTATAGCTTACCATGTGGTTGCTGGGAATTTAACTCAGGACCTCTGGAAGAGCTGTTAATGCTCTTAACCTTTTTAGCCATCTCTCCAGTTCCTTGACCCAGCTCTTTTTTTTTTTTTTTTCCAGAGCTGAGGACCAAACCCAGGGCCTTGCGCTTGCTAGGCAAGCACTCTACCACTGAGCTAAATCCCCAACCCCAACCCAGCTCTTTTAAAGAGTTCCTTGTAGAATGTGCTGACGCTGTATGCAATATGCCATTTTCTTATTGACCTGTTAAGCTTTAGAAAATGAACCATGAAGTCAATTTGGAAACTAAGTTGGTAGAAGATAAGTTTTCCTCTCAGGCACACATTCTAGACTTTTCCAAATAGACCAGAGTATGTTAATAAGAGAATTCGAAAACACTGATTTTGTTTAAAGGTAGAAAATTCAAATGTATGCCTATATCCTTGGCTTTTCTTCTTTTGAATGCACCCCAGAGAGAATAAGCTGGCTAGTCATCCTATACATTTGAGGACTTACTGAAACTATTTTCTTTAGGGAGAAATCTATAATGCATTTAAGCCAAATAGCCTCTGCTTACATACCTCCTAGATGTATTTGCTCTAGAGCAATGGTTCTCAACCTGTGAGTCACAACTTCTTTGGCAAACCCCTATCTCTAAAAATATTGACATTATAATTCATTAACAGTAGCAAATTACAGTTATGAAGTAGCAATGAAAATAATTTTATGGTTGGGGCCACCATAACATGAACTAACTTATTAAAGGGTGGCAGGTTGAGGACCCCTGCAAGTCTCAGGGTATTCATCTGATCTGAAGGCAGCCATCTTAGCACCCTGGGTACTGGATGAGATCAGGACCATATGGATGTTGTAAAGGAAACATTTATTGTCTCAAACACTTCATTTTTCCTAGCCTTGGAGTAAGCTCCTAAGAAAAGGAGGAAATAAAAAACAAAACCAAAAACATTACCTAGCCATATGTGTATTTGCAAATAAAAGTGCAACAGTAAGTCAAAACTCATGAAAGATTACAAGGAAGGATGTTCCACTTTCCTCCCAGTTGCTTTGAAAACCACCATGACCAAAAGCTCCGTAGGCAAGGAAAAGGATTTACTTTATTTGGTTAATAATTCCAGGTTATAAACAGTCACTGAAGGAAGCCAGTGCAGGAACTCAAATGGGGCATGAATTTGAAGCAAAAGTCTTGAGGAGAACCATGCTTGATGATTTGATTTCAGACTCATGCTTTGCTAACTTTCTTATACAGTCAAGAACCACCTGCCTAGGGATGCTGCTGCTCACAGTGAGCTGGGCCCTCCTGTGTAGCCAGAAGTTTTCCTGTGTCCTGCCCAGTCCCGTGGCTGCTCAGACCCAAATAAACACACAGAGGCTTATATTATTTTTAAATTATGGCGATAGCAAGCTTCTTGCTAGCTAGCTCTTACATCTTAAATTAACCCATTTCTATAAATCTATACTTTGTCATGTGGCTCCTGGCTTACTGGTACTTTACATCTTGCTTCTCTTGGTGGCAGCTCACAGCATCTGCCTTGCCTCTCCTTTCTTTTCCTGCCTATCTGTTTGGATTTCTTGCCTGCCTCTAAGCTGCCTTGCCATAGGCCAAATGGCTTTATTTATCAACCAGTCAGAGCAACACATATTCACAGCATACAGAAAGACATTTCACAGCACTCCTGCATTAGCTAATAATCAGTGTTACCCCCCCCCCCTTCCCATTTCAGATATGTGCATAGGCCAGTGTTTTCTAGGCAATTCCTCAATCAAGACTTTCATGCCAGATGTCTCTAGGATGTGTCAAATAGACAATTAATCTAAATAGGACAAAGGAGATAAATACTTTAAAAGTTGAATATAGGGCTAGGTGTGGTGGTGTATACATTTAATCCTGGCCCTTTGCAGGCTGTGGGAGAGAGTCCTAGAATCATTAAAGATGGACATAAAGTCATTTTTAATATTTAAAACTCAACTTTTGAGAACATTTTAACTTATAAAGAAAATCTTCTATTTTTATGTGTTTTTAAGTGCCCCACATGCTTGTAGTGTCCACAGAGGTCAGAAGAAGGCACTGGATTCCTGGAACTGGAGTGACAGATCACTGTGAGCCACCCTGGGGTGCCAGGAACAAAACATAGATCCTCTGCAAGAGCAGCCAGTGCTCTTGACCACTGAGCCATCTCTCCAGCCCCAGCACTCAGCCTTCATGATGGGGCAGGGGGCTCTTTTAATAGCCACACTTGAAAAGAAAACCAAGCTGATTAACAAAAGTTTGTTAACTAGCTCACAGGTCATGGGTCACAGACACTTTAGCTTTCTGTTTCTGTCTACATAGAGAAGATCTGTTATTCAGTTTCTATCAGGATAGACTCCTGGAGAATGTGTGTGTGTGTGTGTGTGTGTGTGTGTGTTCCAACTTTGGCCTTTCAGAATTCTTTAAAGTAGATTCCTTGGTGCTTATGACATCATGCCTTTGACCTTCTTGGATTTGTTGTGGGGGTTCAGCATACATTTTCTAGTACTTCCAGACTCATCTTGTAGTCTTCCTACCCATCAAACCCCCACCAAACACAGGGAAAAACATGGTCCTTGCCCTTTAAAAAATGGTTTTTAAAACCAAGATCGGGGGTTGGGGATTTAGGCCCTGGGTTCAATCCTCAGCTTAAAAAACAACAACAACAACAACAACAACAACAACAACAACAACCACCAAGATCTGGGCATGAGATGCACTCAGTACTTGCACTAGTTGGGTATCCATACATTGCCTCCCTTGGGGACATAGCTTGTCCATAGTCGTCCATATATTAATCCTTGTATACACAGATGCTACATATCTAGAATGCTCTCAGTTAGGATGCTCATACCAATTCCCCCAGTGATCAAGTCAGCACAGCACCCTTCATTCTTACCCTTTTATGGTTTGTAGCTTCATTTCTGTGACAGCCAGCCCTGTTTCCTGTCACTTGAGATCTATTAACTTCAATTCTGCTGTGCTTAGAATTCTATGAGGTGCAGACTGCTAAGCCGTATCCCCGTGAGAAATGAATTCCCGGCATCAATACGGAATTCGCCTCTCTCATCAGCTTACCAGCATCCAGTCTAAGCACTGCTCTCAAAGGTTAAGGTACTGAGGGAGGACTGTTATGAATTCCGGGCCCATCTGCCTGCACAGTGAGACTAGTCTCAAAAAGCAAGAACAAAAGTTAGATCAAGGCTGAAATCCTCGTGTGGCAGTGTGAGCCTGTAATCTGTGCTGCTTGAGAGGCCAAGGCAGAAGGATACCAAGTTCAAAGCCTGCCTGTAAAGAAAGAATCAGCTCAAGGGCAACCTGTGCAACTTGGTGAGTCTTTGGTCTTCACAAAGTAAGAAGAGGGCTGGAGAAAGAGCTCGCATGTCTGGATTCTGTCCCTAACACCACAAAAGAATAAAAGTTAAGTCTGCTCTCAGATTTCCAGATGTGCATACATAGTCACATCTTTTATTTTAAAGTTAATTCATTAATATTGGAATTTGGATGGTCTAGGTACACAGCAGAAGCAAAGAAACAAAAAGCCCTCTTTGTTTGAGATACTTCCTCCTTTCATTTTTTTATTTATTTTTATGTACATGAGTGTTTTGCCTGCATGTATATCTTTGTACCACGTGTGTTCCTGGTGCCCAGGATGACTAGAAAAGGATGTCAAATCCACTGAGACTAACATCCATGTGAGAGCTGGGAATGAAACCTGGGTCCTCTGAAAAGTAGCCAGGACTTTTTCTCCAGTCCCTCTCCTTGCTCAACTTTAATGTTACGTAGATGAACTACTGCAGACCAGGTAAGTTTGACTTCTCTGGTTTCTGTTTTGCAACTTTATAAAATAGTACTTGAATGTAGCAATCTTAACCAATTGTCAGGGAGAGCAGTTTCATTATTCTCTTGTAACAACTTTGTAACCCCTTATTTTATATTAACACCTTGAGGTCTGGAAAATAAAAGGCGAAGGATGAGCTGGTCCACAAAAACAATCGTGGTATACATTGTTACAACCGAAGAAAGGCACACTAAAGTAATTGCCTAAGGAAACCGGAGGTGATATTTTGTATCTTCCCAACCAAATGCTGTGGGGTGTACTGATGGACTTTTGAGATTTTTGTGAGGACCTGATTCTGTATCAATTCATATCCATATGTGACAATATGGCTTGAAAACCACTGGACATTGGTGCCATGTCCCAGTGTCAGCTTCCTGCTTTTGAAGTCACTCTTTGGTGGCCTAGAGTGTACGGAATCTGGGTGAGGGTTGCATGGAACCTCTCTACTGTTTTTTCAAGTTTCCGAGAAACCACAATTCACAATAAAATGTTTTAAAAGTGATATTTAAAGCTTCTAATTAAAATTAAATGTGTATACATTAAAAAAAATTGTCCTAGCTTTTTTCCTGTACTAAGGTCATACTAAATCCTCAAGTGAGATCACATTAGTTGTTCCACGTGTAATGGGATATTTAGAACCCTGTTTTCTTTGGCTGAAAATTTTACTGAGAGAGCATTTTAAGGAAATATTCTACCCTCTCATACCTTCCTAATAATAGAGAAGTTTCTTCCCCATTTGTGTTCCCAGTATAGAATCTTACAAGGATATTCAAAGAATCTGAGCTTATACTTATAAAAAATATATTGTTAACTATTTCCTATCCCCTACCTTCCATCCCTCACTGCATTTACCTGGTCAAGGGCAGCTCTGGTTAGCCTTCAGCAGCTCTCTACTCTTGGCCTGCACCTGAGCATGGCTGGCATTTAATGTCTAAATGTAGAATCAGGCTCCTTTCCAAGTTCAGGACCATAAATCCAAGATAGACTTCCACTGCCTGCCTCACAATTCCAGTTTGTGCTCTTCAAAGTCATGGTCATAGCCAAGTGTGGTGGCACATATACACTCAGCACTTCCAAGGCGGAGGCAAAGGGATCAGGGGTAGAAGGTCATTTTCAATTATAAAACAAATTTGAGGCCAGCCCAGGCTCCAGGAGACCTGGTCTCAAAATCTCAAAAGAAGTAAGCAAACAAAAGCCCCAAATCATGCTTTGTGGGTTTTCTTGGAATATTCTTTAAAAAAAAAAAAAGATTTTATTTATTATGTATACAATGTTCTGTCTGCATGTATTCCTGCAGGCTGGAAAAGGGTGCCAGATCTTATTACAAATGGTTGTGAGCCATGTCACCAGCCCTCTCAGAATATTCTTAGGCCACCTCCTTTACATTCTCATCAGATGAGCTTGCCTCATATTTCATTGGGAATAGAAGCAATTAGATTATCCTCTTCCTGTCAACCTACCCTGGTCAGTATCCACAGTCACCTCTCTTTCCATGAAGCACCCTTGCATATATCAGTATCCTCACCTCCTACTCACCCTCAATGCCTTCGTTGAAGCGTCTATTAATGGAATTGCTCATCAAAACTTTCCTGGTTGCCATCTTGCCAATAATCTTACTAAAATTTTTTTCAGATTTATTCTTATTTATGTGTATGTATCTGTGTGCCACATATATGTGGCTTCCCACAGAGGCCAGGAGAGGGTTTCAGATCTCCTGGGCAGGAGTTAAAGGTAGTTGTTAGTCACCGAACATAGGAGCTGGGAAGTGAACTCAGGATCTCTGTGAGAGAAGAAGTGTTCTTGGGCACTGAATCATTCAGGCCCCTACAGTCCTTAGCTGAACGCATAGCTCCACTCTGCACACTTGGCCACTTTCCCAGTTGCCTTCCTGAGTCACACTAAGGGTATTTTATGTGTACTTTAACTGGGTTTGGGGGTACCCAGGAAATAGTTCAAGCATTTTGGCTGTTCCTGTAAGGACAGTTTTCAGCTGAGATTAACATTTAAATCTGTAGACAACACTCCAGTTAAAGCAGGTTTCTCTCTGGTGTGGGTAGACCTCAGCCAATTCACTGAGGGCCTGAATGGAACAAAGGCATTTCATGGAGTCTTTAGCATATGCTACACATATTCTAGGTGTGAGACAAGACAGCAGACAAAACACCCTCTTTCAGTCTGTCAAGAAGGGACAATTATCAAAGAAATAGCACCTTGCAATGTGCTCAAGTGAAAATCAGCAGATCATGTGATTGGGGTTGCTAGCAAGCTGTCTTGTGGACAGCAGGACAGAAAAATCCAGTGACAGCTCTGTTAAGCCACTTTCTTGCAGCCTGCTGGAATTTTTACCTAATTCTTGGGATTCAGTTCACTTGCTAAAGATGCCTATGATAATAATAGAACCTTGTCTCCTTGGGTTCTGAGAACGTGTACTGAATATCAAGTGTTGGTTGCTGCCATACAGAAGAACATTGAGTACCTCTTTCTTATTTAAATGCAGAGCTTGCATATGGCTTCTACAAGAAAGAACCATTTAAGCTGAGACCTAAAAGATGAAAAGGATCCAGTCTTGTCCAGTGGGTTGAGGACGTATATTGCAGTCCAAAAAGTGATGCTGCGTCTGGGGAGGTGAGTGGTCACATGGGACCTCGTAGACCTGCCTAGGGATTTGGATTTTATTCAAGTGGGGCATGAGGGTAATTTGGAGTGTGACATGGTGAGAGTTGGCCCAGTCTTGTTAAGATCTCCAAAAGGATCTCACGATAGCACGCTGGAGGACGGGCTTCCAGGTAAGCAAGAGAGCAGCAGAGGCCTGGTTAGCAGGAGGACCAGTTCGGAAGTTTGAAGACTCTGCCAGGATATTTGGGGTTTTCTTTGTTTGTTTGTTTTATGGGGGCGTTGTTTGGGCGTTCGAATTGGTGTATGTGAGTGTGCTTGCCTGTGTGTGTGTGTGTGTGTGTGTGTGTGTGTGTGTGTGTTATATTGTGTGTGGGGTGGGGGTGTGGTGAATGTAAAAGGAAGCCTTCAGATGCCCTGCTCTTAGTCCCTTGAAACAGAAGGCTCTCACTGCACCTGGCACTCACCATTTTGTGTTGTGATTTGGCCACCAGCAAGCCCCAACCAACATCCTTCTGTTCCCACCCCCCTCCCAGCACCGGGGTTATGGAAGCATATAGCTATTCCTGGACTGGGGTGGTGGAGATTAGAACTCAGGTCCTCGCACCGACTATGTCATCTCCTAGACCTTATCTTGATTTTTAAAACACCATGTGCTCTTGAAGAATTGTTTTAATTACATTTATGTGCTGTGTGCTTCGTGCATGTGCAGAGATCAGAGGACAGACGAGGGGGACAGTTTTCTTTTACCATGTGAGTGTTGGGGTCGAACTCAAGTCTTCAGGCTGGAAGGCAGGTGCCTTCGCCAGCTGAGCCCCCTCGACACGCCTCATAGGCTCTTCTTGGTTATTTTGTTTCCATTTACAGATAAAGTCATAAGGTGCTTCCTCAGATCCTCCAGTATTTTTCTATTGAATTCCTCCAAGTGCAGGTTATAAATCTTGTTTCTGCTAGGCATGTGGCACACACCTTTAGTCCCAGGGGCAGGCAAATCTCTGTGAGTTCCAGGCCAGTCAACAACCTGACTTAAGACAAACAAAGAAACAAGCCAGCAAGCAAACAACCTCAAAACAACCATTCCCTAGCAATTTCCACCAATTTAAGTTTTGTTTTACTCTCTTCTTAAAGCTTGGAACAACATAGCAGTGTTTGTTTTTATATTTTAAATCACTGTAGTAAAATTTTATGAAATCACTGAAATTCTCTAATTGCTGCATAAGTGACTCTAAAAATTAATAATAGCCTTTCTTTTTATATACTCTTTCATATCAGATTCACTTATTTTTGTGTGGGGATATTTTTCTCCATGGTACTGTAATGCAGACCCAGGGCCTACTGTACACTATGCAAGCCTCTAGTCAAACTACGTGTCCTTCTCCTTGCTGTGGATTTTTATAAACGTCTTCCCTATATTTTATATTTAGCAGTCATTGTACTAACACACCGACTTTATGTGCATTAGTGTAATTATGAGTTAAACAGGCATATAAAATACTTACTCCTGGGCTTCAGAACTTGGTATGCATCCAGCCATTCAATGCCTCTCTCTCTCCCTTCATCTTTTGGGAGGCAATCTCACTGTGCTGAAGAACACGCTCTTTGTACAATCACACTAGATGTTAGCCAAAAGCCAGGAAGCAATGCCCCATATATGCAATTCCCTCCCCAAGAGTCCCATTAATGAAGCTAAAAGCTAGCACTGAAATGGCACTGGCTGTATTCTATAGAACTGTTCTGAAAACTTCACATATTCTAAAGCAGTAGTGAGTACTAATTGTGTTCAAATTAGTTTTTTTCAGTCCTGAAATGAATACGTCTAAAGTCTCATTACTGAAGTTTGTTCTACACATTTCATCATACAGGGTCCCTCATACCTCTGGTAGGGCCACTATTCCCTTCATCATGAGCACCAGCTAGGCTGCTCAAGAGACTAGGCTGCTACTTGGTTCTTCTTTGTTGTAGGTTTTGCCAGACATTGTCTTATTGTGTCTTCCAGGCCGATCTTGGACTCATGGCCATCCTTCCTCAGTCTCCCCAGTTTTGGGATTGCAGGCATGTACCACCATATCAACTTTTCTGATCTTTAATTACAGGTGTTTAATACTTTAGCTTAAGAGTCTTAAAAGTATGGAAGTGAATTAGATTTGACTACATTGGAAGGTCTGGTAGTCATTGATATCCTATGGAATGTGGAGGCAAAGAGAACAAGAGCATTAGGTGAAGCTGCATCACATCACTTCTGCATCTCAGTGACCAAAATACGCCAGATGACAACCTTAAGGAAAGCTTCATTAGCTCACAGATTCAGAGGGTTCAGTCTACGCTTGCTCAGTTAGTTCCATGCACTTGGACAAAGCATTCTGGCATCTGCAGCTCTGGACGGAAGACCATCTTTACCTCTTGGCTGACATGAAGCAGAAAGGGAGGGGAGGAGAAGGAGAAACCCAGGAAGGGAAGGAGGGAGAGGGTAGAGAGGGAGAGGCATGGATAGATAAGCCCCCCCCCCCACGGGGCCCGCTTTATCTAGCCCCCACCACCTAACGTATTCAAAACTCTCTAGAATAGTGCCAACAGCCGAGGACTCAGCAGTCAGCAATGACCCTGTGGGGAAGATTCTCATCTCAACCATAACGAGTATTTACTGATTAATTTTCAGGGCTGTATTTCTCAAACATGGCTGCACAACTGAATCACGTGGTAAGCTTTACAACTGACATGAATACCTGAGTCTCACCTCCAAGGGCTCTGACATAAAGATCCCAACCAGGAACTCAGAGGACTCTTAAAGCTATTTCCTTCCTGATGTGATGGTGCACGCCTTTAATCCTAGCACTTGGGAGACAGAAGCAGGCAGATCTCAGCAAGTTCAAGGCCAGTCTAGTCTACACAGTGTTCCATGACAGCCAGAACAACATAGT
The DNA here is from genome assembly GCF_903995425.1 of Onychomys torridus. Lineage (NCBI taxonomy): Eukaryota > Metazoa > Chordata > Mammalia > Rodentia > Cricetidae > Onychomys > Onychomys torridus. The sequence continues at coordinate 36,293,127 of NC_050452.1, forward strand.
AAGGCCCTGTCTCAAAGAAGAAGAAGGAAATAAATACAAACACAAGAATCAGCCTACTGCCTATATTATACAAATTCCAGATTCGTTTGTGAAACCTATAGTAAACAAGTATGTGTTATGGAAGTGTATAAACAACATTCATCACAACACCATTCAATAGCCCAAAGGAGGAAGCCCCAGTACCCAGCAATAAATAAGTGGGTAGACAAAATGTGGTGTGTACAATATAGGGAGAGTTTATCTAGCCTTAAAAAGGAAGAGAATTCTGACCTGTGCTACAATATGGACAAACCTTGGCTAAGTGAAATAAGGCAAACCATAAGCAAATATATGATCCCGTTTATAAAAATGAGCATACTCAAATTCTCAAAGACAGGAAGTATACTAGTTGGGCTAAGGGGACCTGGGAAGTTGTTGTTTAATGGGTACGGAGTTTTCTATTTGGACTGTTGAAAACCTCCTAGGAATGACATGGTAGCATGACATTTTGTATGTATTTAATGCCACAGAATTGTATGCTTATAAATGGTAAAAAGGATACATTTTATATTCCATATTATTTATTTGTTTGAGACAGGGTTTCGTGAAACCCAGGCTAGCCTCAAACTCCCTAGGTAGTCAACAATTTCCTTGAACCTCTGTTCCTGCTTCCATTTCCAAAATGCCAAGATCACATATATTTTAACACAAGAAAACACATACACACACACACACACACACACATACACATTGGATAGTTGCAAACGTCCCTTCTCAGCTAGATTCAGAGTATCAGGGAACATAATATAGATCTTTTATTTTAGGAGAGACTAATAGTTTGTTAGTGATGATTGTTTTCTTAGAACATTATTATGTTGTCTTAGTGTTCTATTGCTGTGAAGAGACACCTTGACCACAGCAACCCTTATAAAGGAAAACATTTAATCAGGGCTGGCTTATAGTTCAGAGGTTTAGTCCATTATCATCATGGTGGGGAGCATGGCAGGGTGCAGGCAGACATGGTGCTGGAAAGGCCCTGAGAGTTATACATCTGGATCTGCAGGACCCCCAAAGCCCACCTCCAGTGACATACTTCCTCCATTAAGGCCACACCTATCCCCAACAAGGCCACACCCCCTAATCCCTGTCAAGAATTTCACTCCCCAATGACCAAGCATTCAAATATATGAGCCTATAGGGGCATTTCTATTCAAACCACCACACAGTACTTATTTTTTTTTTAAGTTTTATTTTATTTTTAAGTGTATGTGTGCATGTACATATGTTTAGGTGCCTGTGAAGGCTAGAAAAGGCCATCAAATCGTCTAAAGCTATAGTTAGAGGTGGTTGTAAACTGCCTAACATGGGTCCTAGGCACCAAACTGAGGTCCTGTGGCAGAACAGTCAGTGGTCTCAACTGCTAAGCCATTTCTCCGTCCCCTACTTGGATTTTAAAAATTAATTTATTTGTATATTTGTTTGTTGGGACCCTCTAGAGATAAGATCTCACTTTGTATCCTAAACTGGCCTTGAACTCATTATGTAGCGCAGGCTGGCCTCAGATCTATAGCAATCATCCTTTCTCAACCATCAGAGTGCTGGGATTGTAAGTATATTGGTATTATAAGTGCACACCACCACACCCAGTTCCTCAGACCATTTTCAAGGGAAGCAGTACTTACACCTTGCTAAAAAACTGTTAGCTGCTCTTACACCCTCACACATGTGTAGACAAGTAGAGCCTGCAGCTGAAATCTGCAGAGCTCCGCTGTAAAGACCATTGTGTGTGGAGCCTTTTGAAGCCAAGATTAAAGGTGTTTCAATCCCCCTCACACCTTTGATGCAGGGCTGCCTGGAATGCACATGGACATAAACAAAACTGAGCCATCCCTCCACTGGTTCTTGCCTGTTTTGAATGTCCAGTGAGATCTAATGAGCAGCAGCTGCAGCTGTTTGAATTCTACACTGAAGGGAGAATGGCTTGTCATTATCCCCCAATCACTACTTCTTAAGTGACATAAGTTATCAAGAGAAGTGTGAGCTGCATCTGACTTGATGCTTCTAGTGTTCCAAAGGGAAATTTGAATTGAACTAAAACATCTCTCTTTGGTATCAGATTTTTGTGAGGAAAAAATGAGGCAATTTATGTGTGGTCTTGGCTGATGAAAAGCAACAGACAACATTGTCAAGGGAACCCCTCAGGGACTGTAGTCCTAGAGTTCCACTATATCGGATGTTGTTAGCAACCTTTCCAGGCATGAGTGTCCTTCACAAAGCACTCTGTGATAAGTTGATGTTGGACACACATAGGTGCGTCTGCACCAGAAAACAGAGTTCATGAGATCTGTGACATATGCTTCCTTAGCAAGAGTAAGATTGGGCCCTCACTGATTCCAGGTGTTCCATACCAGTGCGGCTGCTGTACAGACTGTATCAACTCCTACGGCTAATGTAACATGTATGTGCCTTGAAGCAGTATGCATGTATCATTATACAGTTCTGGAGGCCTGGAGGCCAGGAATCAGAAATCAGTTTCACTGAGCCAACATCAAAGTGTCAACTGGGCCACACGCCCTGGAGGCAGGGGAGACAATGTTTCTTTACCAGCCCCATTGTCAAAAGCTGCAGTCTTTGCATTTCTTGGTTAGGGTCTCCTTCTTCCGGTTTCAAAGCCAGCAGCGTAGCCCATGGTGCCCGCAGAACTGTATCTGCAAAGCCCTTTTTGCTCTATAAGGCTCCAGGATTAGAGTGTGGGCCTATTTACACGCCATTATTCAGTCTCCCACTTGAACAAAATGAACAGTTAGCCCTTGTCTAGTAGCCACTGTATTTCAATGGGAATCTTTTTATGATTTGAAGGTACAGATTTCATCCTGACTGATCAAAGAAACCCATTTTATATTTTCATTTCTAAAAGTACAAATGCAAAAAAAAAAAACTTGGTATCTTATTTATCTCTCCAAAACTGTAAAATAATACATACACATGCTTCCAGGCATACACAGACTACACGAGACGTGTAGAATTAGTACTGTTTATGGCAGGAGCCATGGCACATCTCCAATTCGTGCAGTTCTAGAATCTTCTGCTTGCCAAGAAACTGTGTTCTGAGTTTCTTGTAAAAAGGCTTAACATAAATATTTTCATATTTAAAAAGTTGCTTATTTTATTTCATGATATGACTGTTTTGCCTACATGTATATATGTGTACTATGTAGACAATTTCTAAATGGTCTTATTAAATAAAAAACACGGAGCCCGATATAGGAGTGAAAACCTGAGAGATCAGGGAAATAGGGAAAGCCACATGCTAACCTCACCTCACCAACTGCTCAGCTTCCAAAGACAGGATTTCCCTGTCTACCCACACCTATATGCCTTGCTGTTCTGCCATCCGATTTGCTTTCTCTGTCTAGCTACATCACTTCCTCTTCCTGTCCAGCTCTGTCACTTCCTGTCTGTCTGTACAGACCTCCATGGTTAACTAGTATTGGAATTTAAGGCTTGTACCACCACACCTGTCTCTGTTTCCAGTCTGGCCTTAAACTCACAAAGATTCAGACAGATCCCTTCCTATCAAGTGATAGGATTAAAGACGTGTGCTATTGTTGCCTGACTTCTATATAGTGGCTGGCTTTTTCCTCTGATCTTCAGATAAATTTTATTGGGAGACACAATATATTGGGGGATACAATACATCACCACAGTACTACTCACATGTGTGGTACCCATGGAAGTCAGAAGAGAGTGTTGGATCTCCTGGAACTGGAGTTACAGATGGTTGTGAGCCACAATGTGGGTTCTATGAACCAAACCTGAGTCCTCTGGAAGAGCATCAGGTGCTCTTAACTGCTGAGCCCCTGCATAGACAAATAATCTGAAGAATATCCCATCACTAAACTCAGGAGCATGTAGCTATGAAACAAAGGCCCCTGAATTGACATCTAGATGCCTTCCAGAGCGGGGCTACTCCAAAAAGTTTTCAGTGAGAATTGACATGTACTTTATCTATGCTGTCTACCATGTATCCAAAGATTGCATAGACATTTAAATGAACTTATAACCAAATTTCCTGGTAGACCATCAAGGCTTGTCACAAGAGCAATAGTAGTAGAGACATTTGGTATTGATACAAAGATACACAGTCCAACTGACAGAATGGAATAGAGTTCGGAAATTAGTCCATTTAGATATGACCAGTTGTGACAACTCCATGTGAGGATATGATCTTTTCAATGAAACATACTAGAAGAGTCCACACAAAGAAATGGTATGTGGGCACCTCTGTATCCCACAATCTTCACTAGGTTTCTATTGCTGTGATGAAACACCATGACCAAAAGCAACTTGAGGAGTATCTTAGGGTTTCTACTACTGTGAAGAGACACCATGGCCATGGTGTCCTTCTGTACACTGTGAATATATATTACTCTCATTGGTTAATAAAAAACTGACTGGCCAGGCAGGAAGTATAGGTGGGACAGCCAAACTGAGAATGCTGTGAGGAAGAAGGGTGGAGTCACCAGGAAACACAGAGGGAGCAAGACAAGCTAGAGGACAGGTAAAGCCGTGATCCACATGGCAATAGAGAAATTAATAGAAATGGGTTAATTTAAATGTAAGATCTAGTTAGTAATAAGCCTGAGCTATTGTCCAAACATTTGTAATTAATATAAGCTTCAGTGTGTTTATTTGGGAGCTGCTGATATGACAGAAACTTCCACCTAGACCATGGTAATTCTTATAAAGAAAAAACATTTAATTGGGGTGGCTCATTTACAGTTCAAAGGTTTAGTTTATTATTGTCATGGGAGGACACAGCAGCATTTAGGCAGACATGTTGCTGGAGAAGGAGCTGAGTATTCTTACATCTTGACCTGCAGGCAACAGGAGGTAGTCTGAGATACTGGGCGTAGCTTGTGTTGTAAAATGGCACACTGTGACCTTGGTGGGTTTGAACCAAGGTACCCCAGGTGGGTGAGGGAGACACACCATGAAGACACGGTGGCATCTGTGTGGCATGGGGGAATGTTACACCATGCAGACATGGCATCCACATGGAAAGTTTTATTATTAAAGGGGAGAAGAGAAGAAAGAGGGAGAGAAAGGGAAAGAGAGGAAGAGGAGTTACGTGCAGCTTCATGGAAGGAGAGAGGGAGAGAGGAGGAGGAGGAGGAGGAGGAGGAGGAGGAGGAGGAGGAGAGAGAGAGAGAGAGAGAGAGAGAGAAGGGGGAGGGGCTTTCTCTTAAAGGGGACTTTACATAAGATGATGTCAGGATGCTGGGCAGGTCCCCAAGGGGCATGCCAGAATGCTAACATTCCCTAACAGCTATGTATGAGACCTCAAATCGCCCCCACCCCCATACACAGTGACACACTTTCTCCAACAAGGCCACACCTCTTCCAATAAAGCCACACCTCCTAATAATGCCACTGCCTATGAGCTTATAGGGCCAATTACATTCAAAATACCACAAGGAGGAAAGGGTTTATTTGGCTTACTATCCCAAGTCATATTCCACTGAACGAAGTCAAGACAAGAACTCAAACCAGGCAGGAAACTGGAGGCAGGAGCTGATGCAGAGGCGGTGAAGCAGAGGCCGTGGAGGGGTATTACTGGCTTGCTCCTCGTGGCTTGCTCAGCCCTCTCTCTCTCTCTTTTTTTTTTTTAAAGATTTATTTATTTACTATGTATACAGTGTTCTGCCTGCGTGCCAGATCTCATTACAGATGGTTGTGAGCCACCATGTGGCTCCTGGGAATTCAACTCAGGTCCGCTGGAAAAGCAGCCAGTGCTCTTAACCACTAAGCCATCTCTCCGGCCCCAGCCTCCTCTCTCACAGAACCCAGGACCATTAGCCCAAGGTTGTTCCCAACCATAATAGGCTGGATCCTCGTCCATCAGTCACTAATTAAGAAAATGCCCTACAGCAGTGGTTCTCAACCTTGCTAATGCTGCAACCCTTTAAAACAGTTCTTCACATTGTGGTGACCCCCAGCCAGAAAATTATTTTGTTACAACCTCATAACTGTCATTTTGCTACTGTTATCAATCGAAATGTAAATATCTGTGTTTTCCAATGTTCTCAGGCGATCCCTGTGAAATGGGCATTCCACCCCCCCCCCCCCCCCCCCCCCCACACAGGGGGTCATGACCCACAGGTTGAGAACCTATGGCCTCCAGGCTTTTTTTTTTTTTTTTTTTTTTTTTTCCTACTTGAGGTTTCTCCACTCAGGTGACTTTGGTTTGTGTAAAATTGAGATAAAGCAGGACACTCACCATTCCAACCATGGATGGCAGACTATGAGCAAACTAAAACTTGGAGAAGGCAGAGATTTCTCACATTAAAAAAGAAGCCCTAACAATAAAATTAGACTATTTTAATGCCAAGAACATTTTCCCTCAAAGGACAGCATTAAAAGAATCAAAAGGAAATCAGAAGGGGAAGAATATTTTCAGTAAATGTAGACAAATATTCAGGATATTAAATGTAACAAAATGTAACACTTTTTTTTATTTTTCTGAAACAGGGTCTCATATGTATCTCTGGAACTCACTCTGTAGACCAAGGTGGCCTTGAACTCACAGAGATCTGCCTGCCTCTGCTTCCTGAGTGCTAGGATTAAAGGCCTGCTCTACTATGCCTGCTTCGTTTTCAATATTATTTTAATTACATTTGTTTATTCATTTATTTAGTTCGTGTACACATGCATGCCTGTACATAAGTGTGCTTGTACATGCACATGTGCCATAGCATGAACGTGAAGGTCTGAGGATACCTTCCAGGAGTTGGCTCTCTCCTTTGACCACGTGGGTCCCCGGGATCAAACTCCGATTGTCAGGCTTGGCACCGCTGAGCCCTCTTCGTGTTTTCAGATGGGTTCTCAGTCCGAAGCCCTCACTGTAACCCCTTCTGGCTTCAGATTTGAGATCCTCCTTCTTCAATCACTCAGCCCTGAGCTTCCAAGCTTATACCACCTCCATCTTATAAAAGCATAACAGAACCATGCAAGACAGTCCACACTTGTCATCCCAGCACTCAGGCGGCAGGTCTCTGAGTTCAAGGCCAGCCTGGTCTACATAGTGAGTTCCAGGACAGCCAGGTCTGCACAGAGAAACAAAACAACCACAACAACAACAAAATGCACGTGTTAAGTTGGATAGAGAAATGGCTGGAAATATCATAAAGCCAGTTTCATAAACTATTAGCAACAGAATATATATGGTAAGTTTAAGGGATTTAATTTTATAAAATTATTTAAAAATTGTTGAATGTTCAAGATGCTTCATATTCAAATGCCAGGAAGATACAAAACATTGGGGAAAAATAGGGAAGGCACAAAAAAATTAGCAGATGCTTCACAAAGTTATTTCTGAGTAGCTAATAAGCAGATGGAAAAAGTGCTCAACGGGCTAGCATGGTAGTGAATGTCTGTACAGAGAAGAAGCCACATTCTTCATCAAGGCCAAGATCATTCCCAGCATGTGGGTAGACGGCTCAGCAGAAAAGACCCTTGCCGTCAAGCCTGATGACCTGAATTCCATCCCCACAACCCATAGGACAGAATGATAGAGCCAACCCCATGGGGTTGTCTTCTGACCTCTATGTGTACACCATGGGACAACCTTTCCTCAACCCCACCCATAAGAAAAAAAATTTTTTTTACGTTATCCTCTGTTACATGATGCATTCTAGTCCAGTCTGGGCTATATTGGACATTGTCTCATAATAAAAACAAACAAAATGAAATCACTCTATTTAATTATCACAGAGATGCAAATAAAAAATAAAAACATAGGCAACTCAATTATCACCCACCAAAATGGAAAAAAAAGGTGTTGATGGGAACGTTGAACTTCAACTCCTATATGTTGCTGATGGGAGTGTAAATTAACACAAACACTTCAGAAAACTTAAAAAAAAAAATCCAGTAAATCTGAACATGGACATATCCTTGATCCTAGACTTCTATTTTTTGCATATGACCAAGAGATACACTTACCATGTATCATACTCAAAACATGTCATTGTTATGGCCACAGAAGCAATATTTTATTTTAATAGTTTCAAAATGTAGATGACTCCAGTGGTCATCAGCATTTGTCTGGATACATTTTATTGCATTCACACAATGGAATGCAACGCATCCTCATAAACAAACTTCGAAAAACATGGGTGAACTTCACCACAGCAAGTTAAAGAAACCAGAAACAAAATGCATGTTGACATGTCTGGGCCTGCATAAACACAAATCGAATTCTCTACCAGAAGATAGGATATGGTCCCTCTGGGTGGAGGAGAGTCTTTGTCTGAGGGGAAACATTCCAGGATGCTGGTTATGTTCATGCCTGAGTGTGATTTGTTAGTGAAATTTCAACAAACTGCATTAATTTTCCGTGTATTTACCCGTTGGCTGTTACAGTGGAATAAAAAATGTCTGCCAGAACCTCTAAGCAACAAGGGATCACAGGATTTGACATTTGAGAGACTCAGGTCGGATTTGAGAGACACAATCAGATTTGCATTAGGAAGAGATAAGTACAGGATCTGCAGGAGAGAGGCCTCACCAGACTGTTTGCAGGAGTAATCTTGGCTGGATGTAAAGCAAGCGCAACCCGGAAGAAAAGACTACGGTGGATGGAGAGACAGCAGGCGTGATGGGACTTGCCTTCTTGTCTCTGAGTTCTTTCTCGAACAATGTTTATAACTGTCGGTTGGGTGCTACTTCAATGATTTAATGTTTAGTTGTAATTGCCATATTCCTGCCCCCCCCCCACGAGATCAATGCCTCTTGTATAACTAACTATACAGAACGAGATGTAAGTATAGCGTTAAGACGGCTTCAAGAGAAATGAGTTGACAAGGTCTAGGCGACCCATCTTCCTCCAAACACAGGCAAAACCGCCATCTGCTTGGGACTGGGTGATGGTAGGACACAGGACGTTAGGCCGACGGTAGGAAAGAGACAACAGGACCCGTCAGATAGGCGTGAAATGAGTCCGAGGAAACGGGACGCCTCTGTACTCTGAATTCCAACATCAAGCTCAAGCCACGGTTGTTTCCTTCTCCGGACGTCAGCAGAGGACCAGAACTCTGGCGAGGCGGAGATTCAGGAAGAAGGGGTGGAGTTGGGACTTGGGTTTAACCTATTACATGCACCCGGAGCCTCCCACCGGTGATTGGCAGACGGGTCTACCAGTGTTTTCGGGTCCCGCGAACCAAGCCGCTTTTGTCAGGTCCCCGGGGTGTTTCCTTTTGAGTCATTCGGGTTAACCTAAGGGTACTGCCATCTACCCCTGCCGTGAAAATGTAGCTTCTTTGGTCCCATTGGAGTATTCTTTAGTGCCTGAGGCAGGGCTTGGTACCCTGGGTAAGGGAGTTAACTGGTCCTGCTGTTCCCAACTCATTCTCTGGCTCATGATTTTTTTTTTTTCCTTAAGTGGGATAAGGCGACATTTATAGTTTGAAGTGCCTTTCCCCGTGCAAACACTTACCGCAGTCCTTATCTCTTGCCTCAAAGGTAATGCGACCCCTCCAGTAAAGGACTATCAACGCAGATCACATTCCTTCACTTAGCAAGTAACTTCAAATTATCTAATATTTAATATTGCAAACCTTGAGTGAGAAGGTTCACAAAACCTGGAAAGTGTTTCGAAGTGCTTATGCATTCCTGGTGAGAAAGTGGGGTGGTTGCCGGTTTGGTTTCAGCACCCACATGGCAGCCTCTAACTGGTTCCAGGAGACCCAGTGCCCTTGGGCAAGCATGAAGTACACTTACATGCAGAGAATTTACTCATACAATTAAAAATAATTCCCCAGACTTTGACCTGAAAAACTAAACGTCCAGCTCGTTTTCAGTGTTACACTCAACTCCAAAAAATAAATGTATGCAGTATTTGCAATGTGGGTTCCAAAGAACAAGAATTCTAGATACCCAGCTCCACATAGTGCATTATTCAGACAGGAGACATCAGCATCCACATTGTTAGGTACTTGAAAATTGATCGTATTGATCCCCCCACCCCCCAGTACCCATAGAAAAACTGTTAGCTTCAAACTAGCTCATTCTTTTGTTTTGTTGTGGTTTTTTGTTGTTGTTGTTTTTTGGGCACAGGGTTTCGCATGTAACAGCTCTCACTGCCCTGGAACTAGCCTTGTAGACCAGGCTGGCCTCAAACTCAGAGATTTGCCTGCCTCTGCCTCCTGGGTGCAAAGATGAAAGTTGTGAGCTACCACACCCTGTTCAAACTAAAATATACAGCCCAAGGGCAGTTTTCAGGTGTATGATGCTGTCTGCCATAACGTAGTACTTCAAACATCACTCCCATTTCCTTGACAATTGGGGAAACATAAACTTACCCTTTAATAGGTGGAAAAAACGAAGGTTGAGATGGTTTAGTACCTAACCCTTCAATTCTCCACAGGTAATTTGTACTTTTCTTCTTTACTACTTCATGAGTAGCTTGTGAAATTAACCATAGTAGCTATTGCTGGTATTGGTCGTAACTTGGTTCAGTTCTCAACCTGTGGGTCTCAACCCTTTTGAGTGTGTGTGTGTGATGTCACATATCAGATATATTTACATTATGATTCATAACAATACCAAAATCATAGTTATGAGGTAGCAACAAAAGTAATTTTATGGCTGAGGGTCACCACAGCATGAGGAACTGTATTTAAGGGTCATAGTGTTAGGAAGGCTGAGAACCACTGACAGTGCTAAGTTACCTGATAACTGTTACATCTGAAGAGACCTCATCCAGAATCCATGAAATGACTGAGGGCCAGAAATCTGAGGTGTACCAACAGCCAATTATGAGAAAAGGAGCGGCAAAGTTAATTCACTCTGAAAGAAAACTTGCACACAAAACCCCTGCAGACTTTCTTAGTGCTACTTTTGTTGATCTTGCAGAGGCCAAAGCAAACAGAACAAGAACCTGTAGCTTGGGTATACATTCAGGGTACATAGGTGTTCCCCTTGGTCTTGGGAAAATGTCAGCATGTGACACAGGCTGAACATCTCTAAACATCTTTCATTGGTTTCCTGGGTGCATCATGCAGCCTGTGAAACTGTGGAGTGGTAATACATGGAGTTGTTAATCCAGAGCCCAGCAAGCTAGCTCTGGGTGAAGAGCGACTAAGCCCGAGAGCACACAGGGCTCACATGTTCAAGGTGAGTGCAAACTCTCGGATACCTGCAAACTGTAAACTGCCAATGCAAAGCTAAAGGCCAACGTGATTATCTATGGAAATGTCTCTGAGGGAATGACCGGTCCTGGCAGGCAGAAACACTAAGACTGCAATAAAGAAATTTCCTAACAGTGCTTTAATCCCAGCACTTTGGAGGCAGAGGGCAGGCGGGTCTCTGAGTTCAAGGCCAGCCTGGTTTACAAATCGAGGACTGTTACACAGAGAAACCCTGTCTCAAAAGAATTTTTTCCCCCTTTGGGAGTTTTATTTATGGTTTTTAGAGACAGACAGGGTTTCTCAGTATAGCTTTGGCTGTCCTGGAACTGACTCTGTAGACCAAGCTGGCCTTAAACTCACAAGACATCTGTAAAGATGTGTGCCACCACCACCCAACTTGTTTTGGAGTCTTTTTGTTTGTTTTGTTTTGTTTTGTTTTTTGAGACAGGATTTCTCTGTGTAGCTTTGCACCTTTCCTGGATCTCTGTCGGTAGACCAGGCTGTCCTTGAACTCACAGAGATCCCCCTGGCTCTGCCTCCCAAGTGCTGGGATTAAAGGCATTAAAGGCGTGTGCTACCACTGCCGGGATTGTTTTGGAGTCTTATCATAAGGGAATAGAAGCACCAGGCATGCCTGTGTACACCTTTAATCCAAGGGAGAGTCGGGTCTCTTGAGTTTGAGGCCAGCCTGGTCTACATTGAGTTCTAGGCCGAACAGGACTGGAGAGTCTGTCTCAAAAAAAAAAAAAAAAAAAAAAACAGTTGCCGGGCGGTGGTGGTGCACGCCTTTAATCCCAGCACTTGGGAGGCAGAGCCAGGCGGATCTCTGTGAGTTCGAGGGCAGCCTGGTCTACAAAGCGAAGTCCAGGAAAGGCGCAAAACTACAGAGAAACCCTGTCTCAAAAAACCAAAACAAAAAAATAAAATAAAAATAAAAAAGAGGGGAAGAGAGGGGGAGGAAGGGGATGAGGAGGGTTGGACAGTTTAAAATTGCATTCTTCCTTTATCCTCAATCACTGTAAAAATTTATAACTTGACTATCTTGTATTCTGTATATATCTTAAATTTCTATTTTAAATGGACTCAAGTATATACTCAGAAACCAACAAGTCTATACCTGTTTCCTTTGTCTTTGTGTGACCTCCTGTTTGTTTAACATTGCAACAGAAACACAGAAGTAACAACATGAAAGCCCACACCAGGTACTTTGGGTATTTTTTAAATTTTAGAGTTTGAGTCTCAAGCTTGCCTGGTACCCAGAGGTCAGAAGTGTCAGACCCCCTAGAACTGGAGTTGGTTGTGAGTCTCCACATGGTGATGGAAACCAAACCCAGGTCCTCCTCAATAGCGACAAGTTGTCTCAACTGGTGAGCCAGCTCTCCAGCCTGCTTTGCTACTTTCAAAACTGTTTTCAGAGCTTCCCAGGATTCCAGTTTAAACCAGTGTGAAAGACAACCAAAGTCCACCAAACGACCTATTTTTGCTTCTGAGAAAGTCAAAACTACATAGCTTGAATATAGATAGAGGGCAAAAATGTTCTCCCCATTAATTTCAGTAAAATTTTTATCAATTACACCTTTCAATTAACGCACTTTCCATTGGCTAGCGCATGCGCCTTCAGGTTGCTATTAGGAGATCCGTGGCAACCCTAGTTTTAGCCTTGTGTTCTTATCTTATTGATTAGTCAGTTTCACTGAACCAATTCAGAGTGGAGGAATGTTCCCCCTCCAGCTTCCTGACTCTGTCTTCTGCCTCCCCCCCACTTAAGATCTTCTGATTCCTCAGGACACACCAGGGTTTTATTCAGCATCATTTCCAAAGCCCTTCATCAGATCCTGTCAGATTAGGACCTAGTCTTTCAATCTTATTCCTCTACCAAGGCCGGTCTACAGGTACATTTTTTTTTAAGCTGAAGATCGAACCCAGGGCCTTGCGCTTGCTAGGCAAAAGCTCTACCACTGAGCTAAATCCCCAACCCAGGTTGTACGTTTTTGGGGAAAAAAAAAAAAAATCAATGTTACAGGATATAATCTTTACAACAGCACCACCAGCAAACCTATACAAACAGAAAATTACTGTACTGTCCCTGGGCCACATGTGGCTACTGAGCCCTGACAATGTTGCCAGAATGATTGTAGCTGAGTTGTCTAGTGGGGTCACATTAGTGCTTTTAACATTAAAGCTACTGTGTAAACAGAAACAATTTATATTTAAAACACAAATTGTAACTGTTATTGATAATTTTATACATTGTATCTTGATGCCAGCTTCCTCTACAAGACCTTGCTTGAAAAATGGTAAAAGTGCCTACCATGCAGCCCACAAGTTTCCACAAGCCTGGGAACATGTAAAGTTGCATATGTTGGTACATGTCTGGTCTTTCCCACACGGACTTTGCCCAGCAGAATGGAAATCAAGGGTTCAAGTTTCAATAAGGTTGAGGTGCCTACTTATCAAATAGAACCTGACTGCCAAGTTCTCCCAGCATCCCTCAGTCCCTATCTGTTACAGGGTATGGCTGGCGTACCCCACCTCTAACCTGAACCCTCCAGCCCAGGCGCTGGGCTGCCCTTCCTCCAGAAGTTGTACCCACCCTTTGGCCTCTTGGATGCTGCATGTGTTCCCCTCTCCCCACGTGGCCACCCCAGTCTGGTTATGTCCTTTGGGCTCAGTCAGATGACTGCCTCTACCCACGGTTTCTCTTATCTACTAAAGTTTCTCTTCCAATGTACCTTTTTACTTCTTTTTCTCATTCAATATATAAGAAATTATGTTTGGAAAGGCCAAAACAACCCTACAGCTAAAGCTACCTGGCACCAAGCCTGACATCCCAAGTTTGATTCTAGGGATCCACACGGTAGAACAGACCACCCCAAGTTGTCCTGACACCCACGTATTCCAATATAAGGACACAGAAAACACATCATTTTTTAAAAAAGACCATTATGGAATTGACACAGGAAAAGCTTTTATTTAAGATTCTGGAAAATGAGTGATATGCAGCAATATACAGGTTAATAACATCTTGACTGCTGGCTCATGACTAGGCCCTAGCAAAGAACTTGTCCCAGCATGCTATACCAACATATTCTAATGATCTAGCAAATGAGTGTCTTTTCAACCTCCCTTTTGCTCGCACCTTAAAAGTCCCTAACCTGTCATAGCCAGATGTAGTGGCAGAAGTGGGCCAATCTCTGAGTTCTAGGGCAGCCAGGCATAGAGAATCCCCAGCTCGAACCTCCTCCACCAAAAAAACAAAAACAAACAAACAAAAAAACCTCACCTGTCATACTGATAATTTGGGGGAGACTACCTTCAGTGCAATCAATTACTACAAGACCATTTAGGGATCCTCTCACCGGGACCTCATTCTTTATCTGTAGGGACTTCCGCACCTATCTCAGCAACAAAATGCTGATGAATCTGCTACCACGCCCTAATACCAAGGCGGGACGCGGGCCAGACTACTTCACCTTGGAGGCATTACCCACTTGGATCCGGCTTCAAGGCATTCTGCTCACTGGTTTCTTTCTTGTAGTTTTCAACCTGTAAAAATTGATTGAAAATGTCCCAGATAAGTGGAAAATACTAAAGTATATTCTTTTCAGCTGACCTCATACTTCATTTCTAGGCAAGTAAATGTACTCTTCTGGACTTCTGTCCGGATCAGATTAAACTAAGTAGCCCAGTTCTTTTCTAAATTCTAATTCACTCCTTCCTAATCTCCAGAAGCTACGTTAATTCTTCTGATTCATCTGTGACTCCAGACAGGATCCAAAGAGGAGGCGTACAATCTCCTCCGTGGGTTTTATGGAGAGTTCCTTTACCCTTCTGTGTTAGCCTCTTAAAGTACCGTGACAACCTTAAAAGGGCACAGGAAAGGGCGATTCGGGAGGCCCTAAGCAGTTCTACAAACACGGGCCGGGCGGGAGGGGGGGGGGGGCGGGGACGGGACAATCGGTCGGCTGGGCCACGTGGCCTGGGCCTCCTTTCGACCGACGCCGGGACGTACCTGCGTCTGGGTCGGAGGCGGCCGCACGACTGAGCCCTGGGGATCGGCTCCGGAAAGTCGGGCTGCGGAGAAAAAAGGGCGGTGGTGAGGGCGCCCGGGCCGGACAGCGCAGGGGACATTGTGTCTCGCGCGGCCCCGGGCTGGGCACGGCCGCCCGCCCCCCGGGCCACCGAGGACTGCTCTACCCCTACGTTCTGGCCGCCGGGAGCAGCTGAGCTCGGGGCGGGCAAAGCTCGAGGGGACACGTGCCGACCCTCCCGCAGGACACCCTCCCGGAGGACACTCACCACCGAGCCGGGGACAGAAAGACCGAGCTCCTGCACTCTGCGCCGAGACAAGCGCCAGGGAGCGGGGCGGGGCTGGCCAGAAAGCCGCAGCCAATCAGCGGGCCTTTCGGAGGGGCAGAACAGGAAAGAGAGCAGCCAATCCTCAGAAGGACTGTGGGCGGGGCTGGTAGGGCTGTCCATCGCCGGAACCGCGGGGCCATTGGCTGCCAGCGGCAGGTCCTCCACCCCTTGCGATGTTGCTGGAGACCCTGTACTTAAGCGTCGTCCTCCTCGCGGGGCCTCTGGTGGTCTCCCGAGTGATCTCCAGTTCTTCGAGGCTGCTCCAGGTCAAGAACATTCCTTCCCTAAAGCCGTGCCGGTGCTCGATGTGTTCCGACTTGTTCAGCTAGTTCACTCCCAGGGCCTCGCCCTCCCCTGGAAAGACCAGCCTTTTTCCGTGTTCATTTTCTATGTTCGTGGAGAATAATCATCAAGAAGTAGGATTGGAGGCGGGGGAGAGGTGAGGTGGGCCACCATCAGTGTACTCAAGGTGACGGACTTGAACTTGGCAAATAATAGATGAACGGAGTAAAATTGGATATTGGTAAAATGATGTCATTTTCCACCTGCTTCCCGATCTGTTTGCAAGTTAAAAATCTCACAAAGCTCTTTTTAATCATCCTCAAGGTGTAGATGGACACGGGGACGTGTTGAGCGACTTACTTGGGCTCGAGAGCAGCCTAGCAAGGGTGATTCTGGGATTTGAACTCAGATCATCTGAATGCTGAATGAGTCGTGCTGTTTGATTGGAGATAGGCGTCTCTATAGAGATGAAGATACAGAGGTTGAAAGAGCAGCTTGCTCTTAGCTCAGAGGTAGAAAAGGAAAGGTGCTTGCCAACTTGAGGGCCCCAAAGGGTAAATGGATCTAAAGATACAGGAGCAGTGTGGCTTGAGGTGAGAGAGTGCTTGTGGAGAAAGCATTCCAAAGAAAAAGAAGAAAGAAAGCATTCCGAGGGCCCTGTTGGCTTCTGTTTTATACCAAGAATAATTGAAAAGCTGCACCAGTGTTTCTGCCCAGGAGAATGGTAGGTTCTGGTGTCAGTTGTTAAGGTTTAACTAAGGTGATTTGGATAGAAGAAAAACTGAACCAATTTTAGGAATATTAGCAGCCAGCCACTACCATGTTGAAATGACCGAACAACCAGTTTATGACCGAACAACCAGTTTATTTGGACAACAGAGATATTACTTTTGTTTAACTGGCAATTGTAGCCCAGCTACAAACGAAGGCTCTCAGAACTGATAAATACATCTTAGGACACTAATTCAGTCATTCGTTGGCAACCTGGAAGGATATATATGGTAGGGTGATGCTGCCCAACTGTAGCCTGACCTCAGTGCTCTGAGCAAATTTCATCGGCTAAGATAGGATCATAGGTGTACTAAATGTGTCTTCAATACTAGGTGGATCTATAGTTGTCCAAAGGAACAATAAGAACAGATTCAGGCTGGGCAGTGGAGGAAGAGGCAGGCAGATCTCTGTGAGTTTGAGGCCAGCCTGGTCTACAGAGTGAGTTCCAGGACAGGCTCCAAAACTACAGAGAAACCCTGTTTCAAAAAACAAACAAACAAAAAAGAACAGATTCAGATTTGACTAGTGTTTCAGAAGGAGATAGAAGAGATGAGGGAGAGGCTGGAGATGGTTCAGTGGTTAAGAGCATTGACTCTTCTTCCAGAGGACCCAAATTCTGATCCCAGCACCAACATGGTGGTTCATAACCATCTATAACTCCAGTTCCAGGGGATCCAATGCTCTTCTCTGGTCTGTGAGGACACCAGGCACACAAGTGGTACACAGACATACACCCATACACATTAAAATAATTAAATGAATAATTTTTTTAAAAAAGAGAAAGGAAGGATGGAGAGATGGCTCAGTGGTTAAGATCACTGTCTGCTCTTCCAAAGGACCCCAGTTCAATTCCCAGCACCAACATGGCAGCTCACAACTGTCTGTCACTCTAAGATTTGACAACCTCACACACACATACAAGCGGCACTATCACAAAGATGATCAAAACACACCAAGTTCTCATGTTCTCAACTGTGCTCTACCACAGAGCTACCCCCTTAGCCTTTCCTTTTATTTTGAGATAGGGTCTCTCCTAGGTGTACAGGGTGCTTTTTAACCTGCTCTGTTGTTGTGGGATATTTGTACACTGTGTGAAGATATATTGTTGTGATTGGTGTAATAAAAAGCTGAGTAGCCAATAGCTAGGGAGGAGGTATAGGTGGGACTTCCAGGAAGAGAGAGGAAATAGAAGGAGATAATCAAGAGGCAGAGGGATGCCAAAGAGACATGGAGGGAGTCAAACATAAAGAATGAAAGATAAAAAAAGTCACATAAAACATAGATGGATAGAAATGGGTTAATTTAGGTTATAAGAGCTAGTTAGGAACAAGCCTAAGCTATAGGCTGAACTTTCATAATAGGTCTCCATGTCATTATTTGTGAGCTGGCAGCCCAAAGAAAAAATCGATTATATATTTCGTCCAATGTGGAGGCTCAAATATCCAAACATAGGGCCTGAGGAAGCTAAGAAAAGTTCTGGACAAGGACCTGAATGAGACTTTCTTATCCTGCAGTCTCTTAGGCAGGTTGGTGCTCTGTGTCCAGAGACTGTGTCCAGAGACACTGCTACCCGCTGCTGACATTGGGCTAGAGCCAGTTACCAGCGCCATGTGCAAGTGCCATGTGCTAAGCAGAGCCATGCAGCAGTAGCCTTACAGTTTAAGATTTGGCTCACATGGTCAGGCAAAGCTGCAGACATGCAAAAAGTCAGATCCAGACTGAAAAAAAAAAATCTCTGAACAGATGTAATATTCTTTCAAATGCACTTAGATGCTAAAGAAAGAAAAGAAAATGGGTATAGGCAATCATAGAAAAATAGTTTAAAAGTAATAGTCTTTAAAGAAAGAGTAAAGTAATATAAAAAAAATTAAGATATGGGAAGTACATAGGACATCTGGATCCTATATGGTGCTTTGTTGACTTTGGATTTTTTTTTAATGCTGTTGAGTGAATGGCAGCTTCTGAGACACATTGGATTATGGAAGGGACTGCTGAATTAAACGAGCCTATATACTTTAGAAATGCTTTGGGCTTCAAAATGGAAGTTGGAAAATGTGTTGTGTTGGGGGAGAGGTTATGCCTTTGCTTCCATGGGAAACAAAAAGTTATGGTTCTCTTCAAAATTAATGAAGACCAGATTTGATTGGGAGACCTCCTGAAAATCTTGGCTACAGACATGAAAAAAAGAAACCAAGAAAGACTACAGGACAGGTGATGCATATGCTGGTCCCCCTACTGTCGGAACAGCTCTGAGACTGGATGAGACATGATTAATCTTATTGGCTACAGAATCCTCATGACTTATTACTACATGCCATTCTTTCATAGGACATGCATACAGGTTTATGTAGTCAAATATATAGTCAGGCTTTATATTTGGTTATGTAGTCAAAATGGGCTTATAAAATTGACAGATGCCTTTTACCTGCTCAAACACAGAACAAAAAAATCATCTTTCACTGACTTGTGCACACTGCACATTCCATATTTGTGTTAATGCAGATAAATATGTTACCTTTAAAAGTTTGTGTGTTTTCAGAAAAAAAGGACCAATAAATCACCAACAAAGATGAGTATCCCAGGTGATCCAGCCTTTCAGAATGCCTCTGTTGCAATTTCCTCAAAATTCTGCATCCAGAACAACTTCAAAGCTGCTAGCTGGGATGGTCCAACTTTACAGACTATTCAGCCAGAACTTCAGATAAGCCTTGCACTTTCCCACCACTCCAAACCGGACAGCAGCTAGCTCTCCCAGGATTTGACCATTATCCCAATTTTCTCAGGGTCCTCTAAAGATGCCATCACCCCCAGACAACAGGAAGCAGTCTGGAGAACATGATGCCCATATTCCCAAGAGGTGGGTTGGGTGGTTTTGGTCATCTGGTGGGTTATGGATGTTTGTCATCATTTAGTGGTATTCGTTACAAGTTGTCATTGGTCATGGTCAGGAAGAAAGCTGATCAAAGGAGATTAGATTTAGATATCTGTTTCTGAAAGGAAAAAGGGGGAATAGTGTATAGAAATGATGGGATAAAAGGGTGGATTGTTGAGTCTACTTTTGAACTAAAAAAAAAACTACTAATCTCAAAAATTTACATTGGTATGGATTTTTGTATATTGATAGAAATTTAAAGTTATTTTTGTTATACTGTATATGTGTTTCTACTCTTGTTTAAGATATTGTACCTATGTAGCTCATTTAACATGTATAATTAAAAAATACAAGTTAGTAGTTAGTCATCTATAATAATCAAACTTATGTTAGTATGTTTTCATGTTTGGTATGTTTTCAAGATCAAACAGATATATTTAAAATAGACAGATGGTCTTCAATCACTTCAAAGACCTACAGAATGTGGCATTTAAAATTTTTTAATAATATAAGGCTTTTCATGACAGTGAGACATGTCTGGTCCTAGCAGCACAAATTTACTTCAAAAAAGGATGATGGGCATCAAAGAAACTTCATATGGAGTTTGCTTTCAATATGGAAAAGCTAGCCATTTGGGCAAGAAACTGCCTTTGCCTCCACTGCTGACAGTATGCTGTCCAAACTGGACAAGCAGGACACAAAGGAAAGTGACTGCTGAACTTTGCCAAGACAAGGCAGAACAGTCCTTCAAAATTCCTGTTTCACAGAAAAGTCTGTCAGATATGCTAGGCCTGTAGGCTGAATATGGATACCCAATGTCACAGAGGAACCTTGGATGACTGTCCCGGAAGCCAGCTGTTTCTGTCATTTCTATAGTTTTGTAACTTGCTTTCTCTGCACTTCCTGCTTACTCAGGTAATATTATATCCTTCTCAGGTCTTTTATGTGATTGAAGACCAGATAGTTACAGTTTTTCTTGTTACCAAATTCAGAAAAGAAACTTAGATAAGAGATATAAAATTTATAAGGTTGAGAAACATAAAAGCTTAAGCTGTTTATAAAAAGGGATATTTTAAGATCTAAAAAGATATTTTTAGGATGGTAATACAAGTTACAATAAAAAGTAGTTTAGGTATAAAACTTTAGATTCATCAGGATAGGAAAGATAATACAGTACTTTCTCTGAATTTGCCAAATACAAATGGACTGGATATTGTAAATGTAATTCTTACCTGATAATTCTTTTTTTTTTTTTTTTTTTTTTTTTTTTTGAGACAGAGTTTTTTTTTGTGTAGGTTTTGGAGCCTGCCCTAGAACTTACTGTGTAGACCAGGCTGGCCTCAAAACTCACAGAGATCCACCTGATTCTGCCTTCCGAGTGCTGGGATTAAAGGCATGCACCACCACCACCACCACCACCACCACCACCTGGCCTGATAATAGTTCTTATTGTGTATAGTTTTATTATGTTAGAGTTAAAACCCTTCCTTTTTATTTAGACAACACATGCTAGTTGTCCTTACTGTATATAGTTTTACTATGTTAGAGTTAAAACTTTTCCTTATTTAGACAAAAAGGGGGGAAAGTTGTGGGACATTTGTATACTGTGTGAAGATATAGTTCTGTGATTGGTTTAATAAAGAGCTAAACAGCCAATAGCTTGTGTAGCTCAGGCATGCTTCCAACTTGTTATCTTCTTTAGCTCTGGATTACAGAAATGTGTACCACTCTATACCCAGGTATTCTTGTCTTTCTTTCTTTCTTTTTTGGGTTTTGGTTTGGGGGCCTGGCCTCCCTCATGTTCTACACCTTCAAAATCCTCTACTTTGAAACAGTGTTTCACTAAATTACCAGTCTGACCTTGAACTTTCCATCCTCTTGCCTCAGCCTCCTGAATAGAAAGGACTACACCCACCCCTGCACCACCATCCCTGGATGTGTGCTTAACTTACTTAAATTTCCTGGGTGTGAGATGATTTTTATTTGCAAGTTTTCTTTTAATAATAAAATGTATTTTTAGAAAATTTGAAAGAAAGAAAATTCTCAAACATGCACACAAAAGAGCCTTCAAGGAGCCACACCTGTGCATTCTTCTCCCAGCAAACAGCTGTTCACCCCAGACCACTTGCTTTGCATACCCATTCTAGCTATCATCTTTTTTTTTAATCCAAGCATTAAAAAAAAAATCTCGAGCCTCTTTATCCCCCCCTCTAAATAAAAACTTCAGTATTTATTTTGAAAGAAAAGACAGAATTATGATTGAGTACAATGCCAGTGTGATTGCTGGAGCAAACAATGGCTCTATTGTCATACAATGTTACTTTACAGCGTGTTCCTTTCAATAAGGACTTAAACAAGGTCTCTTCATTATGCTTGCTTGTGTTTCTTTTAAGCCTCTTTTGGTCTAGAAAAACAATCAGCTACTTTGTAATGTCTGTGACTTTTTAGATGACTTTTTGAGGTTGAATGTGAGTGTTCTAAGTCACCCT
Source organism: Onychomys torridus (assembly GCF_903995425.1). Classification (NCBI taxonomy): domain Eukaryota; kingdom Metazoa; phylum Chordata; class Mammalia; order Rodentia; family Cricetidae; genus Onychomys; species Onychomys torridus. The sequence goes on from NC_050452.1 coordinate 36,315,068, forward strand.
TTTAAGTGAACAAATCAGTATTTTTAATATTCCTCTAAGTTTTATAATCAGCACCATCGTCTGCTCCCAGATCATTTGCACAGTCAGTGTTTTATTGAAAAACAAACCCCATGGCAGCTGGAGAGATGGCTCAGCAGATAAGCACACTTGCTCCTCTTGGTGGTGGTGGGGGGGGGGGGGGCTAGAGAACCCAAGTTCAGTTCCCAGCACCCACTTTAGGTGGTTTATGACTGCCTGTAATTCTAGCTCCAGAGGATCTGAAGTCCTCCTCTGGCTTCTCTGGACACCCACAAGTTCACACACAGATTCACACATACACACATAAAAATAAATAATAAATAAAATTTTAACCGCTTAGCCATCCCTCTAGCCCCAATAAATAAATTTTTAAAACCCCCAAAACTTCCCTAGTCCTTAGAAAACATTCTCTGTGGATTTTTCTTTTCTATAGTTTTCATAGAAATAGAATCACACATGTGGCTTTCTTTTAAACTAGACTTCCTTCATTTATACTTGTTTTCAAGCTTTCTCCATGTTATATCGTGAATCACACATCAGTTTAGTTTATGGTTGACCTATATAATAATTGCCCTATAATGAACAGCATTTTGTTTAGCCAGGTTCTGTGTCATCTGTTTCCTGTACCCTGCAGTCTTGGCAGACCTTGAATTCCTTGTGTGTACCCACAGCTAGCCTTGACCTTTCTTTCAGGGATTACAGACAGGCATGGGTCACCACACTCTAGTTTTTACCTCTAGAGACCAGGCCACTGTCCTGAAGTTTTCTGCTTGTAGGGTTTGATGGGTTGCTTACTTCTGGCATTATTATTTCTGTTTTTCTCATAAACTTGAGAGAAATTTCATGTTTTTGAAGGTTTGACTGTCAAACTTTAGTGCATAAAATAAATCCACTGGTCTGCTTGCTAGAGATACAGAGTACCAGGTTATATTACATGAGAATCATTTAAAAAATAGATTTATTGTATTTTATGTATGTGGGCATTTTGTCTGCATGGATTTCTGTGCACCATGAGTTTGCCTGGTGGCTGAGGGTATCAGAGAGGGTATCAGATTACCAAATGTGTGCTGTGCGGAGCCTTGAGTTTTCTGGAAGAGCAGCCAGTGCTCTTAAGTGCTGAGCCATCTCTCCAGTCCCAGAGAATGATTCTAAGTGCTCTCTGGTGGAGGCTGGGACCCTGTATGTTTAACACATCAGTTGCTCTGTTCGCAGATACTGAACATAATTTGGACACATGTATGTAAGAACACTATAAATAAAAAAAAAAAATCCTAAGTGTCCCTAAATCTTGACTTAAACAACACTTAGCATTACACAGGAAATGCCATTAAAACATCTGTCAGGTTCCCTAATGCTTTAAAACATAAATTTTCAAACATCACTTTTAGAATTACTAAACGGGGCCTGAACTCTGGGGTGAAGCTGGACCATTGACAGAATGATGGCCATGAGATTTATGTGTGGTGTTTTTAACCTCCCACCCTGAGCCAAGTTTAGCTTTATAGGTGATGAAAACCAGGTGCCTCTAATAACTAATTTATTGTACAGGTCTTTACAGTATTGACCTCCAGATTTGCAAATACACTCCAATTAATTAATTAGATAGGGGAAACTGATTTTATGGGGAAGAGAGAGAGAGAGAGAGAGAGAGAGAGAGAGAGAGAGAGAGAGAGAATGCTACAGTGTACTTGTGGAGGTCAGAGGGGGCAACTCTTGAGAGTTGATTCTCTTCCACTTTGGGATCCAGGGATGCACCTCAGGTCACCAGGCTTGGCAAAAAGAGCTTCCCCAGCCCGAATGTAGGGAAGCCGAAATTATGGATCCGATACCACTTTCTTTAAATTGACCCAGAACAACTCAAGTTGTGACTGCTGTGAGATGGCTATCATTTTACCCTAGAAGTAGGCCATAACCCAGGGTGACCACTACTGCTCTCATATTGTCACTGTGTCAACAATGCATTTTACAACAGAAAAGCTCCCGAATATGAGGAATTGTTTTCTCTCATGTTCCTGGAAACGTGTTTATGATCCCTTAATAGGAAAACAGTGCTGTTAAGGGTGTTTTAATGCCCGACCTCCAAGCTGCATATGGAGTTCCAATTACTTTGATCTCATGAGCTATTAAAGAAATGGTAAGACACACGGGGCAGTGGTGTGGCACACACTTTTAATCCCAGCACATGGGAGGCAGAGGCAGGTGGATTTCTGTGAGTTTGAGGCCAGCCTGGGCTACATACAGAGCAAGTTCTAGGACAGCCAAGGCTACCCAGAGAAACCCTGTCTCAAAAAACCAAAAAAGGAAGGAAGGAAGGAAGGAAAGAAAGAAGGAAGGAAGGAAGGAAGAAGGAAGGAAGGAAGGAAGAAAGGAAAGAAGGAAGGGAGGGAGGGAGGGAGGATAAAACAGCAGAGGGAAACTATTGATACTTTTGGGGGACTGTGGTGGTTTGAAGGGGAATGGCCCCGCAGACTCATGTTTGCGTGCTCCATCCCTGGTTGGTGGAACTGTTTGGGGATTGGGAGGTGCGGCTTTGTTGGAAGAGGTGTGTCACTGAGGGCTGTGAGGCTTTGAGGTTCCAGAAGCCCACAGAACGACTCTCAGCCCTTTTGATGGTTGTGTCAACCTCTAAGCATCCGGTCACTTCTCCAGTGTCATGCCCGCCTGCCTGCCTGCTGCCAAGCTGCTCTCCACGATGGCCATGGATTCTGACCCCCTGGAACCATGAGCCCCCAAATTCAATGCTTTCTTTTCCAGGTTGCCTCGGTTGTGGTATTTTGTTACAGTAATAGAAAAGTAACTTTTGCAAGGGCTTTGAGGAAAAAAAAAAAGACATGGATTTCAGGAACAGGAAATGATGGTTTTTCGGAAAGGGGTTCCTAAAATGGCTGCAGCATGCCATCAGACACTGGGAGTAAAGGACAAGGGCTTGAGGGAAACCCTCTGCAGTTATTCTTAATAGGTTTACAGACATTCAAGAAGGCAGAGAGGACAGCTTAGCTCCCCTGGCAAGGCCCAGCAGATGTGAGCAGGGCTGTTAGTCCTGGATTCCTTGAAGGGCTGGGTCTTGACTGGGCTTCAACTGCTCAGCCTTCTCAGAACCCTAGGGACATTCCCCCCAACATTGGATCCGGTATAACGCAGTCCTACTGACAAAGAACTAATTTCCCTTGTGGATCATCAGGGACACAGTGTGGCAACACCTACCTCCTCACATCCTGCATTGTTCTCCCTCTGGCCCCAGAGGTCCCCTTCCCCACCTTTCTTGGTTTATGTTATCTCAGCAGGTGATACACATCTTCTTCTTGCATTTTTTATCTGAAATATGAATTGGCACTGTTGTCAGCCACTCAGGGTTCTGAATTGCTCATCTCCCCTAGGGAACACACTTTCCATATTTTATTTAAGTCTTCTGATGCTTGACATTTTGAACAAAACATGTATTTCGTCGGTTCTCCATAAAAGATGTTCCATTTTTATCATTTCATTTGTCTTTAGTTATTGAATTTTAAATAGCATTGTTGAATGTGTTGACTCACAGAGGGAAAATGTGATGCTTTAAAAAAAAGAGAGAGAGAGAGAGAGAGAGCTTCGGATGTACAGATCTCCATGTCAATTGTGTTTCCTGCTCATCAGAGAAAGCTAGATCACATCACACAGTAATTTTCTCAGCATGTGCTTCGGAAGAAGGATGTGGAATAGGTTCCTAGGGATGAAGAAATCCTGATACTCTCCAATGGGCACAGTTCCTGTGTGTGCCAGAGGAGTCCTGCCAGTATCCAGCACACAGAAAGGGCAGCAACAAAAGGACTGGGCACTCTACCAGGACCTTGCAGGGGGCACAATTACCACTGTCCCATTTGAGAATCCGCAGTTGCTGCCGACGCCTTGACACTGTTGTGTTCAGGCGGACACCTGTCCTTAGGAGAACTGGTTGAGGTCAGGGTTTGGAAACTCAAATGCCTATTGTTGCTAAGAAGGTGACATAAAAGGTGAGGAGGCCTGGATAAAAGATTGTTGTGAGTCAGGGAGACATGTCACCCTTGAAGGAGGCCACTCCACTCAGCTACTTCTAGCCACAACCAGGAATGTGGGACCCTGAATGGCTAAAGCTTTTGATAGCTCAAAGACACTAATAATGTGATTTTGTTGGTAGTGTTGTTCAGTGTATATATGTGTTTTTTGTGTGTATGCACATATTGTCGATGCTTGTGAGTACACGTGGGAGACATAAGTCAACTTCTGGAGTCATCCCTCAGGCATTGCATACCTTGTATTTTGAGACAGTCTTTGGCTTGTAGCTCACTGAGTAGGCTAGGCTGGCTGCTAGGGAATCCCAAGTATCTTCCTGTCTCTGATTCTCTAGTACTAGGTTACATGGGCTTGTCACCATACCAGGCTTTGTTGAAGTGTGTTCTGGGGACTGAACTCAGAACCTCATGCTTGCAGGATGTGGTAGTTTGAATGTAATTGGCCCCCATAAGCTCATAGGAAGTGGCACTATTAGGAGGTATGGCTTTATTGGAGTGGGTGTGGTCTTGTTGGAGGAAGTGTGTCACTGTGGGGGTGGGTTTTGAGGTTTCCTATGCTCAGGATACCAACCAGTGTGTCAGTCGACTCCCTGTTGCCTACAAGATGTATGACTCTCTAGTACTTCTCCAGCACCATATCTGCCTGCACATCACCATGTTTCCCACCATGATGATAATGGACTGAACCTCTGAAACTGTAAGTGAGCCACCCTCGTTACATGTTTTCATTTATAAGAGCTGCTGTGGTCATGGTGTCACCTCAAAGCAATAAAAACCTTAACTAAGACACAGGATAAACATTTTACTGACTGAACTATTTTCCTTGGTCCCAGTAATCTGAATTTATGATGGTTTCTTTTCTTTTCTTTTTAAATTTCTTCTGAGATAATGTATCATGTTGCCCAGACTAGCCTCAAACTCATTATGTAGTCAAGGCTGGCAGTAGACTATAGATTCCTCTTGCTTCCTCTTCTCAAGTGCTGGGATTACAGGTGTACACACCATCATGCTTGGCTGTGATAATTTAAGTTTCATGCGAACTCATTATATTTTAGATTATTGGCATGGATTCAAATGGATCTTAAACACAGTAATAAACTAGATCTGCCTATGGGCCATCACTTTAGAACTTTGGATTTAGGGGACATAAATACTTTACATGAATACCAGAAACTAGCAGAAGAGAATCAGATTAGAGATGAATGGAAATCACATTACAGCCATTTTGTCAAAGCCGTCATGGGAGACTCAAACCATGGCCCTTGCAGGGACAAATGTGCTACGTACGGTTAGCAACCGGAGGCCAGGCTTCTGTGGATGGGAGCCCTTGTCACCGGGCTGCTCAGGATGAAATGGATCACTCAAGCCCAGTCACTCAAAGCTCACATGCTGAGGACTGTGAGCCAGTGTTGGTGGTCCTTCTGTGTGAAGGCTGTCCTATTACAAGGTCAATACTCATCAGATGGAAAGGGAGCAGCGTATTTACAGAGGCTGCTTGATAAGACTCTAAGCCTGTATTACTCAACCTGTGGGTTGTGACCCTGTGAGGGCAGTCAGATGGCCCTTTCACCGGGGTCACATTCAGATACCTTGTACAACAGGTATTTACAATTCATGACAGTAGCAAAGTTACAGTTATGAAGTAGCAACAAAATGGTCTTGTGGTTGGGAGTCACCACAGCATGGGGAACTGTATTAAAGAGCCACGGCATTAGGAAGGGTGAGGACCACTGCTCCAAGCCTTGACTTGCTGTCAGAGAAACAGCAGCAATTTGGACAGACCGCACTTGCCTTTCTGAAGAGCGATGGGCAGATAGTAGTGTCCTGCTGGGATTGGATTTCAGCAGAGCGTTGTCTGCTAATTAACTAGGGAGAGAAAGCATAGCTCTACAGTTACAGCCCACAGACCGACCTGTAACTGAGTACATTTTAAAAAGGAATCCAAACTTGAGAAGTTACATTGAGTTTCAGGAGAAATGTCAGACTTAAGAGAAGTCACGTCGGAGAGCAGTTCTGGGAGGCTGTATTGTATGAGCCAAACTTCTAACTCTGGCTTGCCTGCTGCTGCTGCTGCTGCTGAGGTTATGGGTACTGAACTACTTTGGGTTCTAATTTGGTTGAATTAGAGGAATCTCCACATCATGCTTAGTCATTCTAGTTTATTCTTTATTTATTTTTAAATTTTTAAAATTTTTTATTTTATGTGTATGGGTATTTGGCCTGCATGTATGTGTGTGTACCACTTGTGTGCCTGGTACCTCTAAAAGCCAGAGAAGGGTGTTAGGTCCCCCAGGACTGGAGTTATGATGTTGTGAACCATCATGTGGGTGCTGGGAATCAAATCCAGCTCCTCTGGAAGTGCAGCCAGTAAGTACTCTTAACCACTGACCCATCTACTCTTCTGTATTTGATTATTTTTTAAAAGTTGATTGTTTCCCTGTTGCTGTTTATAGTTGCTGACTTAATTTGCCTAACTTCTATTTTATTTTTCCAGTTTTCAGTGCTGGGAATTGAACCCACAGCCTTCAGGCAGCTCTCTGCCACTCAGCTATAGCCCTGCTTGTCCATCTCATTTACAAGGATGTTAGATGAGTCCTTTGGCTCACTGGTGCTTTCATGTCTGTCTTCGTGTTTTTGTATTGAGACCAGAGTGAAAGGAAATAGGATGCTATAGGGCCTTTGCCAATGGTCCAAGCTGGCCTGGAACTCAAAATCCTCCTGCCTTGGTCTTCTACGTGCTGCCCAAAAATATATTCAGGAGCATTATGAAGTTACCTATGGTTTGCCCTATTGTGCTAAAAGCAAAACCAAAATTGCTTTATTAAAATACAGTGTTTAAAACAAATTATGCAGTGATTATAACTGTATTGTAATTCACTAGAATTCATTATCAAGCCCATTATCCAAGTCCTTGGAGACTGTGGGACAGAGAACTCTGACATTCTGTTGGTGATAAGTTAATGGGATCACCTCAGCACCAGTTTAACATTGTCTCCCAAAGTTCATGCTCGTGAGGTAGATAGCAAGCAGAAATGAGTACATGTGCATTGGAGGACATACAAAATTCCAGCAACATGTTTGGTGATGAGGTCATAGAAAAACAACAACAACCACACTCAAATCCATTGTGAGTGCATTAAGAGATTTTTGTATAATAGGCTAGAGTACTGTGCAGCATTGGAAACTAATTAATTATTGCTTTTTTTCTTTTTTACACTAGGGATGAAACTCTAGGCCTTGCAATATGGTAGGCAAGCACTCTACCACTGTGGCTCAGCTCAGAACCACAACTTTTCTGAGCAACATGGATGAATCTCATAAATATATTTAGGAAAAGAAACCAAAGCACAAACTACACGTTTTTTATGTAAATGTACACAAACAAACAAACAAAAAAAAAAACGCACACAAAGCCAAACTACGGTGTTGGAAAAGAGGAAGGGGTTTCCTGGGGAAATGGAAGAATGATCGGCATGGGAGGGTGCTGGGGGATGGGCATCCTGGTGATGGGCACTGTTCTATGCCCTCACCTGGGTGGCCGTTGCACAGGTGTGTCTGTTTTTTTTTTTAATCAGCACTCCTGTATTATGTGCTTTCCTGTATGTTACGTCTTAATTAAACAATAAAAGCACAAGGTTACAATCTTTTTATTTAGATATGAGAAGTCTTTCGATGTTGTAAAAACCTGTAAGAATCCTTCCATTTGGGAGCTGAAGCTCATTGTTTTTACAGGACTTCTATCAAATGACTCATAATGACTATCATCTAGACCAGTGGTTCTCACCCTTCCTAATGCCTCGACCCTTTAACACAGTTCATGTTGTGCTGACTCCCAACCACAAAATTATTTTTGTTCTTACTTCATAACTGTAATTTTGCTGCTGTTATGGATCGTAATGTACATATTTTTTTGGAGACAGAAATTTGTCAAGGAGGTTGCAACCCACAGGTTGAGAACCGACGTCTTAAAACGTAATAACGCTATCTTTGTATTTTTTGCTTGATTTTTATCAGTGCCGGGTGCCAAGCAAGACAAGTGCTTTACCACTGAGCACACCTCCAGTCTATATATTATTTATTATTATTTATTTTATTTTATTTTATACACTTTGAAGCTCAAGAATGCTTTTATTAGCACATAAGAGAGAAACAACAGGGCAGGCAGGCTGTGAGTCCTGGCAGCTTCGTGAGGAACATGGAGAAGAGGAAGAAGGCAAGCCATGCTGTTTACAATGGAGGTCACCCATCAGCCATGGCAAAAGTGGGGGGCACAAAAAGGCTCCTTAACCGAATGCAGAGAACAAAGAGCCCACGGTGCCAGGGGAAACGTGCTTCGCCTTTGGCCAAAACCTGAAAAAAAAGATAACGAAAGAAAACCTACAGCCAGGGCTGCATAGAGAGGCCCTGTCTCAAAAACCAAACTCACACACCCAAACAGAAAGAATAAAACAAGGAAAAGAAAAGCTTAGACTTTTCTGACTCAAATTCTCAGAAAAGTGGGTGATGGAAGCCGCCGCAAGTGTCTACACTCTTTTAAAAATCTTATTTGTTATTTATTATGTATGTGTGGGGTGGTGATCTTGTGCATATCCCCTCTGCACACATGTGGAGGGCAGAGAACAACCTGTCAGAGTCAGCTGTCCGATTTTACCATGTGGGTCAGGGGGATTGAACTCAGGCCTTCAGGCTTTGAGGCTAGTGCCCCTAACCACTGAGCAACCTGCACTCTTTCTGGAGATTTGTCTGTTTGTTTTGTTTCTTTAAGACAAGATCTCATGTAGCCCAGCCTGACCTGGAACTCATTGTATAACCAAAGATGACCTTGCTCTCCTGACCCTCTGGCCTCTGTGTCCTCAGTGCGAAGATTTCTGGCATGTACTCCTCATGGTCATTCATTTAACAAGCCCCCACAGAGGTGAGTGCCTGAGATGGAGACCCCTACACTGCCCAGTGTCTTCCCACACACAAGGTTGCAACTGAACGAAAATCTCATTAAAAGGATATAAAACTCTTGCATCAACTAGTTCTCGAGAGACCCTTGAACCCAGTTACCAGCTCTCGGGATCCTGAAAAGGCTCGTTAACTGAATGCAGCCCCCAGAGCCTGTCAGGTCCTCCGTGACTACCTTTTTCGGCCACTTGTGACAGTGACTGGTGACCCGCATTTATGTAGATGTCCACAGGGCACTGAGTAGCAGAGCTGCTCCTAGGAGGATGAGACTCACATGACCTGAAGGGGCAGACCACACTCTGTCTGTTTGCCCCGTTTCCTGAGAAGAGATGAAGATCTGGGACTCTCACACTTGACAGAGGGGCAGTGGATGGGCCTGCGACATGGCCCCATAAAAGTAAATGTGCTTGCAGTACAAAGATAAAAATGTACAGAACCCAAGTGAAGGTAGAAAGGGAGAACCGACTTCACACACACACACACACACACACACACACACACACACCCATGCATGCACTTGTGAGCACACACTTACACACTAATACTAAATAACATAAAATCTAATGTGAGAATTCAGAACAGTCCTGTTTTGCTTTCTGTGGGCCACACGGTTTAGTTGTGACTTCCTAGGACAGGGACAAAGAGAACTGTAGGTGATGATGGCCTTTTGAGGGACAGTGTCTCAGGTACCGCTTCTGTGAGCCTGGCCTCCAAGCAGCCAGAGCAGGTGAGGGGTTGTTAAAATGGAAATGAGCCCATATGAGCTGGGGGAATACTGAGGTGTGAGGCCGAAGGAGGCCATTTTTTCTTTCATTGCATGGGCTGGAAAGCACATGACGGTCCCAGGAACACCTGTTCTCACTCTGATCTGGCTACAGGATCACTCACCTGGCGCTAGCAGCTAGTTTAGTCTCCTTCCAGTTTTACTGTCTCTCAGTAGGCGCTCATTGAATGCTCATTATGCTCTGAGCACCTACTATGTGCCTACAAGTCTGAAGGATCCAGCTGTGAACAGAGATCAGACCCCCCTGGAGAATATATATCTTCTTGCTTCATTAAGAAGATAGGTATCCTTTCACAAGAATTTCCTCATCCTAAGGGAAGGGCTTCCTCCTGTCCTCCATCTTGGGACCTTTGATTTGCCTTGATGCTCACCCCTTGTGAGAACAGCTGACACTGGTTTTTCCTCGTGTACTGCTTGGGAGTGAACCCATGCTAGCACAGCACTCCAGCACACACAGGGTTCTCACTAAGTTGCCCAGGTTGGCCTTGGATTTACAGTGCAGCCCAGGTAAGCCTTGGACTTGTAATCTTTCTGCCTCAGCCTCCTAAATTTCCGGGATTATAGACCCCTGCTGCCAGGCCTAAGGCCCTTTCTTTTCAGATGAGAAACACATTTGCTGTTTCCCACACTGACCATTTCGACAAGAGAAACTAGTAAGTAGGAAAGCCCAAGAGTCCCTCACCTCCCTCAAGCTTTTGCTTGAGAGTCATCCTAATTTTATAGCCAGACTTTTTCAGGATGCCTGACTTCCACCGAAGCCAGTTCGGTTCAACTTCCGTCCGGCAAACCCCGCCCTCCTACATCTACCAGAGCCTCCAGTTCTACTTAATTCAGACCGGGACTGGAGCAGAGACCCTTTTCAGGAAAGCAAGATGGTGAGTGTTATGGTTAAGACGGAGTGAGCTGACTGTTTCTGGTAAAATAAGGGCCCGGGAAAGGGAGCATCTGAAGTCATCCGTCCCGGGACGGCGCTGGCCACTTAACCAGGAAGCCTTCTCTCCTGAGAGAAGCAAGCTTTGAGGAATCTGTGGACCTGAAGCAGAAGGAAGATGGTAGGGACAAGTGTGGGTGCAGGCCTGGAAGCATGGAGTGGGGGTGACAGGCTGAGTCAGGGAGAAACCCCTCATGGAAGGTACTTTTGAACTCTTCCATTGTTCACTTCACGACCTTCCCCTCACAGCCAAAAGCTCTCAGAGTTCGTTGTCTCCTCTCCTTTTACCGTATAACCATTTCCCACATTGTGTCTCAGCCTTCCACCCAAACTACCCTCAAGAGAGTGACGGAGCAGCCTTTAGAGTTGATGCTTGCGTGGTTCTGGAGAGCTCTCTCTCTCTCTGTGTCTTCCCATCCCCTTTTCTTTTTTTCTGTATATGTTTGGGTGCCAGAGGACAACCCTTGGAATCAGTTTCTCTTCACCCTGTGTGGATTTGGGGGGTAGAACTCAGGCGGTCGGGCTTGGCAGCAGGCCCCTTTAGCCACCAAGTCACCCCCCACCTGACTCTGGATTTCTTTTTCTTTCTTCTTCCCAATATCTCACTATGTAGACTTGGCTGAACTGGAAATCACTGTGTAGACCAGGCTGACCTTGAACTCTGTCTCAGCCTCAGAAATGCTGGCATTAAAGGTGTGTGTCATTAACGGTGTGTGCCAGCACACACCAGCTCTGGGCAACTTTCTTAAATTCCCTGAGCCTCGGCTCTCTTTCCTCCCGAACACAGAAGCTAGTACCACCTTTCTCAGAGAACTGTGAGGATGACACGTATCTTAGAGCCTGTTTGGAAAGAGATCATAGTTGCCGTTATTATTTCTCTGACATCATTATGCAGATGCAGGTTGTGGTGGTGCATGCCGGGTGGTAAGATATGTTGATTTGATACCTGCTGGTTGTGGTGGTGTGTGCCAGGTGGTAGGACCTGCTGATCTTATGATTGTATTTGACAGTTTACAGTCCCTTGCTCTTTGAACACTCTGTTCCTATCACACCCCCAGCCTTTGTCCTCTCTAATTCAGAGGTTCTCCTGGTTTTCATTGGCTCCTCTTCTCCCATGCCTGCCTTGTAGGGTGGAGCTCTCTGATCACCATCCCTTTGTCTTCTGTTCTGACTTCCCCTGGGTCAAGTTCCTCCAGAGTTCATGTCCGCCATCATCGATACACTAATCACTCATAGACCGATCTCTCCAGTGAAGATTTTTCTTAGCCTCAGCCTTTCATAGTTAAGGGCTCATTTGAGGAATGATTCAAGCACTTGGTGCTGGTCTGCAAACTCCACACCCTGAGCCAGGCTCCTGATCACCCTCACCTGAGTCTCAGCCTTCAGCATGTCCCATTAAAAAAGAATAAAAGTGTGGGGGTGGGGTGGGGAAGCTCAATAGAAGGCTCAGCTGTCAAGAGCACTGGCTGCTCTTCCAGAGGACCTGGGTTCAATTCCCAGCACCCACATGGTAGCTCACAACTGTCGGGAACTCCAGTTCCAGGGAATTTAATGCTTCCTCTGGCTTCTGTGGGCACCAGGCATGCACATGGAGGACAGACATATATGCAAGCCAAATATCCATACACACATTAAAAATAAAAGTGGCACACACTTTATTTCTAGTCAGAACTTGGGGCTGGTCCCTGTCTTCCACTTCAGTCGACCGCAAAAGCCAGTTTTCATTTTGTCCACCCCATCCCCCCCCCCATGGCCACCCCTCTAAATGCAGGCTACCATCAACTCTGGGACCCTCTCAGATGCCTATTTATTTATTTTAGTGTGTGTGTGTGTGTGTGTGTGTGTGTGTGTGTGTGTGTGTAGGCCCAAAGTTGACATCCAGAAGTCTTCCTTGATTGCCTATTTTTTGAGGCAGGGTATCTAGTTGAACCCAGAGCTCACCACCTTGGTTAGTCTGGCCTTCTCCTGTCTCTGTTTTTTGGGTGCTGGTTGCAAATGGGCTGCTGTGCTCACATGGAATTTGTGTGGATTCTGGGGATCCGAACCCTGAGCCATCTCCCCAGCCCGCTCAGATTCCTAATTGGCTTCACCTGGAGCATCATCCCTGCCCTTCAACTCTCCTTCACCAAGGCAGCGATGCTTTTTCAGTTACAATGTGTTATCAAATAAAAATCTAATCATGCTCCAATCTAGCTCAAAAGTCCTTCAGTGGCCATCAAAATAGGCTGATTATTCTGAGGGCTTGCGAGGACTGCAGCCCCAGGAAATACACACCGGGAGTGAAACTATAACAGGATGTTAGATGCAATTATTCCGTTAGAACATTCTCAACCTTCCTAATGCTGCCACCCTTTAATAGTACCGTTCTTCATGCTGTGGTGACCCCCCAACCATAAAACTCTTTTCTTTTTTTTTCTTTTTTCTTTTTTTTTTTTTTTTTTTTTTTTTGAGACAGGGCTTTTTGTGTAGCTTTGTGCCTTTCCCTGGAACTTACTTGGTAGCCCAGGCTGGCCTCGAACTCACAGAGATCCACCTGGCTCTGCCTCTTGAGTGCTGGGACTAAAGGCATGCGCCACCACTGCCCGGCCCATAAAATTATTTTCATTGCTACTTAATAATTGTAGTTTTGCTACTGTTATGAATCATAATGTAAATATCTGTGTTTTCCGATTGTCTTAGGTGACCTTGTGTAAGGGTCATTCCACCTTCAAAGGGGTGTGGACCCACAGGTTGAGAACCATTGCATTGGAGGGCTTCTGATATGATGCTCATTCCAAAGCTGGCCTTACCTTATACTAACAGTACCCCCAAAGTAGCAGAGACTTTCCTAAACAGCGCCCACAAATGCTGCCAGAACCAGACCAGCTAAAGCACCCATCATCTTGGTCTACCCCAAGCCACCAGTACTGCTCACAGGCTGTAGTGCAGAGGGTGTCCAGTGTTTGTTGGATGCACGGTGATTCAGAGATAATGGTTCCAATGCACAGTGCACTGGTCCCTCAAGGGTAACATGGGGGCAAAGCAAACCGTCGTTGCCGAGGTTAGGAGAAGCAGCGGCTGAGGGAGGAGCAACCTAGGAGGCAGACCTTGAGCTGCCTGGCTAGAGGGCAGAGAACAGAAGCAAGAAACAAGGCGTAGAGTGAACTTGCATCTTGAGTTCCCAGTGTCGGGAGACACTGATGAAGTTAGGATTCCTTCAGTCTCCAGTGGCAGGTGGTCAGGGAAAAGAGTAATTTCACTGGTTGGGGTTACTGAAAAGTCTGGGGTTTTGATCGGGTTGAAGTAGAACAAAGGATGATATGATCTCTCCTCCATGCTCCAGGACCATTTTCCTATGTTGGCTTCATGTCCCGTCAGCTCTTCAGAATCAGAAATGGGGGCAGGACCTGTATTTTCCCCACCGAAGTCTCAGGGATGAAAGCTGTGTGTGGTGGTGGCTCACACCTGCAATCCCAGCACTTCAAAGGTTAGGGGTAGAACTGGCCCAAGTTTGAGACCAGCCTGGGCTGATAATGAGACTCTGTCTTCCAAAACAAGACAAATGCATTTGGGGGACATTGCCCAGGAGGTAAAGTACTTGCAATGGAGGCATGAGGACCTGAGTTTGGATTGCTAGCACCCACGTGCAAAGATAAGCATGTTAGCACACATCTATAACACCAGCACTAGGGAAACAAAGACAAGAGGATTCCTGGGGTTCACTGGCCAACCAGCCTAGAGAAATTAGTGAGCTCCAGTTTGAGTGAGAGATCCTGTCTCAGAAAATAAGGTGGAGAGTGGCTGAGGAAGATGCACAATATTAACCTTGCCTCTACACACACACACACACACACACACACACACACACACACACACACTACCCATATGTACTAGTACTCACACTCACTGCACATGAAGTCCCAGGTCTGACTCCTTACTGAACAAATCAGTCTCTGGAGCTGGGCCATGAGGCTTCCCTCTGACTCTACATGCAAGGTAAGATGCACCTGAACCCTAGAATCTAAGCATGGGAGAGGCAAAGTTCCCAGAGTGGGTCCAGGAGCAGCTACTGGAAGAAACAGAATGATTCCAGGGCAGGCACATCAGGAATCCCAGCACAGTGGTTGGCTGAGGCAGGGTTTGACCTGTTCGGTCAACTCACAGCATCCTAGCTGATGCTAGTGCTGGCCCATGGACCACCCTTTACAGCGAGGAGCATACTACCTGGAGTGGCCACCTCCCTCTGGGTCACTTAGGCTGATGCTGGCCTACAGGCTGTCTTCCCGCTGGCTATTCTTTTACTCACTGTAGATCTCATACCAGCTGTCCTCTCTATGTAGAATATTTTCCCTCAAAATTCCCTCTTCATCTAGGCACCATTTTCAAGATTTTTATCTTCTTCCACCAGTGAGTAATATTTCCTCACTGAATGAAGCTAAGGTTACAATCCTTTTTCTTCTTCAACCCAAGCCTTCTGTAATTGAGACTTGTGAATATCAACCTGGTCGAACTGTAAAACATATTTAATCATTCATGAGTTGGATAAACTCTGCTATGTTCAATTGATTTGCTGACAAACCCACAGCCTGAGTCTCAACTCTTTTTTTTCTCCAGAGTCAGAGGTTGAGACAGGGTCTGGCCACCTAGCCTTGGCTGGCCTTGTGGTACTCACTATGACCAGGTGGGCTTTGAATGTGTAGGAGCCCTCCTGACTCAACCTCTCCAGTGCTGGATTACCACACCACACTCGGGTTTCAACTTGGATGTCTACAATGTGTCCTTAATTTTAGGAGGTCAGGGGAACAGAAATAATTTTTCTTCTTGGCACAGAACCTGGGAATCAGGTGTTGGTCACTTTTCACTGTGTCAACAGTGTTTTTGTGTGTAAACATGTATATATGTTCCTGTGTGAGTACATGTGTGTGCCAAGCCCTGGGGTAGGTGTTGAGTGTCTCTCTCAAGCCCTCTCCACCTTATTTTTTGCTTGAAGATTTTTATTTTTAACTATGGATGTGTGTGTAGGTGGTATGCCCACATGATGCAGGTTCCAGGATACCAGAAACAGTGGGATCCCTCGGAGCTGAAGTTGCAAGTGTGACATTACAGGTGTTGGTGAGTGATGGGAACTGAACTCAGGTCCTCTGGAAGGGCAGTTTGTACTCTTAACCATCCAGCCATCTCTCTAGCCCATCCACTTTACTTTTTGAGACAGAGAGAGTCTTTCCCTGAACCTGTAGCTTAAGATTTGGCTAGACTCACCGGCCAGCAAACACAAGCCCCAGGTATTCTGTCTCTGCCTCTCCAGCACTGGGATCTTTATATACTGTGATCATTTTCTTTTCTTTTTTCTTTTTTTTGTGGGTGGGTTCTGGGGGATTGAATTTAAGGGCCCATGTTTGTGCAGTGAGCACTTTCCTGACTGAGCCACCTCTCCAGCCCTCAAATGTGTTTTAAATCCTGGAAGCTTTGCCATCAGGGCATCCATATGGGAAGAAATCATGGACTTTATCACTAGAAAAACATCCATATTTAAAGCTTTGGACCAACCACCTGTGTAACTGAAGCCTCTAGCTTCCAATATTTCTCAAATCTTTAAGCTTCTCTGGGCCTCAATACTCTGGCCAGTTATAGTTTGGGTGTTTTACCAATGTCTTCTCCCAAAATGGTGCCCAACTGAGGTTAGCATACCTTCATCTGTACCATGTGGGTAACTCAGAACCTGGCGTAAGATACCTGATCTCCTAAGCCTTATGGAACTATCACGCCTATTACTTCATAGTCATGGTAGAAGTTGAAGGAATCATAAAGTATATCCTAACTGAGAATAGCAAAAAAAAGTTTTTTGAAAGTAAAAGTGAGATAGGATGACTCAATGTGAGGGGGAATATTAAGCCTTCTACACACTGAAAAAGACAGTATCCACTTGGTCCCCCACAAACCTTCAGTCAGTAGTATCTGTCTTCTATTTCCACCCCAGGCCCTAGAAGAATTACCAATGGACAACTCTCACATGTTATGTGTATAACCCTATTTGCCCCCTAGTATGTTACTCTTGGCTAGATAAAGCTGTCTTCAATTATATTAATTTATCTCCTAATTTAATTTGTCACAAAACACATCGGTTCAGGAATTTATCACGTTCCACACGCACAGCTTCCCTGTGGGAAGCACGGAATTGCTACCTTGTCTGCACAGTTGTCCCCGTCTCCCCCGCGTTTGAAATGGATTCTTTCCATTCTCATGAACTTATCCTTCAAGCGGGGTACACATTTGCACCCTGAGCCTGAAGTCTCTGCAGGAACGTGTAAAAACTCCAACAGCGTCCATCTCACAAAGCTGAGATCAGGAGCTCTGCGGGTGGGGGATGGCCAATGTTTTGATCATTCCTGGACAGCCTTCAGTACCGCCCAGACCTCTGTGCAAGTTAATGTCACAAACTGCCAGAGTGCATCTGCCTAGATCCGGAATTCCTTCCTTTCTGAGAGACCTTTTCCCAGGCAGCTGCTGGGTTACTGCTGGCTAGGGCTTTCTGGCCACGCCCATGTCCTGGTCATATTTTACTTTTTGGGTTCCGGCGGATGCCATCTGGCTAGAACCCTGGCAAAAAAAAACTTTAAAGTTAGACTACAGTCACCCTCTACTCCTCATGCCCTCCTCTACCCAACCCCTAAAGCCCAAGGCTTGTTGGAGACCGGCAGGAACAGGCAGAGAGAAAGAAATCGGGACCCGAGCTCCGGTGTTTCCGAGGTGTGGGTCCCTGGCCGGCGATCGGCCAGTGTCCAGTGCCCAGTGCGGTCCTGGGTCGAGGCGGGAAGGCCGTGGTGCTGGGTTTGGTCCGGGGCCGGCCTCCCGGTGCAGCCGGCGCAGAGCGGGACCCTGGGGCCAACGGAGCAAGAACGGCTTCCAGCGGGGTTGGGCGAGCGAGTCCCGGCGGGCCGTGTGAGCGTAAGGGCCCCGGGTTCAGCGCCTCCCGGCTCCGGGCTCCTCCTCCCGCCGGCCGCGGCCCCGGCTGCGTCGCTCCGCCACTCCCCGCCCCGCGCCGCCGCCCCGCCCTCGCCGCCGCCCGGCCTCTCTCGCCCAACCCCACTGCAAGCCGGCCCCAGGCCGCCTCGCCGCCTCCCGGCCTCGCTGCGCGCCACCATGGACAGTCCCGTTTTCCCCTGGTAAAGATGGCGGTGCGCGATCGCTGCAACCTTTAGACTAATGACTGTCCGAAACATCGCCTCCATCTGTAATATGGTGAGTGGCCACCGAGCCTCCGGGGGTCGCGCCCGCGGCGAGCCAGGCAAAGAAAGGGAACCCCGGGCTGGAGCTGCACGCGCGTCGTGGCTGGAGGGGCCGTGCGGCCAGAAGTTCTCGGCCCCAGGGGTGGGCCGGCTGACCGCAGTTCCCTCCCCTTCCCCCCTCCGCCTCTGTCCCAGCTGGGGACCTAGTAGATCCCGGGGATCCCCAGGGCGGCCCCATGCCCCCGCCCTCTAGCTGCGGTGCGGGCAGTGGGTGAGGGTGAAGGGCTCGAGGTGGCCGCACACCGATGTCCCAGGGAAGGACCGGGAGGGTACGAGTCCGGAGAGGGACATCCTCCTGGTGCAGTAAATAAACCCTCTGTTGGACTCCCTGACTGTCCTCGTCTCCTTTTGGAGTTCAGCCTCGATTGTATTTAAGATTCACTTTGCAACAGCAGTGCTCTTATCAGGAGAAATTGGATAGACGTACAAGCTGTGGCAAGAAAAAAAATCCAAGTGCAGAATCTGGTTAGAGAGGTGAAGTAAAGCCGGGTATTGGGAAGCACGGCAATTTGTTCTGGAGGCCTCAGTTTCCCCCACCTGCAGGAGAGAGTGTATGGCTGTAAACATTTGCAGGCCCTGGGAGTGAGGCGGCTGTGGGTGTGAGGAAGTCCGCAGGGGCCATACTTCCCCGCCTCCTCGCCACTTAGCCTGGGTACTGCCTGGCATGTCTCTGTGCTGATGGGCTCGGGGGTGGGGCATGACCCAGCGGGCACTTCAGTTTGGATTTTCCCCATTACTTTCCTGTCCTGTTTAGTTTTCTTGGGACCCATTTCCAGCCTTGGGGTCCCCTGGATATCCTCAGCAGGCACCCCCACTTGTGAGAGCCTTAGGGAGGTGAGTTTGGAGCAAGGCATTACCTTACTGGTGTGGGGATTGAGGGTATGTTCTTTGCTGATACTCTCCTCTCCCCGCTCTGAGCCCCTTCAAGCGGGAACACTGCTGTTTTTGCCATTTGGGGGAATCCTTCCCTCCCTACTCCCCACTCCCCATGATAGATAGTAATACTAGCCCCTAAAGGGAATCTGAGGAGGCCTGATTAAGAAGGCTTTAGGTAAGGTGATCTGGCTTCCCTTCCCCCATCACAGTCTTTTAAATCTTCTGTCCCACATTCTGTTGCAAGATCAACACATGGTACAGAGCGTTAAGGAGCCATGTGTTAGCTCAGGTGGAGTTGAGACCTGCTCCGGCTGGCTCCAGCTTTCAGCACTGGCAGCCAAGGCCTTGCCAGCAGAGCGAATGCAGGAGCTCCCAGAGTGATGGCTGTCTGCTTGGCGGTACCGGGCTCCTTAGATGATCGCAGTGGCTCTCCTGCAGCCTTGACATTTCCCCTTTCTGCTTGAAGACACAGGTTTCCTGCTTCTTCCTGTCCAGTGGCATTAATGTCGCTGGATGCCTCCGGAAGACAATGCGTTTCTTCTCAGAGTCTTTGCTGTGACCCAGCTCCTGGGGCAAACTGTGAAACCATGGTGGCATGAATGCTGTGTCGTCCCCCCCCCCCCCCCCCCCCCCCCCCCCCTTGCCTGTGGGGGTGGCCTTGGGCCCACAGGCTCCTGATGCTTGTGTGCTGGTCTTGTCCAGTTTGTATTCAGTGACACTTCTCAGTATTGAAACAGAGTGGAAACTCAAGAGCTAGCGTGTCCCAAGAGGACATCTGCCTCCGGCTTGTCCTTGCCCTTGCTGTAGCTAGGATTTCTTGGCACACCTGGACAGAATGTCACAACCTGTTTTCAGTGACACTCAGCCAGAGAGGCAAGCTTCTGGGAGGGCATGAGAGGGGTGGGCAATATTGTGTCCACAGAATCAACACTTCTCTGGTGACCTAAAAGGTATTGAGTTAAGGCCCTTACCCAGCTTCCCCTACTGAAGTAAACCTATTATCTTCCTGTTCTGTGGAGAGATGTTTGCATTCTAAGGTGAGACTCTAGGTTCAATCCTGCTTATGTATTTGTGTGTGGCTTGTGTTTTTGAGTCTCTCAAGCCCTGGTAGACCTCCAGCTTGAGATTGCCTTAAGCACTGGATGACAGGTGTGCTCTTCTTCATCCAGCTTGCAAGTAGGTCCTGCTTCAAGCGCACACCAGTTTTGTGTCCTTGAGCATGGTGCTCTTTGCCTTGGTGTACATTTGTAGAAATGGGCTGACAATGGTTATGTTGAATGAGTCACCGGGGCTCAGGGCTCAGGACATAGTAGTTCTCAGAGACTTCCAGCTGCTATGCTCAGCACCTTCTCTCTTGTTATGATGCTGCCTTCCAGTTGTTTAAGGGGCCATGGAAACCTTGTCTTCTCCTACCCGAACAGAAACAACCCATAGGGTCACTTAGGCAAAGCAGGCTGAACTACACTATAGAGAAGCTGGGGTGGGAACTGGAAGCCCCGCCCCTTATAAAAGCTGCTCAGGTCGCTTCTGCTGCTCCTCCCTTTCTCATTTCCCAGAGGAAAAGGGTGGTGATGAGGAGACTGCTGGACTGCTGTCTCTGTCCCCACAGTGAGATAAAGGCTCACTGTACCTCCGCGTAGAGACCTCACTGGATGATGAATTGTTTCCAGGTAGGTCTGTTCCTGGTCTCACTTGTGACTGTCCTTCTCACTGGGGCTCTTAATTGATCCTGCTTTCTTTTCTCCTTTTGATCTCAGCTTGTTTAAGGAGTTGTAGAGCAAGCAAGGATTACTTGTTTTTGTTTTAATTTATATTTACTTGGTACTGAGTGGCTCAAAACAGGGCCTTGCACATGGTAGGGAAGTACTCTCCCATAGAGCAACACATTCAGGCTGCTTTATATAAGAGAAGGCACTTGGTATATTTCAGACCTTTTCTGTTGTGTGTTCTGAAAGAGTGTTTAAAGATGCTGTCTTCTTGGGGGAAGATAAACAGATGAAGAGCTAGCTCTGAAAGGTTGACTCTTTTCCTCCATCGGAGGGGAGCCCAGCAGAGCTTAAATACGCCTGGCAGCAAGTCCTTCCTGTGATGGAGAGCTGAGTGGCATCCCTCCCTTCCTCCAACCCATCCCACTGAGGTTTCCTTGTCTGGCACTGGTTCCCATTTACTTCTTGTGAATGCCTCCCATAGTAATGCTTGATCAGCTCTCTTAGGGCAAGTCAGCCTGACCACATGGCAGTGTGTGGTTGGAGATAGTAAAGCTTGTTTGGCCGGTGTGTTGTAATTTCGAGAATGCTTCAGCTGCCATAAGCACAAGGAAATGTCCCCTGTTGATAATCCTCTGTTGTTCTGAGCTATGGATTTCACTCCCTGTGTGTTTCATGGTCCTTCCAATGGAAGAGATTATTTGTGGTCATGTTTTGTTTCCTGTCTGAATTGAGGAATTTTCTAAAAAAGGAACCAAATGGGACTTGTACTGGTGTAAAAGGCCTGAATCAACTCTTCTTCCTTTCATTTGTTAGTAGTGTTGTTAAGATGTGTTTTGCAGGGAATGCCTGTATATCAAGCGGTAGGTTTGGGTGAGGGGGGTGGTGGAACATGTAGTTTAGGGGTGGAGTGCCTTGCTTAGCCTGTGTGAGTCTTGGGTTTTGTCTCCAGCAGTGTGTGTGTGGGTGTATGTGTAACACACATTTTGTACCTGGGAATGACATCTCTCAAGGACCAGCAGTGTTAATATTGGCGCACACCATATGCAGGTTCTTAACAAATAAGGAGCTCAGGTATCCCTGAGCTTATGGCCCAACGTCGGCAAAGGTGAGACAATTTCAATGCAGTGTAATAGCCACACGGATGGGGTGAACAGCCTCTTAGGAGTAGGGAAGTGGTCAGGTTTTTACTTTTCATGAGGCCATGATCGCAGTCAACACCAGTTAGAACTGCAGCTGTATGCTTGGGAGTCATTCCAGTTCAGTGTTGATGTGTACAGAACCAGAACAGTATTGGTGGCCTTTGGTGAATTATACTTCTAGGGGACCATAGTTTTTCTCATCTTGTAAAACTGTTTAATATATTTTTGGTCATGATGTTTCTTAGTGACTCGTATTTCTTAAAGCCCTTCCTCTCGTAATTGACTCAGTCACTTCGGTTCCTACCTACCTTGTTTCGAACCTTCCTGAACTCACACCAGACATTGGTGATTTACAATGCACCACTGTAGCATGTTTTCTGAGGTCCCTTTGTGTGCCAGCTTTGAGTCCTTTTATGTAGATGAAGTCATCTTCAAATGAAGGAAAAGTAAGGCCAGTAAACATCCGCAGCAAAGCCAAGAATTTGATTTTATGTATATGTTCACCTGCTTATATGTCTGTGTGCCATGTGCCTGATGCCCACAGAGGTCAGAAGAGGGTGGGGGGAGCCTGGAAGCATAGATACATGCCGTTGTGAGCTGCCCTGTGGTGCTGAGAACTGAACCCCGGTCCTCTGTAAGAGCAACTGCTGAACCATCTTTTCATTCCCCAAATGTGGATTTTTATATAAAAAGGTGTCATCTTAATAAATCAATGTACCTAAAGCAAATAGTTTGAGAATGATCAGAACCCCCCCCTCTTTTCTTTCTTTCTTTTTTTGGTTTTTTGAGACAGGGTTTCTCTGTGTAGCCCTGGCTGTCCTGGAACTCATTCTGTAGACCAGACTGGCCTCAAACTCACAGAATTGCTTGCCTCTACCTCCTGAGTGCTGGGATTAAAAGTATGCATTACCTCCGCCTGGCTCTGCCCTGCCTAGAATTTTATTTTAATAATTAAAAAAAGTCTCACAATCTGCATGAAGAGATAACTTATTTCCATGACTCATGAGTTCTGTTTGCAAAGATAACTGGCCACTGGATGTGGAGTTTACTGTATCAGTTGGAAGAAGTTACAGTTCTGAATAGAGGTCCATTCTGGTAATTGTTAGGTGTTTAACAAATGCAGGCTGAGGTGAGGTGGGTTAATGTTTAAAGAAAAAAAAAAAAAAAAACAAAACCCTGCTCTCCTGGCCTTCCTTGTCAAATATGTTAGAGTTTATTCTAGGTCAAAACCTGACAATTAAGTCTGCAGAATTGTCTCTTTTCCTTGGACTCCTGAGGGAAGACAAATTTGAACACCAATATTTGGCTAGGATTGAAGATTGGGATCTGTTTTCTGAGTTAGAAGCCCAGTATTCTACTTAACCATACACGAGGTCCTGCTTATTCACGTAGTGTGGGATCTTCAGGTGTTCGGATTAAAACTGAAAATAATTTTGAACTCCATTGACTTCGAAGCAAGATAGCCTTCTCTAGTTAGATGTGGGGTCCCTGTCCACCAGATCTGAGCCTGGTCTTTGCAGGTTGTTGAAATTTTCTGATGGCATTAAGCTTGGTGACATCATCAGAAAGATACCTCTTGCTGGTTTGAGCTTTAGTGTCCTCATGAAGCCATTCCAAAGCAAGCTGACCGGAAGAGTTATAGAAGGTGGCGTTTCTTAATCTGGCTAACGCGTATGGTCTAAATACTTTCTTGCAAGTTGTTAACAAGGACAGTCATTTGTGGTGATATCAGCGTTTGTCTAGGCATTTAAAAGGTCTTTGGAGAGAAATGGTCTTTGGAGAGAAATGGTCTTTGGAGAGAAAATGCCCCCAAATGAACCAGCACAAACTTTCTTCAGATAAATATGTCCTGTATTGTTTGCTGTCTATCGATGGTGTTATAGGCATTTTACACCGTTGCTGTTCTGGGATTATGTTTAATTAAGGGACATTGTTATCCCATGTTCACCATGGCGTTGAGTGTGATTATTTACTGGGGATCCCTTATAAAGATCAAGGGCAGGGGACCAGTGGTTCCCAATGCTTTTCTTGCCATTCATTGGTCCCTCCAGCTACTTTCAGAATTCACAGAGTAAATAAACCCAATCCTGGAATTCCTTCTAAGGGTGGTGGTGAACTTTAGGAATCCAGAAAGGTATGTGGAATAATAGAGCTGGCAGCCAGCACTCCCCACCCAGGGAAGAAGTGAACTATGACAAACACAGTTAAAACCCCCGTGAGCATCCCCACCCCATCCCTCTTCTCCACAGACACAGCGACCATTATTCCAAATTTGGCATTTATCATGTGTTTCATACTTTTTCTTGGTGCATTGACAAACCAGGTATAGTACTGATTCTTATGTTTTAAACAAGCTCTAAATCTGAGCTTATGCCAGTTCTTTAATATTAATTCAATAATCATGAGGTTTATTCATGAAGATATTCATAATTCTAGTTTATTTTATCTTCTGTATAATATTTCCTCAAATGAATGTGCTACTGTATATTCAATTTATTAATAATCATGGTGGTTTACAATTTTTTTGTTAGTATTTTCAATGTTATAAACAGTTTTTTGGTTATTGTTTTGTGTTTTCAAGACAAGGTTTTTCTGTATAACAGCCCTGGCTGTCCCGGAACTCACTTTGTAGACCAGGCTGATCTTGAACTCACTGAGATCTGCCTGCCTCTGCCTCCCAAGTGCTGGGATTAAAGGCGTGCACCACTGCCACCATCGCCTGCCTGTTATAAACAGTTTTAAACTTGTCTTCCTGCGTGAATGTTTATAATTTCTCTGTGGCAGATGTCCAGAAGGAAATGACTGGGTCAAAGGGAATGGGCATCTTTTACTGTAATAGATTGACAGATTGCTCTCTGAAGCAGTTGTACCAATTTGCATTCCAGCCAGCATGGTTGGGGGAGGGGGTCTAATGGTTCCACACGCTTGCTGACACTTGATATTGTTAGATGTGGCACTTTGCCAATCTGATGGGTGTGAAATTGCATCTCTGTGGTTTGAACCTGCACTTTACTCTTTACTGGTGAGGCTGAGCATCTCATGTGTACACCGTGCCTCGCTGTCTCTAACTCAGGATCAGTGTTGGTTTTGTCTGGAAACAGGGCGTGGAATGATGAAGAGGAGAATCAGGGAGCAAAGGTCACGGAGAGAGGGGAGACATCCAAAGACACAGTGGACGGACATGCCAACATGTGCTCGGGGCGGGGTGGAGGTTGGCAGCATGGAGGTGGTGCACACCTGTGGGGACGATCTGAGTGTGGCGGTGCATTCTGGATCTGTTCTTGTGTTAGCCCCTTGTGTTTCAAGCCCTGTTCCAGTTCAAGTCCATGCTTTGTTTGAAGGAAATTGGCTCTGGTGAAAATCATGTCAGGCCTCTTCTGGCACTCACAGCTGCAGGGCCGGACTTGGAGAGTTTCCTGTCGACCCAGTTAGGGTTTGAAGTTGCCGATCTTATTAAAGCGCATTTCTTTGTCTTGTAGGGTAGGTTCTGTGCACAGGAAGTCCGCTGTTCATCAGGTTTGGCTTGAATGTCCTGGTGTGAGTGCTGTGTCCAGTACCAGAAACCATTCCCTTTACCCCAACTCTGATGCCACACGAATGTCACCACACTGAGCACAATAGATGCTAAAATGCTTTATAATTTAGTGGCTCTTTGTGTAGCAAAAAATGGAGCACACCCGTGTGTTCTCTTATTAAGAATTTAATCCCAGCACTCAGGAGGCAGAGGCAGGTGGATCTCAATGAATGTGAGTCCAGCCTGGTCTACAAAGCGAGTTCCAGAACAGCCGTGGCTGTTACACAGAGAAACCCTGTCAAACAAGCAAACAAACAAAGCCAGACTCAGGGAGTCTGCCCTCAGAGACTTTGAGTAAGCAGGGCTCAGGCGGGGCCTGGGAACCTGCATTTTAAAATGCCTATGCCTTCTTACTTCATCCCGGGCACACTCTGAGGATCAAGATTTGAGAAATACCAAGTTCTTGGGTAATAGCCCCAATCTCATAAAAATATTGTTTAGAGAAATTACCTGCCATGTGAGAGGCTTTCAAAAATCAATGTAAAATTATTTAAGGTGGTGATTTAACTTCAAAAGCCATAGATTGTTGCTGTTCTCTAGTTGTATTTCTTGACATTAAACAACTATGGTTTTATTACTTTCTCCTTTTTACAACAGAGATTCGGAGTGCTGGCTGTGTATCACCTGTGAAGCCTTAAAAAAAAAAAAAACTTAGAAAACTTAAATCATTTCTGGAGTTGACAGGGCATTCGCCATGCATGCCTTTATTTGTGTTTCTCTAGGCAGTCCGTCAATGTTTGTGTGTAAGATGTGCCGGGCGGCCTTTTGCAACTCTCTGGCTTTGCTCACCAATTATGGCTGAGAGTATGTTGACTCAGAAATCCAGTTGACTCATCCCAATTGCTCTGTGACGGCTCTCTGCAGCGTGGCTGCGGTTCCATTATTCATTCTCTTCTTCAGGGGCAGGTTCGATAGCTTCTAAAGTACTCTGTTCTGAAATTAGGGCTGCAGTGGACGTGCCCGTCCTGTCTTTGTACCTGTCTTCATTTCTTTGTCCTAGAGTCCTGCAGCAGATGTGCCTCTCTTAGGATATACCATCTGCAACTTTATCAGGTGCTAGGTGTTGGGTACAGGAGTCTAGTGTGTCTCTCGAGGGTTCATGTGTTGAATGCTTGGTTCCCCAGTAGGATGGTGGAGACTTAGCCCCCGACATTGAGCATCTCCCTCAGTTTCCATCCCAGACCCCCAGAATAACAGGAGGGGTTTAGGAAGCCCTATTCTCTTGAACACCATCAATAAAGTTCACTGTATGCCCCCCCCCCCCACAAAAAAAGAGGTGGAGCATAAAGGGAGATGTTAGGTTATCAGGCATGCCCTAGGGAGAGACTGATAGTGTTCTCCTGGGATTCTGCTGA
Source organism: Onychomys torridus (assembly GCF_903995425.1). Lineage (NCBI taxonomy): Eukaryota > Metazoa > Chordata > Mammalia > Rodentia > Cricetidae > Onychomys > Onychomys torridus. Next base: position 36,341,697 of record NC_050452.1, read on the forward strand.
GCTCTTTGATGAACTGTCATGAGAGAGGCAAGTCCTCCCCTGTGGCTTCTTGCCTCAGTGTAAAGACCACACCTGGCCACATGTGTGCCTGTCTCTGTGAGCCATGCATGTGAGGCTCTTACCAGAGCCCTCACCATATGCTGTTTTGACTTTCAGCCTCTTCTACTGTTAACTTGGGGCCAGAGAGATGGCTGAGCAGGTGAAGGCATTTGCTGCCAAGCTTGATGGCTTGAGTTGGATCCCTGGGACCCATATGGTGGAGAGACAAAAACCAGTTCTCACAAATGGTCCTATGATTCCACAAGCTTCCTGTAGTGCTTAGACTGCCTGCTGTACACATGCATGTTCACGTGTGTGGATGTGTAATATAATGTAATATATAAAATATAATTTTAAAAGTGTAAGCTAAATAAGCTCCTTCCCTCCCTTCCTTTCTTTGTTTTTGTTTTTTTGAAACAGGGTTTCTTTGTGTAGTCCTGGATGTCTGGAACTCACTTTGTAGACCAGACTGGCCTAGAACCCAGAGATCCACTTGCTTCTTTCTGCCTCTTGAGTGCTGGGACTATAGATGTGCACCACCATGTCTGGCTCCTGTTTCTTTATGAGACCCAGTCTTGGGATATTTTGTTATAGCACTGGAAGATGGAGTAAATACATTAACTATTGTCAGAGTGTTCTATAAAATGGTCCTGTCAGTGGGAATTTGATACTCAGCTGCTAAAGGGCCTTATACTCATATTCAGACTGTATATAGTCTGGGTTGGTGTGTGTGTGTGTGTGTGTGTGTGTGTGTGTGTGTGTGTGTGTGTGTGATGGTTAATTCTGATGAGTTGCTGAGGTTGTTAAATGTTACTCTTTTTTTTTTCGAGACAGGGTTTCTCTGTAGCTCTGCCTCCCGAGCGCTGGGATTACAGGCGTGTGCCACCACTGTCCAGCGGAAATGTTACTCTTTAAGGGATCTGTGTATGGGAACACCTTTCAGGTCTTGATTCTCTCCTGATGTGGGATCCAGGGATGAAACTTGTATTTATCAGTCTCATGTAGCGAGCGCTTTACAACCCGAGCCACCTCAGTGTCCCTAAACCATGTGTTTGGTAATCCCCCAGGGCAGGAGCTAGGCTTATCTTTTGGTAATTTCCCATCTGTCAGTGTGGTGCCTAGCACATTCAGGTGATGGATGTTCAATAAATAATTCTCGATGAATGAATAAAGAGATCTAGCTTGGTAGCATGGGAAAATTACTTTGTAGCCAGGTGTAGTGGTGTACACTTGTAATCCTAGCACTTGAGAGGTGGTGAATAGAAGATTATGGGTTCAGAGTTCAAAGCCAGCTTGGACTCAAAACAAAACAACAAACCCAGCCCAAACCCCAGACCTTTTCCATCAGTCAGTGTGCCTGTGGGTATAGAATGTAAAGAGCTTGTGAACACGTTGATTCTGATTGGCAGGTGTGGAATGAGATGGAGATTTTGCCCCTGCAGCTCCCTTTCCTGGGGAAGCAGGTGCATCTGGTAGGAGCCCTGTGAGAGCAGCAAGATCTAAGGAGGAACACAGAAGGATGGCTTCCCTACCGTGCGGTTGTAAGGTGATGGGCTTGGGATTGGAATCCTGCTTGGTAAACTCAGAGCCATCTCCTCATGCCTTAATAAGAAAAGCAAGCAGCTGAGTGCCCCTTTCCCTGTTTTCTTGAGCATCAAAGGGACTCCCCTGCGGAAACACTCAGCAAGCTGTGCTGGCCTTGTGCATGTTGCTTTTTTATCATTATTTCCCTCTGGAAGTGAGTTAGTATCTTCCTTTCAGTTTGCTGACAGCACAAAGCCCTTAATTTCTCAAGGCCCAAGAAGACTTGCTTTCCATTTGACTTGCCACTTGTGGTTGGTGGTGTGCTCCATCTGGCTTTGGGAGTAGTGACATTGAAGGTACAGAGGCCAAACCTATGCCTTTGTTGAGATTTCATGGGTGTAGCATCCCCATCACGTCTGTAAGACACTATCTAGCAGTAAGTGTCCTGGTTATTGATAGTGCCAGTTGACATGCTTGTGTGGATGGTGGAAATGTCATGATGCCTTACCCCTAAATGAAGAGCTACAGGCCATCAATGGCTGCTGAGAGAGGAGAATCAGTCTTGGCTCTTTGAAAGGTTATCCCATCCCAAGCAGTCAGCCCTAAGCACATGTACATTAGAGTAACACTAAATGGACTAAGGTGTGTGTGTGTGTGTGTGTGTGTGTGTATGTATGTGGGTGTGTGTGTGTGTGTGTGTGTGTATGTGGGGTGTGTGTGTGTGTGTGTGTGTGTGTGACAGAGAGAGAGAGAGAGAGAGAGAGAGAGAGAGAGAGAGAGAGAGAGAGAGCGCAAGAGCGCTGTATGAAATTCTAGATGATTTTTTTTTTTCAAGACAGGGTTTCTCTATGTAGTTTTGCACCTTTCCTGGAACTCACTTTGTAGCCCAGGCTGGCCTTGAACTCACAGAGAGCTGCCTGGCTCTGCCTCCCCAGTGCTGGGATTAAAGGCGTGCACCACCACCGTCCCACTGTATGAAATTCTAAAACAACAAATAAAACAAATCCATCCCTTGCCTTCATCCTAACTATGGGAGCTTCAGAGATGAAGGAGGCCCAGTCTCGCTGCTTCTGTGTTGTCAGAGAGACAGCTAGAGAGAAGCCCACGGCTGTCTCCTAATCAGCTTTGCACTGTAACAGGAGACTGTGTGATTGATTGTCCAAATCAGACTTCTGAAAGGGAAGGTAATGCTAAAGATGACTGTAAGGCATTGGTCACTCCGCTGTGCCTGAGCTATTCAGGGAGACACCCTGAGAGCCAGCCACCATGGGACACTGTCATTTAAATGCCAGGCTTCAGGGCACTTTGATAAGTGGAGGGGACTTTGTCTCCTTGTTCTAGGAGAAGGCATGTGGCCTGGAGAAATGAGGGTAATTTAAAAGTTTAAGTACAGTGACATTCAGAACTCTCTCTCTCTCTCTCTCTCTCCTCTCTGTGTGTGTGTGTGTGTGTGTGTGTGTGTGTGTGTGTGTGTGTACGTGTACACCGAGGGTGAATAACTCCCAATTCCTCTTCCTCTAGAAAAACATGATGGAGTAGATTTAAATTTTTATCTTATATGAATGGGTACTTTGACTGCATGGATGTCTGTGTACAACTTGTGGCCTGTGGAAGCCAGAAGAGGGTTTCAGGTTCCCTGGAACTGGAGTTACAGGAGTTCTAGATGGTTGTGAGCTGCCATGTGGGTTCTAGGAATTGAACCCGGGTCCTCTGGAAGAGCAACCAGTGCTCTTAGTCACTGAGCCATCTCTCCAGCCCTGGTCAGTGACTCTTAATGCTGATTTTCACCTAAGCGTATCTCATAGTTTGCCTTAAGTCTGTAGATTTTGTTTCAGTTGAACCTCAGAGAGCTTCCTGACGGAAGACAGCCCGTGCCTGAGATCTGGTTTGGGTTTCTCCACGCTGTTGGGCGAGTGTGAGAGCTCAGTGTTCCCATCTCCCCCAGACTCCGTTCCCATCCATATCACAGGGGTGAGGAATGAATTTACCTCCCTGGTTTACTGTTGGGCTCAGAAGGAATCAGTTCTGTCTAGGGCTTTATATGGTGTCCGCGCATTCTGTGACGTACATTCTGAGTTCCTCTCCTTTTCCTATCAACAGAGGAGTCCAGACAGTGGAGGTAGCGAAGCCTTGAGCTAGGCATCCCGGATCGCTGGACCCCGACTCTTTCTAGTTCACCGATGTCGGGCAGGTCTCTGACTCGTCGGGGCCTACACAGTGAGCACCTTCGCTTCGGGAATGGCTTGTTGGAACCTAACGTCGGCTTTAGTCAGGGAAGGCATAAGGAGGAAGGGTCTGTGACTTAAGACTGAAATGTCATCAGGATACCCAGGCCGATAGTGTGTAGCCAAGCGTTGGAATCCTCAGTTAGGATGATTTTTCCATTCTCTGATAATGAGGGCCCATGGTCTGTTTAGTCATCCCATGAGTATATGCCACCCCCTTTTGAGTTATTTGGTGTGCCGTTAGGTGTTCTGAACTGGGAAATTCATACCTACTAAGTACAGTCCCTTTAATTTTTTAAATCAAACTTTTGATTTGCATTCACGTGGCAAAATTTTCAAGATGTGTGAAAGGAAAAATGTTAAAGAATACAAGTACCCTCCCATTCCTGCCCTTGACATCTACTGATGATATAGCTTTTGTGTTTTCATGAAGCATCTGATGTAGGTTCAGGCAAATATGTTCATACTCCTAGTTTTAATTTTTATTAAGATTTTTATTTAAAATACATATTTAAAATTTTTGTTAAATCTATATGTTTTGTCTCATTTTATTTTATATGAGTATTTTGCATGCACATGGGAACTATGTGCATGCCTGGTGCCTTTGGAGGTCAGAAGAGGGTGTCACCTCCCCTGGAGCCAGAGTTATGGTTGGTTGTGAACCACCATGTGGGTGCTGGGAACTGAACCCAGGTCCTCTGCAAGAGCAACAGGTATTCTTAACTGCTGAGCCCTCTCTGCAGCCTCAGCTTCCTGTTTTTTTTTTTTTTTTTCCCAGAGTTGAGGATCGAACCCAGGGCCTTGCGCTTGCTAGGCAAGCGCTCTACCACTGAGCTAAATCCCCAACCCCGTTTCCTGGTTTTTGAAAGCACAGTCTTTTTAGTACAAACGATGGCCCTGATCTGCCTCTTGTTTTTCCGTCCTGAACTCTGTAAAGAGCATGCTCATCTTTTTCTCATTGCTGTGGAATATTCAGTTGCTTGAGGTGTATCAGATTCCCTTCGGCAGCTCTCCACTGATGAGCAGTTTCCTAATCTTTGGTTTTTACCGACAAAACTGTAAGGGCCAACTTGTTCATACATCATGTTGTCAGTGGAAGGGCATATCTGTGCACTGACTTCTTAGAAATGGTTTTGTCTTGGTAACTGAGAGATTTTGCCAAACTGTCTTCCCCTAACCACATGTGCAGCTTGGGTTGCCCACAGCCTTGCCTTAGCTGATATCACCCAGAAACCTTTTGCACTTGGTTGGATGGGGGCAAATGGCATCTTGGTGTATTTTTTTTTCTTTGCATCTTTTTTACTAGAGGTGTTCATACATGTAAGAGAATAACTCGATTTCATGTCAGTGTTTGCTTCTGGCAATTATTTTCAGAGTTTGTAGGGAAGGGTGTGCTGTATTTTTATTTTCAACCTGTCTCAGGCCCATATTTTTTGGGTAAAAAAAAAGAAGGATCACTAGCAAAATGGAATAAAAACCCAAGAATAAATAAAACAGAAGCTCCGATTTATCTATCTATTCATTTGTTTGTTTATTTAATGACTCCTCCTGACGGATACAAAACTGCTCTGGCTGCTTGTTGTGGCCCTCAGCTTGCACTTTCTGAGCCTGGTGGGGGCTGGGGCTAGTGCTTTCAAGTAATACTATTTTGAAGTGCTGCTCACTCCTAGTCTTCCTTCTCCCAACATCTCGCTCTTTGGCATGAGGGGAGACAATGCCGAGTTTTGTATTTCTGCTTTCACAATGGCCATGGCCAATGATTTCATCATCTTAGAACGTCTCTAAGGGTGCCATGCTGATCTGGAAGGATGTGGTTCCTAAAGGTGGTTGTGGGAAGCCAGCTCCCACCTTTTATAAGGATTCCCATGAGGAGGAGAGAGGGCTAAGAAACTTTTAGATAGAAAGATAGCAAAGAGGAGAAAGACAGAAACATAGGATAGCTTCGGGAGGACCTGGATCAAAACCCAAGAGTCCCTTCTGGCTCTTCAAAAGGGCTTTTTATAACAATGCCAAGGGGCAGGGCAGAAGACCTCCTCCTTGCTAGATCAAAGCACACTGCACAGCCAAGTGTAGACCCTTCCAAACACCTGGCAACCATGCCCGTGGTCAAATCATACCCTTATGCTTAACCTGCTGGGTTAAGCAAGCTCAGATTCTCTGGCCCTGAATAAAGTCTCACTTCTGTGGTTCTCTACAGGTGGTGAGGCAGCTAATACCTAGGTTCTACCTCTGTTCTACCCATGCTGGGAGGAGGTTGCCTGGCTCATGGTTTTCACTGAAGACCTTGAACACTGGAGACAGGGATGGCAGACTAGGAAATGAAAGGATGAAATGACTGTATTGTAAACATTTCCAGGGCTGGCTTTTACCCTGGGGCCTTGCCAGGGTGCCACCCCTACCAATACCTCTTTGGATAGTGATAAGCAGAGAACATAAAGGCAAGACAGAATCAAAGGGACATCATCCCTGAGGAGGGATCTCAGGGCAATGGACTGAGAGTGACGTTCTTGTCTCTAGTTCACTGTGGTCAGTGGCTGGGTGACTGTGTTGTTCTTCTCTCCCTCAGCTGGAAAGCAGACATGGACCCTGACATTTCTCTTATGCTCTTGATTGAAATTAACTTCTGTGTGAGGACTTGATTGCATCCGTTTAGGAGTCAAAGCCTCTAGCAGATAGTCCTTGGTGGGACGACTTCCTGCCACTGTGTAGTGTCAGATGTCCTACAGTTCGCTCCCTCAGGAGTGGACACTGGGCTTCCATGTAACAGTCGTTGTATGAGATCATGCCAGTCTTCTGTCTTAGTTAGGGTTTCTATTGCTGTGATGAGACACCATGACCACGGCAACTCTCATCAAGAAAACATACAATTTGGGCCAACTTACAGTTCAGAGGTTTAGTCCCTCATCATGACGGTGGGAAGCATGGCAGTGCACAGGCAGACATGGTGCTGGAGAGGTAGCTGAGAGTTCTACATCTGGATCCGCAGACAGCAGGAAGAGAGAGAGACACCGGGCCTGGCTTGAGCATCTGAGACCTCTAAACCCACCCCCAGTGACACACTTCCTCCAACAAGGTCACACCTCCTAAGAGGGACACACTCTATGAGCCTATGGGGGCCATTTTCATTCAGACAACCACCCCTTCTGAATAACATGACCCCTTTCAGGATCATGGAAGTGACAGGAACCCACGCTGTCATGTACTTGATGAAATGCTCTGCCTTCTTGAATAGCTGGCCCCCTTGTTGAAGCTCTGAGAAGTGCTAGGAAAAGATTCGCCAGCCTGGAGCCGGGGTTGTAGAGTTTGGCCACCACCGACTTCCGCCTCAGCTGAGACCTGGTCTTGGCAAGTTACTTCAGGTTCTTCAGCTTCATCATCCACACTTCTCCTTTGCCTGTGAGGTGGGGGTGGGGCATGCCCATCGGAGATTTATTGGCAGGGAGGGTTAGGTTCAGTGTCGCTTATTGGCACAGTAGCTCTGTGGTGATGTTTGCTAGCTAGTACCCAGGATGGCCGTTCATAACACTCAGGGATGTGCCCAGTCAGCAGCCAGGAATTACTTCTGGACATCTGCCTGCTCCCTTCCCTCGAAGCTAAGGACTTACTAAACCTGTGAAGGAAGCATTCTCTGGCCTGACTCAAGTCAGCAGCTGACTCTGGAGACAGATGCTGTGGGTTTGGGTCCCCGGCTCTGCTCTTACTGGCTCCGTGAACCCGGCAGCTCTCCCTCAACATTTCCATGTGTAGGATGGGAGGACTCTGCCTTGGGTTGGTGGGTGAGGTTACATGCGTGTGCAGATGTGCAGTTCTTGGAGTAACTGAGTACATGCCATTCACCAGCCTTCCTCATTTTCCCAAGTCTGTTCAAAGGGCAGATGTGTCAAGTTCTTTCTAGGGCCAACACCATTAGGTGTTGGCACATGAACCAGGCATAATCACTTCCTGAGGAGACTCTGGATTGATTGGTCTAGTGTAGGGCTGGTGGGCTTTTCTGTAAAGGGTTAGATAGTAAGTAGCTTAGATTTTTGTGGGTCATTAATGTCGCTGCCACAACTCCACGATCCCACTGTTCTCTCATGAACGTAGTTGCAAAGAATATATGAGTGGACACCAATGTGTTCCAGTAAAACTTTATAAACAGTTGGTAGCTTGGAGTAGGTCTGTGAGCGTAATTGGCACACATGCTTCTAGTAGGAAGACATGGCAACTAAGAAGTTACTTGGTTTCAAACTAGGGCAAGTGCTGAAAGGAAACAGCACAAGGTCTGTGAGAAGGAAGGGTCAGGGAATAAGTGACATTGAAGCCACATGGAGGCAGAGACAGGTGGAACGGGAGCGTGTGCCAGACAGGACGCAACTCTGAGGGATGGAGCCATGGCCTAGATATAGTCCCAGCCAAGGGTCTCACATCCCAATCTGCTTTTGTAGGTTTTGAAGGTGTGGTAGATGTACTTCAGCTTGCTTTGGATAAAACAGACATTTTTGCTCTATCTAATCCAACTCCGGTTTTCTCCTTTCTCTCCCCCCCACCCCCAGCCCTGTTACCGAGAGATGAGCTGTACGGATAGACTAAGACATTTTTGTTCTGCGTACTCTTTGTAATTACATATATCCTCTCTCGCTGTGTTCCCTTGCTTTGTTCTGTTGTCTGCAGTATCTATGCAGGAATTTAGAAGTTGGAGGGGGTAAGATTGCACCTTATTTTATTATTTGATGGTAAGTGGTATACTTGGGTAAAGGCCTTGAAACAGGGATGGAAAAGGCGTTTCCCTTGACATCTCATGTCCCATTTCTGCCAGCCCCAGTGGTTCATTTCCTTCAAGCAGGTTGCAAGTGTCCTGTAAAGGTTTTGTTGATTTGGTTTTACTCTTGTGTATGGTTATGTGCTAACATGTATGTCTGCACCGTGTTTGTGCCTGGCTCCCAAGGAAGCCGGACAGGGAGTTGGATACCTTGCGGGGTTGGAGTGACAGAAAGTTGTGAGCCTCCCTGTGGGTGCTGGGAATCAAATCCTGGTCCTCTGAAAGAGCAAACAGTGCTCTCAGTCCCTAAGCCATCTCTCCATTCCCCTGATGAAGATTTTGTTTAAGAGGACTGGGATGTTTTCTATTTCAGGGGATGCCTCTGACATAGGGGTGCTCCTGCACCTCACTAATGTCTAGCCTAATGGATGAGCTCAGATTCAGTGAGAGGACTGGTCTCTAAAAATATGGTAGAGAGTGATTGAGATAGACTCCAAGCATCATTCTTACATATTCTTACTTCCACATGAATGGGCACTCAAGAGCTCGCTCTCTCGCGCTCTCTCTCTCTCTCCTTCTCTCCCTCCCTCTTTCTCCCCTTCTCTCTCTCTCTTCCTCCCTCCCTTTCCCCCTTCCTCTCCCTTTTTCTCTCCTACTGGGAAGAATAATTGTACTCACCTCACTGGATTGTTGTAAGGATTAAAATGAGTAAAATGTGCGTAAGGCCTTCAGAGAATTGACTAAGCATCAATGCTGCTTCCCACTTATCTGTTGTTATTATTGAGTACACATGAGGCACCAGGTCCCTTATTCCTCCTGAGCCTTATTGGTGGCTCTTGACTCATCTCACAAACTTGGGCTGCATCCTGTCCCTGGGCTGTGATGACCTTTGTCACCAGAAGTCCAGGAATACAGTCCTTTTGAAGGTTCCATTGTGCTAGAGACAGCTAATTGATGAGTAGCTCTTCGAACATAAATCTAGAGTTTTACCAGCAACATTCACCATCCTTGTTGTCTGTTTTAATTCACTCTCTATAATCAATGCCTTCTTCTGTATGAATTTAGATGCACTCTTTGGCTCTCCCTGGGTCCCCTTTCAATTTTGGACAAAACTAAAAGAGAGGGGGCATGACCTGGATGCAGATAAATGAGCTGCCTTGGGGAGATCTAGGGCATGGGCATTTATTTCTCTGGCATTGATCTTTACACTTGTGGGGTAGTCTAGCTCTCTTCCAAGGACCCTTCTGGCCTCAGTGTTTTTTGTTTTTTGGCTCTCAAATATTACAGCAATGTGCTCACTGTTGCTTATAGACCTTGACCTTATCATGATGTTGTTCTAATTATTTCTTTCTCTCAGGCAACCTCCCTCCTCTGGAGGAATTCTAACTTGTTTTCCTTATAAATTGCCTTGAAAAATTGTTTTAAAAAGAAGTTCCTTTCTGTGCCATCCTGTGCATTCATGATTCATCTTTCCAGAGTTGTTTGTTGTGTGCGTTGGAAGCTCCCTCGGTAGTCTGTAGAGGTGCTTTGAAAAGCTAACATTACAGTCTTGTTGGAACTCATCCCAGCTCAGATTCTATTTTTAATAAAATTCTTTGTATTGTTTTTCAAAAGGTTCCCACTTTCTTTCACTGACTGAAGTAAGAACTTTGTTTCTTATGCTTCGCATCCTGTGATTTTCCCACAAGGACTGGTTCTGGGTTCAGCATCTGGTCATACAGGATTTGTGTTTTCAGGGCCTCTACCTGCTGTTTGTGCTGTCCTGCTCTTGGCACAGGAGGGCAAGCTTTGTGTAAATAACGTCCTTCATGGCTGATATAGTGCCGAAAACCTTCACTGTATGTTCCGCCTCTCTGCTGTCCTTTGGAGTAGGCAGGTTGGACATCAGCACCAGGACCTCTGAGCTCCAAAGAGGTGAAGGGTCAGAACTCAAAGACAAATAAATACTGGCAAGAAAGGGCAGGCAGCAGAGAGGGATGTGTACACTTAGCTCACTAGTATAGAGGATTAGCTTACTAAACTTTTATTAAACTTATTAAATGTGAATTCCAACATAATATAACTTCAAAGTAAAATGTTCAGAGTTAAAAGGTTAAAAAGGAAAGCTCTTGGGATTGGAGAGATAGCTCAGTGGTTAAGAGTATTTATCACTCTTGCAGAGGACCCATGTTCGGTTTCCAGCACTCATATTGGTGCTATACAACCATCTTTAACTTCAGTCCCAAGGGACTGGATATTCTCTTCTGCCCTCTAGGGGCACTAGGCATACAAGTAGTGTATATACATACATGCAGGTAAAACCCACATACACATAAAATAAATAAATCTTTAAAAAAGAAAAGTCCCTGTGACCTTCTCACCCCTTAGCCCTGCTCTCGGGTGGCATTATTGATATTTTATTGAGTGGTAGCCAGGTGCAGTGGTATGCACCCGCTACCCCAGCTGCTCTGGAAGCTGAGGCAGGAGGATGACTTGAACCCAGGAGTTGAGCTTTACCTGGGACAGTGTAGGGAGAGTCTGTCCCACAAACAAACAAACAAACAAAACAACCCCCCCCAAACCAAATGAAAACAAACCCCCAAGCCAAAAGCAAGTAATTTTTCGAGTATTCTGGAACTTTTCACTAAAATGCAGATGTTGAATACAGTGGCTTGGCTGCCTTTGTTCACCTTGTGCTTCATTCAGATACAGAAGAGTGTGGAGCACATAGCAGGCACAAACAGGGGCAGTTGTATGTGGCCTGGATAAATGACATTTCCAGGGTTGTCCTAGGTACAGTGCTACTATACTGCGTTTTACTTACCATTTGTCTTGTACAATTTTGCATAGTAATACCTAAAAAGAAATTTTACTTTAAAAATTACCTACAGAGAAGGAGTGAGTTATTGTTTAGTTGGTAAAGCATTTGCCTTACATGCAGGAGGTCATGAGTTTAGTTCTTGTACCACAAAAATGAAAATACTGACATGGTATTCTGTTATATAGATTACTATAATTATTGAATCACTTTGTGGTACTTCTAATTTTTCCTGTTACAGCCCTTGCTGCAAGGACTATTTGAGACACTGCCTTCTGATTGTCCCTTCAATATCTACTTTCTATGTCTAATGTAAGAGAAATTCTTAACTGGTCCCAAATGCTTAGGTAATGACTACTATGCCAGGCTCCCTTGCAGCTATATGGACTAAGACTGATCTTGGCTCCAAAGCTGCAAACTGACTCTTGCTCACAACAAAGTTGTGCAATATATGAGGATCCTGTTTCCACAGCACTGCAGGGCTGCTGCACCAGACCTGCCCCGCATCTTCTTGAACATTCATGTGAATGAGACAAATGGATTTTCATTTTGTGAACATTCATTGTGTCACAATATGAGTTTTGTCTTTGTCACATTCTCTGTACCTACCTGTATGAATATATCTATATAATAAAGTAGAATTGCAGGATTGGGGGACATGGTCATTTAAGTTCACAATTGATATCCTAATTAACCTTTAAGCATTCATCATCATTACTATCATTGTGTGGTGAGATAGTCACCATCATGTCTATATCACCGTATTGTGGATGTATTTACATTTAATGGATACAATCCCCAAATCTATTGAAACTATACAAAGATTCATATTACCAAAGGAAAATGCTAGGATGTAAAAGCAAGAGCTTAGTTCCAAATGTCAATATCTGTTATATTCTGTATCCATGGAAACCAATTCCTGAGTGTCTATAAAGGGAATGGGAGAATGGGGAAGTTGTAGAGGGGACTACTCATACTTCATTGAACAGTGCACTGAGAGAATATACAGACCTGTGTCCAAATTATCATGCACACAGTTGCATCACAGACATCCCTAACCACCCATCTGTGCTCATCCATCTGGCCATCCATTTAGCCTACAGGTACTGTGGGCCTACTATGTGCTCATCACTGAGAATGTGGTATTGAGATGGTCATATGGTCTTTGCTGCCACACATATAGATTTTAGGGGCCAAATGCTAATGATTATATAAATAGTAATTGTCACATGTGTGGGAGATAGTGTGCATGGAGAGATGTGGAGGAGGTGTATTAGTTTCTTTCTTCTTCCTGCTATAAAAAAAAAAAATTCCCTAGTGGCTAGAGAAATGGCTTAGTAGGCAAGCTGTGCAAGTGTGAGGATCTGCATTCCCATGCTAGCATCCAAGTAAAAAGGCAAGTGTGGCAGCTTGTGTGTATAATTCCAATGCTGGGGGTGGAGCAGAGAAAGGAGTACCATTAGGGTTTACTAGCTGCCAGATCTAGGTTCAGTGAGAGACCCTGCTTCAAGGGAATAAGGTAGAGGGTGATAGGGTATGACACCCAATGCCCTGCTGCTCTGGTTTTCTTATGCTTGCACAGAACTATGTGCACTTGCACACACATGCATGGACCACACACACACACACACACACACACACACACACACACACACACACTTTAAATTAGTAGTTCAAAAAGAGCAGCCTTAGTGCTTACAGTGTGTGGCCAGGTTGCTCATTCTCCTAAGGTTCTAAGGTGCATCTGCTTCCTGGCTTTTGGGATTTCTGCAGGCTGCCTGTGTTCCTCGACTCATGGGTCCTTCTGTCCCCAGGGCCAGAGCTCTGTTTCCACATCATCGGTCTTCATTCACTCTGACCTGTGGGGACAGTGAGCATCCTGCCAAGTCCATCTACCATCTGGAGAATTCAGAACAAAGTTCCTGTATCAAGATCCTTCCTTTAGTCATATCTGCAAAGTCCCCTTTGCCATGCATGGTGACATCATGATGGAATCCAGGGATAGGAAGTGGACATTTTGGGAGGGACGTCATTCTGCCAACTACAGCACTGGTTCACAGAAAGGGGCTGCCCTGTGAAGAATTCCCCGAGGAGCTGGCCTTGAAGTTAGGCTTGTATGGTACAGGCAGAGGAGAGTGAGTAGGAAAGACCTTGGGTGACTGGAGACCAGAAGGCAGCCATTGGTCTAGGCGGGGTGTGCAGGAGAGTGAGTGACAGGTGAAGTTTCAGTTTTGTGTTTCAAAAGAACACTTCTCCTGCATGGTTAGGGGTGGCTAAGGAGGATGGTGGAGGCTTTGGAGGGGCTGGTGATGATATGGATGAGGGATCCTGCAGCCTGGTCTAGCTGCAGGTGAAAAAGATGTGCATGGAGTGGAGAGATTGAAGGAATTTGTCAGTGGAGCACAGAGATGGATGGGGACGATGCAGCAGCAGATGTTGGGTGTGACCTGGAGGCTCCAGCCTGAGCCCTGATGAGGGCAGGGCCATTTACTAAGTGGGAAAATACCAGAGTAGTGAGATGTCCCATTGGAGTAGATGGATGTTGAGGGCCGATGGATAGGCGTGTGGGAAGGGTTGTGTTAATGCAGCATGGAGCTCGAAGTGAAGTTTGCAGGGTACAGATAGTTAGACATGGTTGTCTTGCAGGCGCTGACTGGGACCATGCAGTGGCTTCTGCAGGGACTCTGGAGAGAGAGGCAGGGAGAGCCCTTGGGCCACCTCTGGGAAAAGCCAGCTGTCTACAAGTGCCCCTTCTGGAGAGCTTACTGTGTTTGTAGCTTCTCCGGGTAATGTGGGGGTGAAATCCATGAGTTCCCCACCCCCTTTGGAGTACTGGGATTGAATTGAAGGTCCTTGCAAATGCTAGGTGCGATATGGAGGTGAGGAAGTACAGACAGTCCTTACAGAAGGGAATCACTAAACACAGTGTTAGTTTCCTAGGCTGCTGTATCCAATTCTGTTTTCTCATGGCTTGAACAATCCACATTTACTATTTTTGAAAAACACCAACTTAGGTAGTAATGATTGATTTATTGTTGTTAGTGTGTGAGGGCTTTGTGTCCCACAGTGCATGTGTGGAAGTCAGAGGCCAGTGTTTCCGAAGTTAGTTCTCTACTCCCATCTCTACACGGGTCCTGGGGATCAAACGTAGGTCACCAGCCTTGCAAGTCAAGTGTTTTACCTGCTGAGCCATCTTGCTGGCCCCACATTGACTTTATTAGAGTTTTGAAAATCCAAAGCAGGTCTCACTGGGCCAAGGCCTAGTTGGAGTTGGTGGAGGGCTGCATTCTTTTTTCTTTTTTTCCCCTCTCTCGAGACAGGGTTCTTTGTGTAGTCCTGGAACTCACTCTCTAGACCAGGCTGGCCTCAAACTCACAGAGATCTGCCTGCCTCTGCCTCCCAGGTGCCGGGATTAAAGGCGTGCACCACCACCGCCCAGCTAGAGGGCTGCATCCTTGTTGGAGGGCTCAGAAGAGACTCCTTTTCAAGCATTTCTGTGCAGCAGCTGGAGCATGCTTTGGCTGTGTCCCGTACACCTGCAGCTTCAGAAGGTGTCACACAGCATTGCTGTGCTCTGCCTTATTCCTGCTCTCACTTTGAAGGACACTTGTGAGCATTCTGAGCCCACTGGATAATTCAGAGCAAGCCCCATTCAAATTTATTTTTTAAAGATTTTATTTATTTATTTTGTGTATGTGAGTGTTCTATCTGCATGCATGCCTTTATGGTGGACGAGGGTATCAGACTCCACTCTAGATGGTTGTGAGCCACCATATGGTTGCTGGAAATCAAACTCAGGATTTTTGTGTGGGGGACCAGCTCCCACTTTTTACCCCAGGGTACTCTTGAGGAGTGAGGGATAAGAGACTTAGATAGAAATATAGAGGGAAAAGAAACAGAAACATAGGCTAGCCTTGGGAAGGCCTGGATTTTTATCCACTGGCCCAGAACTTTATTCAAAGGGCTTTTTATAACAATGCCAAGGGGCAAGGCAAAACACCTCCCCCTGCCAGATACAACCAAGCATAGACCCTTCCAAACACCTGGCACTCAGGCCAGTGGTCCAATCATCCCCTTTGCAGGCCTGCTGGGTAAAGCAAACTCAGAAGTCACTAAGAAACCTCTATGGGCTCTCACACCTTTGGAAGAGTAGCCAGTGCTCTTAACTGCTGAGCCATCTCTCCAGACCCCCAGATGTGTGAATTAAAACCATCTCATTTTCCTTTGCCACGTGAGATAAAGTATTCACCAGTTTTGGGGATTAGACAAGGGTGTCCTTGGTGGACTGTTATTCTACCTATATACACATCCATGTGCTGCTGAATAATGTTTTGGTAAATGCTGGGTCACTTTATCACATTGATTCCATAAGATTATAATGGAGCTAAAAAATTCTTACTGCCTAGTGTAGTATGTGAGAGATGTTTTTCCCCTGGGGAGGCATAGTTCTCGTTCTCTCTCTCTCTCTCTCTCTCTCTCTCTCTCTCTCTCTCTCTCATGTATGTGTGTGTGTGTGTGTGTGTGTATGGATATGCATTTCTTTTTTTTCCCCCAGAAAGGAAACCAGGACAGACCAAAGTCATGATTGTACAGAAGTCTAATTTGGTGAATCAATGGATTTCTATTGGGCTCTTCACTGGAGTTTGGGTGAGGGGTTACTTACAGGAGCAAGTAGGACTCCAAAGCAGCTGCATCTGAGAAAAGGCTGAGCACTCATGGAAGCTGCAACCCTGGAGTCTCTGTGAGACTGAGACCCACAGGCAGCTCAGGTCAGAGAACGTCCTCTCTGCAGTGAGACTGGTCACATTCCCCTCCCCCAGCAGCTTACTGCTTCTGTAGCTCTCAAGAGGGGCCTCCATGAATCCTGTGCATTCCAGCTTTCCCAGGCATGTGAGGTTGTTTACCCGGAACCTCTTCACTGTATTCTGGCAAGAACATTTTAACTTGGAGGGCACTGTTACATTATTGCACTGTCCGAAGTAAAGCCATCAATGTAACAGGACAGAGTGACCTATTCCTCAGTGTGACTTGCTCTGCATCTTTGTGATGACATGTAGTAACAAACCTATTGCTAGTTATATGAAAGAATAGCACATACTATTAGGCAGAGCACAAAACACTTGGTAATGATAAAAAACAGCTAAGTAGTTGCATTATGTATCTACTGTGCTCTGGACTATTTTCGAGTGCACTCCATTTGTAAAAAGCTTCCTGTAGTGTACAATGTAATGTCAGAAGCATCCTCATATGGCTCCTGCTTGTGTGTCTCCTTAATTTTATTTGTTTTTGTGCATGCACATGTGCTTGAGTGGGTTTATGCGCTCCATGTGGGTGCAGGAGTTCATGAAGGCCAGAAGAAGACATCAGATGCCTGGAACAGGGAGTTGTAGATGATTATGAGCTGCTGTGTAGGTGATGGGAATTGAACTCGGGTCCTCTGCAAGAGTAATGGGTGCTTATAACCAGTGAGCCATCGATGCAGCTCTCCAATGTGCCTTCTTGGTCTCACCCTTTTCTCTTGCACTTGATTTGATCTTCTGTTTCCTTTGTCATGCCCCAAGAAGCAATAAGTTGTTCCATCCAGATGTGCATATATGCAATACACACTTCATATAGTGTAGGTAGGTGATAGGTTGTACTTTTCAGTCTGCTTGTGTGTGTTCTCTATGTCCATCAATGATAAAATGGCCTAAATAACACATTTCTCAGAACATGTCCTCATGGTTAAGAGATCCATGACTGTAGGTGTAAAAATATAAACAGGATAGTCAGTGAACCCACCCACACCTGTCACTCAGCTTCGACCACATGGCCTTATCACCTTCTGTACCTTTCCCTGCTTCACCAACCTTAGGAACCCTCTGATTTGTATGTGTTTCAGTAGAAACAGTTAGAAGATGTTAAGCTCTGAAGGAGACATAAGATTGGGGTAGCAATGGTGGATGGAGTATGTGAGGTATGAGGGATGCTGAAGGATGTTGAGCCTATGATGCGATGGACTGAGAAGGAAAGATGCTTAGATCATAGAGGCACATAGGGTTATGAGCGGCAGCCGATTAAGGGAGTCCTTGACTGCTGGTATAAATTTTATTTTTTCGTATTTAGCTAGAGAGAGGTAAAGGGGATGCCCAAGAAAAGTTGGAAATAGTCATTGTAGAGTGAGGAGCAATTATACTCTACGATGTTGGAATGCAGTATCTATCTTCCTTCCTTCCTTCCTCCGTCCCTCCCTCCCTCCCTCCCTCCCTCCCTCCCTCCTCCTCTCTCTCTCTTTCTATCTTTCTTTATGTGGCAGAATTTCTCTGTGTAGCCCCAGTTGTTCTGGAACTTGCTTTGTAGACCAGGCTGGCCTTGAAATCAGCGATCCATCTGCCTCTGCCTCCTGAGTGCTGGCACTAAAGGCTTGTGTCGCCACACCCGGCTTGAATGTTCGTAAGGCCTCCAGAACTGAGTGGATTTGGGTGAATCTAGTCAGTGTGGTTGTTGGACCTTTCTTTCCCTCTAGTACTGCATGTTTGTCTGGGTGTCCATTCAGAAGAAGATGGAGAATTTGGTTCACAATGGGTTCCTGCTTTGCTGGCTGGGAAGTCCAATGGGTAGAGTATAATAATCCTTCCATTGGTGCGAGCAGATACTATGTCACCTCAGGGACTCTCTGTTCTCAGTACAAATCTTCATCCTCACTTCCAGGCTCCATTTCTACAAATGGCAAAGTTGGTGCTAAGACAGGCAAGGCTTACCTAGAAAAAATCATGTATTAACTTCTCTATGTTGCCTTTTTTTCAAAAGGAAAGAACTAATGAGATCTTGTTCTAACCACTGTTTCATATCTTACATCTGTCCTGATCTCCCCATCCTATGGTCTAATTTTCTTGAAAAAAAGATAGATGTAGGTCTGTTTAATACCCATCATTTACATTAATTTGTGATTTAGAAATAACTTCATTAAAAATGTTAGTAATTTTTTGTTTTTGTTTTGTTTTTGTTTTTTTTCTTTTTTGTCTGTACGGTGAAATCCTGACATAATTTGATCTGGTATTTCAAAAGTTCATCTGTAGACTGAAGCCACATCATTGTGGAGACAATGGCGCTTTCACTCATAACCCTGAAGAAAATGTACTGAAAGTGGCTTGTGTTTAAGTCCCCTCTCAGATGGCAGTAAAGGAGTCGAGACTGGAGGCAGAGAGGGAGAGGGAGAGGCGGAGAGGGAGATCACATGGGAACAAGAATGGGAGTTATGAAACTGACATACTTCTACTCAATTGGCTCGGGTTCGAGTTATTTTCTATTTAAACTGTGCTTTGTGGCAAGTGACAATATGACTAGTTCTCAGTCTGCTTCATGGTCATATCTTCCTGGAGGAGGAGACGATAATTATATGAGTTAGGAGCATACAGCAGGAGGGGGCTAAAGAGATAGCGTAATGGTTAGAGTACTTGTTGCTCTTGTAGAGGACCTGGGTTTGGCCCAGCACCAACATGGTGGCTCACAACCATCTTTAACTCCAGTCCTAGGGGATCTGATGCCTTCTTCTGGTACTAGGCACACACAGAGTGCGCTTACACACATGCAGGCAAAACATTCATACACATAAAAAAATAAAGGAATATACAATGTTAGAAATCATTTACAATTTATTGTTATTTATTTATGCATGTGTGTATGTGTGTGTGTATATCTGTATATGTGTGTGCAGGTGTCTATGGAATCTAGAAGAGGGCCTCAGATCCCCTGGAGCTGAAGTTACAGGTGGTTGTGAGCCATCTGACTTAGGTGTGAGGTCCCAAACTCAGATCCTCTACAAGTGCAGTATACACTCTTCATTAACGAACCATCCCTCCAGGCCCAGTAGCATTACTTTCTAAGAAGAAAACACTCAGCTTTCTGTTCTGTTTTCCAAATCCTCGTGTCCCTGTGAACTCTGGGTCCTCCATGACAGCCTGAGAAGTAGAAGGCTGCAGATGGTGAGGGAACAGCATCAGCAAAGGACTCTGATCCTCCCCACTGCTCCTTCTCCATGCATGGGTTCTACACTCACAGACCATTTAAGTGCAGATCAGAGGCATTCAAGCATCTCACTGAGTGCTCCAACTTTGTTTTTATTCTCCGAACAATACAGTGTTCTAACAGCCAATATAGCATTTATATTATACCAAGTATTATAAGTAATGTAGGAAAGACACAGGGGAGGGTGTGCATAGGTTATAAGCAACCACTATACCACTGGTTCTCAACCTGTGGGTTGCAACCCCTTTCTCAGGGGTCACATATCTGGTGTTTATATTACGATTCACAACAGTGGCAAAATTATAGTTATGAAGTAGCAACAAAACAATTTTATAGTTAGGGTTTCACTACAACATGAGGAACTATATTAAAGGGTCACAGCATTAGGAAGGTTGAGAACCACTGACTATACCATTTTGAAAAGGAACTGAGTAACTTTCCAGGGGGCCTGGAGCCTGCTCCAGTGGCCAATGATTGTACCTGACTGGAGTGAGCTTTTCTTACTTACAACCAACCTCTCAGATCTTAGGGAGAAATGACCATCCATCACCAGTGGTTGGCTCCAGGTAGGGGGCCTTCATCGTTGTTTTGATGGATAGGCTCTGACAACATTTGGATAAGATTGAGCCTGACTCCTCAGTTTGGAAATTTTTTAGAATGGCTTGCAGGTCCAGCTAGTCTAACAGTGACTGTACCAATGGAAGAAGGCCCATTGTGTAGTTGCTCAGTCCATGAGGCTGGATGTCTCAGCCTGTCTTTAGTATATGCTAGCATCCCAAGGGAGTAGGCTCTAATGCCAGTGAAGAAAAAGAGCAAGCAGGCAAAGAGAATAAGCTTCCTTCTTTCATGTCCTTTGTACAGGCTACCAGGAGAAGGGGTGGCCCAGGTTAAAGGTGGATCTTCCCACCTCCAAAGATCCAGATTCAAAGTGGGTTTTCCTACTGCAAATGACTTAAGAAAGAAGTCCCTGACCGGTGTACCCACGCTCTTGGGTTTTGAATTAATTCCAGACGTAGACAACTAAGAAGAGTCATCACCAATGGTTCTTAGTTGTTAGAAACTTCATGAGGATAAACTGTACAGTCCCTGGCAGAGGACACAGGAGATGCTACACTGGCTATGCTGGCCTATCACCAGGCTTCGCAATCTGATGCCTCTGACAGCTGTCAGGTGTTCCATTGGATCCTTTGATTATCTGCAACCTTCTCTGGACATAATGCCTTCTCAGTAAGACCTTCCCTGATTACTTAAAGATACAGTTGTGTGGCTTTAACAGCTTTCATGCCCCTCAGCCACAGCATCCCATCATCCCCAGCCCATCTCTTAGTTCTTTTTTCTTCATTATACTCATCATCTCCACGTGGATTGTCTTATTGCTTCATGGTTCAGGCTATCTTCATGTACGAAAATGGAACTCCACAAGAGTAGGCATGTATGCCTCTCCCGTCACCATGCTCATTAACGCCTGGATCTTGAGATGAGTGCCTGGCTCAACAGATGTGTGCTGTGCTGTAACCTTATCAGAATAAAGAAATTGACTTTGAAAGTGGTCCTGTCTTCTCGGCACTCTGTTTCTGAAAGTTGCTGCAGCTGTCATGGGTGTTTTATTCAGAAGATCATTTTCTCATTTACATAGCTGTCTCAGATATCCTTTTCTAACGGGAGGCAACCGAAACCATACAGTGCAGGGCACCTTACAGGTTGGATGAGAAGTACCGTTATGGTGTTGCTAGCAAGTCTCCTGGCTGATGTTTAGCATTGCATATCCCCCATATATTGTCGACAAGGGATGCTTGTGTCAGGAGTGGACCAGCTCACATCCCCTTATCTCCTCATCTATTTTCATCTCACAAAACTTTTGTTATGTTTTCTTGTAGGGCACCAATGCCTCTGCTCTGGAAAAAGACATTGGTCCAGAGCAGTTTCCGATCAATGAACACTACTTCGGATTGGTCAATGTAAGTATCTGTTGTTTCCAATATTTTAGGGTATTTGAGGTAACTCTTCTGACTTTTTTGTTTTTGCTTTGTGAGACAAAATCTAGCAATGTAGCTCTGTTGGTCCCCAACTCCTTGTGTTGTCCTGGCTGGCCTTGAACTTGCAGCGATCCTCTTGCCTCTGCCTGAGCACTGGGATTACAGGCTTATGTACCACGCTCAGCTCTCTGCAGTCATCACCATCATTACTCACTTTTAAAAAACGGTGCTTTAGTGAGTAGTAGAGGCAAATACTAGAGAAGGGTATTTTAATCTACTACTTAAAATGTACTAATCGTCCCCAGCAAAGGACTTAATTACATTATTGATTG
Organism: Onychomys torridus; assembly: GCF_903995425.1. Lineage (NCBI taxonomy): Eukaryota > Metazoa > Chordata > Mammalia > Rodentia > Cricetidae > Onychomys > Onychomys torridus. Next base: position 36,363,338 of record NC_050452.1, read on the forward strand.
AATTCACAACCCCTTTCCTGCATGCCTTAAGGGGTTCCCTTTGTACATGTTGCTTTCACAGTGGTTTCATTAGCATTTGTGGCCGAACCTGCTTGGGTTTGTCCTCTGTTTCTCACAGCATGAACTTTCCAGTCTTTGTTTTTGCATGGGCCAATGCAACTTGACCTGCATTTGGCTAATAATAAAGTTTATATTAGAGCTATAGAATAATATAAATAGGATCTTCACTTGAGGTAGGGGTGAGCTGTCAATCAAGGACCAAGAGTCATTTATCCCAGAATTACTTGTCCCCGTTGTCATGTGACAAAACTTTTCCTAGGAGATGCACACTGCTCACCCCAGAATAGGGAGCTCACAACAGACCAAACTACAGATACCATCAAAGTCCTGTTTAGTGAACCAATGAGTTTTATTGGGGTTACTTACAGAAATACAGGTGAGGGGTTACTTAGAGGAGCAGAAATGAGTCAAAGACAGCTGTACCACCAAGGCTCACCCCAGCATGGGTGACAGACAGCTCCATAAAGTTGGGAAAACTGGAGCACACTGCACAGCCTATAGGCGGCACATCAGGGTAGACAATGTCCTTTCCAGGTGACTGGTCTGAGCCTCCTCCAGGCAGCCTGGCTGGTTTCCGCTCCTTCCAGGCAGCTGCCTAGCCTCAGAGTCGTCTTTGCAGCTTTTGTTCTTCTGAGAGTCTTCTTTGTAGTTTAGCTCTGCTCACCCCAGCAGGGTGGGGCCTAGTGGATCCAGTCAGTTTCAGGGACTTCCTGAAACTATTTTGAGTTGGTTACTTTCCTACCTAAGGAGCTTCCCCGGAGGATGTGGTGTTTCAATCTTGGAGGAAACTGTTTTACAATACACATTTCCTTTGTGCTGAGCAGGAGCCCCCTAGTACCTGGTTCTACTTATGCTGTGCTTCCTTGGTAAGGTGGTGAGTCAGGTGTTAAGGTGGTATTGCCAAGGTGTTAAGGTGGTATTGCCCATCACCCCTGTGGGCTTTATACTTCACTGTACCCTTTTTACAGAATATAAGTTTTAAGTGATAAGGGTGTTAGCTCACAGACACATGGATTTCTGGTGCAGCTGCTCTGCCAGTCGTTTCCTGCTGTGAAGTGTGCTTGGAGAAGTTGAACACATTCTTCGCAAGTAAATGCTGCCTTGGATATAAAGGAATGAACTATATTTTTATTCTCCATGTACTGATAACTGGTGGTGTGAACTGTGGCAAGGAACGTGGCCTTTCTGGCCCTCCATTTCCACATTAATAGTGGTTGCAATGGTTTCTCCCTCTTGAGCCACAGGGAAGGGTGGACGAGAGCCCCTATGTGAGGCCCCGGTGGAGGCTTGGGCATGTTGTAGACACTTGGAAAATACCCCTTTTATTTCCCCAGAGTTGATCACTAGTTTGGGCCAGTCATGACTGAAGAGTGTCTGGGTAAAAGACACCGAGAAGCAGAGTAAAGACTGGGCAGAGGAAGGCTATGCAAGGCCCTGGGAATACAGGGTGTCACACTGGCCAATCCCAGTCTACTAACTTTAATACAGTTTATTTCAGCCACTGTGCAGGGGCCTCCACTTAACTCTCTGAAGAAAGTTATTTAATCCATGGGAATTTTTCCTAAGGAAAATACAAATGCAGACAGTGGAGAATTATGGCTATTGCCTAGACAGCAGAAGAATTACGAAAGCTGTAACTATTAATAGCTTCATTTATGATTCCTTGACTGGTAATTTATGGGGTGCCAGCCCCTGTGTGAAGGGGTTTGTCGCCCATTACATGGTTGTGTCAAGGAACATTAAAATACATAGGAACCAAAGATGTATGCACCCACAAGTCATTCAGAGAAGGTGCCCACGCTCCCTTTGACCTTCGAAATCTGGGCTATGAATCTTGTTATTTCTCTGGAATTGCTTCCTGATCATTTGCTGAGTGGGAATAGCTGTAAAGTACAGGTCTCAGCTGGGTCCTCCCACAGAATTAGGTTTCCAGCCACTTAGAAACCAGTGAGATAATGACTTTCCCTCTGCAGTCAAAATCTCAGTGTCTGTGACCTGGAGAGGGATAGACTGTTGCTGTGTGGGCCCTAATCTGATTATAGGGGGACCAGGAACTTGAGCGATACCTTATTGGGACAATTGCCACCTTGGAAGAAACACGAAGCAGGGTAATTTCAAAGGTAAGAGCTAGGAAGATGGGAGGGTGGCCTATGGAGACTTTTTGCTCCATTGCATTGGAGCAAGTGAGACTTTGCACCCGAGGGCAGCGGCCACTGCAATCCTGACAGAGAAAAACAAGGTCTAATCCCTAAAGGTTTCTATTGGGCAGGTGGCTCCTAACTCCTCAAATAATCCTTCCCACCATTATATGTGTATGTGTGTATATGTGTACATATACATGCGTATGTATATGTATGTACACATATACACATATCACACACACACACACATCTTCCACTGAGCTACATCCCCAGTCTTCTCAGATTTTGTTTTTTTAAATTTTCATAGGCATAGGAGGTTTTTGTTTTTGTTTTTTGTTTGTTTGCTGTTTTTTGGTTTTTCGAGACAGGGTTTCTCTGTGTAGTTTTGGTGCCTATCCGAGATCTTGCTCTGTAGACTAGGCTGGCCTTGAACTCACAGAGATCCGCCTGGCTCTGCCTCTCAAGTGCGGGGATTAAAGGCGTGGACTGCCGCCCAGCAGTTTTTTTGTTTGTTTGTTTGTTTGTTTTTTGTTTTTTTGAGACAGGATCTCCCTCTATAGCTCAAGCTGGCCTCAAACTCATTGTGTAGTATGGGCTGGCTTCCAACCTGCAATGATGATCCACTTGTCTCAGCTCCCCAAGAGCTGGGATCATGAACTATGTCTGCAGAAGCTTTTTTATACAGCATTGTGCCTTGGCTTTAGCCAGCTGCTTTTCTGAGTCTCCATGCTAGATAGTTTTTTGTTTTGTTTTGTTTTGTTTTGTTTTTTTTGTTTTTTTTTAAATTGTATCCTTTTCTTTTTTCAAGATAGGCTTTCTCTGTATAAAAGTCCTGGCCATCCAGGAACTTGCTGTGTAAACCAGACGGCCTTGCAGCTATCCGCCAGTGCTGGGATCAAAGGCATGCGCCCCCACCGCCCGGTTTCTGGTCTCCTTTTCTAAGTACCAGATCTCATTAGAGTCCCAGTCAGAGTGCTTGCTGTAAGTTAGACTTTGATGGATGAGAAAAGCTCTAGAACTAGAAGTCTTCTCTGTGGGGGATGCACTCCAGGACTCCCAACGCATGCCTCAAACTGGATAGTACCAAACTCTATAGACGATGTTTCCCTATATGTATACACTAGTGATTGCTTAATTTATATGCTAGGCACAAGAGATTAAGTAAAGTTCTAATAAAATAGAACAGTTACAGTAAGTCATCAGTATTAGTTTGTTTCTTTTCTTTTCTTTTTTTTTTTTTGAGCTGAGAATAGAACCCAGGGCCTTGTGCTTGCTAGGCTAACGCTCTACCACTGAGCTAAATCCCCAACCCCTACTTTGTTTCTTACTACTAGGCTGGGGCCATTGTTGAGTAACACAAAGGTTACACGTGAGGCCCAAGCGGCTACTAAGTGGCTGGTGGGCGGGTACCACATACATTGCGTCTACACTAGACTAGCGGATGAGTGACATCCCAGGCAGGATGGTGCAGGATGACTGCTCAGAACTGGGATAGATAATTTATTTCTGTCACTTTATCTATAATGTTCACAGACCGCGGTTGATTCCCCATAACTGAAAATATGACAAGCAAACCTGTAGCTAAGGGCGGGAGTGACTGACTTTGTACCGCAGTGGTTCTCAACCTGGGGTTGCCACCCCTCTGGGGGGGCCGAACAACTCTTTTACAGGGGTCGCCCAAGACCATCGGAAAGCACAGAGTCATAACAGTAGCAAACTTACAGTTATACAGTAGCAACAAAAATAGTTTTATGTTTGGGGGGGGGGGTCACCACAACTTGAAGAACAGTATTAGAGGGTCGCCACACCAGGAAGGTTGAGAACCACTGCGGTACAAAGTCGCTTTTGTTCCGATCCCTGTCGATCAGATCCACTGTTATCTCAGTTGGCATGTTGGGCTCTGATACGGGAACGTAGGGGTTGGCAGGTTCCTGGATCCCGGCATCTGTCACCCCTCCCCTGCTCAGAGGAGGCTGCTCCCCAGACAACGATTCCAGCCAACCAACCCTCCTCCTGTGCTTTGGCAGTTTGGAAACACGTGCTACTGCAACTCCGTACTTCAGGCGCTGTACTTCTGCCGGCCGTTCCGGGAGAATGTGCTGGCATACAAGGCCCAGCAGAAAAAGAAGGAAAACCTGTTGACGTGCCTGGCAGACCTTTTCCACAGCATTGCCACGCAGAAGAAGAAGGTCGGCGTCATCCCACCAAAGAAGTTCATTTCGAGGCTGAGGAAAGAGAACGGTGAGTGGTGTGGCCGTCGTGGGGTTCAGGCTCCCGAGGAAGCAAAAAAGCAGCGGCCCTGGGTAGCTTCCAAAGGGAACGCTTGTTGTAGTTCTTCTCTAAAGGAAAGTGAGGATGGTGAAGTGCAGTGCTTTCAGGGACCGGGGAGATGGCTCCGTGGTGAAGAGCGAGCACTTTCAAAGTGCGTGCTCCGCTTTCAGAGGTCTTGGGTTTGGTTCCCAGGGGCCATGTTGGGTGGCTCACAACTACCTGTAACTCCAGTTCCAGGGGAACGGATACCCTACATATTACATACATTTACATAGACACCCCCCACCAACACACATGCACACATAAATAACAGTGGAAAAAAATCAGAGAGAGAGAGAGAGGGAGAGGGGAGGGAGAGGGAGGAGAGGAGAGGAGAGGGGAGGGAGAGGGGAGGGAGAGGGGAGGGAGAGGGGAGGGAGAGGGGAGGGAGAGGGGAGGGAGAGGGGAGGGAGAGGAGGGAGAGGAGGGAGAGAGAGAAAGCAAAAGCAGGTGTTTAACTTTAATCCTAACACTCAGGAGACAGAAAGAGGCAGATAACCATGAGTTCCAGGCCACCTAGAGCTACATGGTTAGGCCCTGTTGCAAAAAATGAATTAAAATTAATTAATTAAATTTAAAAAGGGAGAGGAGAAAGAAAAGAAAGACAGAGTCTCTCTTTATAGCCCTAGCTGTCCTGGAACTCATTTTGTAGACCAGGCTGGCCTTGAACTCACAGAGATCCTCCTGCCTCTGCCTCTTTAATGCTGGGACTAAAGGCCTGCACCACCATCCATGAGAAGACATTCTTCTTTTCCCATTTTACAAGAAACAGGAAACATAATAGAAATTTTAAAATTGAGATTTGACATCCCATTTAGAACGATTTCTTTTTCCTTCCTTTCCTTTTCTTTTTCTTTCTTTCTTTCTTTTCTTTTTTTTTTTTTTAAGCATGTTGCATTCTGGAAGGATCATTGTAAGACAGAAAAAAAAAAATGACCAAGGCAGATTTTTGAGCGCTATACTCATATACTCATAGGGTTAAATATGTTGATGTAATCACTGAGCAGAGCAGTGATGTCTTATGAACAGTGATTAAAGCAAGCACAGGTTACCTAATCAGTGGCTCTGGTGTGTTAAAAATAACATGAGTGTTAGAGGCTGAATGACATGTGCCCCTGTAGGCTCCTGTGTGTTCAGTCTGGGGTTGCTGATTCTCTGCTGATGGTATTATTTGGGGAGGTCATGGAAACTTTAGGAGCTGGGACTTAGCTATGAAGCAGATCACAGGGGTGTGCCTTTGAAGGTGACACCTGGTTCCTAGTCCCCTCATTCTGTGCTTCTTGTACACTGTGAGGGAGCCGGCTCAGTGTCTGGGGCTGAACAACCAAGGGCAGAGCCCTCTGAAACTGTGAGACCAAAGAAATCCATCTTCCTCTGAGTGTATTTGGTTAGGTGTTTGTCACAGTCATGAGCTGAGTAATACAAAAGTCGATGACAAGGTTCCTAATCGCTTGTTTTTGGAAGGGAAGTGGTGATTGAAATATGTTGTGTATTCCAGAAGTTTTACGTTGTTAATTTTTCTGACCATGGGGCTATTTGATGTGTCAACTTGTATCTGCTGCAGATGTCACCTACTCCAAGACACTAACACAGTTAGCCCCATGTTTGTCTTACACAGTCTTGTTGAATTTGATAGCTACCTTTTACAAGTTGTAATATTTTGTGTATGCTAAAGTAAAAGTGATCTGCATAGAGAAGGAAGCCAACCCTCCCAGTGTAGTTGTGAGCGGGACTAGTAATAGGTGCTTCCAGTCGCTTGCTTGTCCTGACAGCAGGGGCAGCAGTAGATTTGGGGTGTTTGAGCTGGTTCACAGAGGCTCTGTTCACATATGCTCCACATTTCTCTTTCATCTTTCATATAAGATTCTTCCAGGCTGGTCTTAGGTTTAATGTGACTCTCAGGAAGAGAATCTAGTTGCTATAGCAGAATGACTCAATGGCTAATTAGTCACTGGTGGTCACGACATATTAAGAATTGATATTCAGGGGTAAATATCAGGAGATAAAGTCCTTGTCAAGCAAGCGAGAGGACTAGATTTCAGATCCCCAGCACTCACATGAAAAGCTGGGCAGGTGTGGTAGGCAGCCCGTAATCCCAATAGATGGGAGGTGGAGGGTGGAGATAGCGGATGGTTAGAGCAAGCAGGCTAGCTGGTCCAGCCAAATGAGTGAGTGCCAGAGTTAGCCAGAGACCTTTTCCTAATAAAGTGGAGCGTGACTGAGGAGGACACTAGTGTCAGCCTCCGCCAGCTTCATACTCACACACACACACACAAGTGTGCACCTGCTCACATGCGTGCCCCCATCCCCCCAGCAGGTGCACTGCATGCATACACACAAAAACAAATGGATGTTTTATCAGGGCTTTTGTCTAGTAATTTTGGTTCTTTTCTAGAATAATTAAACGTTAGTTCATTATTACAGGGGACTGTAAGGAGATATTAGTGTTTGGTGGGTGGTAGGAAATAGAAAGGAATGAGTCTTTGGAAAGTTACTTTTCGTAATTGTATAGTAGAGATGAAATGTATTTAATGCCACCCCTGTCCACTCTCGATCTAAATACTGGAGTGTGACATAGAGAGCTAAACCCTGTCTGTCCACTCTCCAGGATGCAGAGTGTGAAATCATGGCCTTCTCCTTTCCAGATCTCTTTGACAACTACATGCAGCAGGATGCTCACGAATTTTTAAATTATTTGCTAAACACTATTGCGGACATCCTGCAGGAAGAGAAGAAACAGGAAAAACAAAACGGGAAATTAAAAAATGGCAACATGAACGAACCCGCAGAGAGTAATAAACCAGAACTCACCTGGGTCCACGAGATCTTTCAGGGAACACTCACCAATGAGACCCGATGCTTGAACTGTGAAACCGTGAGTCCTGGGGGACAGGGGCAGGGGTGGGGCAGGGGCAATGATGATGTTCGTCTTTCTCGTATATGTGTGTTGAGATATCACACACTTACATGTGGGCCATCCTGTCTAGCATGCCTCTGAAACTGAAGTGCAAACTCTTGGAAGTGTGGGCTAATCATGATGTCATTTCAGGTAGGAGGATTGAAGTGAGGAGGACAGTGTCCTTAAATGTTGGGTTATTTTACTCCATGGACAGATTTTAGGGCTGAACGTTGAAGTATTGAACTAGACCCACTTAGTAAGGTTCTCATCATGAAGAGGTCAGAGTGATGTAGGGACCATTGACCTGACTTCTGGGAGTCTGCTGTGGTGCAGATGGAGGCACAGGACGGTCGATTCTGGCTTGTACCTAGTCAACTGGCCAGGTGAGAGGCCTGTCATAGGGTATTTTGGGGGTTGGGTATTATGTGTGCTTGGTTGCATCTGAAGTTAGCTGGATTTAAGGACATCCTCCCTAGAGAGTGACTCAGAGTGACATATTTACTTCTTGTATTTAACTTAACTTTAAGAGTGCCTTCATTTTTTGTGAGGAGAGAGCCCAGCTGCCTGAGTTTCCATGCTGGCCCTGATTCTCACAGTTTTCCAACCTTGCCATTGAGTTGTAGTTTTCTTCTCTGTCTTCACTGTCCTCATCTGTAAAATAGGGATGATGCACACACATTATCCCAATGGTGTCTGGGAAGGATTTGGTGATGTCTGTTAAACACCAGGCTGACTTGACACACGGCAGAGAATGTAATGAATGTCATCTGTCCTTTATTCTAACTGCTAAACCCACAGAAAGTCTGTGGCTCTTTAGAGCCCCCCAGAGTTTCTTGATTTGGACAGATCTGCCTGAATATGCATTTTTCTGGGGAGGAGAGATAAGTGGCTTTTAACAGAATCCGCTAGGGGCCCCTTGTCATGGTCTGTCCAGCTGCCGTTAACGGTGATATCCATCATGGGTGATTTAAACCAGGGCTGGTGATACCCATCATGGGTGATTTAAACCAGGGCTTTACTTTTTTCCACTTGTAACCGCCTTTAGCCCAAGCAATTTTTATGCAACTGGTTTATAAAGTAGGCATATAAACTAAACATTTATAATAATCATAAATTTATTTTACAACAGTTCTTTGGGGGCCATATAATTTTACCGTTTATTAAAGGTGAAAGCATATTTGCATTCTAATGAGATGGATTTACCTGTTTATTTTCCACACAAAGAATTTGGTAGTGGCTGATTCTTTGATGCTGTGGGATTCAGAACATCTTCAGTGTTTTTCAGAGGTGATCAATATTTTGATTTTATAATCAGCAGTGCGGATTCACATAACTGCTTCACATAAACACAAAGGAAAAAAACTGACAGAAATATGTTTAGGACCATTTCATATTGTGTTGGAAATTCTATTCTAATCCTAAGAAAAAATTAATTTAGCAATTTTTTATTTTTGCTTTTGAAAGATGTGTGTATATATATATATATATTATGTGTATGTGTATATACCTGTATGAGTTTACGTGTACCACATTCATGTAGATGCCCTTGAAGGACAGAATGGGGTGTTGGAGTTATCGGTGGTTGTGAGCTGCCCTGTGTAGGTGTTGGAACACAAATCCAGGTCCTGGACTAGAGCAGTGTTGTGTTCAGAACACACGGTACTTGTAGCCACGAAGCCACCCCTCCAGTCCCCATTTAACAATCTTTAAAAGAAGCTCAAGTCAGCAACTTTTTTAAAAAAAAGTTTGATTTTTAAAATCAAACATTCTAACACAATCCAAACATATGCTAATTTAATACTTACATGCTGAGGAGTGATTGCAGAAAAATGTAAAAAAGACTGTTTTCTGTAATTCACCCACTGCTTTTATGAGAGCAGAAACTTTGTGCAGTACAAACACTGCAGTGCGTAAAATACGATAGTCTCGGATCTGAGCCCACATGTTCTGGGCAATGTTCATTGTCAGTGGTGAAATGGCATGCACGGCGCTAAATGAGTATGTTGTATGCTCAGGACCAGAATTGCAGTGAAATCTCAGGGCAACGTAGGCGAGGGCCATCAGAAACACCTCAGGTTCACTGTGTGTTTGATTTTGCTTAGTTCTGGCCATTGTATGTTCAGAAACTTTTCATTGCTATGTTTTCTGCAGCTCTCACATTTAGTTAGGTGAACTCGTGTGGGGTCACAATCCACAGTTTAAGAATGGAGCCCCCGAATAGTAAAGGTTTACTCCTCACAGTTCTGGAGGCAGGAGGACTGAGGTCAGGAGGCCAGTTTGATTGGACTCTGATGTGGACTCTCGTCTGGTAGAGACAGAGAAAGCAAGCTCTCATCCACAAGTGTGGAGGCCCACAAAGGTTCCTAGTGAGATCTGAGCTTGCTTTACCCAGCAGAGCTGCATTAGAGGATGGCTTGACCACGTGCATGGTTACCAGGGGATTGGAAAGGGTCTGCAGTTGGTTGTGCCAGGGAGCAGTCTTTTGCTCCACCTCTTGGCATGCCTTTACAAAGCCCTTTCGAAGAGACAGAAGGGGCTGGTGGATAAGGATCCAGGCCTACCCGAGGCTGTCCTGTCTTTTTGTCTCTCTCTCCCCACTATATTTCTATTGAAATATTTCTCACTTCTCCCTACTCAAGAGTTCCCTGGTCATAAATGTGGGGGCGGGTCTCCCACACACACGTGTAACCTGAGTGGAAAGTCAATGACAGCATTAGGAGGTCACGACAGCCCTTTGCAGGTTGTGATCCTTAATCAGCTAAGAAATGTAGACTCACACTTAAGTATCAGAGAGGGGCGGGAGGCCTTGCACCTTTGACAGTCCTTTTAATGTCCTCTTCAACTGCGCCAATCAAGATTTTGATTCATTTCCTCATAGAAATGGTTAGAAAACATAGATAAGTCAAAAGAAGACTGAGAATTACAAGTATTCTTCCCATCCAGAGATGAAAAATTTATGGCATTTTCTAAAAAAAAAAAAAAAAAGTGATTATATTAGTCTAGAGATCAACACTTGAACATTTGCAAATGTAACCAACAAGGTGTTTTTGGCACAAACTTATTTATCTGGATCTCTATCTTACTTCTTCCTCTCCCTCTTTTCTATCCCTTTTTCCTTTTTTTCCAGTAAAGTTCAAGTGGATGTGAAAATAGAGAAATGTACAATGCTCTGTGTGTGTGTGTGTGTGTGTGTGTGTGTGTGTGTGTGTGAGAGTGAGAGAGAGAGAGAGAGAGAGAGAGAGAGAGGTAACTCTGGCTCATCTTCATTTTCTCTCCATCCACATCTCTCTTCTCTCAACTTGGTTTATTTTTTTAAGCAAATCCCAGAGATCATTTCACTTGTACTTAACTTATTATCTGTATATATCATTCAAAGATAAGTCTTTTTTAAAGGGCAATACCATTTTTACACCTCAAAATAATTTCACCGTTATTCACTCAGTGTTGAAGCCTGACTATGTCCTGTTCTTGTAGCAGTGGGTTAATTATATTTTTTAATTTCCATTTTCATGTGTGCGTTATGTGTTTGGGTATGTGTGCTGGAGGGGTCAGTGCATGTGAGTGCACATGCATGTGGAGGTCTAAACAATGTTAGAATCACCTTCCATTACAGTTTCCACCTCATTCCTTCAGGAAGGGTCTTTCAGTCAAGCCCAGAGCTCACGGAGGAAGGGTTTCTTAGTCAAGCCTAGAGTTCACCGAGGAAGGGTCTCTTAGTCAAACCCAGAGCTTACTGATCTAGCTGATCTCTGGAACCAGCTTGCTTTGGGGTTTTCAAGGCAAGAGTTACAAGTGGGTAACCATAACCACTGAGCCTTTAAGTGGGTTCTGGGAATCCCAATTCCGAGTCCTCCTGCTTACACAGCAAATGAATAATCACTGAGCCATCTCCCCAGGGCAAAAGTTGGTTAATTTACGATCCATATAGCAGTATGTGTGTTAAATCTATAATTTATCCCCACCCTCCTTCCTCTCTTGTGATTAATTTGTTTTGAGAAATCAGGTTGTTTGTCCTATAGTATTTCCTACATTTTGAAAATATCTGTGTGGTGTTATTTACCTAATTAAAAATTTTTAAATTACATGTGTGTGTGTGTGTGTGTGTGTGTGTGTGTGTGTGTGTGTGTGTGCAGGTGCCAAGGTGGTGGTGGGAGGCCAGAGGACAGCTTTCAGATGTCAGTCCTCTCTTTCTACCAAGCGGGTCATCAGGTTTGGTAGCAAGAGCCTTTACTACGTCCCTCCCCTAAGCCACCTCTCTGGCTCCTCATTTACCTAAGTTTTACAATAAAATGCCAGCAATTACCTAGTAGATCTGTTTCTGAAAAGACTTTTGCCCATGCATATGTACCAAAAGACTCACTTGCAAAGGAAGGCTTGGGAGCAGCATTTTATCTAATTCTTTTCCCACACAATATATTTTGATCATCTTTCCCCCCCTCCCCCAACTTACCCCTGTCTCTCACCTAGCTTCATGTTCTTTCTTGCTCTCTCCTAAAACAAAACAAAACAAAACTAACCAAAAACTGAAAATCAAAACAAGCAAGAAGCCAACAAGACAAAACAAAACAAAACAAAAAACAAACAAACAAAACAACCAAGAGGAAACAAAAAGCTCATAAAACCCTGTGGTGTCTGATTCGTGTTGGCCAACCACTCCTGGGTGTGGGACCTGCTCTAGAGTGTGGCTGATACGCAGTGACGTTCCATTGGAGAAAGCTGATTTTGGAGCAGCATTTTTAAAACAAAAACTTGCCCACGTCACCAGCAAATTGAGTTAGAAACAGAGCATCATCACCCATACCCTGTCACCTTCTGCTTCTGTGAAATTTCATTTTTCTCCTATTCTTACCTGATACCTTCTAGTTCATCATTATTTTCTGTTTTATATATTACCAGTATGTGCTTTGCAGCTTTTAAGAGTGTTTATTTTTTTTATTATTTTTAGTTATGTGTAGGTGTGTGTGTCTGCGTGTGGGTGCAAGTACACGTGGAGGCCTGAGGCATCTGAGCCCGTGGAGCTGGAGTTAGAGATGGTGAGCTGCCTGGCATGGGTGCTGTGGAACTGAGCTTGGGTCCTCTGAAAAAGCAGCGAGTGCCCTTAACTGAGAGCCGTCTCTCCAGCCCCCTGCTTTGAAGTTTTAGATATAATATTTCTGCATGTTTACTCCTAGACATGTACTTAATTCTGCACATTTATGCTTTTGTGTGTGTGTGTACGCGCGCGAAATCATATAACACAGTCTTCTGGTTTGTTTTTCTCATGCTTTTGTGATTCAGTATTTGTATGTGTATAGCGTGGTCCATTGTTTCTTACTGTTGTGTAGCATTTTATTTTGGAGTGTACCACAGCTTATTTTTCCATTCTTTGATGATATGTCTGGTGTTTAGGTTTTTCTGAGACAACATTGCTGGAAGCCTTCTTATCCACATCTGGGGTGTGTGTGTGTGTGAGAGAGAGAGCTTCTCTCTAGGGTATCCCCTCGGGCACGGAATTGCTGGTCATAGGACATGCACCTCTTCAGGTGTACTAGGTAAAGTCAATGGTTTCTAACGTGATGGGAGTAAGCTTAGTAGATTTACTCAGTAGAACCCTGCTTCGTGTTCTCGTAGTAACTGAGCTTGCTCGTTGTCTCTTGCATACATCTCGGATTTTGAGATGTGATGGTTTGTTTAATGTTTTGCCACTGGATTTTAGTGAAATTGACTTGGACTTGTCCTTTCTCATAGTGTGCTTGTCTGTTTTGGGAATCAGCATTATTTGCAAAATCGCTTTTCTATGGAAGCATTTGCAGTCATTCTGACAGCTCTCTCTTCTGCATGTCCGCCAGGACTTCCCTCTGCGCTCTTCAGAGACCTGCTCCAGTTTGGCCTGTTGATGTTGTTTATATGAATGACCACGTGGCCTTTTGTGTCTTGGTCCCTTTGGTTAGGATCCCTGGTGAGATTCACTGCATCACTGCATGATACTTTATTCTTTAACACTGCCATGTGGTGACTTAGTGCATGAATGTCATGGTTTATTAACCTACTTTGTGGTTGATGGCTATGTGGTCATTTTTACTTTGGGGCAACTGTGAACAGTGCTGCCATGGATCTTATGATACATAAAATCTAGCCACAGAATCCAAAATTCTCTAGGAATTTATACTATGGAAATAATTTATGAGAGAGCAGATTATGATATGTTTATCATTTGATAACATTAGAATGTGTCCACTCTCCAAGATGTTATATCACTTTCCACCCTATATGAGCATTCTATTTCTTTCTTTCTTTCTTTCTTTCTTTCTTTCTTTCTTTCTTTCTTTCTTTCTTTCTTTCTTTCTTTCTTTTGTATTAGTGTATTTATGTGTGTACGCATGTGTGTGCAGCCAGGCATGTATGGGCACGTATGGAGACCAGAGGAGGATGTCAGATGTCTTCCTCTATTGCATTATGTCTTGGTCGGTGGAGAAAGAGTCTCTTACTGAGCCAAGAACTTGTTGGTTCTCCCCTGGGCTGGGGGCTAGCAAGCTGCAGGGATCACTTAGTATGGCATTATGGGCACGCATGGCTGCCTGTGCCTGCTTCTTGTGCAGCTGCTAGAGTTCTGAACAGAGGTCTTCATGCTTGCGAGAAAGTGCTGTTACTCACTGAGCCACCTCCTCAGCACGTGTAAGAGCACTCTTAGCACCTCAGCCCCTTTTCTAACATCACCTTTGCTGTCTAGTGGCTGGGTAAGTGTTCTTATAGCCAGCCAGTGAATGTCTTTCCAGTACACACTGCTATGGAAAGCTAAGACCCGGATACAGTGCTTGCTCTGTGTTTCTGCCAGAGAACCAGATCCAAAGGCCAAGAGGAATAATCGGTTATATAATTGTGATCACAATACCCTGTGAAGGAAGCAGAGACTATTCTATGTGCTTAAGAGACAGAAAGCAGAGCAGTGTGGCATTGTGCTGTGTGGTTGCCACTGGGAAGTCTGCACCTCATCTACAACCTGGCTTCTCCTCTGAGGTTGTAATTTAACATGATGCCTAAACCGACCCTGGCAGTATTCAGTGAGGATTTTCAGGATGACTCTGATAATAGGCTCCATCATACTTTATAGCTTAAAAAAAAAAATCCGTGAACAGAACAACTATTGCATTAAGTACTCATGCTGTAGAAGTTACTACATAGCCTTATTTCCCAAAGGCCCAGACAGGAACCTATATGCAAAGATTCCACCCCAATTCTTTAATTATATGGAAGCATTCATGTAATGGGATTCCAACTGTTTATATTTTATAGTCTACAAGTATGTCTTTCTGGAGGATAGAAACAATCTTTTTAAAATTGATTTTGAACATTCCCACTGGGGCTAGAGAGATGTTCAGTGGCTAAGAACACCAGCTACTCTGGCAGAAGACCTGGGTTGGGTTCCAGCACCCACATGGCTGCTCACAACCATCTGTAACTCCAGTTCCAGGGGAATCTAATGCCCTCTTCTGTCCTTGTTGGGCACTGTATGCACGTGGTATACTTACATCCATGTAGGCAAAACACTCAAAATAAAAATAAACAACAGCTGGAGAGATGGCTTACAGATTAAGTGTACTTATTACTCTTGCCAAGGACCTGGGTTTGAATCTAAGCACCTGCAAGGTGCCTCACAACTGTCCGTAACTCCAGTTCTAGTGGCTCTGAAGCCCCGTTTTGGCTTCTATGGGCACCAAATATGATGCACAGCCATACATGCTTGCGAAACACCTGTGCAGCATAAAATAATAATAAAAGTGGAAACAAAATGAAAAACTTACATGTTTATTATTATTTTAAAGTGATATCTAATGTTATATAAACTGCACTGCAATGTTATGCTTCGAAACTGTGTTGTAGCATGAATCTTAATAGGTCTTATTAATAAAATCAAACCTGAGGCCAGTTATTGGGGTGAATGCTGGAAGATCAGAGAAGCAGAACAAGCCACAGTTTCCTCACCTCGCCAGTTCCTCAGCTGGTCTCTTTCCTCAGACTGCAAGCTTCTGAATCCTCATCCCAATGTCTCTCAGCTGAACTGTGCTGCTCCAAAGCCTGAATGCTAAACCAGCCAAATGCTTAACTAACTAAATGCTTAACTAACTCTGGTGCCTGGTTTTCAGTCTTATATATCTTTCTGCTTTCTGCATCACTCCCTGGGATTAAAGGCTGGGTTTCTGGGATTAAAGGTGTGGGTCACCATGCTTAGCTGTTTCTAAAGTGGCCTTGAACTCAGAGATCTGGCTAGCTCTGCCTCCCAACTGCTGGGATTAAAGGCATGCACCACCACCACCACCACCACCACCACCACCACCACCACCACCGCCCAACTTCTGCTATGGCTTGCTCTGACCCATTTTCTAGCCACCATTTCTGGCTCTGTTCTAGTGGTTGTCTGTTCTCTGACCCCAGATAAATTTATTAGGGTGCACAATATTGTGGGGAACACAATACCACACTGTGTACATTATATAAAGCAAATCTGACTAATTAGTGTATCCACTGTTTCAAATACTTATCATTTCTTCGTGGCATAACATTTAAAATCCAGATAGAACAAACTTTAAAAAAAGATATTCCCCATTGATAAATCATTTGAGACAAGAGTATATATAGATTTATTTATTTTTCTTTCTCTGGTTACTTGGATAGTCCCCTCTATTTTCTTAGATCCCAGAACCAGACAGACTCTGAGGAAACATCTAATCCTTGTTTTAGCAGTGCCCGGGTGTCTTCTATGATGTCCCAGCCAGTTGGTCACCATCATCCACTGGACCCTGGCCAGAGGCAGGGAAGCCAATCTCCCAAGGATGCATTCCATTTTTAGCCAGCCCTACTTGTTAGAAAGCCTTGGACTTTCTAAGAAAGTGCATGGCCTGTGGGCTTTTCCTGCTGTCGAAGTGCAGGACTAGGTTTCATAGAGCATCTCGTGAGCTCTAAGTTTCCTTTGGGAACCCCTTTGAGGTCTGTCCTAGGACAGGCTGTGTACTCCCTAAAATCAGAATTGCCAAAATCTCACAGTGGATTAAATGACCCTAGATCCCAAGTAGCAAATTAGCCTGGAGGGCACCTTTGTCCCCACCTCAGCCCCTTGTTCCTCCAATTGTGGAAAACCTCTGTGCCAGGCTTCAAGTTCCGAAACAATGGCTGATTTTCCGCCAGGTCTCTCTTGGCAAAGTGTTTCCTGGGATTGCAGTGCAGAAGTCAAATGAAGGATTTGTGGAGACCAATGCTCTCCTCTGCTGTGGAGGAGCTATTTCATGGGGTAAGCAGGGCTCCCTTGTCCACATAACCTTGACAAAGGCACTTCTGAATTTGAGATTTCAGGATTTTTCCACTCGAGCCTAACCATTCCCTTGGTTGTTCCTTTGTTTGCTTCCGAAGATTGATTAGGCCGGTTGGAGCTTAATCTTGCTGCTGTTTATTTGAATTCTTCCTCTTTTTATGTCGAGCTGAGTTTTTGCCTTGCACATCCGTGGCTTTTCAGAGCTTCTCAGTGGCATTACGACATATTTATATTTGCTACTGGAGCCAAACTAATGTGCAAAGAACTGTTGTATTGATGGTACCAAGTCTACAGCTTTTACTGCCTAGTTTGCAGAGGTCCATATTACCCCGGCAGAGCTTCTGAGAGCTCCACAGATAGGGGCTGAGGCAGGAGGGAGGCCAAGCCTTCAGACGGGATCAGGAGCTGCTTTCCCCTGTCCAACCTTGGGTACCAGCCAGGGCAATGTCATCGTGGCAGAGACCTAATGAGCTGTCACCTTTCCCACTAACCCCGGAATCAGGGGAGCTAGAAGCACATTTAAAGATGACCTCACTTGTTCATGATGTATGTGTATGGCCAATAGGCTGATTTCTTCTACTTATTGAATTATAGTTATTTAAAACTGAACAAATAGGGTCTCTTTATCCTCTTTTTAAAGGTGAGGTTCTTTTTTTTGGGGGAGGGTAAGGTGGGGAGGACACCAGGCTCAGACTTAAGGGAAGAAAGGAGAAGCGGCTGTCGGCTGTTCATGCTGAGACTGTTGGAATTTCTTAGAGATGTGTTTCCTTGGAGACAAGCTGTATTTTCCCTTAGACCAGTTCCTTGTGGGGGAAGAATATGCTTTCCTGGCAGCTTGCTTGAAGAAGAGAACCCTTCCTCCCCTCAAGAAAATCCTCCAACCACACCCGACCGAAAAGCTGAACAGCCCCTCCTCGTCAAAAATCTAAACACCTCCACAGTGTATTATTATTATTTTTTAAACCATGCCTCACTTGGACTGGGACTTCCTGGGGCTGGGACAGAGAAAGTCCAGATGGGAAGGTGTGTCAGGCTTTGATACCCCTCTCCCCCAGCCCGGCTTCCCCCAGGGCTGACTCACTGAGCAGAACGTTAGCGCACTCATTGTGGGAGATCTTTCCATTCAGGACTGAGAATGGTCAGCAACTTCCTTCAGGTTCTTGAGATTCGACCTTTCTCCCGCAGCCGTCAGACAAGATTTGCATCCAGTCCCACAGAATATTGTCTTTCCCCGCCTCTCTGTACCCCCATCCTGCAAAATTTTGGTGTGATTCCACTTGGCCATAACCCTTTTATCTTCTCCCAGGGAAGGGCTGTTTCAGTTAAGAGAGTGCTTTACCAATTTAAATGTATAATATTTGTGGGCTACTGTAAAAAGGGAACTATGTATCAAAAGGAAAATGATCCATATCTCTGCCTCTGAGAGGCCACTGATTTAGCTATCTTTCTATTTCTTCTGTCGAGTAATTCACGTAGTATGTATTTATTGGGTACCTGTTGCACACTGGAAGTGATGTCAGGTACTAAGAAGAGTACTTACAAAAGATGGTCCCTGTTCTTCTGTCTATGAATATGCATGCTTAAACTACGAATCTGCCTTTAACTATAAGCGGTACCATCATCACCACCACCATCATCATCATTATCATCACTACCTTTACCATCACCATCACTACCACCACCACCACCACCACCACCACCACCACCACCACCACAACAACAACTGTTGCCACCATCACCACTAGTATCAGGCTGGCCAATCTCCGAGTCTGTGGTGTAGTCTACAGAGCAAGTTCCAGGAGAGCCAGGGCTACACAGAAGCCCTGTCTCAAACAAACAAATAAAACAAAACAAAACAACAAAAAAGAATTCTCTTCCTTTTGCCTCTGCTCTTGAAGGGTTTATTTGTGGCATGTAAAGATTCTGCATTGATAAGGTTTCTTTGGGCACGTTAAAGATGGTGTTTCACTGTCTTCTGACCTCCCTGGGTGAAACCTCAATTCCTGCTCGAATCATTCTCCTGTATGTAATGTCTCTTTTTTTCCTTCTGTATACTTATAACTTGCTCTTTGTCTTTGGATCCCAACAATTGGTCTTTGATATTTCTTGACAGGCATTCTTTGTTTCTGGTCTCACTTGGTGATTGTTGAGTTTCTTGAATTTATTTATATGTATACATTTCATCAAACCAAGGCACTGTTCAGTCATTATTTCTCAAATAGTTTTTCTGCATAGTTCTCTCTCTGCCCTCTTCTAGGGCTCTGGCTCTCTGTATAGTCATGTTTCAAAGGCCCCTGAACATTTGTTAATCCTTCTCCTTTATCTATGACTGCGGAATTGCCATTGCTAGGTCAAGTTCATGTAACCCCTTCCCCTCAATCTCCAGTTTGCTGGAGATTCATCCCATTTATTTTTCATTTCTGTTAATTTCTGTGATTTCTATTTTATTGTTTTTGTCTTTTCTCTGGTCTGCCTCACCCCCTCCTTTTTTTTTTTTTTAATTTTAGACAGGATCTTTTTTATTATGTAGTTCTAGCTGTCCTGGAACTCTCTCTGTAAACCAGGCTGACTTCAAACCCACAGAGATCTGTCTGCCTCTGCCTCCTGAGTCCTGGGGTTAAAAGTGTATACCACCACCCTACTCATTTTTAATTTATTACAAGCATCTTTCTCCCTTCTTTCTTTCTTTTCTTTCTTTCTTTCTTTCTTTCTTTCTTCCTTTCTTTCTTTCTTTCTTTCTTTCCTTTCCTTTCCTTTCCTTTCCTTTCCTTTCCTTTCCTTTCCTTTCCTTTCCTTTCCTTCCCTTCCCTTTCCTTCCCTCCCTCCCTCCCTCCCTCCCTCCCTCCCTCCCTCCCTCCCTCTCTTTCTTTCTTTCTTCTTTTTGAGACAGGGTTTCTCTGTGTAGCCCTGGCTGACCTGAAACTCATTTTTATTTTTGTTTTCAAGATAAGGTCTCACAATGTAATCTTGGTTGTCCTGGAAAGATGTGTAGACCAGGCTGTCCTTGAATTCACAGAGAGCATCCTGCCTCTGCCTCCCAAGTGCTGAGTTAAAGGTGTGCGCCACCATGCCCTGCCACAAGTGTGTTTTCTTTTATTTCGCTGAAGATGGTTATGGCAGTGTCTTTGTTGGTTTGTTTTCTTTTTCTCCTTTCTTTCCATGGTATTGGGGATTGAGTTTAGAGGGGTTTCTCTTTAAAATCCTGGGCTGCTAATCCTAACATTGGGTCATCCCAGGGTTGGTCTCGGTCGGTTTTTCCTTGTCTTAGAATGTCTTCCATTTTCCTATCTCTTTGTGTGCTGTAAGCTTGGGTCTTGTTAAGGACCCTGAGACGTTAAGTTGCAGGGATTCTGGATTCTGTTATTATTCTTCAATGAATATTAGTTTTTCTTAGTTTTTGTAGGTGTTTATCTTGGACTGAAACCAGAAATTCTGCCTGTTGGGTGGCAGTTGAATATTGGGTCTGCTGAGTGCAGTGCGGGTGCTTTGAGCACGTGGAGCTAGGTAGTCAGTCAGGTGTGGGCAAACCTGAAGAATGATCTCAGACTTGCTCCTTTCTGGTGAACATAATTTCTCAGATTCGAGTCTCCTCACCCCCAGACCAGAAAGACTGCATTTTTGCCCAACAGACACCCAGGCAAAGATAGTGACCCATGATCCCTTTCTATCTCTCATTCTGTACAGCTCTTCCTTCAGGAAGGTATTGTCTATATTCATTCTCTAACATCTTTTGAGGCCTCCTTCTCATGGATGGTTACCTGAGTATATAATTACCTACAGGGATTAATAGCTTTTTGGAAGCATGTTAATCTTAGTTACCATCAAAGCCAACCTTCTGAGCTTTAGTAAGGAAAATAGAAAATATATAATGTTTTGTGGTACTATCAGTCCTCTATTGTTTGCTATCAGCTACCCTCATAGCTCTGAGGCTTGCTTGAGTGCAACCATCAAGTGTTACTGTAACTCATGTACTATGTGTTGGCTTAGGGTCAACTGATTTAGGTTGGACTTGGCTGAAGCCGGCTTATTCCTTCTGTGTCAAAAGTCGGCTGGGGGCTTTGCTTTAGATGAGTGTCAGAGTTGAGACCCAATTCCTGGGGTCTTCCACTTTCTTCCTGATTGCAGGGTCAGCCTGGGCTTAGCATTCTTCTTCTTCTTCTTCTTCTTCTTCTTCTTCTTCTTCTTCTTCTTCTTCTTCTTCTTCTTCTTCTTCTTTTCTTCTTCAAGAAAGAGTTTCTCTGTGTATCCCTGGCTGTCCTGGAATTCACCAAGAAGACTAGGCTGTCCTTGAACTCACAAAAATCCGCCTGCCTCTGCCTCCGAATACTGGGATTAAAGGCATGTGCCACCAATGCCCAGCTCCTGGGTTTAGCATTCTTATGGTGATGGCAGAAGTACAAGAAAGCAGTTTCATGGTGCTGGAGAGATGATTCAGCAGTTAAAAGCACTGGCTGCTTTTTTTTCAGAGGACCCAGGTTCGATTCCCAGAACCCACATGATGGGTTACAACTGTCTATAACTCTAGTTCCTGGGACCCAACCCCTTCTGCTAGTCTGTGCAGGCACCAGAAACACGTGGAATGCACAGAAAAACATGTAGGCAAAACACTCATACACATAAAATAAAATGAATTTTTAAAAAAGGGAAGGGGAAACAGCTGGGTGTTCTGGTGCATGGCTGCCTGTCTACAATCATCTAGAATCCCAGCACTCAGAGGGCTGAGGCTTGAGGATCAAGAATTCAGTTCAAGGCCAGGCTTGACTGCATAGTGAATCACTGTCTCAAAATCTCTCTCTCTTACACACACACACACACACACACACACACACACACACACACACACACACACACGGATGGCTTCTACCACAGCAGGGATAAATGCTCTACACAGTTAAAAGCAGGTGACGGGAGCCAGAAAGGCTGTCCATACCTTTTAAACAGACTTAGAGTTAGTGAACAGAATTGTGTAGCCTACTTTTTTCATTTAATGTAACTACCATGTAGCAAACCATTTCTAGCTCTGTGAACATTTTAGACCATTAAACATTTTACCTCTCCTCCATTTACTGAATGCTTTGACTGCCCTGGAACTCTCTATGTAGACTAGCCTGGCCTCAAACTCTGCCTGTCTTTGCCTCCTAAATGGTGGGATTAAAAGCATTCACCACTACATCCAGCTTTTTGTTGTTGCTAGAGATTAGGATTCTATGTAACCCTTGCCAGTCTGGAACTTGCTATGTAGATTCAAACTCACAGAGATCCACCTGCCTCTGTCTGCCAAGTCCTGGGATAAGAATGTTCCACCAACCAGCCCTAAACAGTTACTTGTTAAAGCTCTTGCATATATTATATACCTTACAATATAGTCTTAGAAGGTGTCCTTCCTAGCCCACCGAAGAAACTGAGGTATAGAGAGACTAAGTAATGGCCTCAATTCATCCACTTTAAAAGCAGTAGGAACAGCCCCATTTTTATGTTTACCTATAATAGTATCAGAGAGCATGCCTGCGACTTTGAGTACTTCTCTAGGTCATTTCTTTTTCTAGAATCTGTGGTTACAGAGTAGTTGCTTTTTTACATGAACGTGATCTTCATTTTATCATAGTTGACTGAACATTTCAAGTTTGTGGCTGGGTCAGCTGATTCCTCCCACGCCACCAGCAAAATTATAAAACCTCAGGGTTGTTGAGTGAGTGGAGTCTACGCAGTCACTTGGTGAGCTTTGACAAACATATGACGTCCTGAGGAGCAACCAGGACCAGTGAGCTGGTTTGCCTGAGAGGGGCCCTTGTCACGATGGGCTGTGTGACCAGCTCAGGGATGACAGCACAGGATTCTATACATGGTGACCACTTTTGAAGGACAGCTTGATGGGAATTAGCATGACAATCCAGTCCCCTGGTCTCACAGGCCTTGACAGGGCACTGGAGGAAGGGAGTGATGTCAACGGACTGGACTTGGTGAAGGGCCACCATCTGGATGGAGGCTTCTTATTGCTTGTCCTTCTTCTGTGCCCATCTTCTGTCAGCATGGGCTCTGTAGATGCTTGTCAGAACAAAATGAGGAACATTGCTGGAGAGGAAGAGAAACCTGGTTGAGTTTCAGTTACTAGGTTTTGAATCAGAATTATGAAAGGGATGAAGTTGAATTGGGAATCTGGGATTGGTTGGGATGTTCTGAAGTCACTGGTTTGCTGAGCAGTCGGAACCACATGTGACCTTTACTGCTGGCACATGTCAGGTCACCCGTAAATGCTCAAAGCTCTAGCTGCCATGTCTGCTATGTACCTAACCCCCCCTTTTTTTTTTTTGCTTTAGGTGAGTAGCAAAGATGAAGATTTTCTTGACCTCTCTGTTGATGTGGAGCAGAACACTTCCATCACCCACTGTTTGAGGTAACCGCTTACATTCTGGCTGGTGTTTGAGCTTTTGACCTGGTCAGTGAACATATATGGGAAATCCAATCTCACATTTCTTCAAGATGTAATCTTGCTTTTAAACCAATATATTCTTATTACTTGGTATTTCTTCTTCAAGAGTTTAAAATTAAACACACAGAGTCTGAAGAAGGGTCTTAAGGAGCAGAGAGAGGATCAGGTGGAAGTAATTAGTCACTATAGTTAAAACTAAAACTAATCTTTAACACAGATCTATGTTTTGGCTCTCTGTGTGTGTGCATGCATCTATGTTGCATGTGTGCATCTGTCTGTCAGATAATTAGTTAACACATATTCACATAATTAGTTAATAAATAATACAAATGCCAATCATAACTCGTTCTCTAAGGTAACCACTTAGGTTAATTTTGTGTGTTTTGAGAACTAGGATGGAATTCTGCATTGTTTTAATGTTCTGTAGAGATCTCTCCTTAGTGTTGAGAGGCAGTAATGAGCCAGAGTTAAACACTATGCGCCTAGGATTGCTGTAGATAGAATGTATTCACTTGTGCATTGAAAATGTGTTCAGAGAGGCTGGAGAGATGGCTAAGTAGTTCTGTGGTCACACTGTTCTCCCAGAGGACCTGAATTCAGTTCTCAGCCCCCATGTCAGGCAATGCCCAACTGCATGCAATTCCAGCTTTTGGGGGATCCAGTGCTTGTGGCCTCCCTAGCTATATCCATTTCTCATTTGAAATCCTCTCCTGGCCAGGAGGTTAGCCAGGTGTCTGAGCACCCATTAAATCTCTCAGAGCTCTCTCCATGTGAAAGTTGATCTTTAGGAGTCCTGTTTCTCCCTGTTTTGAGAAACTCAATTTATGTTCTGAGTTTACACACACTGTTGTTACTGCTTGTTAAATAAATCTTTTTAAAGGAAAGAAACTGTTCTTAGAATTGTTACAAAGACCCCCACTTGGGAGCAAATAGCTTTTGTATTGCCCAGGGGCCTGAGCACTGCCCACTACCCATTTCTCTCCTCTTTACTCTCAGTGAGGAGCAAGCAAGGAGAATTTGCAATCTGTTCTGTAGGTTGGCCTTTCTCCAGCTTGGTTCTGTGAAGAGGCCAGGTTTTCAACATTCCTGTAAAAACAGACCATCTTTGCAGTCCCCAGAGTTTGATGACTATAGTGAGTGGATGCCCAATGTATCTGCCTGGAAAAAGAAAGTTGTCCCAACATTGATCCTTTGGGGTGGGGGGAGGACATTGCCCATTCCCTTGGTGGTAGAAATTTGGATTTGAAGAGGTACTGCTGCTTTGTGCACCTTGTGGGAGAGTTCCTGGACCGTTTGAAGGTAGGTAGCAGTAGTAGATGTAGCACTGGAACAGGTTTCTGTTTCCAGGGAGGTATGTGAGTGTCGGTCCAGTTTCCCCAGTAAAGGAAATGTCGAGGCTGTTGGAAATGGCAAAGCTGGGATGGGGGAGCATGCAGTATCTCTTAAGTCAGTTACCTTTCTCATTACTGTGATAAAATGTTTGGCAAATGGGAACTGAAGGGGAGGAGAGTTGATTTTGGCTCACAGTTTGAGGGTATAGTCAATCACAGTGGGGAGGGCAGGGTGGCAGGATCACAGGGCAGCTGGTCATACCACGTCCACAGTTAGGAAACAGGTGAATGCTCACATTCAGCTCACCTTCCCCCTCACCCTGCTTCTTCCTGTTTTTATTCAGTCCTAGACCCTGGTGCATGCAATGATGCTGTCTACATCAGTGAGGGCCATTTGTTCCCAATTCTCCTCTCTGGAAACACCCCCACAGCTACCCCTAGAAACATGTTTCCTAAGTCCCCCTAATGCCATTCAAGTTGGCAAGGGAGATGAACTATTTATTATAGGTTTCAAACTGGCCTTTTCAATCCATCAAACTCCTAACTGAATGGACATTTCAGA
Organism: Onychomys torridus; assembly: GCF_903995425.1. Lineage (NCBI taxonomy): Eukaryota > Metazoa > Chordata > Mammalia > Rodentia > Cricetidae > Onychomys > Onychomys torridus. The sequence goes on from NC_050452.1 coordinate 36,388,357, forward strand.
CCAGCATTCCTGATAAGTACTCCAGCACTTCATAACACCCCTAAATTAGATCTTGGCTGGCTCACCTATATCCTTCACCATCGAGGGCTCTGTGACAGTGCCCCAGCTTCCCTGCTTCTGTCAGAAGTACAGGAGACCCAGGGGTAGATAACACCAGCAGATCCATTAGGTGTGGGTTTTTTTGTTTTTTTTTTTGTTTTGTTTTTGTCAGATAAATCTTTGGATTAAGATGATTGTAGTGCTGCACACCTTTAATTCCAGCCCTTGGGAAGTAGAGGCAGGCCAGCTTTCATAAATTCAAGGCCGGCTTGGTATACATAGTGAGTTCCATAATAACCAGGACTCAAATAGGGAAATGAATAAATGATAAATAATAATTAGTGTCTTTGAGTTGGGAGAAGGAAGGACAAAGGCATGGGCCTCCAGGACTCAGCTCTTTGACATCCCTGCATTACTGTTTTATGCTGTGCTGTTCCCGTCTTTCATTTATTTTAATGGCTGTTCAGGACTCAAGCTGAAAACTTGGGATCTGAAGTAAGTGCTCAGCCTTCTCCTTCCAGAAGGGCTTTGGGTGACAGATTCCAGAGTTGCCTTACTGAACTTTTGTCCCAGAGACGTGGTATAAATAACAGTAAAATCCAGAGAGCTGACGGAGAGAAGCCACAAATCCACACTGTCATCTGAGCCAAGGCTCAGACTTCAGACCTCAGCATCTAGGCAGGGTGAGAAGCCTCTGACTGGGGACTCTAAGAAAGAGGGTGAGCCCCCCCCCCATCTCCATCCCCACCCCCACCGCCCCCTTGAAAAGCTCGGCGATGCCCTCAGGCAAAGGCTTAGCCTGTGTTCCATTTGTCCTAACTGTTCTTCCAAAGCCTTTCTGGTTTTTTTTTTTTTTTTTTTTTGCTCTTCCCCTTGAGTGCCCTTGCCTCTCCCCGCGGCTCTTCACAGAACCCAGACTTCGCCTCTAAGAGCTCAGGTTTAAAAGGACCTTCTCCGCTCTTCCTCTCACCTGAAATCCTCTCTTGGCCAGGAGGTCGACCAGGTGTCCGAGCGCCCTTTGAATCTCTCTGCACTCTCTCCCTGTGAAAGCTGATCTGTGGGAATCCTGTTTCTACCTGCTTTGAGAAACTAATTTATGTCCTGAGTTTACAACACTGTTACTCTTCCTGCTTGTTATGTTATGTGCCCTTTTACGTTGCTGACCTTTGTTTTAGGTTTTGTCATTAGGGACATATGGAATTTCCTGGGATTGGACACTCATGGATTACTTTTTTAATTGATTTTTTTTTTTTTTTAGTTAGGTTCCAAAGTAATGTGTTTCATTGTGGCATTTTCAGACATAATTTGTTCTTATTTACTCATCTCCACGACCCTTGTCGCCTCCCCTGCTTTCTCTTCTTTGTTCCCCTCTCCTTCACATGGCCCTTCTGCTTTCATGTCATAGCTGTCTCATCTCTTCTGTCACCTCCCTCCTGCCTCCCTTCCATTAGCGCTCCTCTCTCTCTCTCTCTCTCTCTCTCTCACTCACACACACACACACACACACACACACACACACACACACACCGATTCCATATCTGAATCTGGCTTATTTCAGTTAACATAGTGATGTCCAGTTCCATTCATTTTCCTGTACATCATGGTTTCATTCTTATTTATGTCAGAATAAAAGTCCATTGTATATATGTACCACATTTTTTTTTTAATCTGTTCACCTGTTGATAGACATCTAGGATGGTTCTACCTCTTGTGAATTGTAGCAGTCAGCATGGATGTCCTAGTGTCTCTGTGGTGTTATGCTGGTTCTGTGTACTGTGAATAAGGTATCAGTTATCATAGATGTGTTATCTCTGAGGTATGCTGACTTAGAAGGCCTCCAAGTAGGAATCCAGTAGTAGTAAGCTAAGCCATTTATTTTATTTGTTTGTTTGCTTTTGAGGATCCTCTTTACTGAATTCCATAGTGTATGTCCTTCTTGTGTCCCTCTGTCTGTCTCTCCATTCTCCTCCTCCTTTCTTGTTTCTTTAACATTCAAGTCCGTGGTTCTCATACTTTGGTGCATGTAGCAGAATCATCTGAGATATTAGCAAAACTAGAGGCATAGAGCACGATAAGAACCTTCGTGACGCTGGGCTTCTGGTGATTCTGGTACACCAAACACCAAGCTCAGTTCCAACTTATGGGGACCACCAGCACCATTGACACTGCTTGGGATGTCACTAGAAATGTAGTCTTTAGAATCAGAATCTGTATTTTGACCAGATTCCCCAAGTGTTTCATTTGCATGCTAACATCTGGGTATACTGGAACAGCTGGTCTCCACTCTGGCAGCTCAGTGGGATTTCTGGTCTGGTGGAACCAAGTTGTGCCTGGGTTTTACCTGGAGGGATCTGATGGACTTGACTGATGTGGGAGTGTAAGATGGAACTGAGTGTTGATAGAAATTGCTTTTAAAATATGGAGCCCTTGGGGTTGGAGAGATGGCTCAGAGGCTAAGAGCACTGACTGCTCTTCCAGAGCTCCTGAGTTCAATTCCCAGCAACCACATGGCAGCTCACAACCATCTGTTTGAGATCTGGTGCCCTTTTCTGGCCTGCATGAATGCATACATACATACTAAATAAATAAATCTTTAAAATATGGAGCCCTTGGGCCTGGAGAGATGGCTCAGTGGTTAAGAGCACTAGCTGCCCTTGCAGAGGACCTGAGTTCAGTTCACAGCACCTATGTTGGGCAGCTCATAGCCACCTTTTATTCCATTTCTAGGGGATCTGAAGCCTCTGGCCTCAGTTGGCACACCTGTACTCCCCTGCACATACCCACCCACCACCATAAGCAAAATATAGACCACTAAAAACAAAAACAAATCTTCAAAAAGTGGAAATGCAAAGTACTTAAAAGACAAAGCTGAGGTTCTGTAAAGGAGCCAGAAGGAGGAATAAGGCACTCAATGGGCAATGACTTCCTGTTTCTTTTCTTTTTGTTGGCTTTTGTTTTTGAGATTTCTCTCTGACCCTGGAACTTACTAATTCAGCTCTGCTGGCTTGTAGGGAGCTTCCTTATAACCTCTCTCCCAAGCACTGCTGTTACAGATGGGTTCTGTCTCACCACTTGGCTCTTACATAGGTGCTGGGGACCAAACCCAGGTCCCCAAGCTTGTGAAACAGGCAGTTTAACCTCTGAGCCATCTTCTAAGCCCAAAGGTCACATTTTCTAATGCTTAGCTGGTGGGAAAAGGGGAGCAGCATTCAAGATCCCTGAACAAAGCTTCCCAGCACTGGGGAACGTGGGTTACAGGTGTGTGTTGACCCCTCATCCCTGGAGAGACGGACACAGCCTGGCCTGTCATAACCCACAACCGCTTGCAGGAGCAGCCACACAGTTTACCCCAATGCGCTTACCCTGGGACATCATGAAGCTTATCAGAGGCATTGCCTAAGAAGTTTCTCCTCCCCAGCCCTGAGAGGGGGGAGTGTGCATGAGCTCCCATCCTAACCAAGAAGCTATCTCCAATTGACATCCACGTGCAGAGGAAAAATGGCTTTTCTCCAATCGAGTCTCACTGGATATACAAACTTCTTAAGGGTGGACAACAGAAAACAACAAACAAGTCAATGGCATTTATGTAGATTTTTTTGGCTTATGTTTCTTTATTTGGGCAGGGTTTGTGTTGTTTTTCAATCTTACTGGTCTTTTGTGTGTATGTTCTGGTTTCTGAGTTTTTTGAGTGTGTCTGTATGTTGTATGTGTGTATTTCTGTACTTTTTTTTCCTCCTCCTCCTCTTCCTCCCTTTAAATTCTGGTTTGTTCGTTTATTTGCCTGTTTGTTTTACACAGAGAAAAAGGTGTGGTGGGGTTGATTAGGTTTAGGAGGAGATGGGGGGGACATTAGAATTAGAATTGTAACATGAATTCTCAATTAAAAAAAATAATTTTCTCTTCTAAACCAGTTGGTTCTATTTTATTGACTAGATTAAGATTTTAATTGAGGGCAGCAAGATGGCTCAGTGGGGAAAGGTGCTTGCTGCCAAGCCTCTAGATCTGAGTTCAAGCTCCAGGTCCCAGGTGATAGAAGGAGAAAGCCAGTTCCCACAAGTTGTCCTCTGACCTCGTGCATGCCCACGTACATATATACACACATAACGAAAAATAAATGCAATAAAAACTTTATTTAAAAAATCATTTTAATTGAAATTATAAAGTTTGTTCATTAGTTGGGCAAGCTAGCTCTCTGCAACATGGGAATGCTTTCCCACCCAAGAACAGTTTTCCTCCACTTACTCAGGCTGGGTATGTCTCCATGAAGCTTTCAAGTTTCTTTATAAAGGCATGCATTTCTTATTAGATTTGTTCCCATGGTGAATCTTAAAATAATGTTTGATTGCTATTACGACCCTTTTAAAGCAACACAGAGCACTCTGTCCTTCCCCAGCCTTCTCCGTGCATCAGAAATTTTATCCTGAGTTCTAGAGAGATCTCTCTGTTGCCTCCTGCCTATTTTAACTTGGCCTTCGGAAACTTCCCCAACCTTTCTTGCTCGCTTTATTATTATTTTGATCTTGATGTGAGAGAGAGAGAGAGACTCTCTTTATGCATTCCAGGCTGGCCTTGACCTCCTGAGCCTCCTTGCCTAAGCACCCGAGCACTGCACTGACAGGCGGACAGCACCATGTTCTAACCACCAGTGTGAACTCACAGAGCTGCTCAGCTTCCATTACTGCTGGGCCGGCCCCTCAGGGCCTACCTTCCCTGTCCATTTTTCCAGGTTCACTGTCAAGACAGCAGTCATGATTCTTAGTGTGGCATTGTGCTTCTGACCAGCTGAGACTAGGGAGGACGGTGGCAATTTTGAACTGGGCCTTTAAATGAATACAAGTTGAGTCCTCATCATCTAAATGCATGGGACTAGCTGTGTTTGGGATGTTGAGACCAGGGTTGCTCAATCAGGGAGAGCTTCTGGCTATTTTATCCTATCTCCACCTACAAAGAATGTTTAGTCTTTAAGATGTAAATGTGTTTGGTTCCTTGCTCTTTGCTATGCTTTACTTGATTGTTCTGATCAAGGAAACGATCGCAAACAAAATTCCACAGCAGTTTCTTGGTGAGGTCTTCATTCAGTGGCGGTTGAGTCTGATTGCTCACTGAGGACAAATCTGAAGGTTTGTCATGATTGCCTGTCAAGGGTCTCCTTATCGCCTGGTCTCTTGCAAGACTTTCTCTGTAGTGCTGTTGAAAGCAGCAGCAGCTCTCAGGAACACTGCCTGCCTCTGTCTTTCCTGTGCGGAGGCCTGTTCAGGAGCCACTGGGCTGTAGGGGCCATGCTGGCTACTTAGTGATACCTGAGGCTGAGCTGCTCCCTGTAGCTGTGACTCTCCTGCACCCCCCAACCCCCCCCCCCCCCCCCCCCCCCCCCCGTGCTGTGCCTTACATCTGTGTCTCCCTGATACACTTCCTTCTGTGAGAACCTGACGTGGACTTTGATTCTTAGAAAAATACCTTGATTATTCTGGTACATGTTTATTTTCTCTTTTCTCTCTGTTTTCCCCATGGACTTCATTCTTTATCTGTCTTTTCTTTCATTCATTCATTCATTCATTCATTCATTCATTCATTCAGCAGGGTCAGGCTGGATATCTACCAGTGAGCAAAATAGACAAGGTCTTTCCCTGCTGTGTTAAGAGTGCTCACTGTGTGGATACAGAGGCTCAGAGTTCAGGATCCAGCATCATGTAATAATCCTGGCATCTTGTGCATGGAGGTAACCACAGTTCTGAGGTATTCGGAGGCAGGATAATGGTTGGATCTCAGGACTAGCTGAGAAAACATGAGCCTCAGGTTTGGGTAGAGAACCTGCCTCAAAGGAAGATAAGGAAAGTGATAGAGAAGGACAGCCAATGCCCTCTCTGGCCTCACACACGCACGTGCACACACACACACACACACACACACACACACACACACACCTTTAAAAACAAAACAAGCAAACATAAGGAACCAACCACAGTGGGATCAGAGCCTGCTGGGATTCCTTAAGTGGTCAGAGAAATCCACTGAGTTCTGAATAGCTAGCCTTCCCAGCCACAAGGCCTCTGGAAAGCACTCTCATTGCTGAGGAAGTAGCCCCTACCTGTGTCCCTTGAGTAGAGGGCTACCCAAGGCCCAGATGGCTGGCTCAGGAAGAGGCAGAGTAAAGGAGGAGGCAGGGTTTGATTAGTAGGGTCTGGTGCCCAGGGCCTGTGTTGTGGGAGTTGGACTGTTTCTCTTGAGTGCAGGAGGAAACTTTAGGAGAGGGGACCTTAGGCAGGCAAATCACCTCTAGTGGTTGTGGCTAAGCTACATTTATTTGTTCATTTGCACTTGTCTCTGTATGAGCATAGTTATTCTTCAAATCTCGAGGACCTAGCGCCTATCTGGGAATTTAGCAAATGGATAATGGCTTCCTTTGATGCGCTCTTTATAAGTGATAGATCATTAACACCATTTTCTCTTTAGTAAAACCTCATCATTCTGCTGCCCCCCCACGGGGGAGTCTGTGAAGAAGGAAGTGTCAACAGGCATTTTCAAAACTGCAGCACAGTATATTCTAGATGTTGTTTTTAGCCTTTTGAAGCCAGCCACAGAAAAAGAATGAAAGGCTGTGACATGTAGAAAGTGAAAACTCTAAGCAGCAAGTAGAACCTTCTGATGAGATTGTACCAGCACAGCCACAGCGGCCTTTGTTTTAAGAAGGCAGTGAACTAGAGTGCTTATCCTGGGGTGTGCGGGAGAGCAGGGGTGGGTGGAAGGTCATCACTGCTTGTGTGTGTCTGTGTCTGTGTGTATGTCTGTGTGTGTCTGTGTATGAGAGAACGTGTGTGTGTGTGTGAGAGAGAGAGCAAGAATGTGTGTGTGTGTCGTGTGTGTGTGTGTGTGTGTGTGTGTGTGTGTGTGTGTGAGAGAGAGAGAGAGAGAGAGAGAGAGAGAAGGAGAGAGAAGGAGAGAGAGGAGAGAGAGAGCAAGAATGTGTGTGTGTGTGTGTGTGTGTGAGAGAGAGAGAGAGAGAGAGAGAGAGAGAGAGAGAGAGAGAGAGAGAGAGCGCGCGAAAGAATGTTTGTGTGTGTGTGTGTGTGTGTGTGTCTTATATAGCCTAGGCTGGCCTTAGACTCACTAGGTGGTGGGTGACCTAGAACCCTGATCCATCTGCTCCACCTCCCTAGTGTAAAGATTATAGGAGTGCACCACACACAGTTTATACAGCTCTACGGGTGGAACCCAGGGCCTCTGGCATGTGCTAGGCAAGAACTCCACCACCTGAGCTATACCCCTAGACCCTTCTTAGGGTTCTCTTAGCTGAAAGTTAGGACAGTTATGTATAGTTCTGATCTTTGAAACATGGAACCTCCAACATGCCATTTTTAAGTTAATATAGAAAAATACTACTTTGGATTTTATGATTGCCTTTTTGGGACATCGGGGTCTAAGAGTAGGCTTTTGCTATGGATGGTATTTATCTAACTTACAGATATTGTTATTATTACTAAATACTGACTTTCCCACTCCTGAGTCTGTTAGAAACTCTAGTTTGTATCTGTCTGGGTGTCCTTCAATAAAATTTTGTTTTGTTTTTGTTTGGGGACAGGGGCCGCTTTTGAACTCACAGTGTAGCTGAGGCTGGCTTTAAACTCCCCACCCTCCTGCCTTAATCGCCGAGTACTGGGGTTAGAGGTGTGTGCCAACATGTCTGCCTTAGAGCAAGCTGTATTTCCAGACCTCTCAAGGTGAAGCCATCGTCCTGTAGACGTGTTCTAATGGCGGAACAGTCCCAGCCTTAAGAAGGCTTCTTTGTGATTACTGTTTTCTCCACTTTCACTGGGAAATTACCCTTCGGGTAATGGAGGGGTGTAAAATGTGGTGCACTAAATATGTCTGGGCTTTTTTTAAGAGGTGAAAATAATTTTCTCTACAGAGACTTCAGCAACACAGAGACGCTGTGTAGTGAACAGAAATATTATTGTGAAACATGCTGTAGCAAGCAGGAGGCTCAGAAGAGGTGCGTGAGGGCTGAGGGGGGTCGCATGGGGAGGCTGAGGGGGGTTGGGGAGGCTGAGGGGGGTCGCGTGGGGAGGCTGAGGGGGTGGCTCCTGGCAGAAGGGCTCCGTGGATCTGGGATCTCAGCTTCACAGAGCCTGGGAGTCAGGAACCTTCCTCATCAGGGAAACCTGGATAGGAGCGCTGTCCTGGAGAAGCTGCCATTTGTCTGTCTGCACGTTCTTTCAGCCCTCACCAAATACCGAGTGTCACTGTGTGCCAGATCCTATGCTGGCGAACAAGTGGGGCTCCGATGTACTCGCTATGCCCTTAGGCTTACAGATAAAAAATATAAGGTACTTTGCATCATGCATAACACACAGTATACACAGCATTGCTGCTTTCGGCTATAGACCTTGGCTCTCTTATTTACAGCCAGAGATTTAAAACTAATCTGTTGTGTAAGGCAAGGACACATCAGTTGGAGGAACCTGTGTTGAGAAAGTCAGAAAGCCAGGGATACACAAAGAAACTCTGTCTCGGAAAAAACAAAAAACCAAAACAAAACAAAACTCCATCTTTTTTTTTTTTTTTTTTCACCAGTTCCCTCCAGCTACAGCTCTTGGAAATTCTGAATTAATTAGTTGGTCCCCGTTTTCTTATCCCAGAAACCAAGAAACTTGAAAATTTAATCTTCCTGTGAACGCCTATTTGGGATAAGTTTATCTTGTTTGTTTCGGAGATTTCAAGGTAGCTCATAAATACTCAATGGTGCCTAGCTCCCTCACCCTCCACACTACCTACGCATATCTTTCCTCATGGCATCAACGCAGAAGGGCAACCCCTGTAACAGGCAGCCAGTATTCTACATTAGTGGACATTGACTCTGCCTCAGGCAGTCTGGGTACCTGTGTGGTGTGAAGGTATTTTCTGTTCAGCCGTGGAGGTTTCATGTATTGAAATGACATATGCTCCTGGGAAATGTGGAGGTTTCATATAATTATTGTTTTTCTACTAATTTGTTTTTATGAGGCAGGGTCTGGCTGTGTGGCCCAGGCTGGTCTAGCTAGAACTTGCCCGCTTCCTATCTCCACCTCCCTCCAAGCATTGGGATTATAAGGCCTGTGCTATCATGTCTGTCTCTAGGGATACTTTTATTTTATTTTTGTGAAGAGGGCTTTTTGCCTTAGTAAATACCTCAATAGATAGCCTCTTAGAATCAGTCCCTTTCAAACAATACAAACTAAACTGTGCACAGGTCCGCGGCATTTGTGTTAATTCAGCACATTCATCAGTGGGGGTGGAGGTGAGGGTTGCCAGAGGAGAACTGGGTGCTTTTCTCACTAGCCATGTTGTCTACCCAAGCTGTTCCTGTGTGACAGTTTACCCAGGAATGTTAATTAGTGGTCAGGTAGTAGGGGGAAGAACTGTTTATGTAAGGTTGGGACCAGAACAGTTCCTCCAGGGCAGTATTTCTCAAAACCTTCAATGCACTACTCTATGTGGAGGCTTCAACATGGGAAGAAGTCTTTGTTCAAACTTGACCATACCCCAACCCCTCAATTTACTAATGTAACCAGGACCTTGGAGTTTGTTAGTTTGTGAAGATGGCCCTTAGGTGACACCTGCAGAGAGTAAGGATCCTAGTAAGGGACCCATGTGGCATGAAATCACAGAGTGAGGAGTAGGCATGGACCTGGCACCCGTGTTGTCTGATGCCCAGGTATGTGCCAGAAACTTCCTTCTGCTGGTCTTTAGCATCTGAAATTCTGTCTGGATCATTTTGCCTGCTCCTTTTCCCAGCTTCCTTTTCTTAATTTCTCAGCCCTCCTGTCCACATACTAGGGAGTGGACTGTCCACATACATTCTATTCTGCTGGCAGAGAGGCATAGCGAGAGAATGTCTGCCACGATGACCACATGGTTGTGCTTTTCTCCTACTTGGGTTAGCCAAAGATGCAGGATGTACTAGTCTCTGTAGACGAGCACACCTTTCTGCTAATGAGAAGTCTGGATACTTGCTGGACCCCTCCAGCTCTTGTTTGTGTAGGCAATGGTGTGTTTGCTTCCTCTAACGGGCATTGGCTGCAAATGGTTTTCCGTGTCTCGCTTTCTTAGGATGAGGGTAAAAAAGCTGCCCATGATTCTGGCCCTGCACCTAAAGAGGTTCAAGTACATGGAGCAGCTGCACAGGTACACCAAGCTGTCTTACCGGGTGGTCTTCCCTCTAGAGCTCCGGCTCTTCAACACCTCCAGTGACGCTGTGAACCTGGACCGCATGTACGACCTGGTGGCTGTCGTTGTTCACTGTGGAAGGTAAAGGTGGGCTGGGAGGCAAGTTTCTGTGATCAACAGAGGGCTTATCTCTTCATCAGGATAAACCCAGCCACACCCTTACAGGACTGCAATAGCACTTCTGGAAGTGCCACTCAGATTCTTACTGATCACCTCCAAATATACAGAAATGCTTAATGTGAAGGTGAACCCTAGAAATACAGTGTTGCCTGACTTCATCATGTGGTCATCATCAAGGGTACTTAGCACAAACTAAGACTAGGTGATATAACAGTACAGCACTGTAGCTGGAGCATTCCTGTGTCCGCCCAGCTCCTGCAGCCGCTCAGACCCAGTTAAACACACAGAGACTTATATTACTTATAGACTGTATGGCTGTGGCAGGCTTCTTGCTATCTAGTTCTTATCTCTTAAAGTAACCCATTTCTATTAACCTATAAATTGCCACATGGCTTGTGGCTTACCGGTTATCTTAACATCTGCTTCTCATCATGGTGGCTGGCAGCGAGCGTCTCTCCGCCTCAGCCTCCCACTTCCCAGCATTCTCCTTTCTCCTTGTCCTGCCTATACTTCCTGACTGGCTACTGGCCAATCAGCATTTTATTTATCAATCAGTCATAGCAACACATTTTCACAGCATACAGAACCTTCCACAGCACATCACTACAGACTTATGCCAATGTCATTAAGAAAAAGACATGTCAGTATGTAGCACATGGCTGTTCATAATCATATCTATAAAGACACATGAAATAACATGAGAACAATGATAATCCAAATGTTCTATCATTCAGGGAAGTAATTTCATCTCCTTTGTAAGGAAATGATGCAGACGATGAGTTTAAAATAACATGGTTAAATAAGTGCTTATGCTATTATGATTTTATTTATCTATTTTAAAGATTGATTTTTACTTTAATTATTATAGGTGTGTGTCTGCATGTGGGTATATGCATGTGAGTGCAGGTGCCTACAGAGACCAAATGGGTCCTCTAGAGGTGGAGCTACAGATGTTTGTAAGTCACTTCACATGGGTGCTAGGAACCAAACTTGGGTGCTCCTGACTTGTGAGCCATCTCTACAACCCCAGATTTTATGTTTAGAAAAGCTATGTATAGGCGTTGGCAAGATGGATGAGTGTATTGCTCTTCTAGACCTGAGCAACTCCAGGTCTTACACTTTTCTGGCCTCTGCCCCAAGCACACAGACACACATAATTAAAAATTAAACATAAAGAGCCATCCATACATAATATATGCATGTGTATATATAAAAATCATGATCTGAAAAGTATTTTACTATGTATGAACCAAACCTGGAAGCAATAGATCAGATGTAGTAATTTTGTGGCATTTTGACTAATCAAAAAATCTATTCTTAACAATATTTATTCTTTTTTTTAAAAACACAACTTTTTTTTTTTTTTTTTTTTTTTAAAGATCACAATATTTAGTGTGCAGGTGCATCCAAACACACCTCAGCCTGAGAGCGGATGGAGGTCAGCCTGTGGGAGCTGTTTTTCTCTTTCTGCCCAGTGTATCCTGGGGAATTGAACTCAAGTCGTCAGGTTTGGCAGCAAATGTCTTTACCTGCTGAGCACCTTCCTGGCTCCATTTCCCCACAGTCTATAGTAAGGTTTACATGAGGAAAAGAAAGGAAGCCCCTAGAAATGAAGAAGCCAAGGGCTTCACTGAATGTTCTTGGCACATTTTTAAAAATTTCATATTTGGTATAATCATGGGGAAGTACATTGAAAATTAACCTGTTTTCTATCCATTCTTCATCTGGCTCGGGTGGATAAGTAGGTTCATGTTCTCTCTCGGGACAAGCACAGGGTCCCCCTTGGGTATGGGTTTTGGCTTGTGGGACATCATATTACAAATATCTTTTCCTCTCTGCCTGGTTTGGAGACTGCAAACACACCTTTCCTAAGATGACATTGTCAGCATGTCAGGAATAGGCTGCTTCATTTTTTTCGCCCAGCCATGGGGAGAACCACATCAGACTGTGACTTCACATCTGACACACCCCATTCCTGTCCTGAGTACGCCACTTCAGGTCGCTAGATATTTTCTTCTCAGTAAGTTTTATTTATTGGATAGTTGTGATTCAACTTTGTGATCCACTGAACAGTTCTAATGGTTATTTGTCTAAAGAACATAGGGCTCCCATGATCACAACCCAGCCATGAACACAGGGGAGCCCACAGTGGGGTGGAGTAGAGATCATGGGTACGCAGGGCCTGGGGATGGGTGGGAATCATGGGAAGGGATGAAAGAGTGGACAAGTGAGGAGTTCCAGGGAGGTTGGGCAAGGAGGAAGAAGAGGTACTGATGCACAGGGTACCTGAACACTTTGAGTTTGGCTTTTTGTTGGGGACCGATTCTATCCTTGGGAGACCATTGAGGGCAAGGCACCAACCCATTTAGCAGATCCCTGGGGAGATCAGACTCTGGAATCATCAGTTTCTTTAATGGGGATACAAGGTCTCAGCAGCCACAGGGACAATGAGTACCAATTCTCACATGTTACAAACAGCTCTTTTCATCTCCCTGTAGAGGTAATCCATTCCTTTATGTAGGATGGGGCTGATGTGTGTAGGGAATGGATGGCTTCTTGGGGTTTGAACTCTTATTTCCTGGGTTCTGTGTCAGGATCTGAACATATGAACCAATCAGAAGAGTGAATACAACACACAGCATGGGTCTTACCCTTGCCAGGTTTAGAGTCTGGTGGGAAAGATGGAGAATGGGCAAGCCCACACAGTGGCCTGTGTTGTTGGTTTTTATTCATTTACCCTTTTGGAGACCTGCCACCCAGCTCCCAAATAATCACACATGGAGGCTTATTCCTAATTATGAATGCCCGGCTTTAGCTTGGCTTTCTTCTTGCCAGCTTTTCTTAACCTAAATTATCCCATCTACTTCTAGACCTTTTTCTTTTCTCTTACTTCTGTAAATCTTACTCTTACTCTGTGGCTTGCTGTGTAGCTGGGTGGCTGGCCCCTGGAGTCCTCCTCCTCCTCCTCCTCCTCCTCCTCCTCCTCCTCTGACTACTTCTTTCTACCTCTTCTCCCAGATTTCCCCTTCTATTAATTCCCTCTGCCTGCCAGCCCTGCCTATCCTTTCTCCTGCCTTGCTATTGGTAATTCTTTTCTTCATTGGACCATCAGGTGTTTTAGACAGGTACAGTAACACAGCTTCACAGAGTTAAACAAATGCAACATAAACAAAAGTAACACACCTTGAAATAATATTCCCCAACATGCCTGCATCATCAAAACTTAGCCTCTGCTTGGTAACGAAGGATGCTAGTTGGTGCTCAGAGTTGGAAGCAGGAAGAGGAAAGAGAAGGGGATGAAGGATGCTGGTTTCAGGATGCTGGCCAGGACAGGGCTGTCTGTGGAGGTTGAGTGGGGGGAATGGGCCATGGTTACTAAGGTAGAAGAGGCACTTTTCATCCAGAGTTAGAAGTGCTGCAGGGACCACGCACAGGTGGACAAGTGGTGGAGACAGGAACTCGGCAGGCTGGAGCTCAGGAGAGAGAAGTAGTTGGGTGGGAGAGATGGGGAACTGAGCTTGTGCAGCATCTTGTGTGTAAAGAAAGTAAATAAGGGGTGGGGAGGTGGTTTACTCATAAAGTGCTTGCCTCACAAGCACAAGGACCAGAGTCTGGAAACAAGGTAAAAAGCTGGGTGAGTGTGACAGCCTGCTCATCATTCCTACGGTTTGGGAGCTAGAAACAGCGAATTCCCTAAGCAAGAGAGCTATCCAGAATATGCAACTGATGAAGACACCATATCAACCTCTGGCTTACACACACATATGCATGCACATGTGTGCACCCACATTCATGCATGTACTACCCACACACACGGTAAGTGATGAGGGGAAAAGAATTCAGTTTTTCAATTTTAGTAGTATGTATATTAAGAAACAATTCTAGATTTAGGATTGAAGTCTCCATTTTATATAAATCTAAATGCAACTATGTAGTTACACTCCCCCACCCCATCACTTTTCATAGTGCATAGTATATAGAGGTGTGCATCCCAGAGCATGGAATAATGCATCGTAACATTTTCTGAAACTTAAATTAGATCATGCCTCTGCTAAGAATTCCCTGGCATCCTCCTGGTGTGCTCAGGAAAAAAGACAGAGATCTTAGCTACTGTGCTGTGGTGCAGGGAAGGTCTGTCCCTTTGTCCTCTCCTGGGGTTTCTTGGCCCCAGCTTTTCTGACTTCTGCATTGATTGGTGTATATTTGCTTTCTACTCGGCTGAAACATTCATCATCCAGTCATATGACTTCTCTCCCTGACCCTTCTCTCCCTGACCCGTCTCCTTCAAGCGTCACACATTCAAGAGCTCTCCTTTGGTCACTGCTTATCAACATGACTTTCCCAGCACCCTGCTTTGACTCTCCCATGTGCTTATGTGGTTGGTTTGTTTATAGCCAGTGGGACCCCCACCCCAGGCACCTCTCTCTTTTGTACTATTATAACAAAGTACTCATCCGAGTAAGTTTTATATAACATGGGTCATTTGGCTCATCTTTTTTTTTTTTTTTTTGTTTTTTTTTTTTTTTTAAGGTGGGTAAATTCAAGTCCCCAAACTACATCTATGTTGGGCTTTCTTATTACATCAGGGCATGGAGGAAGACAGTATGTGGGAAAAGTGTGCAAGAAAGGGGAAAGGGGCCTGATCCCTATAACAAGTGCACTCTTATAGGGACGGAGGACCAAGAATTAAATGAATAACTCATAAACTTTGGGATTCACACTTAACCTATAACACCAAGTCCCAAGAGAAGGGGGAAGTACTTTGTCTTGCTCACTGTTTTTCTGACATGTAGTAGGTTACAGTAATTCTCAGTGTTAACTGAATCTGAATGTATACTTTCCCCATTGGGCCTCTGTACCGCAACCCCTTCCCCATGCACCCAGGTACTCTGCCAAAATTGCGCACTTAGACAAGAACTAGTCCACAATTCTTTTAATTTGGAAACAGCATATCTCTGTGGTGCCCAGGCTGGATTTGACTTCCTGCCTCAGCCTGCAATTGCCGGTGGGCTGGCTATACTTGATGACATTAGATGTTTGCATTGATAATTGGAGGGTTATAAAGAAGGACTTGTTTACCTGGTGACTTTCACTCCTTCCTTCTTTTCCAGTGGTCCTAACCGTGGACATTACATCACCATTGTGAAAAGTCATGGCTTCTGGCTGTTGTTCGATGATGACATTGTAGAGGTGGGTATGTAGGTTGCTCTCCCATGGGAGAGCATAGGGTGTAGAAGGGATTTAGGGTGGGCAACTGTTGTTAAATGGTACCTAAATTAGACCTGCCTTCCAGTGGTAAAGAAATATTTAGATTACATCCATGTACTTCATGTATTGATTTTTTTTTTCTTTGTAAAAGAATATTATAAATTCTACCCTCAAAGGTGGCATCTGTTTTAGCCCTCGAGGGTAGCTGTGTTGGTGGAATGGGCACTAAGGGAAAGGAGCTCTGATGAACTGGAAGAGCTGAGGTTATTCCCAGAGTCCTCAGATTACTATCTGGAAGACGGACTTCCTAAGTTTTTCCAAGGACATCTATGTACAGTTATGGTTAGAGGAAAGGGTTGGGTTTTCTCCCACAGGAGTTGGCAGCTGCCACATCTATAGAATGAATGATTTGCCCTCAAAGTTTCCTAATTACAGTTTTACACCAACTCATGTTTCTTACATTTTAGAATCTGTGTTCCCAGGAGTCATAGGAAATAATTACATTATTTTTTTCCCCTTCATTGCAGAAAATAGATGCTCAAGCTATTGAAGAATTCTATGGCCTGACATCAGATATATCAAAAAATTCAGAATCTGGATATATTTTATTCTATCAATCAAGAGAATAACTTAGCGGAACGTGGGACTAATTCAAGGGGGAAATACTCAAAGCACTACAGCCTTGTTTCTCTGCAGACCTTTCTTTCCCCCCACAACCCACTGACGTTATCACTGATGCCCACTGGTCTGGCAGTGTTCAACTTTCTTCCTTTGTGTTTTTACAAGCTGCACAACTCCTGGGTTTGTCCTGGTCTGAGGTGGAGTTAACTGCAGTCAGATTGTAGTCAGATTTAGATGAATAACTGTTGCTAATTTGAAGATTGAGGTGAATGTTATGTGGCTTGTCATGTCTGGCTAAGTCAGAGTGACATTTCCTGTAAATGTCACAGCCCATTTTGAGTCTTTGTTAAGCTCCCTGAATGGTTTCCGGGGTCTCTTTTCCATGCATTCCTTTGACATGTCCCGGGAAGCGTTGCTACCCATTGTTAGCGTGCCTGCCTCTCCTGACAGCAGGAGATAGATCTTCTCCCAGTAAGGCTGCAGCCATAGCTTTAAGTTTGTGCAAGTGAAAATATTTAAACGTGAGTGACGTTCGATGCGGAAATCATCCTCCGTATTGGAACAGGGTGAAGCCAGGCTCTTGGTGGCCAGTGTTTGCACCTAACTGTGCTTACCTAGCTGGTAGAATCCCAGGGGCTAAGACTATGGAGCTCAGGGCAGGCAAAGCCAGGAGGAAGATGTTTTTGTGGATAGTGAAAAGTTCCTTATCTTTCTACCAAAAGCCGAGTTTCAGGAAAACAGTGTGATGCTGTCCCTTTTCAGTGACAGTTTTCTTCTGTTGGGTCCTGTAGCTGTATTCTTCTGGCACTGCTCAGCTTTTCAAGCTGGCTTTCCAATCCTGCTGATGTTTTGCAGTCAGTGGCATCAGGGCTGGGATACCAGTTGGCTGCCTCTGGCACATCTCTCTCTAGCCAGTGAATACCAACATCCTTCCTAGACCAGGAAGATGAATCAACAACTCTTTTTGCCTTGACGATCATCAGCAGATTGTACAGCTTCATTTAAAAAACAAAAACATATTCAGTCTGTTTACGGGGGCACTGGTGAGTTCCAGGGCTAAAACAAAACTCTCCCTGAGGGAATGCTGGAGTTAGTGGAGTGTAAGATGGGTCACAGGAAGTGGTAAGGCGTGGGGGAAAGGATGAACAAGATGGTTGCTGTTTCTCTGGCTCAGATTTCTAGAATGCTTGACAAGACAGTGTCCTGGGAGAACCTCATCTCACTATTTTCCCTTTTGTTATGTGTGTATTTATTAGAGAATTTGAATATTGGTACCTTTTCTTAAAAGGGTTGATTTGGTGTTTTTACTGTTGAGTTAATCTTAGTTTTCCTACAAATACTATGAGTCATAGGTCTTGGGTTCCCTTGGGATGTCAGTTGACTTCCATACACTATAATATACTGTGAATGTGTTATGTTGTGACCTAATACATCGGCGAATGAACATGCAAACTCTTGGCATAATGTGAACTAAAACTGTAATTGAAAAACGTCAGTGGCCGTTTCGCAACAATGAAGAGGATATAGCACTTTATCTAGGTGAAAACTGGACTTTTGATTTTTTTTGAAATATCTTGAACTGTTAATGGCTCAGAACTTAAGCATGCCAACACTTCACTTGCTCATGCTTGAAGGAGGATGTCTCACTCTTCACTGGAGAAGACGGAACAGGGTTATTTCATGTTATTGTCTTATGCAAATGGCGAAAATGGACCTTGTTTTGGTTAGAGGCAAATGCACATTTATAAATATTGTGTCTTTTTCCCCTCTCCATGAAGCATATTTATTAATCACTTACCTTGGAGGTGAAACTTTATTCTTTAAAGAGAGGAACTTTCTAAATGAAAGTGATTGATGGAGGGGAATGATTGTACCACATATAGTCCATATATTTGACTGTGGGTTACAAAGATTAAGAAAATAGTTACTGGTTTCTAATCTATTTGGAACTGATCATAGAACAAAAATTATTAAAATTATCTTTGAAACAACTCTTGAAGCTAATTTATTAGACAAAAAATATTTTAATTGGCAGTCCAAAGTGCTTTTTTTTTCCTTTTTCTTTTTTTCCTTTGCTTTGTTTCTTTGGTGAGCATGTAAAGTTTTCCCCAATAATGTAACCAAAGTCATTGCTTTTAACAGAAAAAGCAAGTTAAAATTCAGTATTCATGAAGAGGTTTTTGGAACAGAAAGAGATAAGCATGGAGACCACTGTACTGACCTTCAGCTGGTTGTGGTACAGGGAAAAAAGATCGGAGAAGACCAAATACAAATCTCCATCCACACGCCATCCGTTTTTAAAGCGTAGGACTAATTGGTAACTATCCACCTCTTTCTCAGTCAAGAAAACAAACCTGAGGCAGCTCTGTTCACCCCCATCATTTTTCTTTTCCTAGAGAAGTCATGTTCTCACTTGCCATCCCTGGTTCTAGTATCAACGACAGTGACAGTGGGACATGTGAGACCACTCCAAGGTCATGGCAGCGATAGCACAAAGACCCAGCAGCAGCCCCTCAGATGGGGCTTTGTGTGTTTTCTTCAGCAGGAGTGAGGAAGCCTGCTGTATTTCTCTAATTGCTGGGTATTTAAAAAGAAATTACAGTGTCTTTGAAGAGACTTTAAAACTTTTTTAAAAAAATGAAATGTTTGTTTTATTGGTTACTTGCTAGTTTAACATCTAGATTATGGTACAGTATGCTAAAATCTTTTGTTTCAAAGCAAAATTTAGTGAAATGGTGACATGTATAGTGCTGTTACAATGATGTGTTTTTCCATTCCAAGCCATCATCAGGTAGCCTGGCTTGAAGAAAGCCAGAGATAATACAATCAGGGTGTCAGTCTGAATAGGAAGCCATTCCCATGTGGTTTAATGTCCTGGTTATAGTTTGGACTTAACATAAAATGGACCATGACAGAAATGGTCCCTGTGACTTTGTTTTCATGGGTACCCTTAATCTCATGGGCATGTCTAACTCGAAAGTGTGTTCTAACTGGCACTTGAGGCTTATTTTAGATACTGGAGTGTAGCTTTATTATGGATGGATTTTATCTTTTAAACATTTCATTTTGATCAATTTTGTATATTCATGTGTATTAAAATATCGTGCACTAAATGTTCTCTCCTGGTTTGCTGTTACCTGGTCAAGGGATTGGCCAGCACCATTGTGATTAGCCCATGCAAATGGCATGGGCCAGAGAAAATTATTGCCTATTTTTCTGCCTAATTAAATTTCTGTTTTTCTAGTATTACATTAACTTATTTTTGGCTCCTATTTCTGTAACCAAAATAGTTACTGTATGTGTGTGACATTCACTTGATTTTGTTGCTTAAAAAAAAAAAAAGCTTGTAGTTTCTATTTAAAATAATCTGTATCTCAGTTTGTTTTTTTTTAATGTAACCAACTCAAACACTTTAAGCAATGTTGTCAGTATCCTGAAATTTTACTTGCTTTAACACTCTGCCTCTAGAAGTGTTTGCAAGAAAAATGAATAAAACAGGAATTATCTCCATAGAGAACCGTAACTAAGTACTGTCACACATGTGACCGTCAAGTCCTTGGCATCACATGTGAGCCAGTGGTGAGGCCCCTGTGCAGGGACTCATTGGGGCCTGAATTTTGAAAATGTGAAAGAGAGTCTGCTTATTAGCCTATGGAAAGACAGACAGCAGCTCAGTGGAGGCTGGTAAGACCCATGTTCTGGACATAATATATTTCATTTTGTACAACAGGAGCCACAAACTGCTAGTGAGGAAACAGCACACTGAGAAAATCAGTGGCAAGAGTGTGGGCACCAGCTAGCTAGACTTCACAGTAGACTTCCCCTTGTGTGGAATCTTATTAGTTATAACATGCAATTCCCAAAATAAGGATGTGGCTCCCAACTCTGGGGTCCCATCAGCACTGGTTTCCAGGAGAAGGAATGTGTTCCCAGAACTGGCCTTTCAGGCCTGATTTGTGGGGACCCTGCCCTCAAAACTCTAAGCTGGATGCAGCCTACTTCCTACTCACATACATGAGTTCAGGTCCTACCCTGTAGTCAAAAAGAAAGCCCACAGTTGCCAGACTCTGGGCTTTTCTTCCCAGCTAGTGACTTCAAGGGGTCTGTGTGTGGACTGGACATTGTGACCCTGAGTCAGTCAGTCACTTGGCATCAGTATGGGACCCTATGGGCCAGGACTGTGGATAACTAACTCTAAGTCTCCCTGTTCCTGCATCTTCAGTTGGGTTCATGTGCTTGAATGTGCCTGGGCCAAGCAGGCTGTTGACTTCCAGGATAACCAGAGGAATAGAGGACCTTCTTGGGAATAAGATATTTTTCCCCCAGGCTTTGTTTTTGTCCTCTGTCAAATGGGTTTAAGCGCAGGCCTGTCGCTATAAGCCACTCAGAAAACTATTTCTAGAGAATGAGAAGCCACCCTCTTCATCCAGTGTTCTTCTGTTTTCAGTGATGCTGAAAACGGCTTTAACAGGGCTGGAGAGATGGCTCTGTTAAGAGCACTGACTGCTAATGCAGAGGACCCAGGTTTGGTTCCCAGCACCCACATGATGGCTTACAACCATCCATTGCTTCTATTCCAGGGGAGTCCCCTGCCTTCTCTGGGTACCAGACATGCGCATGGCACAAATACACACATTCAGGCAAAACACTCCTACACATAAAACAAACCTTCAGCAAACAGACAGCCCACACCTTTAACAGAGAATCCCATTCCCATGGCTTCTTCCTTCCATGAGTGTGAAGGACACTTGCGGAGTCACTTTTCTTGAGGGTAAATTTTTATCTCAGGGACAGTATCAAAGCAGACTGCTTACTTTTCCTAATGATATCCCAGGTGGAGGGATTCTCATTAATTACTTAACACTTGTGGAGACATAGAAAGATGAGCCAAATGCACCCTCCCCCTTGTTTCTTGCCTCAGAAAAAGTCTGTGTGGGAAAAAAATTAAACTTTATAGAAATACCACACATGGGGTAGGCAGTGGCATTTGGTTCCAGTGTCCCTGCGCAGGCGGCCCCAAGCAGCCCTGTTCTCTTCCTTGGGGCCCACTTTCTCCTCTCTGCATTTAGTGTTGCCTGCCTTTCTTTTCTGCTCTCTTGCTGACAACATTTTATTTTATTTTATAATTTAATTTAATTTTACATATCAGCCATGGGTTCCCCTGTCCTGCCCCCCCACCTTACCTCCAGCCCACCCCCCATTCCCAACTCCTCCAGGGCAAGGACTCCCCAGGGGATTCATTTAAACCTGGTAGATTCAGTCCAGGCAGGTCCAGTCCCCTCCTCCCAGGCTGAGCAAAGTGTCCCTGTGTAAGCCCAGGTTCCAAACAGACAGCTCATGCACTAAGGACAGGTCTCAGTCCCACTGCCTGGGTGCCTCCCAAACAGATCAAGCTATTCAGTTGTCTCACTTATCCAGAGGGCCTGATCCAGCTGGGGGCTCCACAGCTCTTTGTTCATAGTTCATGTGTTTCCACTAGTTTGACTATTTGTCCCTGTGCTTTTTCCAATCATGGTCTCAACAATTCTCACTCATATAATCCCTCCTCTTTCTCGCCGATTGGACTCCTGGAGCTTTCTGGCAAAGAAAGAAATTAAAGACTTCCTAGAAATCAATGAAAATGAATAAATACACCACATACCCAAACTTATGGGACACTATGAAAGCAGTGCTAAGAGGGAAATTCATAGCATTAAATGCCCATATAAAGCAGTTGGAGAAACCAAACACATTGTTTCTTTCACTAGTGGATTGGAGTGTTTTGCCTTTTAATCTTATGATAAAAGAATCAACTTTCTGGTGTTGTAGAGAAGGCTTATTGGCTGAGAGCATATACTTCTTTCGCAAAGGACCCAAGTTCCGTTCCCAGCCATGTCTGGTAGCTCACATATGCCCGAAACTCCAGCTTCAGGGTTATTTTGGCCTCCACAGGCATCCTCACCCACATGTGTGCACAGACACATGATTAAAACTAAATCGTTTTGGAAAAATCATTCTTTTGAAAGTCCAGATGGTAGCTTTTGTGAACACCAGTATCTGTCTTGTCCTAACAGCTTGTTTACATTATGACCAAGCCATTAGACTCCACCCAGACTTACCAGAATGAATCGGGGCATGAGAGTCTTGAAGCTATGTGAGCAGTAGGTTTTTTTTTTTTTCTTTTTTCTTTTTATTTGTGTTTTAATTTTACATATCAGCTATGGGTTCACCTGTTCTCTCCACTCCCGCCCCCACCTTCCCCCCATCCCCTCTCCTCCATTCCCATCTCCTCCAGGGCCAAGACTCCCCTGGGGATTCAGCTCAACCTGGTAGATTCAGTACAGGCAGGTCCAGTCCCCTCCTTCCAGGCTGAGCAAAGTGTCCCTGAGTAAGCCCAAGGTTCTAAACAGCCAGCTCATGCACTAAGGATAGGCCCAGGTCCCACTGCTTGGGTGTCTCCCAAACAGTTCAAGCTATTCAGTTGTCTCACTTATCCAGAGGGCCTGATCCAGTTGGGGGTGAGCAGTAGTTTTATATTGGCATTCTAACCAGTGTTGGTATTTTTAGGTGCCCATCTGAAGAAAATTGCTTTGAACTACACCTGAGGGACTTAAAGACAAATGAAGATTAACTTCGTTTTGGTGATGAAAGTCTAGGGTCAGAAATGAAGAGAAAAAGGATGCCTGATCTTGTGTTAATTTCCCATGTGGTTGTAATGTGTTAACCTTGGGACATGTTATAACACAGGTCTATCCTTTACTTTCCATCTCTCAAGAGTGAGCATGTGTGCTGTATGTAAAGCAGAAAGGCAGGCCAGTGTCACAGGCTCTGGTTCTATTTTGTTTCACCCCCTTGTGACATTGGGGATTTGGTGATGAATATGGAGATTTGGCTCTGACTCAGTTGGAAGCAAAATAACTCCATGATTGAAACCACCCTTCCCATATATTCATTCTTCCCCCTGTGCATCAACTAGACTGTATTCACATTCTAGAGACTGTCTTAGTAGACCTTGCCAGAGAGAATTCATGTGCTGTAAAAATCACTATCAGAAGAACAGGAAGATGGGCTTGAAACCTGCAGAAAGCTAGGTCTTTGCATATTAGAGTTTATTTATCTCCAGGTGGAGAATTGCTGCTTCCGCACATACTCTCTATCTGTCTGTCTTCTCTCTCTCTCTCTCTCTCTCTCTCTCTCTCTCTCTCTTGTCTTTCTCTGTCTCTCTCTGTATACATATGCCAGAGGTCATCTTTGGGTGTTGTGCCTCAGGAGCTGTCTACCTTGCCTTTTGAGACAGGGTCTCTCACTGGGAGTTATGCTAGGCTGACTGGCCAGTGAGCACCCCAGTTCTGCCTGTCTCTGCCTCCCCAGAACTGGGATCACAAGTGTGTGCTACCACACCTGGTGTCTATGTGGGTTCTGGGATCTAACTCCACATCTCCTGATCTCTCAGTCCTGAGTACTTTTTTAAATGAGTTAGGAAACCTGTGTAAAGAGAAACTTGCCTTCTGTCCTCATTCTCTCAGGTAAGGAATTGTTTAAAGACTTTTTGTTTGAAAACTCCTTAAAAGCAAATAGCTTCTACATATTTCCCCACCCACCACCTTTAATTCCCAGGGGACAACAATATCGATTGTCACCTGGATCTGATGTTGGTGCCAGGTCGGACATAGAAGACTTCAGCAGAAGTTGTGGGGAGCCTGTGGAAAGGACAGATTGTCAACAGCTGGGATTTTAGGTAGCATGTCATCCGAGGAGCCTATAATGGCTTATGAAGTAGGAACATTCTGAAGAACCTGTCTGGGTGAGGGCCTGTGTAGACTGCAGGTGAATAAAGGCATGGGTTTTGGCAAAGAGTTGGGGAACAAGGTTAAGACTCATCAATGCTTATCTTCTAGCCTTGGGGTACCCTGCCACAATTTAGGTTTGGTGGCCCTACCTTTAAGGGACTTGGATTGAACTCAAGCCTTACATATCATCGGCAGTTACTGTACTACTGAGCTACATCCCATCCCTGTCCGGGAGAGTCAGATGGGACTCAGGCACAGATGCTTAAGGGGGCACAAAACATAGTTGTAAAGTGATAAAACTATTAATAGCTAGTTGCTCAAAGAAGTCAAGCCCGTTGGCACACACACATACACACACACACACACACACACACACACACACACACACACACCAGGCACCAGGGTAGATAAGCACCAGTTCTCCATCTGGAGACGAACTCTAACATGGAGACCGACAATGCTTTCTCTTTTCCTATGAGTGCTCCTAGGCATAAAGACAACACTAAAATGAGGTGAGAGAGGGGAAATCCCCAATGGCAGCCGAGAGCTAGCCTGAGAACGCTGCGTATCAGAAGCTGTCAGGGGCTGGCCTGCAGCTCAGAGCTAGGCCATGGGGGCTTCTAGCTTGCCACAAGCAATCTCACAGAACAGCATCCTTAGACAAGGTCATGCTGTGACCATGATGAAGCTAGACAAGAAACGTGTCAACTTCGTAATTTTCTCTAAGCATAGGCGAGAGCAAGGTCACGGTGTAAATGGTAAAATGGTAGCATTGCATTGCTCCGTGAGTCTGAATGGAAGACGGGGTGGGGGGATAGGGGGGGTGAGGGGGGATGGGGGGGGACTGCTGTTTTACCAATTCCCACTATACCTCCTCTTGCATCTGACCCAGATAAGAGTAGCAAGATACACAATCATTCCTACTGACAGTGCCCAATCTTGAAAAGCCATTGTCCTCCTCCACAGTCCCAGCCAAAGCTCCAGGCTCTAAAGCCTCCTTAGTAGATGCCCAGGGTTCAAATGACACATGGTCTCTGCTGCAGTGAGCACTGGACTTATCATAACACCATAATTGTGTGTGTAGTCTGGCTGGAGGGTGATGACGGGAATGTGCTGGAAGGAGAGGTAAGCTGTTTCCTGTGCCTTGCTGGTCTAAGAGCAGGAAGGAAAAATGACTGCAGAACACATGAATACCACGATTCTTGTCTAAAGGCTTGGTTGTATTGGTCCGGACGCCGAGTCTTCCAACTTTGATTAAATAATGACGTTAGTCTTCCCTGCCCTATAGCAGGAAGATCGACACAGCAGAGTTATGATGCATAGAAGCCTCTGGAAAGCACATTGGCATGAGCCTCCACACTCTCCTGGAGTCCCTTTGGCTCAGATGTGTCTGTCTCCAGAACCTTTGAATTTGCCGAGGCACCAGAATCCCCACTGGAGGATCTAAACCCTGAAGCGGGAACTCGGAGCCTTCCCTGTGGAAGGCTATTTCAGGAATCCCAGTCTCTCTTACCTTATTATGTTCACTCGAAAGATTTCCATAACCCTAAGCTTGGACTTGAACTGAGTACAAGCCCTAGCTGTCGAGGTGACCCAGGACACAAGTGTAGGGTCTGGTGCCCTCTAGTGAGAATGGGCTAAAACACCCCTGAGCTTTCTCAGGAGAGCGTGGTCTCATGGGTACTGCCTGTGGGTTTTCTGCTAAACAAAATCCCAAACTGAAACGCCAAACCAATGACTGCTTCTGCAACAGCAAGCCAAGGCTGAAGTCAGGCAGCTCTCATCTCTGTGCAGAATAAGGCCATGGAGCAGGAGACTCCTGAAAAGGAGACAGTGGGCTCCTGGAGTCTGTGTCCTGCTTGTCTCTCAAAACTTGTGTCTCAAGAGGCTGTTGCGTGAAACATGTACATGATATGGATGGGGTCTTCAGTTCAGTGAGCTGAGATGGAAGAGTCAGAGGCAATGATTCCATTCTCATTTAACTTGTTAATGTTACAGAGAAACACTCTCCAGTGGAGAAAGGAAGGAAAGGGGGAAATAAAATAGATGGAAGACCTAGGGGTCGGTCACTCTTGTTTTAAGAAGTGTTGGGAGACCGCCCAAAGTAAGCCCACAAAAGGGGCCACACAGCACAACTGCCATCCTTGGTGTCCTGCCCAGGGTCAAGAACAGCTTTCTACTGTTCAATCTTTTGATACAATGCTTTCCAACCCAGGGAACTCTGCTGACAAAAAATTATATGATGAGCCGGTGAGATTGCTTAGTGGGTAAAGATGCTTGCCTCCAAGACTGATAACTGGAGTTAGATCTCTGGAAGAAGAAGGAAAGACCTTACTGCTTTAAGTTGTCTTTTGACCTACACACACACACACACACACACACACACACACACACACACAGGCACACAAAGTATCTAAGACCTTCTGTATGCAAAAAGACCCATTCACTGTTGTGGAATTTCTGGCAAATTGGCTTGCACTTTGGAACACCCCTACATTATTTTTGCCAGGGACGTTTATTTGTCATTGTGTCTGCCAGTTCTAGGCCGTATCCTAGAACTCTGACTCCAGGAGCCTCAGGACTTGTCTCTTCTCCGCATGCAGACTCGCTGGGGGAGTGAGACATCTGACCAAGTCTGCAGTGACATTCTGGGAACAGGAGCCGTGAAGAAGTGAATGGTGACATGTGAGAATACCCGCCAAAGACTTGCAAAGCCGAGCTGAAAGGCCCAGGGACGAAGAACACGCTAGTCCTCCTAGGCATGGCTAGTTAGTAACTTCTGTCACATTAAGATTTAGAAGGAGCTGCCTCGTGGAATTTATTTTAAAACCAGACTTCAGGGAGGGCAGATATATTTTATTTATAAGAAAACTTTCTTATTATGGGGAATTAAAAATGCATAAAGGTAGAATAGAATACAGAATGAGGCTGAGCCCACAGTTACGGAAGTTCTTGCTAGGGTCAGAGCCCAGGCTCTGGAAGGCTCAACAAGCGGGGCTCAAGTACCAGTCCCCATCATGCTAACCGTGAAAAGGAGAGAAAGAAAGGAGACCTAGGCAATGTGGCCATATTGGGAAGAAGAACAGATAGAGGGGTCCAGTGACCTCCAAGTCTCTCCTCCAGCACGGTGACTCGATGTGTAGGTTTGAACACAGGGCAGGAGGCATGCATGGACAAGCAGCCTTGGCCCTGGTGTGGTTCTGCCCGCTGTTGTCTCTGCCAAGCAGTCAGAGCTGTGTGAAATCTCTTCTCGGGAGGGGCTTCAGCCATCCCCTTTCCCCAGCAGGGGGTTGCCGGTTGGGATTCCAGTGCCTTGGTTCATTCCCCACCCCTGACCCCCAAGTGTCTCTCCTTTAAAATACCTTCCCTCCTGCCAGGAGGTGGTAGGCAGCCAACTCTGGCCAACCTGCCTGTAGACTGAGAGGATGGTCAGAAAGGACTGGAAAGTCACCTGGATAGCAAGTGTGAATGCAGGAGGTGTGAATGTGCTCCAGATGACAGCCAGCTCTGGAGGATTAACCACTTATCTGTCACCCCTCTTAATCAGAGCTGCGGGAGATGGAGTGGCTACCTCCATCTGGAAAACTAAAATGAAAATAGTTATGGGTGTAGTTTTTTAACAATATATTTATTTATTAAATTTTTTTCCATTTTACATACCACCCCCAGTTCCCCATCCCTTCCCTTCTCCCACCTCTTCCCCTCCCTCCCGCATGAGTATACTTTTATATACCTTTGTGCAAAAGTGGAAACTTTTACATAAATCATGCCCCTGTCTAGGCTTTTCACCTTTCCAATTACCCACTTACTTTTCTGATTTTCTTTGTTTTCAAAAGAATGGGGTCACACACCTGGACTGTGTGCAGAGTGAGACCTTCGAACACTCTGTCCTAAATGAGATGTCTTTGTCAAACTGTGTTGTTCAAATCTTAGATGGTCTTTTAATAAAAACAAACAAACAAAAAACTGGTACTAGATATTGGGGTAAAAGCTGAAAGATCAGAGAAGCAGAGCAAGCCACAGCCACCACCTATTACCTCACCAACTCCATGAATCCTCTGACTGAAATCCTGAGTCTTCACCCAGGAGGGTCTTAGCTGAACTGCTTTAGATTCTGTTTCCTCATGCCTTATATACCTTTCTCTGCCCTTCCTGGGATTAAAGGCATGTGTGCTTTCTAGTGCTGGGATTAAAGGTGTATGCCACCACTGCCTGGCTCTGTTTCCATGTGGCCTTGAACTCACAGAGATCCAAACAGATCTCTGCCTCCTAGTGACAGGATTAAGGGTGTGCCACCACTGTCTGGCCTCTATGTCTAATCTAGTGGCTGGCTCTGTCCTCTAATCCTCATGCAAGTTTATTATATCACCACATCACAATATATCACCACAAAACCTGTCCCTCAGAGCTCAGGAAACCCTGAGGAAGAGGAGGAGGAAAGACTGTAAGAGCCATCAGGGTTGGAGACACCAAGGACACAGTGCCTTCCAGACACAACAGGACTGATGCACATGTGAACTCATAGAGACTGTGGCAGCATGCATAGGACCTGCTTGCAAAGAAAGTAGTTTTCTCTAATGGAGTCTGAGGCTAGAAACCACCCTTAAGGGCAGGCGCCATGCCTCCTGGCAGTAGATGAGAGCAAACAACATGAATTCAGTGGTATTTTTGGAGATTTTTTCTGTCTTATATTACTTTGTTTGGGTGCTTTTCTTCTTCTTCTTCTTCTTCTTCTTCTTCTTCTTCTTCTTCTTCTTCTTCTTCTTCTCCTCCTCCTCCTCCTCCTCCTCCTCCTCCTCCTCCTCCTCCTCCTTCTCTCTCTCTCTCTCTCTCTCTCTCTCTCTCTCTCTCTCTCTCTCCTTTTTAACTTGACCAGTTTTTTTTTTATCCTGTATCATGCATATTATGGTTTTCATTTTGTGGTTTTATGGGTTTTGTTTGTGTGTGTGTGTATGCATATCTGTGTTTCTTTTACCTTTTATTTATTCTGGTTTGTTTGTGGGTTTTTCTTTCTTTTGCTTGTTTGTTTACCAGAGGAGGGGGATATGTAGATGGGTAGGAAGGTGGGAAATATCTGGGGAAACTGTGATCAGAATATATTGTATAAAAATTTTATTTCAATTAAAAAAAAAAAGAAAGGTGTCAGACTTGATGGTTCATTCTGACCTTTCCCTGTGGTGTTTTGCCTGGTGGCAGGTCATCTACAGATTTCATAGATCCCTGGATGATGTTAAAGAATGCCAGAATGTTGGTGGTGGTGGTAGTAGTGTTTTTGTTTTTATTTTTGCTGTTGTTATTTTGGGGGGCCTACCACTCAGCTCCCATAGAAATCACACACAGAGGCTTACTCTTAATTATAAATATCTGGCATTAGCTTGGCTTGTTGCTAGCCAGCTTTACTTAAATTATCCCATCTAGCTTCTGCCTTTGGGCTTTTACCTTTCTCTATTTCTGTATACCTTTCATTATTTCTTACTCCGTGGCTTGCTGGGTGGCTGGGTCCTGATGTCTTCCTCCTTCTCTGACTACTCCTTCTTCTTTACTCCTCCCAGATTTCTCCTTCTATTAATTCTCTCTGCCTGCCAGCCCTGCTTATCCTTTCTCCTGACTTGGCATTGGCCGTTCAGCTTTTTATTAGACCATCAGGTGTTCTAATCAGTAACACTACTTCACAGAGTTAAACAAATGCAACATAAACAAAAGTAACACACCTTAAAATAATATTCCCCAACACCAGAACAGGAGGGAGTTCTTAAAAACAGGCCACACTTCCCAAAGGAAGCCCTGACATCTTAACCAGACTTGCTTTCAAGGTTTTCCAAATTGGTATCACCTAGAGTAATAAGGAGGGCCAGGTGGAGATGCTCCACCAAGGCAGCACCCCTATACTGGTGATCCACACAGGTGGAAATGGTGTGAGCTCTCTTGTGCTTGTATATGTCCACTGGTGTGCGAGAGTATGTGTGTGTGTGTGTGTGTGTGTGTGTGTGTGTGTGTGTGCATGCATGCGCGCGCGCTGAGTGGAGTCCCTGCAGATGTCCTTCAGGGAAGTGCACCACACAAAGACATAAGAATGCAAACCTGGTGCAGATTGACTTTGACAGCCTGGACCAGACTTCGGGGGATCTAAAAACAGGTGGTTTATTCCCAAGGTACTTAAGCCTAGTACAACTTGGTGGGGGGGAGTTTCCTGGTATAATACAATCCTCACTGCACAAAGAAGCATAATTACACTGAAACTGAACCCAGGGTACAGGTCATTTCCTTCAAGAAATGTACTAACTTAAGGGCCTAAGGGTCTGGCCTGGTCTCAGTCATACAGATAGTGTATAGGTTATTTGGACTGTTAGACACCTCTGGTCCTGGTTGTGGGAGCTTGGGGGAGCCTCTGGCTATCAGGATCATTTAGATTACTAGCCACTTCCAGTCTTGGTTGTAAGAGCTTGCTATGGCTTGGCCCAACAGATGACCCAGATCACCAGGGTGTTACTAGCAATTCTCAGCTTTCTGGGTAGAACAGATTTTTTCATCTTTCCCCTTGGAAAGACAATCCTATATATGTAACATTCCTGGTTTCTCTGGAGATCTGTGGGCACAAGAACCTTTGTGTTAGTCTCCCAACACTTTGAGACAGGGTCTCTTGAGAGGGTTTGGCTAGACTGGCTGGACAGAAAGTCCCAGGGATCCCTCGGTCTCTGCCTCCTGCCCTGTGCTTTGTTTATAGATACACTGTAACCAAATTTTGTTACAGTTGCCCTCTGCTACACTAGGCTTTTCACACAGGCTCTGGGAATCTGAACTCACGGCCTCATGCTTAGGCCGCAAGCGTTTTGCTAAGCGGCCCATTCCCCAGTCCCGGGAACTCCATTTTAGTTCCATACCAGCTTCTCTTCTGGATTCTGCAAGCAACACCTCAGGGGAGCATGTGGGTCTGAAGGGTCTGGGCACGAAGGAGGAGGATGTGGTCTTAGCAGTCAAGGGAGACACACAATTAGAGCTGTATAGGTAGGGTTTCACCTCCCATAGCTTTCAAATGATGCAGAACTGTGTATGTGTGGACATGCACGTGTGCATGTGTGTGCTACTTTACATGAGTTATCTGATATACTCCTCAAAAACGATTTTATAAAGTTAATTAGTGAGAACAACATAGCTTTCCAATGAACGTTCAGGGATAATTGGTGATAGGAACACTGTAACCTGTTAATATCTGAATTTTGTTTTGTTTCACATAGGATTATGATAATTCCACTATACATAGATGTATTATTTTCGACATGATTTTGGTTATTGTTCTGTTTTTAACATTTGCTTTGCAACATCTGCTCAAAGAAACAAGAACAGTGGGAAGGCCTTTGTTTCAGGGCTCTTCCTGGAAGGGAATTCACCTCGCAGATAACCTCAAGTCTCCATCAAGTTCAAACCTCATTTATAGCACATTTGAGGGTGTTGGTAGGTGACCGAGCCCAGATATACTGTAAAAATGAAATTCTAAATGAAGAGATTTGTGGAACTCCTGGAGCAGGGTTTGATGAAACACAGTTCGAAAGCCATCAATCTGAAAGGCAAGGCTTACCTTTTGTTCTTACCCGAGACATCTTTCAGCTTTTGCTTTTCCCTCACACGCCTCATTTTTCCCCCAGAGAGGTGGCCTTGACCTCACTTTCATTCAGTGTCACCGAGCACGGAAAGAGACTGATGTAGCAGCGTGTTGTCCAACGGTCCCTGCATTCACATCTCATCCTCATCTGTCCCCTCTTGCTGGCACACCACAAGTGAGGGCTGAGCCTGACCCAAGTAAAGTCATCCCACAGGAGGACTACTGGCACCCCCTGGATTAGGAGCCTTGGCTGGGAATTCTATTTGCTTTTATTTGCATATTTTATGCCACCTGCTTTCCTCCCCCAACACACACTGTGCTCCTGAGGTGCTGTGCAATATATATATTCTGTCGTCTTCCATCAAGACTTCCTCATTTAGTACCACAAGACCCAGAGTGTGCCTTGGTTGAATGTTGGCAGATGAACTGATAAACTAATCTGGTTGATATATTGACTGGTATTCTTCCACAAACATATATGATTTCTATCACATGTTCATCGAGTAATTATTTTTGTGCTGGGTGGTAAGCTAAGCAATTTCGTTTACTCAGACTGTTTGTCATTGTGATAAACGCTTGATAGAAGGATTTATTCTGGCTGTGGTTTTATAAGTCTTAGCCCATGCTGGCTGCCTCTATTGTTTTGGGGCCTCTGTAGAGGCAGAGCATCATGGCAAAGAGGATGTGATGAAAGAAAGTAGTCATGAAAAAGAAAGGCACGACAGGAAGGGGCCTGGGACAAAATGTACCCTTCAAAGACACACCCCCACTTCCTGGAAGGAAATACCACCTTCCACAGTTCTACCAACTACCAGTAATTCATTCAAAATCTACCTGTCAGTGGTTTAAACCATTGATTAAGGGGGTGGAGAAATGCCCCCCCCCCCCCCCCCCCCCGTGGTTAAGAGCACTTGGTGTTCTTGCAGAGGACTTGGATTCAGTTCCCAGCATCCACATGGTGACTCACAACCATCTATAAGTCCAATTCTAGAAATCTGATGCCTCCTTCTGGTCTCTGTGGGCACCAAGTACACACTTGGTATACATACATACATACATACATACATACATACATACAGGCAAGCACTCACATACATACAATTTAAAAATAAATAAAAACAAAACTATTTTAAATCATT
The DNA here is from genome assembly GCF_903995425.1 of Onychomys torridus. Classification (NCBI taxonomy): domain Eukaryota; kingdom Metazoa; phylum Chordata; class Mammalia; order Rodentia; family Cricetidae; genus Onychomys; species Onychomys torridus. The sequence goes on from NC_050452.1 coordinate 36,421,056, forward strand.
GATGAAGTTGGAACCCTCCTGATGCAATTGTCTCTGGGACCTTCACAGTCACGGAGATGTGGTTTACTGAGGCGCCTCTCAATGCAGGGAAGTTGACAATCGTGATTAGCTGTCACAGCGTTTAACATGACTTGGCTCACTAGTGCTCATAACAGCCTGGAGAGACCAGGTAGGGAAGGAGTAGATGGGAGGGAAGCAATGAGACTGGAGTTGGATCTTGGCAGATGTGTCTCCCGATTAGATCAGCTGTTTGAAGAGAGGGAACTGATGGCGTTACTGCTGTCTTGCAACTTCCAAAGGTCAGGATGCCTCTGTGGTTAAACATCCTTGAAGCTGAGGTTAGGCTCTCTCACTGTATCATAAACCCAGGAACCAAGAGACGTTCCCGGAGCCACTCTGGGATCTCCTGGGCTCTTCTTTGGAACTGCCTTTGGGTCCCCTAGTCTCATTGAGGCAAATTATGCATCATTTTGTTTCCAAACGCTTTACTTTTTGTTTGTTTGCTTTTTGTGAGACACATGATCTTGGGTCAATGTGAAAAACACAGCTCTCCTTCAAACAGGATAAGAGTTTTTTCTGGAGTGTGAGTGACCCTGGCCTGGGAAAACAGATTTAAGTTACCTTAAATTCCATGTTCCAAGCGGCAACAGTTTCACCAAGTTTTTATTGTAACAAAACAAAGAAAATCATCAATCAAGGCATTTTCGTGTGTGTGTGTGTGTGTGTGTGTGTGTGTGTGTGTGTGTGTGTGTGTGTGTAACTGTGGGTATGAAGGCTTTAAGGTGGGGAACTCTCACCTGTGGGCCTCAGATACTACCTTGTGCATTCTTAGCTTGGGGCTGCTGGAAGCTTGGGTCTGTTTGGACACTCCAAAATGATTTACCTAGCTGTCACAAGGTTGTTTGGTCAAGCACAGAGTCAGGCAGTAAGTGCCTACTTAGGGTCTATGACAGCTCAAGATCACTAGCCTCTGGGCCTGTCATTTTAACCCTCTACCAGTCAGTGAACTGCTAAGCAGCTGATCTATCTACCTTGTGCAATGTTTAATGTGAGTATGGGGTTTTCCTGAAAACTTTAGTCAACACTTGTTCTGTAGCCCAGGCTGGCCTGGAATTCACTATCCTGTGCAGATTGATCTCAAATTCACAATCCTCCTGTCTCAATCTCTTAAGTGCTGAGGTCGCTGGTCTATTATTTTCTTGAGACAGCATCTCACTATGCTGAACTCTTGAGTTCAAAGGATCCTCCTGCCTCAGCTTCCCAAGCAGCACCACCACTCACAGACAAGACACTGTATTTTAAAAATACAGTGGAGTCTGGTGCTGGTGGCGCACATCTTCAATTCCAGTGCTGCAGAGGCAGATGGACCTTTGAGTTCGAGGCCAGCCTGGTCTGCAGAGCAAGTTCCAGGACAGCCAGGACTACACAGAGAAACCCTGTCTTGAAAAACCAAAATAAATAAATAAATAGTTGACAATTAAGAAATATAATACAAAACCATCTTAAATATCTTAAGGATTTTTTTGCCATTTTATTACCATTGACTAGAATACATTTACTTTTTGATAAAATCACAAAAATGAATACCAATCATGACTATTGTTAAACATTTAGACTACCCAGTTCAATAGAGGAAAGCCAGAAAGTTCCCTTTACTCAATCCACTTACATTTCTTCCCCAAATGAAAGTTTGCAGAAGGCCCTTTCAAACTTCCTTCCTTGAGCACATGTATCCGTGTATACGCCACATGAGTCAGAACTGACTGACTTTTAAAACTAGCACCATTAAATTTGTGTGGGGAGCTTGCTTTTCTCTTCAGCTTGGTAGTTTTGAAGCTCTTTCTATCTCATTAAAATAAAAACCACTGCATATATTCCCAAAATATGGATGTGCCATCATTTATTTAAAGGTTATTTGCAACTTTTTTTTTTTTTTTGCTATTATAAGCAACATTGCAGTGCATATCTTTGTACATATCTTTGAATGAACAGGATTTTTTTTAAAACTTGCAACTTTTCCACACCAAGCATGAAGGATTTACACTAGCAGACATAGAAGGCAACATTGTATCCATGTGTGAGTGCTAAATTAGCCCAGAATATGTAACTGGGGAAACTGGAGGGCCTCACTAAGTCTTTTGGACCAAGAGCTAACAAGCCGAAACCCAGCACCATTTGGTTTTATTTAAGTATGCCAAGAGAGTCTTGTGTAAGGTTCATGCTTGTTGATATACACAACCCATCATCCAAGTATGGTAAACTGAGACACATTTTCAAATTTGCTAGAAGACAGCATCACTTGCTTAACGTCTGTCCTCATCTGGTGTGTGGAATTCTTTCTTCTCAAGTTTCCTACGGCTGAGAGAGGCTTGAAAGTTGATAGTGTATTTTCCCACTGTCGCTCTTTCAACAGGCTCCAGGATTTCCAACCAGTCCAGTTGTGAAACTCGTCTTCCTGATGAAATACTCTTTTTGATTTGTTGTTGTTTTGTGATCATTGCCAGTCACACCACAGACACTGTACATGAAACAAAATTTATTTTCACTTTTTTGTGTGCCTATTTTTGGGATAAAAGATATAAATTTTAAAAGTTGAAGGACAGGGCGTGGTGAGAAGACTCAGTAGACCAGTTCAAGCCCCCAGGGAGAGATGGCATCTCCCCTCACTTTAGGCTGAAGGTCTATTGCATAATCTTTTGTTTGTTGGACAATCCTTGTGCAATGGCAACCTAAGGGTATATTTGCTCTGAAACTCTGAGAGATTATCAGAGTCTAGAGTTCAGACTATGCCCAAGGCAATGGGTAACTAACCAGTCTGTACTTCAGAATAGAAGGAGCTTTCCACTAATACCACCATCAGCAAACTCACCATCTCTACAATCACTACCAATGCCAACACAATCTATAACACCACCAACACCAACGATATCAACATCACCAACACTGTTAATACCACCAACACCAAAGACACCACCAACAACACTAATACTACCACCAAAAATCACCACCAATACCTCCACTACCAACAATCACCATTACCAACAACAATATCAACATAACCAGTACTACTCCTACCAACAACAGTGCTAACACCACTACCACCTCCACCAGCACCACCACTACTACCACCACAACCAACAACAACCCAGCCTCACTGCCTTTCTCAACATCTCCTGGACCACAGGTGCATTTGGTTGGAGTTTTGGCATGCTCATTCTTGATACTTTATTACAATAATGGAAACAAGTTACTATGGAGTTAGTAATAATCATAACAATGATGTGACATATAACACTTATGTTGATGATGATCTCAATAATTATTATGATACCTTGGAAATCAGTAGTATGTTAACAGGCCAATTATAATAAACTAGTGCAATTTTGTTGACATATACGAATAAAACATGGTTTTTCATTCATTCCCAAGACTTACTCATCATCTCCAAGACATCTGTGAACAACAGAAGCATCGTTCCATATCTGCTACCAAGTTTTGAGCCCAACCTGTCTTTTGCTCTTTCTGGGTCTGACTTTTTCTTCTCCATTCAGTATATCCCTAGAATAACAGCTTAAGGGATTTCCTTCATATTTCACTTTGAAAGACCATAAACCATATCAAAAAGTTACAAGAATAGAGTAATATGCATATTTACCCTTTGTGTAGATTTTCTGATTTTAATAACCTTGTCATATCTTCTTATATTTACATATGTGCAATTTATTGTAACTGTTGACCCACTGGAGAGTATGCTGATGACAGCATGGCACCTAACTCTTAAACACTTCAATTTGTGATTTCCTCAGAGGGCATTTTCTTATATCACCCCACAACACTATGATCAAATTCAAGAAATCAGACATTGATTCAAAACCATTATCTAACAAATAGTCCACATTCCTATTTCATCAGTTGATGAAACATAGCACGTGTGATAATTTCTCCCACTCTAGGTGATGACCCTGGACATCTTGCTGTGTGTCTTCCGATTTCTTTAACCCCAGGCTTGCTTTGCCTCTTGAGTCAGGACTCTTGAAGAGTGCAGACCAGTAACAGATAGCTGTTTCACTGGTGTTTGCTGGAGGATTCCCCAGGACAGGTGATTGACACAGCTCTCTGCAGCATCTGTCAGAAGGCAGAGGGTCCTTTGAACAATAGGAAGCAGTTATGGTACTTCCGCCAAGCATCTTATGCTCCAGGGGCATCTCACTGGGTTAATGTTCTGTACCTTTGTCACTAAGGTTTTTTACACCTTGGCCCTGCTTCTGTCCCACCTCCTTTTCCTTTTCACGATGTTCTGGCTGTTGCTGGCTTTGTCTAGTCCCTCGACCGACTCAAGTATCTTCCCTAAAGGTGTCTTCCTGTCTTCTCTGCTTCCCATTAGTTAGTCCGTTCACCTCAAGAGTTTAGCTATGGAGAGAGTAGGGAAGTGCCTGTAGGTAACTTTTGTTTTTAACTTTTTGCTCCTGCTTCTCATAACTTCCTGACTTTTGGATAAGAAGCAGTGCGATGATTACTCTGGATTACCAAATGAATTGGGTCAAGAAACACCTATGTTACTAAAACACACCTCTGGTGTGTCCTTGAGGGTGTTTCTAACATCCATTAAGTAGACTCAGGAAGCCACTCTGACTGTGGGCAGCACCATCCAATATGCTGGGCCTACATGGATCAGAAGCAGGAGGATGGAAGTCCACTAACAGACCTGCTCTCTCTCTGCCTCAAGGTCACCATGAGGTAAGCTGATTGGCTGTACCAAACCCTTCCCACCATAATGTTCTGCTGCACTTGCTCCAGAAATATTGGAAAGCGAATGACTGTGAGTGGAAACCTCTGAAGTCGGGAACTAAATATATTTCCTCCTTCCAAATAATGTCTCTCAGGTATTTGTCATGGCTGCAATAACAAAATGATTACAGGCAGAGTGTGGGTACTTGACACATGTATAGCCTAGTTTTATGACAACTTGAGAAAGTTAGAGTTATTTGAGAAGAGGGAAAGACAGCTGAGAAAATTCCTCTGTCAGATCGGCCTCTAGGCAAGTCTGGGGGGTGTTGTCTTGACGAGTGATTAAGGTGAGATGGCACAGGAGGTGGCACTCCTGGGCAGCTGCTTTCAGGTTGGATAAGAGAGCAGGCTGAGCAAGCCATGAGGAGTGAATCAGTGAACACTGTTCCTCTGCAGCTTCTGCTGCGGCTCCACTTCCAGGTTCCTGTCCTGGCTTCCCTCACTGATGGACTTCTAAGCTGTAAGGTGAAACAGACCTTTTCCTTCCTGACTTACTTTTGGTCGTGGTGTTTTATAAAAGCAGTAGAGACCTAACTAAGACAATTCACTAACTGCCACATGACTCCAGCAGGTGCTTGTTCTGTGTTTAAGATTTTTTTTTTCAATAAGAGAATCTAAAAATGTAGCTTTTCAAAAACTTTAAAGTATTTTGTTATTATTCCCAACAGTTTTGGTCTCTTAGGTATAGAGAGCAAGTGTGCTAATATTTATAAAGCTGGGGAAATGGATTAAATAATTCCACTTAGAGTACTTGGTCAAATGATAAGCTACAATTGGTAACATGTGCTGTACAATTCCACTCTGGATGGAACACAACGCTTCACAGAAGAACCCATGTTCCTGAGGCTCCAGGAGATGGATCTGTACAGGGGTGAAGCTGTTCACCAAGGCACAGCTTTGAAATCCAAGGATTTGTGTCGGTGTGCTGGCAGGTAAGTTTCTGGTGTCCTGGGTGGCTCCCATGTTCTGTGTACTTGTTCTCACACAGTTGGAGGGCATGAAGGAATAGAAGAAGTGCAGGAAAATTGGCAAGATATTGCAGAGGCCCCTGTGTTCTTCACCCACTTTCAACTTTCAACATCCTCCATAGCCTCAGTGTGCTCCTTTGTTAACACGGAGAAAACAGTGTTGCTGTATTTTTACTGTTAACTAAACTGCATCCTTTATTCCGACTTTCCCACTCACTAGCCCGTTCTGCTGCTGATGCAACCCAGCAAACATCATTACATGTAGCGGTCATGTCTTCCTCGTCTTGTCTGAGACAGCTTTGCATTTCTGCCCTTTGTCTGTCATGCTTTCGACAGTTTTGAGTATTATTTGGGGATTTTATGGAATGTCCTTCCATTTGGGCTTGTCTGTTTTTTGTTTTGTTTTGTTTCCTGATGATACGGGGTTGTGAATTTTCGAAATTCCACATAGGCAAGGTCCTCTTTTCACGGCATCCAATCAGGAGGGCTTGCTATCAGCATGACATCATAGATGACTAGTTGAGTCTGTAGCATTAGCTGGCCTGGTACTTGCTATATAGTTCAGGCTGAACTCAAACTCACAGACATCTGCCTGCCTCTACCTCCCAAAGGGCCGGGATAAAAGGCATGTGCCATCACACCCTACAAAAGTTTCTATATTTCTTATGCTATTTTCAATTTTTGGAAATAAATCACTAAGTCTACCTCATAAGTAAGAGTGGAGATTAAACCAATAGCCTTAATGGTTTTTAGTATATGTATTTATTTTATGATTTTAAAATTTAGTTTCTTTCTTTATTTTCAATTATTTTGGGATGGAGTGTTTACAATCTTTTGAATCACTTTAGCCCCAGTCTGAATATCTCCTAATAGTGATAGCAAGTGCCTTAGTGTGATGCCACATTTCCTAGCTGGTTCACAGTGGTAAAAGTGCTGGGAAACTCATTTATGTTGAAGATATTTTGGATTTGATGAAAAAAGACTATTCACTTACTTGTTTAATAAATGTGTATTTGTTGAGTGTGTGGCATATGCTGTGCAGTGCTGGGGGAATCTATGGATTGATAACCCATCTTACAGTTTTGTGCAGAAGAATAAATAGAACCACAACCATTTATTAAGAATTTACTGCAAGCTGAACATGAGGCTAGGTAGTCTGTGCTCATCGATAAATCATTTTGATAGTTCTGCATGTAAATCTTTACTATCTCTAGATTGTTCTCTGTTAAAATTGATTTGTAAATCTGTATCTTATACCTGTGTAGTTAAAAAATCTCAAACAGCACCAAAAATTTGTGATGAAACACAGGCATTCATTGTTCTTAGAAATGCAGTAGCCCAGAAGAACCACCTCCATCTATTCTTGTCATTTATTACGGTGATTGCTCCTGCATTTATAAGTAATATAAATTATTTCAAAACCAAAATGTTATTCAAAAATTTTCAATGTTAAATACACATTGAAATAGGTAAAATAAAGCAGATACAAAACAGCATGCAAAGCCAGTGGCTGACACTGTGATTGAAGACTCTTGCCATCACTATGAGCCAAGAAACAGAATGCTGGCAGATCCTTCTGGAAGTTCCCTCCACGTGTCCTTCCCTAGTCAAAAGCAACCACTCTCCTTATTTACATAGCTATCACTTTCTTGGGTCTTTAAAAATAATTGTATTACCTAGTGCATATGGTTGAACACCATGGTTCAGTTAATGTTCTTTTTCTTATAATTGATCTTTTTGTTACCTTAAAAAAGTTATTTTATACAATCCATAGTCTAGACTTTCTTGGATGTGATATTGGAAGGAATCTGTCTTAGTGTTCTATTGCTGTGATGAAATACCATAACCAAGGCAACTTATAAAAGAAAGCATTTAATTGGGGGCTTGCTTGCTTACAGTTTTAGAGGGTTAGTTCATTATCATCACAGTGGAAAGCAGGCAAATAGATATGGTGCTAGAGCAGCTGCTGAAAGCTTTACATCCTGATCTATAAGCAGAGAGAGAGAGAGAGAGAGAGAGAGAGAGAGAGAGAGAGAGAGAACCTGGTGAGAGCTTGTGAGATCTCAAAACCCACACCTATTGACATTCCTCCTCCATCAAGGCCACATCTATTCTAAGAAGGCCACACCCCCTAATCCTTCCCAAACAGTTCCACTAACTGAGGAACAAACATTTAAGTGTATTAGCCTATGGGGGCCATTCTCATTTAAACCAGCACAGCATCTTTCATGTGGGCTTTGTCCACAATGCCTAGTGTCCAGTGCTGGATGGACAGGCAAGTAGAGACACCACTCTCAGAAGCATGATCTTACTTCTTATTCTTCTGGAGAAAGATGTATCAACACATCAAGTGATTTGAAGGTAGGAAGAGGGAAGCTATACATAGGGTTGGTACTTGATAGGCAAGATTCTACCCAATACTTTGACCTTTAGCAGGCAGGAAACAAAATCTCTGCTGTCTGTGTAGTTTTAAATAATAATAATAAAAAACTTTTAAAATAGCAGACATTGGGAGTAGGCACTCTGGTATCTTGCCCCTCTTTAAGACCTAGCCTTTCCCTAGAGTGGCTTTTTGACCAAACTCTGTGAGTTGTTGCCCCAGTGCCCTCTTCTGCAAGGGGTGGTCACTGCCACAGGTTGTTGTGAAGATGAAATGAGAAGATTCCTCCAAAGTGCTCCAAGCAGTGACTGGTAAGCAGGAAGCGAATGCTCAGTATTTTGTACCATTAGTATCTGCTGCTGTGGAAAACAGACAGGAATAATCAGCTGAAGGCTAATGGACACACTTAAGATGTTCAGCTCTTCTACTTGCTCTGTTCCTGGTAAATTTCCAGCTCTCATTCATGTGACAGGGATAAAATTAATTCATCCACAGCTGCTCTTTATTCTCTGGCTATTTTCTGGCTCTTTGGCAAATAAATGATCAGCCTTTAAGCTAAATAATTAGTGCTAGCTTGAAAGAACTTGTACACATCTCCAAGGCCATGAACCAGGGAACAAATCCTTTGTTTCCTGTGTTTATTCATAAACTTTAGGGTAACTACTGAAAACTCTGCTTTCCTCTAGGGCATCTCGGGAAGACAAAAAATAAACAATGTGAACAAATTAATGTTTGGCAGCAAAGAGGAAGCGGATGTTTTTCTATACATCCTTAAAACTTGTAAATTCTCTCTCTCTCTCTCTCTCTCTCTCTCTCTCTCTCTCTCTCTCCCCTCCACCCCCCCAATACAATTATGCTTTCTAATAAATATACTGTAGCCTCCAGAACAATACACTCAAGTCCTGACTCCTGATACCCATGAGTGTGAAGTTATTGCAAAGAGGTGGACGCAATTAAGTACAGGATCTCAAACGAGACCATTCTGAACTTATGGGAAATCCTGAATCAAAAGACTACTCTCCTTAGAAGGAAAAGGTAATCAACACAGAGCACAGGGCAAAACCACAGGGCACGCGCTAGCTAGAGGGTGGAGGGATGTGCCACGAGCCAAGAACTTGGGAAAAGACCACTGCCAGAGGTGAGGCCAGGTGAGGTGAGAAACGGAGATAAGATTCCTGAGTCTTTACAAGGAATCAGTCCTGGCTACAACGCCTAGGTCTCTGTCTTCCAGCAGAACAAAGAAAGGAAGTATTTGTTGTTTCAAGCTGTGGAATGTATGGTGATTTAGTATGGCTGCCCTAGGACACCCATTGACCTCTCAGAGTAACTATTCAGTCCAGAGAGTTTGATCTGAAACTGAGGAAACTGGAACTTAGACTAGACATTTTGTATCTGTTAGTAAAACCAGCACCCCCCTTCCTCTTATAAAGCACACTTTTCGTGTAGTTGGAATTAAACTTTAGTTTTTAAAAATAAGAAATAAAAATAAAGTACTTAAAAAAATCTTCAAAGGCCAGGCAGTGGTGGTGCACACCTGTAATCCCAGCACTCGGGAGGCAGAGGCAGACGGATCTCTGTGAGTTCGAAGACAGCCTGGTCTACCAAGCGAGATCCAGGAAAGGCACAAAGCTACACAGAAAAACCCTGTCTCGAAAAACCAAAAACAAAAAAATCTTCAAAAAAAAAAAAAAAGTCTTGGGCTGGAGAGATGACTCAGAGGTTAAGAGCACTGGTTGTTCTTCCAGAGGTCCCGAGTTCAATTCCCAGCAACCACATGGTGGCTCACAACCATCTATAATGAGATCTGGTGCCCTCTTCTGGCCTGCAGGGAAGCAGGTAGAACACTGTATACGTAATAAATAAATAAATAAATATTTTTTTTAAAAAGTCTTTAAAGTTTTGGGGAATGAGTGAATTCCTCTGTAGTGTTTCAGACATGGTGTGTGTGTGTGTGTGTGTGTGTGTGTGTGTGTGTTAGGCATGTGCACCAGAGGAAGACTGAACCCAGGACCTTATAGTCTACCACTAAACCATCCCCCACCCCCTAGGCTACTATATGACCATGCATGAACCAAAAAAAATTTTTTTAAAGGGATGCACTTTCTGGCCATAAGGCTCACGATATTTAGGGTTTAGAAATTTACTGTGACATTCATGAGACCCATCATGGGACAGAGTGTGAGGTGCAGAGGTGGGAGACAGGTAGGGGGGGGGGGTATGAGGTAGGCAGTATGCTGGGAGGAGACACAGGAGTCAGCCAGCCAAGCAGAGCTGGGCCTGCCCCACACTTGGCTGTTGGCTATTCTGGACAGGTAAACACCATCAGAGTCATCTAAAGAAGGAACATCAGGATGAGGCGAGGAAAGCACAGCGTGAAGTCTACACGGTATATTTTAAAAAATGGAGTGTGGCGGTCACAGCGGGTGGGAGCCCCAAAGAGAGGTCCCCCTCCTCCAGTCAAGGCCAGTTTGCACTGCTGTGTGGTCAGGTTACCAAGGCCACACTCGTAGAGAAAATCCACTTTCCCTCTCCCAGAAGAATTTTACCTGTTCTACTTAGAGAGTTCCAGGCGCCTCCTGGGGCTACTATATAGTGAGACCCTCTTAAAAACTAATGAAAATCTTCCTGCGATCCCTAAGGAGGCTCCACATGGAGAGTGGCTCTTAGCTAACAGGCTAATGGCCCTGAAGGAAGTTGTCAACCAATAACGGGAGGTTGGCTAGAGGATCTCTAGGAGTTCCCTGGCAGATGAGCCTCAGTCATCCACAGGGTAACCTGCTCTATAGCACACACCTTCTCTCCCTTATCCCTCTCACTTCTGAGGATGGCCTCTAAAATGATGCATGCCTTGTAGTCTTTTTCTCATGGACTCCTAAGACTCCATCCCGAGAAAGGCAGTAATGCTTTATCCTCCAACATGCTCGAGTAGAACCTGGCTGTTTCATAGCCCTGCAGCCGGCTCTTCCAGGTCACATAACCGATGACTTCGTTTGCTGGATTTTATTTTACTGCCTTTGCCTCCCAAGTGCTGGGATTAAAATCATAAACCATAGGCCCAGCCCTGTTTACTGGACTTCAGAAATGGGGAATACTACCTTCCATGTCTCCCTTGAGAGGCATACATAGGGCAAAAATGAAAGGGAAAAGCATCTTCATAAATTACTGAGTCTGTGGAAGTGTGGTGTGATGTTATTATAACTATAAATTCCCCATGGTGCTGAAGGGTTTGCTGTTTGTATCCAGCCCAAAGACTGCCTTATGTTGGGTTCTTGAGAGTAAGTCTTTTTACAGAGTGCCCTGGGCTTTTGTCATTTAACAGAGCTTGGATTTTAATATCTGTAGTCTGTGACACAGGCAGATTCCTTGACCACTTCCCTAGACACATTAGTCACCAGGCTTGGGTCAAGACCCAGCTCCACTGTCCATTCTCTCTTGCTTCAGTGTGTTCTTCTTTAAAGTGTGGATCAAGATGGCTGTCTCATCCGGGTGGTGGTGGTGGTGGTGGTGGTGGTGGTGGTGGTGGTGGTGCACGCTTTTAATCCCAGCACTCGAGAGGCAGAGGCAGGTGGATCTCTGTGAGTTCAAGGCCAGCCTGGTCTATAGAGAGAGTTCTAGGACAGCCAGGATTACACAGAGAAACCCTGTCTCTGAAAAACAAAACAACAACAAAACAAACAAAAGACTGTCTCTCACAATGCTTCTAAGTATAATGTGTATTTAAGGATTTTATAAATTATAAATTAAGAAACTGCTTTGGTTTTGATAAGGACTACATCAAATGATGATTATCACAGGGGTGACAGAGAATAGTTGGAGGAATTACCCAACACTGTCCTCTTTCTGGGAGCAGAGTAGAAAAGCATTTCCCAGCCTCCTTTGGAGTCAGTAGAGATACTATATTGAGTTCTGGCCCAAGGGTCAATTACACCAACATATTAGTTATCTTTGCATGGTTTTAGCCAAAGTACTGGAAAGAATAATGTAAGTCTGGAAGATTGCCTTAGGCTCAAGGTTTCATTCGGCCTGCATCTTGATGGGGAAGGCATGCTGAACACTTTCCATCATGGCTGACAGGAAGTAGAGATGAAGAACAGCCCAGAAATGCGATATACCTTTCACGGATTAGCCCCAGTGACCTACTTCCTCCAGCCAGGCCCCATCTCCCAAAGTTTCTACAGCTTTCTAAAATACCAGCACCAGCTAGGGGCCAAACAATCAAAATATGAGCCTGTGGGCAACATTTTACATTAAACCACAACAGATGACCATGGCTAGCAGCAGGTGTAGTTGGAGTTTTCTCCAGTCCTACTAGGGCCCACAGCTGCTCAGACCCAAGTAAACACACAGAGACTTATATTACTTATAAAATGTATGGCCGTGATATGCTTCTTACTATTTAGTTCTTAAATCTTAAATTGACCCATTTCTATTAGTCTATAAGTTGCCATATGGCTTGTGGCTTACCAGTACTTTACATCCTGCTTCTCATGGTGGCAGCAGCTGGCAGTGTCTCCTGACTCAGCCTTCCACTTGCTAGCATTCTCCTCTCTGCTTATCCTGCCTGTACTATACTTCCTGCCTGGCTACTGGCCAATCAGCATTTTATTTATCAGTCAATCAGAGCAACACATTCACAGCATACAGAAAGACATCCCCAGCAAGCAGGCTCATGAATGCTCTGTCTGCTCTCCTTCCTCTGCTGCCAAAGCTCCCTGGACACCCCAAGACAAGCTGTAAGATAGTAGATACATTAGGCTGCCTCCCCAACAGCCAACAGAGGTGTCTATGAACAAGAGAAAAAAAATCAATAACAATATTGGGATAAGCCTCTGAGATCAAGTTATTTGCCTTAATAATGAGTGTTTGAAAGAGTGGGTGACAATACTTATGTTTCTGTTCTGTTTCATTTTATTTTATTTTTAGCCCAGATAGAGAACCTGGATTAGTTGAGTAGAAAATGCTTGCTTTTCTTTCTTTTTTTTTCCCCTTTCTTCTCTTTTTGGTGGACTAAAGATAACATTCTTGCTCTATGTTATTTTAACTAAACAACAAGCCAAGAAACAATTTGAGGTTCTTTTAACTTCATTTTCTAACCAACTGAATAGTGGATTTAAAGAATATAAATTCTTTGAAACTTCAGGAATACATGCTTTGGTATTAATCCTATTCCCAAATCTCATTATCCCATGGAGAAGCCCTCACAAGATTCACAGGGCCTTGAGCACTACTGGAAAAACCTTAAGTGCAATCCTGTATTTGGGAAGGGGGCTTTCCTGGGGCTGTGTGATTTGTGGAATGTGGTCCCAGGTAAGCCTTCACAGCAGGAGTCTTTCATATGAATAGGGATTACTTTTCTTGACTGAACCCTTTAGAAGATCTGTCTGATCAGCTGCAAGGGGTAGCATATCCATTTTAGAAACCAGGCTCATACTTGGAATGAAAGAAAAATACAAAATGAACCCTATGCACTCCGTGAAAATAGGGCATTTTGGTTTTGGAGGTAGGCCAACACTTCGGGGCAGGACTCTAAATTGCTAGAGCAGCCTTGAAAAACCAGAGCAGCTTTATGATAGCTGGGAATGTAAATGAAGTGGCTGTAATGTATCAGGATTGATCCGAAACTCTACAGCATCATGTGGTTTATTTTATACCCCAGCTTTAAAATGGATTCTGGGGTTTAGAAATAAGTGTTCTTTGGGTGAATCCAAATGGTAGACCCTGGGAGAATCATGTTCTATAGGGCAATCTGTTAGCCTCCTAATTGTAAACACTTAAATCACACGTCCTCCCTCAATTTGTAAACAGAGAGGCATAGCCTTCCCTGACAGAGTGGCATCCTTTTTCTGAGCTCCCAGTTGTCAGGGTCTGTTGTTTGCACATCTCTCCTAGAAAGCCTTCTGGTTGGCAGCTAGAGAGGACCTGTTTTCCTTCAAATTATATCAATGGGGTGGGTATCCTTTCTTGCTTACTATGTGATGGTAGCTGCATTGGCTTAATAGCTGGGCTCCAGCTTTCCTAGAGGCTGTAAATATAAACAAATTGAAGTGAAAAATGGGAAAGTCTATGATGTGTGTGTCTGTTGTAGGCATGGCCCTCAGTCTATCACCATACTGGAAGGTGAGACATAGTATGATGTCATTGGGGAACAGTGGGATCCTAACGCCATCCACACCCCCTGTTTTTTACTTCCCAGTCATGATGTAAGCAAGTTTCTTTCTTTTCTTTTCTTCTTCTTTTTTTTTTTTCTCAGTAAGTGTATTTTCATGCATTGGAAAACATTTTCTAGCTGGAAAAGTAGTACAGAGTATAACATGATGCCTACCGGGCTTGGGTACAGAGTGTAACAGCAAGCACACTGGGCTGCCTTCCGAACAGAGAGCAGAGCTCAGCAGGACTCCTGTGAAGTTTCTGTTGATCTTCTTCACCAACATCCAGAGACAACCATGCTTCAGAATTTAGTGCTTAGCATTCTCATGTGTTTAAAAAATATACAAAAATAAGTACCATACACATTCGCCATCTGCTCTTTCCTGAACTTTGTGAAATTCAGTCATGTTGATGTATATAGAAATAACTTATTTGTAATAACATATAGAAGGGTATTCTACTGGACAACTGTGTGTGATTCATTAATTCTCCTGCAGATGACATTTTGATGCTTCTCATCCGACACTCACCACTACTAAGAACTAAGGTACAATGCACATTCTTGTCTTTGCACCTCTAGGCAGGTACTTTAGTGTACATACCCAGAAGGAATTGCTAGATTGCAGGAATCCTCTCTTTAAAGAATTATTTTTAGAAGACATTTATTTTTATGTATTTGAGTGTTTTCCTGCATGTAGGTATGTATACTACATACCTGCAGTTCCCATGGCTGGCCAGAAGAGGGTGTCAGATCTACTGGGACTGGAGTTGCAGATGGAGCCTTTACAAGAGAGTAGTAGGCACTCTTGACCACTGAGTCACAGCTCTAGCTCTCATCCTCCAAATATTAATTATTTTTAGTCTACAAAATAATAGTTTTCATTGTATGATTTTTATGCACATATGTATATTACATTTCACACATATTTTCATACATATGTATATATATATATATACATACATATCTATATGCCCATAACTGTGCTTGGCTTACTTTTGTCATATAATTCTCAAACATACTTTGCATGCATTCATCCACTTGCTACCTCCCTTGTCTGCTCCTTTCCCTCCTGCTGATCTCCTTTCCCCAACCCCAGAGAGTCCCCCTTGGAGGTAAGCAGGTTTTCTGCTACCTGCTCCCTACCAAGATGGCTCAAAAGCAACAGGGCCAGTCAGCAATGGACTGCCACTTCCAGAACTGTGAGGAAGAATAAATAAACCTCCCTATAGTGATGCCCGGCAGACAGCTTGCTCGTTTACTGGGAGCCTAGGGCCATTTCTAGCTCCAGCACAGTTTGATTCAAGGCTGTAGTAATAACATCCCCAGGATCTTTTCCTCTTTCCCTGACTCGAATTCTGTATTGTATCTCTATTCTTTGCCATCCCCCGCCACCCCCACTCCCCACCCCCCACCCCCACTCCCCCTTCAAAAGCTCTTCCACTGTCTGAGATTTTAAATTCATTAAGAACACAGGTTGTTTTTAACCATAGATTTTCCACTGAAGGTCCCATTGCATTTCACTGGTCCTGATGCAAGCATGTCCTTGTAGCTCAAACCAGTTACTGCGAGTGGGAATTTTGAACACACAGCTTGGCTGAGGTCACATGTGCTCTGTGAAGTCACTTTTGGGGAGGCAGCCTGCACCTGAGTCATATGGGGAGAAGAGGGAGGATTTCCCAGAGAAAATGACAACAGCCACGGGTAGCAGAAGGAGGCGAAAGGACACTGGATGACCTAGACCAACAAACACCTGTTACCAATCTTGCTCAACCCTGTGCCCTCTGTGCCGATAAAAGGAAACTTTCAATACCTTGATGATAAAAGAGGACTCCACTATTTCTAACTATGGAGTTCTGTGATAAATTTTATCTTGATTGTAAATCTAAAGCGTCTTGGGGAACGGATTTTCAGATAAATGGAATGTTGTTGGAGACATTGTTTGTGTATACGCTGGGCCTTGACCAACGAGAGAAGGGAAGGTTGCTGATGTCCACAACTGTAGCGTCAGTCAGTGTTTAACCTCAGCACTGACATGTGTCTCTGTGTCCAGTAGAGAATGCACAGACATTGAAAGCTGGAATGTTGGGTCCCTAGCCTACCAGTCAGTGGGACAGTGACATCTAGTACA
Source organism: Onychomys torridus (assembly GCF_903995425.1). Lineage (NCBI taxonomy): Eukaryota > Metazoa > Chordata > Mammalia > Rodentia > Cricetidae > Onychomys > Onychomys torridus. Next base: position 36,437,468 of record NC_050452.1, read on the forward strand.
GACTCTCCAGAGTGGGGAGTCACTCACTGTCACTGTTCCAGTGTGGCCACTGTGTTCATCCTTCTGAGCTGGCTAAGAGGTAGATATCCAAGTGTATAACAAATGCTTTCTCACTTAAGAGTGGGTGGCTCGGGTGTCCCTAAAACTGGTCTTGCTGTGTTTAAATGTAGGTCCCATGACATCGCCAGCAGAATGGAAGCATCAAGAAAGCTAAGATCTCCCCTCCCCCGTTCTTCCCTAGTGTGCCCTCAGAGTGTAAGGAGAGAGAATGTGCAGTACAAAATACGCTGCCTCACCTCATCCATCAGCATCCTGGGCTTAAACCTGCTGGGTGTCATCCAGAGAACTGTCATTCTTGAGGACACAGAAAGAACTCTCTAGAGAGATAATCACAGGGAGAGAGTGGTCCCACCTGCAGAAGCCTGATGTCTCTGAATTCATCAGGGACAGCTCACTGGGGGAAGTGACCTGAACTGCCTCATTTGTACCCAGACCCCTGGGACAGTGCTTCCCAAGGCCAAAGTGGCCCTGCTGCTGAGGATTAGAGCCTAGTGACAGCCACAGAGTGTGGAGTTTTCTAGAACCCTCAGTCATGAATCCCACGATGCCTAAGACTTTGTGATAGCTGGCTTGTCAGCCCTACCAAAGAACCCACCAGTCCACAGGCCCTGTGCAAAAGAGTATCTACGCTTTTCTTATTTTGTTCCTGAGCTAGTTCATGAGGCCTTTTACGATAGGTAGAGATGTAAGATGATATTAGGAAAGGCTGCACAGATGCCCTGTAAACACACACACACACACACACACACACACACACACACACACACACACACACACACACTCAAACTCAGTCAGTATGGAGCATGGGCTGCTATACTGGGCCACATCTCTTTCAACAGGCACCTCCAGGGAGAGCTGACGCAGTGAGAGGATATGCAGTGTCTGCAAGATCAAAGCCAGTCAGGTCTCCCAGCTCTCTTCTCTTATTACACCATCCCCCTCAGTGATGATTGTCATGGAATCCTTGTGAAGACTCCACTTCCATACATTGCCTCTCCTTGGGAGCATCTCCACAGCATACCAAGAGAAGATTTGTTTAACTTTCCCTTAGGAAAATATATCCCTGCTGCGGATATATTCCCATGTTCTTAGAAATTCTGTCAGGGCCCCTGGCTTCTAACTCACCAGTCTATTGATTCCCTTAAAAAAGACTAAAGAGACAAACAGGCATTGGCTTGAAAAACAAAAATATGAGAAAAATTTCATTGTGAGGGTTGACTTGAAAGCGTTCACACCCCAGGGGGAATATTGGCTCAGATGTCTGTTTTGCCACGGTGGCTATGTGGAGACTCAGGGGTTATTCATACTCTGTAGGCACCATCGGTTAGAACTTCTGATTCCCCTGAAGGAAGCAATCATGCGATTCAACAACTCAGGGCCTACCATGTACTCTGTGAACTCACTGTGTGAAGTGGAAAAAGGAGCTTTTCTTCTGCAACTCAGAGAAGATTTCTTTCTGATGTCCCCAAGTATATCACTATGTCACCCCAATAGGTAGTGCAGTGTGGCTAAATTTATCTTTTCTTGCTCCCAGCAAAGCTGAAGTTGGCCTCCTTATTGAAAATGGGTATGGCAACAAGGTATTCTTAGTTTCCATCTTCTGTTATGCCCGTGGTCTAGAGAGAAAGGCCACTGAGACAGGCTAGCATCCAGAGGGAAGACTCCACCCTGTGTGGGGAGTGTGGCGGTGAGAGGCCCCAGCTCCTGAGGCTCTAGAACTGGCTCAAACCTGCTGTACCATTGCAGACTGTCTGACTACCGCTGAACTATTTAACTTCGCTAGGCCACTGGCTTTACACTTAAAACGTGGAGTTACAATAATAACTAACTCACAGGTCCTCTTGCAGGAAAACGACACAAGTGACAATATTGGAGCCTCGTGTCTGGCACACAGTAAATTATCAGTGCTGGTAATTATCAGTAATAGTGACTGTGGTGATGGAAAAACCCAGAGTAGAGATCAATAGGGAGACACTGAAGTCCGCTGGGATTGATTTCTGCCCAGATTCTGTTGCCAGCTTGTAATTACCAACAGAAAAAGAAAATAAGAGGTTCACACTTCAAAGTGAACAAGGGGGAACACTTACTTTCCTGGCAACCCTTCATGAGTTCAGGCATGTACACCACTGGGAGAGTCGGCTCTGAAGTACACTCACAAGTTGCCCGGTAAGAGGGCGTGAGTTCACAACCAGATGTCCTAGGCAGATTTCTCCAGGGTCAATGCTTCCTTGAAAATGCCAAGGAAGAGACAAGGACACGGAGGCTGAAAAACTAAGAGGGCGTATGTGTTATACCATAGTATCTAAACATGGTAATTTTAGATTTAAAAACACAGATGGGCTGGGTAGTGGTGGCACATGCCCTTAATCCCAGCACTCAGGAGGCAGAAGCAGGCAGATCTCTGAGTTCGAGGCCAGCCTGGTCTACAGAGCGAGTTCCAGGACAGCCAGGGCTGTACAGAGAAACCCTGTCTCAAAACCATACATACATACATACATACATACATACATACATAAATAACATGATGACCCATGCCTTTAATCCCAGCCTAAAGAAGAAGTAGGTGGATCTCTATGAGTTCAAGGCCAGCTTTGTCTACATAGCAAATTCTAGACCAAATAGGGCTACATAGGGAGACCTTTGTCTAAGCAAAGCAAAACAAATATCAAGAACTCAGATGACACCAACTGAACAGGGTTTGGGAAAAGAATGCTGCGTGTGTCCGGCACTCACCACTTCATACTGAGCTGGCTTTGGTTACAGTGAGTGAATTCAGTGGTGTGCAGGAACCCTCTCAGAAGCTTCCAACTATTCTTTGGCTCCCTGGCATTCTCATACTCCCACAATCCTCTCACTTGGGTGTGGACTGAACTTGGCTTCTCACGAACAGCGAGGCAAAGTGATGGCATATCGCTTCTGGGATGGAGTTCCACAAAGACAGGGGTTTCTGTGTTGCCCCTCTTCTCACTGGCCCACACTGAAGAAGACCCGATTTGTTTTAATGATGTTCTTCAAAGAGGCCTGTGTGGTAAGGAATTGAGGCAAGGCTATCAGCCAGCTGTCTGAATCGTGATCTTAGAAGCCTGCTTAGATGACTAACTTGTATTCCCCAACTAAGCTTTCAGTTGAATCATGAGCCATGACCCCCCCCCCCCCCCCCCCCCCCCCCCCCCCCCCCCCCCCCCCACCCCGGCCGCCCAGTCAGAGGCATCTGCATTTCTAACTCATGGAAGCTGAATTAATACAGGTTTTAAGTTGCTGTGTTGTGGGGTAGATGAGTATTCAGGAGTAGGTGATGCTGATGGAAAGACAGTTGCCATAGATTGAGATGAAGGGAGGCGGGTCAGGTACCCATGTTTAAAGGTAATCTCTAAACTTGTTCATCTACCACCTGCGGACAGACTCATGAATCCAGCATCATTCCCTCACTCATTTCCTGCTCAGCATGCTCAGCTCCTCCCCTGCCAGCTTCAGGACCGGGTCCAACTTTCCATTCTCGGTTTAAAATGGGGGTTCTCTATACCCCAATTGCCCATCCTCACTACCTCCCATCTCTCTCTATTTCTTCTCACGAAGCTCCATTTCATTCCTATCATCTGCTGTCCATTTTTCTCAGTCCTTCTGAGAACCTTTCTCAAGGCATCTAGCGAAAAGGCTTTCCTGCCATTCTTAAAGCCACACTCGATTTCAAAACTTTGTTCTGTTCTAGGTTTGGAAAATTCTCCATGTACTGGCTGGATTTGTGTCAATTTGTCACAAGCTAAAGTCACCAGAAAGGAAGGAGCCTCAGCTGGAAAAAAAAAAAATGCCTCTTTGAGATCCAGCTGTAAGGCATTTTCTCAATTAGTGATCAATGGGGAAGGGCCCAGCTCATGGTGGAAGGTACCACCCCGACTATAGGAAGGTGGGCTGAGCGAGCCATGAGGAGCAAGCCAGTGAGCAGCTCCCCTCTATGGCCTCTGCGTCAGCTCCTGCCTCCAGGATCCAGCCCTGTTTGAGTTCCTGTCCTTGATTTCCTTTATGATGAACAGCAATGCTGAAGTGTAAGCCAAATAAGCCCTTTCTTCCCCAACTTGTCTTTTGGTCATGGTGTTTCATCTCAGCAATAGAAACCTTAACTAAGACACTCCTTCATCGCTTTTGACCAACCACTTTTTGTCTCTTGTTGTGTCACTGAATTAGGGAGTAAAGTGTGTGCTTTAGGAGCAAAAGAGCTGAGAGAGAGGTGGCTGGCTGCTGCCCAGGAGAGGAAGAGCTACAGGCGGCCAATTTGTTAATGGAGGACAGGCTCAAGGAGAACTGGGGGACTAAATGGTCTGGTCATTATTCGTGACGATATTAGACTTTCTGGTTTGAGGGCCTTTGTATCTCTCCCCTCCTACTGGCTAAGGAGGAATTGTTCTTCATCAGCAATGCATGAACCATCTATTGCTTATAACCAATTTCCCCAAATAGCTTGAAAATTCCTATCATTTCATAATTTCATTGACTTAAGAATTTCATTGATACTTAGCTGAGGGGCTCTTGCTCTGACGTTCCATAAAGTTTCCTTCAAGCTGTGAGTGGGGTTGCTGAGGGCTTGACCGGGAGACCTGTCGGAAGCTCTTAGGTCACTCACTGTTGGAACACAACAGAATAGTTTTTTCCAAGCTATGTCAGATGGCAGGGATTTTTGGGTGCTGGGGAGAGATCTCAGTTCCTTACACCACTTGTTTCTTCTTAGGGTGATCTGCAACATGGCGGCTTGTTCCCCCGGCCTGACAGAAAGAGCACATGTGTGACACAGACAAGGTTTTGAGGGCAGGGGCACAAGAGAAGTCCCTAAACTGAAAGACATCATCATTTTGTAACTCAATTTCAAAAGTGATACTCTTCATGTCTGTCATGTTCTGTGAATTAGAGAGTTTCTGAATCCAGCTCCTGAACCAAAAGCATTGTGATTGATTACCCAAGAGGATGGATACAGGGAGCAGCCATCACTGGGGTCTTCCTGACTTGGCTACACTACACAGTTTATGGACCCATGTGATGTATAGTGACTATCAGTGAAGACTTAGAATGATGAGCAGGAAAGAAAAGGCTGTCTTCACTTACTGTAAAATCAGGACATGAGAAGGCTCTTCTTAGAACCCAGGGACCGCTTCTTTCTGGTTAGTTTCGGAAACCATCACTTTGTCTTATTTATTGTCAAACTGACCATTTCCGGCTGACTTCATAGCCTCCATCTGCCAAGAGAGTGTATGCTATGGTTACCCACAATGCATTAGTAGTTTGCAATCTTTTTTTTTTTTCTTTTACTGAAGCAGTACAGGTTTTCTTGTCTCTTCAGTCCCCCATTTCCATTTATGCAAAGCTGATCACATCACTTATGCACAACACTGAATCATCCATCAGGCCAACTATGATTACTGGCATTCTAAAATTCCCTTAAAGACTGTGCCTGTACTTTGTTGACAGTGACCACATGAGCAACCTGGAATGTTGGAAAATGTGGGTGCCAATGTGTTTACTTGCCGATTTTTTTAAAGCATAAATATAGAACAGTATGTCTCTTAGTAATGCCTTCTTTTGAATCCTTCTTTAAAAAAGACTTGTTTTATTTTTAGTTAGCTCGCTCTCTCTCTCTCTCTCTCTCTCTCTCTCTCTCTGTGTGTGTGTGTGTGTGTGTGTGTATGTGTACGTGTACGTAAGTACAGGTGCCTGAATTAGCCAGAGGTGGTGTATTCCCTGGAGGAGTTGCAGACAGTTATGAATTCTTAACCCCTGAGACATCTTCCACCCCTGTCTTGAGCTTTTTTTGTAGTGCTCATGGCACCCCTTCATCTGCATGTGGCCATCAGAAGAGAAGAGAGAGGAGGTGCCTTTGAAGGTTAGTCTTGTATACACAAGGAAGGTCTGTCCCTTGCCCAGCATGGAGCGCATACATGGGACAATGTCCACTGAGGGCAAGGGAGGAAATCAATCAGAGGACCTATTCAAGTTTCAGAGAAAAGGTCACAAAATACCCGAGAAATAGAGGCATAGCCACACAGGGGATGGCTGTTCCTGACAGGCTGTTTGTAGAGGAGGTAAGGTGACTGTTGGGGAGGGTGGTAAATGCGAAATGTCATTGTCACCCTTCCCGCCTTTCCATGAGCATGACTCAAGCCTGAAAGTGGGTGGTGAGTGAGTGATAGCCCAGAGCTTAGAATTTCTTTCTGTGTCTGAAAGTCGGTCCAAAACATGGTGCTGGTACCATCTGTCAGCCAAGTCTTAAGTGATCCTGAGAGAGAAATGTTCTGGCTAGGAGGAGCCATCTGCTTGCCAGATACCCATTTAGAACGAACTAGTGCTAGCCACAGAGAAACAGCACCACAAAGGGAAGAGATCTGTGATCTCTCAGGGTATCTTGGTGATCTTTCACACAGAGGCGCATCAGAGAATGTCCGGAAGGCGAGGGATGTGGACTAGGGCCAGGTGGGCTTTGATCTAGGCGTGAGTGTCCCTCTTGGATGACTTCGCTGTCTCTTATTGGTCCCAGGCACCAGAGAGTGGCTTAGAAAATGTTGAAGAAAGCTCTCTGAAGGTTCAAAACACCAGTTTAAAGATGGCATTACCTACAACAACCTCTCTGGTGCTATCCTTGTAGGGATAATGTAATCCAGACCACTAATTGTGTCATTGGGTGGGATCTTTGAGGAACTCCGTATCCAAGAGCACAGTCAATGTAGAAGGGGGTATGAGAGGTGGGTTCCTGCAAAAGGAATTCAGAAGTAAGATTTGCATGCAGGAGGTAAAATCGGGGTGGGGGGATTGCTTTTACCATCCTCAAATACAGGGGTGGGTTGTGTGAAGCAGGCATGGGCAGAGAGAGAAGTTGGACCAAGATGTAGTGGTAAGGAAGGTTGCTGCTGCATCCAGGACAATGTCCCTTGATGTGCACCCCACACTGAATCAACCTGAATGGACTCTTAGCCCCTGACGCCATCAGATCCTGGATGGAAGCTACCTCCGGAGAGGGAGTGGAGTTTGGTTGCACCATGCACTGTACAGCTTAGCCCAATGCTTGCTTATTTCCTCAGGCCTCTTCTTGTTACACTGTAGGTTTCTCATTCCACCCTGGGGGGGACTTGACTGAGAGATTTCTTCATCTTAGACACCATCTTCTTCTACCCCCACCCCTCCGTTTCTGCTTGAACAAAGGAATACAAACCTTCGCAAGCCACCTGTAGAGCAGTTAGATATTTTCCATTTTCATCCAAGAATTCTTCAAATCTCCCGACTGAGCACTTGTTTGAGAAGAAAGTGAGATCTAGTCATTAATTCTTTTCTTCTGGTTGCTTGTTTATTTCCTTGTCTGGTTTAGCATGGCTTTCCAGGTTTATTTCACTCTCAAACCGTGTCTTTTGAGTAGGAACGCATGGAAGCCTTTCAGACATCACAGGTATTTCTTATTCCACAATGCTTACAGGGACATGCTTGCAGACTTCCTAGTGATAGCAGTTATGTATACAGTTCCAGTATCATTTCAGAGTATTTTCATTTGTCTGAAACTCCCACTACCTGTCAAGCTGAGGACTGGATTGGATAAAAGAAAATGTAGCTTGATCGTTCAATAAAAAAGCGCTTGCATTTTATTGTGCAGGGAACGGGCACACTGCTTGGAGGGAGGAGGTCTTTCCTGTACACCCCTCAGCTTATCTTTAAGGCCAGTTGTTGCTTTTAAATGCCCTGAAAAGTTTTTTGAACCTAAAGACATACTATAGCTCCAAAGTGATAGGACCCAATAACCATGGCCTAGAACTTTTAAAATTTTGAGCCAAAAATAAAGCTTTGCTTTTACCAATAAATAAAATAAAGCTTTATTTTTTTCCCCCAATATCTTAGGTAATTTGATAGCATGATGGAAAACTGATTAACAGCCTTGGCTAGTTTTGGAGAACTCAATCTGCTGTAACCTGCTAAATAGATCTCTTTAAAAATAATCTCATACTGTATATGCATGTGCATCTGTGTGTGGGTATGTGCATGTGAATGCAGTTTTCCATGGAGACCAGAGGTGTCAGATCCCTTGGAGCTGGAATTACAGGCAGTCGTGAGCTGCTTGACATGGGTGCTGAGAACCAAACGCAGGGCCTCCGTAAGAACAATACATGACATCAGCAGTAGCACAGATTCCTTCCTCCAGCCCCCATATATAATACAATAATTATATTGATAGCATTATAGTAACTGGCTGATTTTATGTTAATCCTTGACAAAGTATGTGAATGACGACAGACAGGTTTTAGATTGCATTTTATTCACGTTAGTATAAACATGCTCTTCAATGCTTCACATGACAACACACGCACTTGTGTGCGGATGCTTCTCACTTGGAGAAGGGTTGATCACCTGCACAAGGCTCAGGGAAGCCTTGGAAGGACAGCTAGAAAGAAGGAAAGAGTTGGCAGAAGGCGAGGTAGGCTGGTGGCGGGGTAGGGGACAACAACACAGCTTGTACACTGGAGCTCACAGCTGCACAAGCTCTCCACAGGGTTGTGCTCAGCAGCGTCCTGTCACGCAGTGATGTGGAGCTTATGAGTTTTCTCCCTCCGTGAGGATTTTTACAGTAAATGGACTTTGGGGGAGGGAGGGACTTCTTTTCCCCCAATGGGGTAGTCACTAGTGGCATGCCTATGTGCCTGTAAACAACTCCAGCATAACTCATTGGGTTAAAAAAGAAACAACAACAGCAAAAAACCAGTCAGGGAAAGAAGGCATGAGAGCAACATGGAGGAGCAGTTAGAAGGAGGAAGGGGTCAGCAGGAGTGAGAGGGAGAAGGGAGAAAAAGGGGAGAATATTATCAAAATACCCAGATGTAAAAATGCCGAGTGAAATCTACCATGTATAACTGTTATTTAGCTAAAGAAGAACAGTGGCGGGAATCCGGACCTCAGTTGCCATGGTGACGGTGGACTCCAGCACTGGGAGGCTATCCTGCTTCTCTTTGGGATGGGAGAACATGAGGGTCTGCTGGTGCAGACCCTGGCCAGGATTTGCTTTTCTGTCTAGCTCAGAGCAGGGCTGTCTTCTAGGACTTTCTGCCGTGAGGAGATGCCCTAGGCCTGTGCTGACCTGGGTCACATGTGGCTCCTGAGGACTTAGCTAATGCTGCGACTGGAGGAATGAACATCTTGACTCCTGGTGTCATTGTATTTGGGGTTGAGACCATCTGTGTGGCTAGCAGCTCTGCTCCAGAGTTTCAGGTTCGGCAACCGTGTCTCATGTTGCAAGGCCAATCAGTGCTTTCTTCCTTCAGCACAGGAAACAAAACCACAAAGGTTTGTGTGTGTGTGTGTGTGTGTGTGTGTGTGTGTGTGTGTGTGTGTGTCCCTTCCCCACCAGAACATTCCTTTACTTCCCAAGACAGCTCTTAATTGCTGGTTTCAGTAATTCCCCCTTGCTTCTCTTGTCTTCTTTTCGTTTCTGGCTGGTGCAGGGCTGGTCTTGATATAGAATGCTTTTGGTTCCCACTTTGTTTTCTGTCTAGAAAAAGAGTTCCTTATATCTAACCTTCATTGTGCAGACAAGCATAATGACCTCTGCTGAGAGCTTGTAGATGCTGTGGAAGTCAGTTGCCGCCTTCACGCACTTTAATTAACCATCTTGTAAAGACGCCCGTTGGTTGTGTGTGATGAGGCCCTTTAATCCGTTCTCTGCAGCTCCCTTGTTTAACGGCAGTTGTTACACTATGCTTCCTGTGCCGTGGGTCCTGCTTTCTATTGAACTGTCAGTGGAATGCACTTGTTTTCCTGGGGCTTTTGGAGAGCATAATGAGGCTTGTCGTTTTCATAGTTTGCGAAGGGGGCACTGGTCATCTTAACTTTATTGACAGGAGTAGGTTGTACCTGATGACTTGGATTGACCCGACTTGAGACAAAAACAAACATGTTTTCTTCTTTAAGCCTCAGAGGTGTTGACTGGCAGAGTAAATGGGGCATGGCTGTGTTTCAGGAGTATTTACATTTGAAAGAAAAACTGTATTTTCACACACACACACACACACACACACACACACACACACACACACACACGGAGTGTGAAACTGGAACCTTGGGTGTCTTGAGAATCTAGGCTTTGTTTCTGTTTCCGCCCCCCCCTGGGGGGGTGTGGGGGTTGAGACAAGGTTTCTTTGTGTAGCCATAGCTGTCTTAGAGCTAGCTCTGTAGACCAGACTGACCTGAAACTCACTGAGATCCTCCTGCCTCAGCCTCCTAGTGCTGAGATTAAAGGCCTGCGCCACCCCTGCCTGATGAGAATCTAAGTTTTCTAACAAGGTCACTTAGCGTGTTCTGTGAGAAGCCATAGTCTGACTGGAGCATTTGTTTTATATTCTTCTTTCTCTTGAACAATTTACTTAGTTAATTTATATGTATGTGTGTTCAGAAACCTTTGGAGGTGAGAGGCAACATCAGGGTCCCTGGAACTGGAGTTACAGACTATGGTGAGATGTCACGTGGGTGCCTCGGTCCTCTGCAAGAGCAGTAAGTGCTCTTATCCGCTGAGCTGTTTCTCTACCCCTTTTATTTATTTACTTATATTTGTTGATTTATTTTTTCCAGAGAGGGTCTTTCTGTATAACAATCCTGGCTATCCTGGAACTTGTTTGTAGAACAGTCTGGCCTTAAACTTCCAGAGATCTGTCTGCCTCTGCTTCCTGAGTGCTGGGATTAAAAGTGTGTGCCAGCCTTGAGTCAAGATGGAATAAGGCCACACTATTGAGTGTCTGTGGGCCCCCATAGTCTGACATAAAGGAAACTCAGAAAACATGAGCTGATTGAGAAAGCAAGTGAACTCTGATTGTCCTTCTACTCAGCACTTACGCTCTACAGATGAGCTGATATAGAGATGTGGGAGCCTGCTTCCTCTTGGGGAGATCTAGAAACCGGATAATCTTTCCGCAACAAATATTCAAACATTAAGGATTTTCATACAACTCAACTGCTAATTAAAAGGCAACAATATCACCAGATGTTCAACCAAAGTTTTAGTGATGTATTTTTAAAGTTTGAATGGAACATTCACTCATGCATGATCATTATCTCCAACTGGCACTTCCAAGGTATGCAACAGGACATCCTGCACAGTATGTGTCTCTCTCCCCCTATAGGACTGACTAGTCCACACTCAGGGCACTGGAGCAGGGGAGGGCTGCAGAGGTATGTGAGAAATGACACACTTCTTAGCTTCATGATTTTGCCTGGGGCTGACCCTGTGGGAGAGTTTCAGTATTGAATGTTTTCCGTGGCTCTCAAATTACTTAATTTCATAGTCATTTTATAATACCCATATTAAGACTTGAGGTACAATAAAAGTAGAACATTTTCATGTAAGGTCCCCCAGAGTAAAACACAAATGCACACAGAAAGTTTCCTATTGCTGGAAACTGAAGTTCTCATGTTAAGAGTCAAGTGGACTGAATTCAGAGTGCTTACAGCTGATCAGAACAACTTATTATCCAAAACATTTCAGAAAATGAATCTGAGTGGTATGAGTCAGTAACTCCCAAGATGGTTCCCAAAGAGACTTGCTTCTGGTAGTGACATTTCTGCATAATTCTCTTCTGTGGATGAGTTGGTCAGGACATCAGAAGGACAATCACAAACTGTCACTTACAAAACAGTACACAAAGCACATGACACAGATCTTTGCTTTCTTAGGGCAATTGCTTTGAGGGAAGTTCTATTGTGTCTGAGCTGTCCATGGTCCATTCTAGATGTCCAAGAAAGCCATTCTGTGGACTTACTGGTGACTGGTCCCCATCCCAAATCTATCAGGGGCACCCATCCAACAATTTTCTCATTATCATGAAGAAATATTTTATTTTTGAGACAAGGTCACACTTTGCAGCCTTGGCTATCCTAGAACTCATTATGTAGACCAGGCTGGCCTCAGACTCATAGAGCTCTCCCTTTCCTGTGCCTCCCTGAGTGCTGGGATTAAAGGAACTTGCTACTACACCCATCGAGAAATAACCTTTTTTGATATCATAAGACTCTACAGGTTGAGGAGGTGTGTGCCAGGAATCAGGAGCCAAGAGGAAACACGTATTTTCCATTTTACCAGGATTGATTATGCTATTGTTGTAAAGAAGGGAGCGACACCATCAGCACAGACCTAGGCATTTGGGCCTTTCCACAGTGTCAGAACTCATCACAGACCAGTAGATTCATAGGCTACATCAGTTTCTCTGGCTTTACTTTGTGGAACACCACTGGCTTCGCTTGGTGTCAGGGCATGGCCCTCAAGAGTTCTCTGTTCCAGTCCAATCTTAATCGCTAACATCTTAACATGCGACAGTCTTGGCACTCAAATCATGTGTCACTCTTTAGGCATTTCTATCAGGCCACAGAATATGGGCAAAGAGTAAAGGGACTGCAGGACTTGAAGATGCAGCCTACACCCATAATAATTGCAGTGTGAGCGAAGCAAAAATGCAGCATGTATCTATAATCCCAGCACAAGTGAGGCAGAGGTAGGAGAGTCAGGAGTTCAAAGCCAGCCGGGGCTACATAGGGGAACACTGTTGGAAAAAAAAACCCCAAGGATTTGGCAGAGTACTTACCTGGCATGGGCAAGGCCCTGGGTTTGAATCCCATCATTGGGGAAAGAGAAAAGAAAAAGCAACAATGTAGGGAGCCAATGTGATTGGGCTTTAGATCAACACATGATGCAAGCCTGCTGGGGGTGGGAGTGCAGGGGAGGTGTGTCCACACAGCACTGGAAAATATTAGTGGCAGGGAAATTAAGCTGAGCTGAGCTGCAGTGGTCTGTGTCAAGGTGATAGATCTGTATCTCATGCACAATCTGGGGTATTCCTCTTGGTGTATGTCTTAGGCGAAAAGGTTGCCTCTTAGGTTGTCTGGTGTACTTGGCAAGCTCTCGTGCTCAGTATGGTCCAGTGAGTCCATGTGTCTGTGTTTCCTCATTTAATTTGATAAGCTCGCAAGTGGTTGCTGTTTATTAGCATGAAGAAACCATGGACCAGAGTGTGCCTTATGGTGGTGATGTGCAGATTGGGGTCATTCGTGTCCATAAGCAGGATGCAGCACCATTCCATCTTGGTACCTGTCCTGCAATGGAGTGGAGTGTCTCAGGATGAGAAGCTCTGTTGTGCATCACAGAGTCACTCAGGCTGCTCTCCATAGATGCTAAGCTCCAGGGCAGCAGTTCACGCAGTAACTGGTAACTAATCCAGATATCGGTACCTGGGAGGGCTAAGAAAACCCTGAAAACGTCATTTTGGAATGCGGTCATGGGCAGAATCACTTGGATGCTGGAGAGAAGAGAAAGTCAAAGAATCTCCAACAAGTGTCAGTGACCTTTAAACAGAAACTTTCCACTGGGTCTCCCTAGTGCCCCTTTGTCAACAACTTTTAGGACAGCTGGCCTAAGAAAGACTGAGTGCTCCCCACTGATTTGCTTGTAGTTCTCAAACATAACTGTAGAAAACACCAAGACTGTGAGTCCTTGAGGGGGTGGTGGTAGCAGGGTGCTGTCCCAAAGAGTCTGGCTATGTTCTATTCACCCCCAGAAAAAAGATGTCCTTCAAGGTTTGGGCTTAACATTTCACACTGCCCAGGATACAAGGTCCAGGGGTGGGCTGCTTTGTAGCAGGACATGTTTAATTAAGACTATGTACCTCGGGTTGGGGATTTAGCTCAGTGGTAGAGTGCTTGCCTAGCAAGCACAAGGCCCTGGGTTCGATTCTTAGTGAGACACACACACACACACACATACACACACACACACACACACACACACACACACACAAAGCAGAAAAAAAAAGACTATGTACCTCAACATTCCCTGGGCTGGGGACACACTTGTATGGGAGCTGAGGTTCCTTCTGTCCTTTGGTATCTGTGTAGCTTCTGTGGTGTTCTGTCTCACCAGACTCAAATAAACTAGTAACAAGGGCACAGAGAACCAAAAGCATCCTTTTTGTGTGTGTACAGGTGTTTTTGCTTACATATATTTTGCAAATAAACCACATGTGTGCCTGATGTCTGTGGATCTCCTGGAACTGTAGTTAAACATAGTTGTGAGCCAACATGTGGGTGCTGGGAATTGAACCAAAGTCTTCTGAAAGAGCAGCCAGTGCTTTTAACTACCGAGGCATTATCTGGAAATAGTGCGAAATCAGGGGTTGCCTCAATTTTTTTCTTTTTCTTTTCTTTCTTTCTTTCTTTTTTTTTTAAACTAATTTATGCATATTAATTTATACATATTAAAGGTATGCCACGTGCAAGGGACTGAATCTACAGTACACACGAAGACCCAGTTCTCACAGAGTGTGCTTTTCTGTGGAAGGAGATGGAAATCAAATGGACAAGATCACTTGGGGAGTAAGGAGACTAAACACTTTGAGGTGACTGAAACAGAGTCAGTTCCGTTTACAATCTCCTTGGTTCTCTGATGACTTACTCATCTTATAAAGTACAATTTCTAGACACCTAGACTGTGGCCTATAGCCCTCTTTTTATGTCACAGTGTTTATGCCAACAAACCACAAATGAGAACTTCAATACTTCAAATTTACCACCAAAGTCTTGAATTAGTGGTCCGTTGCTTTAGAGGTGGCACACACTCAAATTCAGATAGACAATGTTGTTCCTAAGTAAGGAAGTGGATCAAGGTCAGGCGCCAGGCGGTGTCACTGAAACACTCTTACAAATAGCCTATTATGTTGATCCCCATGGTTATCGCAAAGGCTGCCATGTTTAAAGAAATTGTTTTAGTTCAAGTTTCTACTGATGTGACAAAACACCATAGCCAAAAGCAACTTGGGGAGGAAAGGGTTTATTTGGTTTACATGTCCCGAGTCACAGTCCATTTGGGGAAGTCAAGATAGGAACTCAAACAAGGCAGGAACTGAGACAGGAGCTGATGCAGAGAACATGGAGGGGTGCTGCTTACTGGCTTGCTCCTCAGGGCTTGCTCAGCCTGCTTTCTTATGGAACTCAGAACTACCATGTCAGAGGTGTCCCCATCCACAGTAGCTGGTCCCTCTCTCATCAATTACTAGTTAAGAAAATTCCCTGCAGGCTTGCCTGCCTACCAGCCCAATTGTATGAGTCAGCTTGAGAGAGAGAGAGAGAGAGAGAGAGAGAGAGAGAGAGAGAGAGAGAGAGAGAGAGAACGAACTCCAGAGCATTTTCTCAATTAGAGCTCTCTCCTCAGAGATCACTCTAACTTGTGTCAAGCTGATATAAAATTAGCCAGCACAGAAATGAAAATGTACTATTTCCCCCTTTTACACCTTAATTAGAAAAACAGAGTAATTCTTGGCATCTTTTGATGACATATTATAAATGTCTATATGTGTGCAGCACAGTGATAAGTTGATTCCACTTATACAATGTGTAATGAACAGAGTAGAGTAATTAACTTTCACATATTCTTAAGCATCTGTTAGTTCTTTGTGTTGGCGACCTTCAAACTCCCCTCTCCTTGATAGCCACAAAGTATTGTAAAGTATTAAATAGTCATGAACTACTACAAACATCCTAGTGTGATGCAGAATATCAGAGATTCCTTCGTTCTCTTTACAGAATGTCTCATTTTTTTAACGTGCATGAATGTTTTGCCAGTATGTATGTACATGCACTCCATGCATGCCTAATGCATGAAGAGGTCAGAAGAGGACATCACATCCCTGGAACTGGAGTTATAGTCAGTTGTGAGCTGCTATGTGGATGCTGGGAATTGAACCTGGTTCCTCTGCAGCAAGTCTGAGCCATCTCTCCAGCCCCTAGCTTACTCCTCATATCTAACTGTTTTAGGGCACCACTATAACTTTTATCCACATACCCTTCCCACATAGAATGCCCACCATGTGTAAAATACCATGTTTAGAATCTATGGAGCAAAACAGGTGTTTAAAGATTAACTGGGCAGCGAGCACTGTATCCTAAGAAACAGTGGCCATGCTGTGAGTCATAGATTAAACAGAGAGAGGGGTGAAGGCTGTATTGGAGGCCAGGTATGCCCTGCACAGCAGGCAGATTTAATTCCTGCTGGGTAATGGCTGCTTCTTGGTAATAGTCCATACACACAGGGACAGAGAATTGCTTTTATTCTGCTTGGAATCCCTGTGTCAATGTAAGAGTCTGTCTCCTGCCTCAGGATTCACTAAGTGCTGACAGGGTTCATGCTAGAGGGATGAGAACATTTGCCTAGCAAGTTAAGATGGGAAATCATTACACAATATGATCAATGTGTCTGGGGACTCAGGATACAGACATGAACAAGATGAAATCATTACCTCTGGTGAGTTTTTACATGATGATTGTGAATAAAATTGTTTTAGAGAAGAGTTGTGTGAAATATTGGGCAAACAGCAGCCAGTATCTTTTAGAATCTATCAGGTAAGAGGTGGTGGGACATTATGTTTAAAGCACACAGGATTGTGTGGAGAGAGCAACTGAAGTTCTTTCAAACAACAACCAGCCACAGCACTGGCATGGTTGGGGAGCTGGGGGTCCAGGACTCGGTGGCTTTCCCCTAGAATTCAAGGAAAGATGGAGAGAAAGGAGAAGGGTGTGTCCATGTTGGGCTTCTTTGCAGTGTCCACCCTCAGACCCCTTCTCATTAACTCCAGCAGCCTCCCGTAGTCTTTACCGTCATCTGTCCTTCTCCTGGTTCCATTCCAGAGCCTGGTGGCCAAGTGCGTGCTCAGGGGGGCACTCCATTGCTTGACACCCCCTAAAGAGTCATTTGAAAATGTATTTATTTGTGGTTTGTGTGGTGGTTTGAATGAAATGGCCTCCGTAGGCTCATAAGAAGTGACACTATTAGGGATGTGGCCTTGTTGGAGGAAGTGTGTCACAGGCTTCAGAAGCTCAAGCCAGGCCCAGTGTTGCTCTCTCTTCCTGCTGCCTGGGGATCCAGATGTAGAACTCTCAGATACTTCTCCAGCACCATGTTCGCCTGCATGCCACCATGCTTCTCACCATGACAACAATGGACTAAACCTCTGAACTGTAAGCACCTCAATTAAATGTTTTCTTTTATAAGAGTTGCTGTGGTCATGGTATCTCTTCACAACAATAGAAACCCAAACTAAGACAATTTGTCAATAAATGGTTATCTCCATGCCCATTTTTATTCATCTATGTGTAATTGAAGGCACAGTAAAATACATACACACACACACACACACACACACACACACACACACACACACACACACACCAAAATGGCCACTCCATGAATGGGGAGAAGGTTTTTATTGTAGCTGAGAGAAAAAGAGGGGAGGGGAAGGGAGAGAGAACATCCTGAGGTATCTGGAAGAGTCCAAAATAGAGAGAAAAAGAAGACTAGATGTGGTCAGGGCTCTCTGTGAGAGAAATAAGAATAGCAAGAGGTTGTTGGGGAATATTATTTTAAGGTGTGTTACTTTTGTTTATGTTGCATTTGTTTAACTCTGAATTTGTGTTACTGTGCCTGTCTAAAACACCTAATAAAGGACTGAATAGTCTAATAAGGAACTGAATGGCCAATAGCAAGGCAGGAGAAAGAATAGGCAGGTCTGCCAGGCAGAGAAAATTAATAGAAGGAGAAATCTTGGAGGAGAAAGGAGAAGTAGCCAGAGAAAGAGGAGGACTCCAGGGCCTCTACACAGCAAGCCACAGAGTCAGAGTAAGATTCACAGAAGTAAGAGAACAGGAAAAGCCCAGAGGCAAAAGATAGATGGGATAATTTAAGTTAAGGAAAGCTGGCAAGAAACAAGCCAAGATAAGGCTAGGCATTCATAACTAAGAATAAGTCTCCATTTGTGATTTATTTAAGAGCTGCATGGCGGGTCCCCCAAAAGAGCAAAAACAAACAACAAGAGAGAGAATAGCAAGAAGAGCAGGGTGGGGGGCTGAGGGGGGAATCTTGCCGTTATAAAGAGAGGAAGAAGAGAGCTATAATCTGGAACAGCTTGGGAGCTGGAACAGAGGAGGCGTGGGGGAGGTGAGAAGGGCCAGGAGGCTAGGGAGGACTCTGAAACTCCTAACAAGTATGTGAGAACAGGGACTGAAGGAGCCTGGAGGCTAGCATGAGCTTTGATAGGCAATCAGCAGGTATATACCAAGAGAAGAGACCTTTTCTGGCAGGCAGAAACCCTGAGAAATTCTGGCTGTAGGCTTTAGCCATACTTCTATAGTTCAGCTTGAGCTGAGCCAAGATAGTCTATTTGGGACCTACACATTGGCACTGACTTTTGGATATGGGGGAATTGGGGTTCCCTTTGGACCTGACACCATATACCTGGAGTCCTTAAGAGGTCATAAGTGAGAAAAGTCTGAGAAGACATGGTGACATCAGTCAGTTGGTACTGCACCATTATGGTGGCCCTAGCTCATACTATATATGAAGCTCTTCAGATGGAGTTTGGAATCACTGTTCCCTGAAGAGCACTAAATGAATTATATACAGGATAGATGGGGCCTGTCCTAAGTTGTCAGTGAATGCCAGGCCTTATTTTTAGAACAAAAGTTCAGAACAGCAAACGTGATTACCATAGATTATTTTACAAAAAGGGAACCCACAATCAGAGGGAGTCTTGGCTGTTAAAATGTGTAAGAGCAAGCTAAGATGTGTCCGTGGAGTTGTTTGTGAGAAACTCTCACTCTCAGGGGTTACCACCAAGACAGAAACAGCCCTTGGGGTATGTTAGGGGCATCAACAGACCCTCACTGGGCAACTGTGCCCATAATAGATCCCAAAGGTTGCCCAGAATGATGAAACACCACCCAAGAGGAACACTGATGTGAGTGGCAGGGGACAGACTTGGGGACACAAATGGGTGTCCCTGTTAATCTGCTTCTCAAGGGCACCCTGCTTGACCTTAGCTTTGTGATGGAAACTGCTGTGGGTTTTTGTTTGTTTGTGTTTTTCTGGAACATCTAACAACTACTTGGAATCTCAAAGCTGTGTTTGTTTTGGCCAGTTGTTGTCAAGAAAGAGCAACCCTCCTGATGTACTCTACTTTGTCCTTAGCTAACACACTGTGATTACAGCCTGCTTCTTGCATCAAACCCTGTTTTTTTAGTACTGGGGCAAAAGCGCTCACTGTTCTCAGGAAGCTGGCTGATACTGTGTGTAGCACTCCTGGCTCAGCAAGCTTCAGGGCTCCCTGTGATGGGTCAGGGTAGCCTCTTCCACCACACTCCACAGACACGGCTTTTGCCAGTGTCTCTGTAGGTCACTGTTTAAGAACTTTGATGGTGCCATTGGTATTTTGGGAGTGGATCTGAGAAGGGGATATGGAATTGAAAGTTCATGATTTTGAAATAGCAACCTTTAAACAAAAACACACCAGCCCATTACGTTCTAATTGTGTGAAACATTTCTCCTGAGTTGCCCTCTGGAGTAGAAACGTCTGTTGCAGTGTGTTCTGAAGATTCTGCAAGGTTCTGCGCTGACCCATTGTTTGAGTCTGCACTGTCTTATTTCGTAGGCCCAGTTGCATGTGACCATGGAGCACACGGTTCAAATGTGTAGCAAATGTGAAGAGCAAATGCCCAACACCTACAATGGAAAAAGTATTGTTGCTTGGTGAAATAATAGTATACATTTGGTCTTTGTGTTAAATAGGAAAGCATCATTTAATCTGTTCTTCCCTTAACTTCTGCGGCTTCTTTTCTTTTTCTTTTTTTCTTTTTTTGGTTTTTCTTTTGTTCTTTCTTTTAATTTTATTTGCTGTACGTGTGTGGGGATACTCATGAACCACCATGGTATGCTTGTGGAGGTCGGAACACAGCTTCCGGGCTTTAGTTCTCTCCTCCCACCATGTGGTTCCCAGAGACTGAACTCAGTCTGAGTGGTAAGCACCTTTACCAACTGAGCCACCTTTGATGGCCCCACTTGTCCCGTTTCTTTTGCCATAACACATTTTCCTAGGTAGCCCTGTAAAATCCCATCTCTGCCTTGCAGCCTGGGCTCCTGCTGTGTTTCTGCTGTACAGTGTCGGTCCACTTAAGTTTTACAAATGTTTCTTCTTAAAAGGTAGTTGGTTCTTGTTTCTTTTCTAATGGTGGAGGAAGATTTATTACATGCAGCAGCTAAGGAGGGCACAGGAAGTACTTAAAAGCAACGCACTCCCACTCTGTGAACAAAGGACCAGTGAGGGTTTTGTTCGGGAAATTTACAAAGATCACGTAGGAAAGCACTTTAGGGGCATGTATGTTCCTGGACATGTTTAGTTAAGAGGTAAGTTCCCGAGCATGGTCAGTGTAAGGTCAGACTTCGGGAAGGAAAGGTGGATGACATGATTTAGACATGCTTAGCTTGGGGTTCTGAACGCATGTTTAAAGGTTAAAATGGCAGGAAGGCTGGGGTGTACTCAGCTGGCATCACAAAGGTGGTGGACAGGAGTACCCCTGGGTTCCCCCAACTTCCTTGTAACGATGGCAGAAGAACACTTCTTGGGCGTGCACAGCTTTCTCAGAGAAGTTTTTGTACCATCCAACATGCAGACATGTTGTGAGTAAGCCTGTCCTCCTTTGCCTCCGCCTCCGAGTTCTTTGACTTCTTCTAGCGGTAGTCAGCAGAACCTCTTGTGGTTCCAGCAACAAGGTTTGTGATGTTTCTTTCATCAATTGATTGATGATCAATTGATTGAGATAGGGTCTCACTGTGTAGCCCCATCTGGTCTATAATTCGATATGTAGAATAGGCTGGCCTCGAACTCACAGCTATCTGCCTGCCTCTGTCTCTTGAGTACTGGAATTAAAATATGTGCCACCATGCCCTTTGAAAATGAATGTATTGTTTTCCAACTAAAAGTTTAATTCTACCTTCCAAAATGGCAACCGATAGCTCATTCAGATATCTTATAGCCTCAGTTGCTTTTAGTGCTTGACAACTTCACAGTTTTCTACTAAATATTAAACTTGTATAATTGAGACTCTGCCCCTGTGAGCCTGTTCCTCTTTAAACCAGGGATGGCTATGGTATGTATACAGAAGGTCCTTCTGGCTTTAGGGTTTCAGATTTTTTTTTTTCTTCTTAATTTGAGGCCTGGAAAGAGGAGAAAAAGCTAGATTAATCTGGGAGATTTTTGGCAGATGAAAAGTGATAGAATTTTCTGAAGACAAAAATCTTTTTAACCAATCCTGTTCCTGTTGATCTAGAAGCCTGGAGTCCAGACATCAGACATTGGGCAGGCAAGGAGGCTCAGTGCTGCCTCCTACTGGCCAAATGGGGAGCAGCAGTGTATGGAGGAGGTGCCCCAGATGATCCTTTTGTTCTGACCAGAGCTAGTTAGGATAATAACAGTTTGGACAGCAGTTACAAAGTGAGGTTATGTGGGGACCACAACAGTTACTTGAGAGGCTTCCTCTCCATAGCCCTGGCTAAAGGTCTAATTCTTGATTCAAATGGAAGTTATCCTCACCATCCTGGAGAGCAGCTGCTCCAAGGATGTTGGTGGACTAGGCTGGGGAGGCCATGTGGGTCCTCGGTAAGAGCAGCTGGAGTTCTTAAGCACTGATTCATCTCTCCAGCCTATTGCAAAACATTTATTAGAGAAGATGAACCAACTTTTGAGTAAAACCAAAATGATCCACAGTAGAAACAGAAGGGCATGTCACTTTTACTGCCCATATGATATACAGTGTATTTATGAGCGAGATAGTCTGAGGGAAGTCGCAGAAGTGGCACTCTAGACAAACACTAAGAAGCCCCAGTGGGTCTGTACAACCACTCCCAGACTTTCACACTCTGGTGCCTACCCATCCTTCCAAACGTACCACTCAACTTTTTTTTTTTTTTTTTTCATCTTCTGTAACACACACATAATCTACATTAGGAGCATGTACACATGCACACGCATAACACACATCCACATCCACTCACACCATTTGTTGTAAGCCAGGGACTCACTTGTGTTACTTCAAGTAAAGAAGGACTATATTTGGAAGACAGATATATTTGGAAATGATGAAAACGCACCTCTCAGACCTGCTCTCTGAGCTTTCAGGACTGGGAGGAAAGCTACCAGATGCCACAGAAGAGAAAGGTCCCCTCAAGGCAGTGGGACATCAGAGTCTAGAATAAATGATGGGACCTGGACAGCCACTGAGTAACCTCACTGGCCTGGACCACAGTCATCTTGCTCCCTAGGCCTCCTCTAGTCTTTGCTCCATTCCAGAAACTTCAAAGTGTAGACTTAGGTCAACTATTATGGACTACATCTCTCCTTACCTCAAACCCGCTCTAAGCCTGCCACTCCCAGCATGTTTTACATATTTGGATATCAGTCCTCTCACGCCTCCTGCTGACTCTAGTTCCATAGTTTCAGCTTCCCTCGACCATTTATCATCTTTCTAACGGCCTGCGTTTTCTCTGTGACCCTTTTCTCTTGCTACCAGGCACAGGTTCTTTCCCTACACGTTTACTTCTCATTGTTGAGACTGTCCCCTTCACTTCCCAAGGAGTAGATTCTGGAGGCTTACCCCCCACCACACACACACACACTCCTACCACCGGGCAGACTTCTCACCCAGTCACCTAATGCTCCTTCTAAGTTGAAGGAGTCTGTCCAAGCACCAGCATAGGAACACAAGACACAGCATGTGAGGTCATGGGGTAGAAGTGGAGAGAAACACTGAGTAACAACCCTCTATGTGGGGCTGATGGCTGTGCGAGCTTCTAGACCACTTCCCATCCCACACACATCTTCATGCTCCCCACCATCCCCACCTCCAGTGCCGTTCTCCTGTTGATGGCCTTCTTGGCCCAAGACCACATTTTGTAGGTTGCCACCTGCCTGATTAGACTGCTTTTCTCTTTAATGGAGAGTAAAATATGAGGCGGGGGAAAGCTGGTATTTTGCTTCTTTGGTTAGAAATGATAGTGGGAAATAAGTAGATGTTTATAGTGATGTACAACTTCACGTGTCCTTGGTGGCACACTCAACTTGCTGTGACTCATCCTGCAGAACTTTTCAGGGAAACAAAGGCATTTGGATAGGCAGGAGAGGTAGTTCACTCAGTGCCTTAGTTAGGGTTTCTATTACTGTGATAAAACACCATGGGCAAAAGTAACTTTAGGAGGAAAAAGGTTTATTTCATTTTATATCTTGTAGTCCATCATTCAGGGTAGTCAGGGCAGAAGCCTGGAGGCAGGAATTGATGCAGGGACCATGGAAGAGTGCTGTTTATTGGCATGCTCCTCATGGCTTGCTCACCCTGACTTCTTACAGAACTCAGGACCACCAGCCTAAGATGAGCTGGGCCCTCTGACATCAATCATCAATTAAGAAAATGCACCAGAGGCCTGCCCACAGGCCAATCTAGAGGGGGCGTTGTCCTCCATTGAGGTTCCTTCCTCCCAAATGACTCTGGCTTGTATCAAGTTGACACAAAACTAGGCAGCACAGTCAATAAAGTGCCTCCCATTCAAGTGCCAGGATCTGAGTCCAGAACCCCCCACCCCACCCCACATCCGTGTAAAAAGCTGGACACTGATATGCAGCTAAAACCCAATTGCTAGGGGCAGAGGGAGATGGTTAGCCTGGGGTTTGCTGGGCAGGAGGCGTAGTTGAATCACTGAGCTCCAGGTTCATTGAGAGACTTTGTCTTAGAAAATAAGATGGCACCACATGCACACAGACAAACATGCATAACACACACACACACACACACACACACACACACACACACAATGAAGGAGAGAGAGAGAGAGAGAGAGAGAGAGAGAGAGAGAGAGAGAGAGAGAGAGAGGAGAGAGAGAGAGAGAGAGAGAGAGAGAGAGAGAGAGAGAGAGAGAGAGAACAATTGAAAATAATATTAGGCATCTGTCACCTGTCATTTTCCAGTTACTACTATTGGTTCTCTTACTGTCCCAGGACAAGACCATCTTGGGGGCCACTCCACTCCTCCAGTTTTTAATTTGGTCCATTTGTGCACACCTAATATCCTCTGCAACCTCAGTGGTCCATCCTCTTTAAATAGCTGTCTGTGGATCTTGTGCTGTTCAGAATCTTCTCACACTGTAATTGCTTCCTGTGTGTTCTAGCACTCTCGTTTCCCACAGTCTCTAAATGAACTAGCACCAGGTAATTCTGGATCTGGTTGGTCCGATTGATGAACTCTGAGAGCAATGACCTTGGGAGAACAGGGCTTCTATTTCTTCCTCACCACATGCTCTGGTTTCACAAACGTAGACAGCTGAACTCTTCCATCAAGTTCTGGGTCTGCCTCCCGCGTGAAGATGGCAACCTTTACTTTGTGTCAGCCCCTGCTTCGGTTTCCATGAAAAATCCTGGGTTTCTGCTAAGTTCTTTTATGCTAAGGACACTGTTCTAGGAAGGACAGGTTTGTGATGATGGGGACAGATGTGGTCTTTAAAGTGATTCTAGAACTTGTAAGGAATTCATAGATGCATAATGGATTAAAAAAACCCATAAGTTTAGTTTTCCCTTGTACAAAGTCTGCAGAGTGGGAACCCATGTTCATCAGCTTTTCATCACTGTGACCACTTAAGGGAGGCAAGATATATTATTGCTCATGAATGTGGAGGTTTCAGCCCATCATACATGGGCAAGGAAGGCAAGAAGCTCATATTATGGTGGCCAGGAAGAGAGAGGGGACCATGTCAAGATAGAGACTCTAAGAATATGCCTCTGGAGACTCATGTCCTTCAGCTAGAACCAATCTCCTAAAGTTTCTAGAATCTCCCAAAGTAATACCACTATTTAGAGACTATCTTAGTTAGGGTTTCTATTGCTGTGACAAAACACCAAGTTTGGAGAAAAGGGTTTATTCAGTTTACACTTCCACATTGCTATTCATTACCCAAGGAAGTCAGGACAGGAATGCAAGATGGGCAGGAACCTGGAGGCAGGAGTTGATCCAGAGGCCATGGAAAAGTGCTTATCACTGTCTTGCTTGAAAATGGCCCCCACAGGCCCATAGAGAGTGACACTATTAGGAGGTGTGGCCTTATTGGAGTAGGTGTGGCCTTGTTGAAGGAAGTGTGTTTCTGTGGGTTGGCTTTCAGGGCTCATATGCTCAAGTCATGCCCAGTGTGGCATTTTTTCCTGCTGCCTGCAGATCCTGATGTAGAACTTTTAGCTCCTTCTCCAGAACCATGTCTGCCTGCATGCCTCCATGCTTCCTGCCATGATAATAATGGACTAAATGTCTGAACTATAAGCCAGTCCCAATGAAATGTTTTCCTTTATAAGAGTTACCATGTCATAGTGTCTCTTCACAGCAACTAGAAACCCCAAGAAAGCATCTAACTGTGATTTCAAAGAGTAGAAGATTCTCCCCAGTCTGATAGGCTGAGGACTGGATGGGCAGAGGCAACCAGAGAACTCATTGTTCTGGTTTTGATTCTGTTTCTGTGATAAAAATTTCCTGACAAAAAGAAACTTGGGGAGAAAACATCTATTTGGCTCAGAATTCCAGATTATATCCCATCATTGCAGGGAAGTCAAGGCAAGAACCAGAAGCAGCTGGTCACATCCACAGTCAAGAGCAAAGAGAGAGTGCACCACACCTATTGCTCAGCTTACTTTCAATAGTAGACTTTCCTACAACTCAGGACCCAAACCCAGGGAATCATGTCAAGAACTTTTAGGCTGGGCCTTCCCACATCAATTAACATAATTGAGACAGTCTTCCCCCAACATACTGACCTGATATAGACAGTCCCTCATTGAGAATGTCTTCCCGGATGAGTCTAGATTGTGCCAAGTTGACACAACTATCCATCGCATCAACCGTCTTCCCTGGCCTTGAATTCTGTTCACTACACTGTTTACCAAGCAAGTGAGTGGATCACTTGGCTGCTGTAGATTGCTTTCAGAGAAATAGCACTCTGACTTAGGCCACTAAAACTCCAGTCCAGAATTTGGAAGCACATCAGGGCCAGGTGCCCGATATCCCCAACTTTAACATCTGGGCCTGATGATAACTGTAGCTTATATTTCTAGCCTGGTGCTAACCTGAAGATGTCATTCACCTAAAGAGAATTTAAGACGGGAGCTCTACAAGTGAGAGAAAACTGCAGACTTGTGCTAATGGACTAAATAAGAAATCTGAGTTTCCTGGCCTCAGTGATGTCAGTCAGTGACGGTCCCTTTCAGGAGGTTTGGCTGGGGAGCTGCAGTTTCAATCTCCTGCTCCATTGCACTGTGCTTCCTGCACCAGACTTTGGGAATTGAGTTAGGCTGCAGCCTGGTTCCTGGACTCCATGGCTCCTTATGAAATGCAACCCTGCATCTGGAGATGTGTAAAGTAGAGAATCTGATTCTGTCTCAGTATCGGGAGAGTCTCACCTGCTAGAGCAGCAAGGCTTCCCTCAAACATGATCTGCTGCATGATCTGATCCAACTGTTGGTTCTTTCAAGACGTTCTTTCAGGGTCAGGGCAGATGGGTCATTTGGCAAAGAGCCTGCTGCCCAAGCATGAGGATCTGAGCTTGGCTGTCCAGCATCCACTTATAAAAAGGCCACATGTGGTTGTACACACCCGTAAATCTAGCAAGGGAAAGATAGAGACAGGAGAATCCTTGGCTGGCTAGCTAGTCTTCATCAGTGAGCTCCAGGTTGAGTGGGAGTCCCTGTCTCAAAGACTGAAATGTTAATTAAAATTAAAACAGAGTGGTAGGAGAAGGTGCTCCATGATATCCGTCCTCCACATGTGCACACTCATATGAACACACACACACACACACACACACACACACACACACACACACGAATACAGATAGACATGGACATATACATAGGCGCATATATATGAACACACACAGGCATGCACATGAACAGATACATAGGCACACACATGAACATACATACATGCAAAAGAAAAAGACTGTCTATCCACTTACTTAAATAGAAAGGCAGCTCTGGAATGCAAAGCTACACAGTGCCTACTTTTTAGTAGGTGGAATCAAGTTCACTCCTCGAGTCTCTAAGCTTTAAGGTAGACGGAAACAAAGGGGGTTTGAAATATCAGCTCTGAACCATGAAGAGGAAGATGACTTTGCTGTTTAAAAAAAAATATTATTCTGTGACTTCAAACGAAATCTTAATTGTCTTTATTTCTAGAGGGAAATACAGAAAGCCAACAGCAAGATTGTTCTCTGTTTCCCAGCAAGCTGTGACTCTTGTTAGAAGCGGCATAAAAATCTTGGAATATAAAGATGCAGATGATGTCTGCTAAACAGAGAGAGGGAGCAGAATTTTCATACATACTAAATGAATGTATGAATAAAAAAAGTGTGAGCGAAATGAGGTAGATGCCCAGGGGGTAAGCAATCATTCTAGCTGGGATTGGGGTTTAACTATGCTGAAGTAGAAAAGCCAGATAATATTAAATACTATCATTAGGCACCCTTGGTTTGTTTCTTGACATTATTGTTTACACTCTCAATATTTCATATTAAATATTTATTCAGATATTCCCTTTATTATGCATTCAGATAATACCTTTGTAGTGCCCTGGTTCATTTTATTTTCTGTTTTGATGCTGGAGATTGAACCTGGGGCCTCAGACAAGCTGTAATCACTCTTGTATGAACCCGCACCTCCAGCTTCCTTTAGCTCATTTTTTGAAGAAGTTGAATTAAGTGGAACACTGGAGGGTGAGTGGTTATGAGAGGGAGTCAGGACGTGAGGGGAGAGGCAGCAAACAGGAGGCTGATTCCTTTACACAGTGTGCTGTGCAGAAAATGAGAACCAAGGCAGTGGGAGCCTGGGCCAGGGCTGGGGCTAGGCTTGGTGAAGGAGGAATGGTCTTCATGAGACTGAGTCAGTTAACTGTTCTGCAGACAAAATGGGCTAAAAAGGACAGTAGAGGGTTCTTCTCGGGGAGTGTATCATACCAAAGGTGATGAAGAGAATCATTAGAAACACATGTGTAAGTTGGATTTAGAGCCTAGAGTTAGTAGTGAGAAGGCTTTGGGTACTATCGGCATGTGCTGTGCTTGGTAGGTGCCAGAGTAGGTCACTGGGCTGGGTATGGAGACCACACTGGGTGGGTGGATGAGGCAGGGGAGTGGGACAAAGGAATATAAGACATACATTAAGGGTGCAGGCACAGAAGAGAAAGCCAGACAAGGATTCTAACAGGTAGTTGCAGAGCATGGATAAACAGCAGAAAAGTATAAGAACAATTAGCATGCTACTGAATGCTCATGACTTTCCTGCGCTATAGGATTTGATGTCACAACAGTAATGTTGTTACGAAGCTGCTGCGATGCTCATTTTACAGATTAGGGGATCGGGCTTAGGAAGAACACCTTACCTTGATGGAGAAGGGGTGTCATTCTCTTCAGTGGGCTTGCCACTGATATGTCTGTGTTCCATTGAATAACCTCCCGCCTTTGCTCATGCAAGCAATTGTAATTAAATCCAGTGGGTCACACTTGTTGGGAAGAAAAAGGGTGTTAGCAGGAGAGGAAGGAGGTGAGAGGAAGTAATGGGAATGAAAATGACTAAAATTGATCATATGCACTCACAAAGCTGTCATAAACAAAACATCGCATTTTCTTCTAATTTATTGTATGTGTATGAGTACTGTACCTGCAGAGGTCAGAAGAGGGTGTTGTATCTTCTGGGACTGGAATTACAGATAGTTGTAAGGTGCCATGTGGGTGTGAGGAATCAAACCTGTGTCCTCTGGAAGAGCAACCAGTGTTCTTAACTGCTAAGCCATGTATATAAACTCACCGCTAGTCAGTCTGTTAGCTTGCCTGTCTACTGAGCCCTTGTTCTTACCTGACACTGGCTTACTATCCTGGCATCTTGGAAACCAAATGAGGGTGGGATTTACGGAATAAGGGAACATAAGGTGATGTCAATGGTGAGGGAACTGTTCTGTGGCTAGGTCAACACGAGGGCTAAAGGAGTGAAAACCTAAGGACCCCCAACATAAAAAGACTCCAAGAAAAGCCGCCGTTTGGGAAGAAACTTGAATAAAGTTGAATTCCAGAATAGTTCAGTACAAAAGAGAGCAGGCCAGTGGGAGGTCCAATGCACCCAAGCCTTTGACTGGTGAAGACTTGAGACACAATGATTTCCAGATTCTATTATCTGAATATATCATAGCTGAGTTTTCCAATGTCTTTAAACTTAAAGCTTTTTTTTTTTTCTTCATTAGTCTCCTAATTCCCAAAATCACATCCCACATCGTATTCTCAACATGAAAATGGTGGAATGTGTATATAGCAGCTGCTCTGCTAAATACTTTGTCGTGGTTGCTTTTCTGTGCCTGTGATAATATACCACAACCAAAGCAGTTTATAGAAGGAAGAAGGTGTGTTTTTACTTTCAGTTCCAGAGGGAGAGTCCTAATGCCTAGGAGGGCCTGGCAGCAGGAGGCTGGAGCAGGAAGCTGAGAGATCACATCTTCAACCCTGAATGTGAAGCAGAGAGAATGAACTGGAAGGAGAGCGAGGCTACAGACTCTCAAAGGTGACCCCAGCAATGTACTTCCTCCTCCAGCAAGGATGTGTCACCTCTCCCAATGGCACCATCATACAGGGATCAATACATGAGCTGATGGGGGACATTCCTCATTCAAATCATCACATACACTGAAAGTTAGAATTTCTGAATGGATCTTTCACCTCTCAGCCAATAGTAAGTATTACTAGTTATTGAGTTTATGTGTGTGTATGTGTGTGTGTGTGTGTGTGTATGTGTGTGTGTGTGTGTGTGTATGAATGATATAACCAACCATTATATATAAATAGAATATTATATAACCATTTTTATTGATCTTTTAATACAATATTTATTGTTTGTGTGTGTACTCTTGTGCCAAGGTTTGAAGGTCAGAGGACACTTGCTGGATTTGGTCCTCTCCTCCCACCAAGGAGTCCTGACGATAGACCCCAGCTTGTCAGGTTTGGTGGCAAACACTTCTACACACTGAGACATCTCATCAGCCCTGTAAACATGTTGAAAACACATCAACCCTAAAATGTAAGGCTGACTTTTTAGCCTCTTTCACAAGTGAAGTCCATGTGGCTGCAGAGTTCGGATCTCAGCCCTGCACCTTCAGTGTGGAGGATGTGTGCACCTGCAAACCCAGGGATGCGCTCAGGTCTCCCATGAGTTTCTCTAGAGTTTGGTACGTAGAGTGTTTAGGGAGACTTTGCCACCAATCATAATCTACTTGGGTCTGAAGAACGCTGTTTGTTCTCAGTTCTTTCATGAATCCCAAACTTGACCCAATCCACAGATGACTTCATCTTAAAGTTCTCCATGATTCCTACTTTAAAAATGTTATTGTTAAACATACTTTGCATGCAAGAGAGCTCAAAGCATATCTGTAAAATGTTAGAGAAAAATGTATGTCATATAGTTATCCACAACCTAGGCCAGGAAATAGATTGACTTTGTTGTTTGTTTATTTTCGAGACAGGCTTTCTCTGTGTAACAGCCTTGGCCCTCCTGGAATTTGCCCAGTAGATCAGGTTGGCCTTGAACTCACAGAGATCCACCTGTCCCTGCCTCTGCCTGTTGGGATTAATGGAGTTGCCACTACTGCCCAGGAAATAATCCCTACTCAAAGCCCAGAAGTTCTCAGTGCCTAATGGCCTCACATTCTATTCACTCTGGAGTTGACCACACCCCAACTTCTGTGTTAATGAGACCTTTGATTTTTTTTTTTTAATAGCCTTGTCACCTTTGAATGAATCTCTAAATAACCCATGTTCTTTACCTGGGGCTCTTCTTCCTACTCTTTTTCCTTGCTTCTCTGACACACAATTATCTCAGAGCTTCATACATATCCTTGCACACACCCTCCTGATCCACCAGTCAGCTGAAGATGCCTTTCCAATCCTGCAGTCATGGAAGGCAGTATTTTGCTAAAGGTCACAGAGAGGCCAAGCTCATCAGTGTGTGTGTGTGTGGGGGTGGGTGATATTTTAAGTATTTGTTGCCATTAGAAAAACATTATTCTTCTGAATCTTTCATAACTCCTCATATTTGTGGCGTGAGGGGAAACCGAGCAAGATGGACAAAAGCCATGGAAAAGCAGGGTAGTGAGTGTGCAAGCTGCTGGTTGCACCTGGCATCTTACTTCTTGTTCTTGCCATGACTCAGTCTAATGAGTTATTTTCAGAGACCAACGCCTCCACGTCTCCTTTAAAAATCACAAACACTGATGTAGACCAGAGTTCTTAAATGCTATCTAAACTAAGATTGTTTCTGCTTCTTCCATCTTCCCCCTAACCCATCTAGCACTCCTTCCAGGATTCTGTGGGTGGACCTCCTCAATGCCAACTGGAGCACAGCTGCAGGCTGCTCAGACTGAGTGGGCAGATGTGGTTGATTCTGGCCTCTTCCTGCTCCCAGCTCAAGGCCCATTGGTCTTGTTTGTGGTTTGCAATCACTGCCGTTTCCAAGAGCAACAAGGTGTAGACCTGCAGGGACCACACCCGGTCAAGAGCTGTTTGTATTTCTTCTGCCAGTTGGTTCTTGCGGTGACCAGTGCCCTCTGGTTCCTCCCTGTTAAATGGAATTGTTTGGCTTACGGCTGCTTTTGTACATATTTAAGTTTGGGTTAAAGGTGTCTCTAGCAGTAGTGAGCTGCAACCTTGATGTGGTGGGAACAGACTGAGACTGATTCGCCTGGAATCCATGGCTGCCTCTCAGGCACTCACAAACGCAACACTGCTTCATTAACTGGGACCCTAAGGGAGGTCATTTTAACTCAGAACCCACATTCTTTCCGTTAAAAATCTCTTCCTGCACTGCACCCAGAGACCCCTTCAGTCTCCTCAAAGACAGTCTGCTCTAGACACCGGAACAGTGCCATGTTCGTTCACTATGGCTGCTGGAACAAGCTGCCATCAATTTAACCACGTTTACCAACATGTTTGTCCTCCCTCTGTTTTGGAGTTCAGAAGCCCAAATCCAGATGTTTATTGGCCCGCACTCTTTCTGGAGGCTTCCAGGGAGGCTCTGTTTCCTTGCCATTCTCAGCTTCTAGAAGCAGTAGGCATTGGTGGCTTGTGGTCCTTTCTTTACCTCATTCTTTTCTCTTCCTTTTGTTATTACGTGCACCCTCTCTCTGACCTTCATGGCTCCTTCTAACATGGACTTTGTGACTGCAGCGGGTTAGACTGGATTACTCAGGCCAATGCCCCCATCCAGGGGCCTTCATGGAATCAGTTGTCTGGGTTCTTTTGCTATATTTGCAGGTCATAGGCGTTAGAACATGGATGTCTTTGGTGTTGGCTATGGGGATATTATTCTGCCTATCACACCAAAACTTCCCAGTTCTCCAGGCCTGCCAGATAGCAGTATGATGACCAGATGGCTGCTCTGAGCTTCACATAATGCTGTATCTGCCAGCTAGATCAAAATTCATACAGCTGGCTGACAGGGAGCACCCCCTCCCCAATTCCATTAAGTTGTTCGCATGAAAATATGAAAACAACAGGACCATGCATTGAACAGTTTTTAAAATGTGTGTAGATGTTTGCATGCATGTATATAAGCACATTGCAGGTGTGCATGGTCTGCAGAGGTCAGAAAGGGTGTTGGCTCTCCTGGAATTGGAGACTGTTGTGATCATCCATTTTTAAATTGTGTTTTGTGGTTCAGAAGGTTTTATCTTCCATTATGTCTCCCAGGTCTTCAAACATGTCAAGGGGGCATAACGACAAACAAGTCATTAGTAATATAACTATTTTATGAGTGCAGAATATGAGGCACAAATGATTACATGTTCTGCCTACACATGGGAAAAATGGGGTCAGGGAGAGGAGGTGGGAAAGACATGAAGCCAAACTCGATCAGAATTTGGAATCAGCTTTTAGAATACTGCTGGGTTTTAGAATACTACTGGGTTATAGAATACTATTGGATTTTAGAATACTACTGGGTTTTAGAATACTGCTGGGTTATAGAATACTGCTGGGTTATAGAATACTACTGGGTTATAGAATACTACTGGGTTATAGAATACTGCTGGGTTATAGAATACTACTGTGTTATAGAATACTGCTGGGTTATAGAATACTGCTGTGTTATAGAATACTGCTGGGTTATAGAATACTACTGGGTTTTAGAATACTGCTGGGTTATAGAATACTACTGTGTTATAGAATACTGCTGGGTTATAGAATACTACTGGGTTATAGAATACTGCTGGGTTATAGAATACTACTGGGTTTTAGAATACTGCTGGGTTTTAGAATACTACTGTGTTATAGAATACTACTGGGTTATAGAATACTGCTGGGTTATAGAATACTACTGGGTTATAGAATACTACTGGGTTATAGAATACTGCTGGGTTATAGAATACTACTGTGTTATAGAATACTGCTGGGTTATAGAATACTACTGGGTTATAGAATACTACTGGGTTATAGAATACTACTGTGTTATAGAATACTACTGGGTTATAGAATACTACTGGGTTATAGAATACTACTGTGTTATAGAATACTACTGGGTTTTAGAATACTACTACTGGCACCAGCAAGGTCAGTTCTTCAGTCCATTATCAAACTATTTCAGATGTGGTGACGGATGGACAGAGTGCCAGGGACCAGACCCGTTGGTTATGGGGCAAATGTGGAGCGTAGAATGGGTCCATAGGCTCTAGGAAGAGTGGTCCATGGGTCTGTTGTACTAGCAATCCCAGAAGCCTGTCAGGACTTCAGAATCTACTCTAGATACACTAAATCCCAACATTTTTCACAAGATTCCCAGGCCAGTCTTGTGCTCAGAAAACACACCTCAAAACTGTTACATCTTCAATTATGAGACCAAAACAGCAGTTCTCTAGACTTCTGTTTCATGGGGCTCTTCTTGGTTTTAGTAGACGTTGAAACTGAACAGTGAGCTACCTGAAGGCCTCTAACTTCAGGCCAGAGAAACTTCCTAGTAACATTTGCTAAATGCATACATCACCACACCCATTTCCAGAGATCCTGATTTGGTGCCTTGGAATTGGATAGTCCCAAGACTCAGTATTTTAGTACAGATCTCATGGTCTCCTCCCCCCACCCCCATAGATGTACATGCTGGTTGTCCTCAGATCATGTTTGGGAATTGCTTTCTAAATAACATTTTATGGTTGTAGTTGGGGAATTTAAAAAATAAGCTTCAGAAGCAAAAGAAGGTTGAAAAGGCATGAAGAGGGCAAGATTTCTCTAACACAGAGAAATCATAAAGAAAGGATGTGGCATCAGGCACGTTGTTTCTTCCTACTTGCTGAACTCTGTGGATGTACTATTTATTGGTCCCATCTGAGGTCAACTGAGCTGCCGTCTTTGAAGTCGACTGTGTTTAAATCCCACTGGCCCCCGGTGGAAATAAATAGCATTTTCCAAACAAGAGGATTTTTAATTCCTCAGCTTTGAAGCTGAGTATCCAGTGTCTTCCTGTTCAACTTGAATGATGAATTTCAGCCAGGATGTTTAGGAGAAAAGGTAATTTCACCCCCCAAAACAATACATTTTGAGTCACAGTCTTGTTAGATTAATCTACAGTTAAGGGCATTTGGCAATACATTTATCAACTATGAATTTCCCCAAGTTATTTTACAGATATGTTCTAAATTTAGGGGCAGCAAAGAGTCAACATCCGACACATTGCAAAGAAGGACAGCTGCAGGGGAGTGACATGTTAATAAAACCTTCTCCTGAAGGGTCTGCTCTTGGAGCTCAGTGAAGTTCTGCGAGGGAGCTGGCGTTCCTGCATTTAGAGGAGGGAGTTGGGCTGTGATTATGGCCTTTCCGGCATTCTGCATCTGTGAATAGACAAAATGATTGTTCTTAAGTGGCATTCTGTGTGGAGCTCTCGAGAGAGTACCGGAGGAGGAAATAGCGTGGGGGCGGCTGGTATTCTGAATCCAAGGTGCTGCTGCTCCAGGAACTGGCATTTGGAAGAGAGGAAAAGCCTTGAAGACACCAGTGCTGGGAGAGGCGTAGCAGCATGAAATGTGAAATGTCATGTTACTGGAAGGTCACTCTCAAGTGACAATCTCTCTCTTTTCTAAAAGCACAGCAGATGAAAATCTTTCTAAAACTTTATCACATACCTACCAAGCTTCTTTTAAGACCTTTAAAATTTTTAAATTACATTTTTAAATTCTCCCCCGCCTTGTGTGTATGTGTAGGAATGTATATGTGTGTGGGCACGCCTGTGCCGTTCTGAATGTGTGGAGGTCAATGGACAGCTTGCAGGAGTCAGTTTTCTCAGTCTACCGTGTGGGTTCTGGGAACTGAACTCGGGTCCTTGATGACAGGCTAGTACCCATTAAGCCATCTTGCCAGTCCTCAGATTTTTACAATAGAGAATATGGACCACAAGGTAATATTTGGTGGGGAGTGTTGACAGGGGTCACCTGATTTAACCCATTTTACCACTGTGGAAAGTTGGGAGCTCCATAGAGGTAGCATAACCCATTCGGGGTAGAAGCATACCATTAGAGAAATAGACACGTCTTTTTGCTTCATTATGTCTTTTTTACCTTATTTTCTTATCTAATGTTATTTCATTAGTAGATATGACTGTGGAAGGCATCGTTTTCCCCTTGGAGGCCAATCTATTTTGCAGGTCAGTGAGAGGGCAGCAAGGATTCAGGTGGTTCCTTCTATACAAATGCATTACTGCTTTCCTGAATGTTGCTTCCAGAGAAACCTAGATTTTACCTGAGTGTGCACATCTTTCCTCTCCTCTTCAGGCTGTGTGGGTGGTTGTTCTCTAGCCTCCCTGCCCTGGAGCGACCTCTGCATAGGCTTTCCCTTCCCAGCAAACAAGAGGCCCAGGATGGGAGGAGGTGATGTACTGAGGTGGCTTTGCCACCAAAAGAGCACTCCAGCTCAACAGCACTGACGATTCCTTTCCATTTGTTTTTTACAGAAGTACATTTAGCCTTTGTCTTCCCAATTGGAGTCCATAAAACTGCTTCTTTTATTTACTGGCCCTCACCTAACAATGATTTCAAGGATAGCATAAGGTTCATGTTGCAACAGCTGTGAGAAA
The DNA here is from genome assembly GCF_903995425.1 of Onychomys torridus. Taxonomy (NCBI): domain Eukaryota; kingdom Metazoa; phylum Chordata; class Mammalia; order Rodentia; family Cricetidae; genus Onychomys; species Onychomys torridus. The sequence continues at coordinate 36,473,515 of NC_050452.1, forward strand.
AGTCCAGACTCCAAACATAAAATGGAATGATATGTTCTACTTCTGTGTGAAAGAATACTTGGATTTTATTCGAAAGATAACTTTAGAAATCTAAATAATGTGATGTTAAGGTTACTTTGAAGACTCCTTGTGACTCAATATTGGGTCAATGCTATTAAGTTTTTTAAATTATGTCAACTTCTTATTTATTCTTTAAAAATTTCACACATGTATACAATGTATCTTGATCATATCCACCCTCAATCCTCCTTTACAGTTCCTCTATGACATCCCATCTCATTTCCCTCCCAACTCTGTGGCCTTCTTTTATAATTCATTTATTTTTATTATCTTTAATCCACTGAGTCCAATTATTGCTTCCCATGTGCTCAGAGACATGGGGTCATTCACTGTTTCATGGAGAACCTATCACTGGCTACATTCTTAAAGTGATTCTTCTTCCCCATCAGCCATCAACTACAAGTAGCTCCTCAGTTAGGTGTGGGGCCTTGGGAGCTCCTCCTCAACCCTTGCTGGAATTTTTAACTGGCTTGATCTTGTTCAGGTCTCCTGTAGGCCACTATCACTGTTGAGAGTTCCTATGTCAACAGCCATGTCATGTTCACAGGACAGCATTTCACAGCTCCCCTTCCCATCTTCTGGCTCTTCTATTTTTTTCTGTCCATCTTTGAAGAAGTTCCAGAGCCATGCAGGGAGAGATGACTGTCCCATCTATGGCTGAACAATCAGTCACTTATTCTCAGTACTTCAAACAGTAACGCATCTCTGCACTGACCACTGCCCATCGCAAAGAGAAGCTTCTCTACCAAGGTTAGATCTATGACTTATATCTATGGGTACAAACACAGAGATTTAGAGGGAACTTTGACAACATGACCATTTAGAAAAACAGCAGTCGATGGGTTCTTTCTTAGGGCCTAAGACTTTCCTAGCCATGTTTTTTTTTTTTTTTTTTTTTTTTTTTTTTATCATATTAACAGTACCAGGAATGAAATCACCCCTTCAAACAGGCCTCTTGCTATGATTGTACCAGTGGGCATCTTGCTTGGTGGGTTGATATCCAGCATATAGGGTCCAGAGCGGATAAGACAATGTGCTACTACAATATTTCTAGTGAAAAATGTCTTACTTCCTTCAGCAGCCTCCATGGCACCTTCTGGCACTATGAGAGCCAGACAGCAGGGAGGTCAGTTCAAGGTTGATTTCTCAGCATTCTGTAACTACAGTGTGTGGTGTCTTCAGCAACAGGGTCTCACCAAGCCATGTTGGGCAACCTATTGCTCTGGCTGTCTCTGGGAACTCTGTGGCCAATATCTTCTATTCTCTAGGATTTTTTTTATTGTTGTTGTTGTTTTGTTTGGTTGTTTGTTTTTGGTTTTGGTTTTTGGATTTTTGAGACAGGGTTTCTCTGTGTAGCTTTGGCTGTCTTGAAACTCACTTTGTAAACCAGGCTGGCCTCAAACTCACAGAGATCCTCCTGCCTCTGCCTAAAAAGGGTGCACCAGCACTGCCTGGTTCATTTCTAGTTTTTAATCTCATTGAGACTTCAAACATAGTCTAGAAAAAGACAGACAGACAGACAGACAGATAGATAGATAGATAGATAGATATCATTATTACCACCCATTAATCTCTTACTTAGAATTTATTTACCTATTCAATTTTTTATTGAGATACAAAATTAAAATGCACATTGGTATAAAATGGTACCAGTATAGTAGGACTCAATACATTTCACACACACACACACACACACACACACACACACACACACACAGGGAGGGGTATGTAATTACCATCTGCTTTAAGATATAAACATCTACAGCATCTCAGAGAATTCCCGCATGCCCTGTCCTGTCCGTAGCCAGTGCCTGTCTGAATTAACCACTGTTCAGATGTTTATCTCACTAGTTTTATCCCCTTCAGACTTCCTGTTAATGTACTGACACAATGTTTTTCTTTTGTGTCTGCCTTCTTTTAATCCAACACACCTTGAAGATTCATACATCTTGATACTTGCATCTGTAGACTTGCCTTTTTTAAAAAAAAATTCTCCATATCAATCCACCGTAAGGATATGTCAGAAAGTCTTCATCCTATAGCTGATAGGCATATGATTATTTTTGGTACTGAGTTATAAATAGCTAAGAAAGCATTAGTTATGTCTTACAGTTGCTACAAGTACTTACCTCTTTTTAATTTACATTCACAGAGTTCAGTTGTTGGGTCATTGAACAGGTATATGTTTATCTGTAGTGTTTATTGACAAACAGTGTTATATTGTAATGGCTGGGCTCCTGGAAACCAAGGAGAGTTGTTCATGTTCTTATCAGGGTTCAGTGTCTCTGTCTTTTTGATTTTATCCCTTCTGGTGAGTATATTGTTGTAACTTGTGGTTTTCGTTTGCATTTCCCTGGGAAGTAGGGATAGTAACCAATGTTTTTATGAGCATAGGCAGTCCCATACTTTTTTCTGGGAAGTGCACTTCTCTTGTCCTTTCTAGTTTGAAGTTGGTTGTCTGTTTCTTTTGGGGTTGTCAAGTAAGAAAGATGAACATAAAGGTTCTGTGGAATTAAACTGCTCTCTCATGAAAAGGCAGAGGACTTCCCAAAATTAAAAAGCCACATGATGGTATATTTAAACAATTTTCTTTCTTCCTTAAGCCTCCCAGTAACTCTGAATTCTTTTTGCATTCTTCATATGTCCTCTCTTGTATTATGTACTATAAATATTTTCCCTCATTCTGTGGCTTCCGTTTACCATGATAATGAAGAACAGAAAATCCTCATTTTCTTGAATCCCAATTTATAAAAAATGTGTACAATGTTATAGTTGGTGACTTTGTATATACCACTTGCCTACCCACAGGTTGAGAAAATACTCTCATAAGATTTGTTTGTTTATTTATTGGGATCGACTTCAGAGCCTGCACATGCTGCATCAGCACAGTACCATTGAGCTATTTTCGCCACCAGCCCTCTATGTAATAGATGTAAGTGAGTAATAGGAAGTTTATTACCTTTTCTTTTTCTATCTACCTGAAGGACGTCTTCAATGAACTTTTGAGTGTGATATGAAGTAACATGGATACACATTCACTACAACACTATTTATTAAAGAGGTTGTCCTTGCTTACTAGAGTGCTACCTTAGTCATAAATCAAGTGACTGCACATGTGTGGGGGCATTCCTCAACACAGAAACTTCACCATCAAAATAAATATTAAAAACATCCCAGTGACTGTGGCATTGGGTTGAACATCAGGAGCCTGGCTTCCAAAGTAGGTCTTAGCGGGGGAGAGCTGGGAGGGGAAGAGGGTGGGGATTAGAGATCTATTGATCTGTTTTCTAGAGACCAACACTGCTTCTTGACATGTGTGTCCTGACCTGTGAAGCTAGTATGTAACCTGTGTTCTTCCTTTAGTCAGTGTGATCAAATCTACTCATGTCTGTCAATCTGCAGGCAATCAGCACTCAGGTTTTGGGAGTTGGATGAGAGAGAAGTGATGGGAAGCAATGAAAGAACAGAAGAGAAGATAATACAGACAGAAAGACTGAACAGCTCTGTGAGGGGCTAGAGTGATAGCTCCATGGTTAAGAACACTTGCAGAGGACCCAGGCTCATTTCCCTGCACCCACCAAGATGCTCACAACTGCTGGAGTTCGGGAGATCCTCCTCCTTCTCTGGTCTCTATGGGACCAGGAGCATCAAAGGTCCTCAGACCTTGATGACCCTCTACAGTTCTCTTCCTTGTTTGAACGCCCCAGTCCCCATCACTTGTAACCAATATAGCTTTCTCAATAGTTTGCTATGAGAAAGACACTAGTTTGGAAAAGAATGAAAATATCTCACAGACTAAGAAGAGGTATCTTTTACTGTGAAGAACTATACTTGGCATCTAGTTTTTATACTTCAGCAAGTTGACTGGCAAAAGTCAGTATTTTTGTTTAGTGCTTGGTTTTCATTATGTATATGTGTCTGTGGGTGTATGCATGTAAGCACAGAAGCCAATGGAAACCAGAAAAACGATGTCAGGTCTCTAGAGCTGGAGTTAAGGACAATTGTGAACTACCTGTTGTGGGAGCTAGGGACTGAAATTTGGTCCTCCACAGGAACAGCAAGTGTTTTAACTGCTGAACCATTCCTCAAGGCCCCATTCTATGTCACCCCATTCTGGTAAAGTGAAGCATGAGATTCCACTTGGCATCCTCCTATAAACAGCTGTATGGCTGTCCTTCAGTCGTCTCCTGTTATCAAGAAGGAATAAGAACCATCTCAGCACAGTCAGAGCATTGCTCTGTGGGTTATCATCTGCTGAGACTTTTACACCAACTTTGTAGCTGGTTCTTTAGAAATATATTTGCATTAGAAAACATTTGTATCTTTAGAATTCTTTTTTGTGATTTGTGGCAGAGCACATGGGAACATAAATAGAACATAAGAAATGAAGTGGTATATTAAGTTTGCTAGGCAGCCATGATAAAATACCACAGATTGATTGGCTCATAAAACAGAAATGTATACTCTTGTAGTTTTGAATGTAGGGAGATCAAGATGGCTACCTTCTTACTACCCTTTTATACAGTCAACCATTTCTGTATACTCCTCCTCCACCTCTTCTTCTTCTTCTCTTCCTTCTCCTCCTCCTCCTTTCCTTTTCTAGACATGAAAGCTGAGCTCAGGGCCTTGTTCTTGCTAAGCAAGCATTTTGCCACTGAGCTAAATCCTCAGCCCCTTCTTATCCTCACCCTCTTCTTCTACATCTTATGAAGACTTGGGTCATATTAGACATGAGTTTTACACTAGCATTTTCATTTTTGCCCAATTGCCTCTCGAAAGCCATATTTTTAAATAAGTTCACATTTTGATATACTGAGGGTTAAGATGTCAAGATGTAAATGTAAAGAGGACACAACTCATCCATCATATGTATTTAAATATGTCCTGTCAAGACAGAAAGATTTCTAATCTCTCCATCATTCAGGTGAGTTATAACAAAGAAGACATTAGATACTAGATTGACTGGTCTAAGATTTGTGTCCTGACTGGCCAGGCAAGGTTACAAGGTTAGCCTTTTTTCTTCTTTATTTCCCTTCCTTCCTTCCTTCCTTCCTTCCTTCCTTCCTTCCTTCCTTCCAAGATTTATTTATTTATTTATTACGTATACAGTGTTCTCCCTACAGAACCAGAAGAGAGCACCAGATCTTATTACAGATGGTTGTGAGCCACCGTATGGTTGCTAGGAATTGAACTCAGGACCTCTGGAAGAGGAGCCAGTGCTCTTAACCTCTGAGCCATTTCTCCAGCCCCAAGGTTAGTTTTCTCAATGTAAAAATGTCTCCAACCCTCACAGAAAGCATTTAAAAGTCTGCTATTAGCCTGTTGAATGGACAGACACAGCACCATTCAAGATCATTGTTTTAATCTCAAAATCATTAGAAAGATGATGTACATAAATATTCCCGGCAGCACAGGGCCATTGGCCTGGTGTTGGCACATGGTCACTGTTGCTGCTGGAAGGGGATTTCCCTGGAGAGTGGCCAGTTGGCAGACCTAGCCAAGAAGAACTAGTGTTTTTCCATGCAGAAGCTTCCATGAATTCTGGGGACTTTGCCAGAGTCCAGCTGGATCTGGACAAGGTCATGGGAGGTCTATCAAAACCCCTCTACTTCTAACAGCTCCACTGCCCAAATCAACCTTTATCAGTGTCTGCTCCAAATTTATGAATGATGACAGGAAACGGGTACAACGCAGCTCACAAGTAGCCCCTGTTGCCTTGGCCCGTACCTGTGGCTTCTGATGATGGACTGTGCTTTCCTGGGCTCAGTTTACTTCACATGCCAGCTGCTGAGAGGAGTCCAGTGTGGAGTGGGTTATGGAGAGCACGGTTATAGTAATAAACAGGGATGATTATGGGACAGGGACCTCAAGTCGGAGTTAGAGTGGCCAGTGTATTTATTCCTTTATTTTTTTTTTTTAGCACTTATTGGAAGGCTAACTATTGTTAATGGATTTAGAGCTACATTTTTTTTTTTCTAAAATAGACAAAGCCTTTAGTTTCCACAGAGCCTTCACTCTATTTGCTGGAGACAGATGACAAGTGAAGCCACCACTGGAGTGGACTGTAACTTACGTCAGATAATTGTGTAGATGACGAAGAAAAATAGGACAGAAAAAGAAAAAGGGCCTTAGGTGGTGGGTAACTTGGGGTTTGTATAGGATGGCATGGGGACACTTCATTGAGAAAGTCACTTGGACCAGTATCTTGAAGAAGGCGAATAAAGCTATGGAGCAACCGAGGAAGAGATTTTCAGGGAGCAGGTTACCTGGTACAAATGTCTTGAGGCACGTGCAGGAAAGGGAGGGAGCCGGTGTGGCTGAGGCAGGAGAGGGCAGTGAGCAGCAAAGGGGGACGGGGAGGGGGGTGGACAGGGCAGGGTAGGGTTTGCAGGCTGTTGAGTGAAGTGGCAGCTGCTGCCAGTGCGAGTAAGAGATCGTGAGCCGTGAACTTTGAAAATGGCTGAGAACAATTCCAAGGGAGGGATATGTGGGGAGCACAGAAGATCAGTGATGATACTACCAACATCAGCCAGGTCAGAGATGACAGTGGTTCGGACCAGGCATCAGGGAACTGTTGAGAAGTGCTGGATTCCTGGGATGTTTGGAGTCAGATCATTAGGATTTCGGAGAGCTGAAACATGAGTGAGAGAAAGAGAGGAGGCAGAGCAGACCTCAGGTTTTAGGGCCATAATAACTAGACATGTAACGCTAAAATGACTCAAGGTGTTATCATATATCATATTCTAGTGGAGAGCATCTGATGCTTAAACACCACTCCCATAAACGACTCCAAAAATACGAAAGAGTAGATGGCACTTAAATTCCTAGTCTACCATCACAGGACCCAATACCTCCAGCCCTGATATCCGACCACCCGTTTCTTCCCTCATTCATTCATTCCATTCATCAGCGTTATCTCCCAGAGCAAGAACTGCCCATCTCTTGAGGTCTAGATAGAATTTCTTCTAACACCTCTGTTCCATGATGAGTGAAAGTTCACAGCCCCCCAGGAATGTTTACCAACTCCCTGAGTACTCCGTGGCCTCCTCTGGATTCTAGACTCCAGCTGCCTCCCATGCTGCTCCATTTGGTCCTCACACTGAACAGTATGGTCTGCTGGGGACTCTGGGTGATCTGGAAATGCTCCACCTGTTTCTTCCCTTTTCCCCTTCCCCTTTTCCAGTGGAAATTTCCGTCATCGTTTTCTGTGTTTCAGGATATTTGTGGCTTATGTTCGGTCTCAATTCACAGGACTGGATCATGAAGATACCATCTACTCTGTAGAAAACCCTGAAAGGGTCTAGGCCAGGCTTTTAGGGCTGCATGGCTAGGCATCAGCTGAAGGTGGGGAAAAGCTGTGGAGACTCAGCCCTCTGCTGTGGTCACCTGCGCTTCTGCCAGGCCTCTGTGAGAGACACTCTAGTTTAAGGACATTCTTCTCTTCAAATTGAGTTTTATCAACACATAATGACTATATGTAATAATGGGTTGAATTATGACACTTTTACATGGGTACAGAGATGCATTTCGACCCTCCTCACCCAACCCTTTTCTGTACCTTCCCCCTCCTAGTGATCTACTTCTTCCAATCAACCACCCTTCATTTCATGTCGGTCTTTCTTTGTCTCTCTGTCTCTGTCTCTGTCTCTGTCTCTCTCTCTCTCTGAGACCCACTGAGTCTAGCCAGGGCTGACCACAGGAGCATGGGGCGGTTGTAGATAGCAAAACTGACAGGTCAGAGGGCCACCTGTCACTTACTGACATCCATTTCTAACAGCTCAGTCAGAAGAACTCTCAGAAAACATTAATTATGGTATCGTTCACTCGGTGACAGCCCTTTGGTGGCTTCCAATCCGACACAGAGTAAAACATATCACTCTACAAAGCTCTACATGATGCTCCCTCCTCATTCCAGATGACATACGTCCCATGGCTCTCCTCCTCCCTCCCCTCCAGCCCTGACTTTTCCTTGTCACCCTGGAACATGGCAAGCACGCTACAGTCGTATGTACTCCTCTCTCCCCATGTGACATGCCCTTCCCCAGGCATCTGTACACTGAGCCCCCTTTTCTTCCTTTCAGTTTTCATTCAGTAAGTTTCACTTAAGAACACTCTTGGTGTAAAAATCAGCCACATTAAGTTTCAACACTTGGGTCAATGATGTTTTGATGGTTGACATGATACAAAAAGAATGGTGTGTTTAAAGGCCTTAGCCACAAACCAGAGTACATGGTTGTCTTAAAGGAACAGTATTGGTGTGATTATTTGAGCTGTAAGCTGAGACAATCTATTTCTGAAAGGAAGCCACAGAAGAAATGACTATTTACCCATTTGGACAAAATGCCATAAACTGGACAGTTTATAAACAACAACAAAACAATATTCTTCGTTTCCCAGTTTTGGAAGATGGAGCACAAGTTCAAAGCTGTTCTGTGTCTGGTGATGGCCATTTGCTTTACCTCAGTGGTGGGAAGAGAGTGGATGGTGCACTTGGGACTCTCTAATAAGGACACTATGCCATTCCTAAGGGCTCTGCCTTCACGTTCTTACCACCCCCCCAAGGGTCCCATTTCTAGTATCACACGTGCTTATTTCCAACATGTGGACTTTCGGGGGACAGAGGCATTCAGACCACTGACTAAAAAGTGATGATTATTTGGATTTGAATATTGGTGTGCATTCTTTTAGAAAATGAATGAAATGAGGTTGTCAATTCAGGACAAACAGCAAACAGCATTTGCCAAATAATAAATTTTGAGTTTTCAAGTGAAAATTAGAATTTTTGAGAACTTATAACTTGAAGAGTCTGACAACTTTTTAATACTAGAAGACATTTTGATAAGATCAGTGGTATCATGCTATGTGTTTATATTCACATAATTTATTGATATGTATGCCTGGCATCTAAGGAAACCATTGCATAGATCTTTACAGTAGTTACCTCATCATACATTCCCACAGGCATAGATTATTATATATTCATGTACTTCTATGAATCTACCACATATGTCTTTATAGTAGTTATATCGTCTTACATTCCCACAGGCATACATTATATATTCATACGCTTCTATGTTCTATACATATATAATAAAATGCTTTTACATTTAGAAGATCTATACAACTCAGTGAATCAATATTTTCCAAATCACCACACCATTAAAAACTCATACATGCAAAATGATCCATTACACAGTGAAGTGCTGGAGTTGAGCACATCGGTATCAAAAGCATACTATTTGGATTCAGATTCAAACTGTAACTTTAATAAACTACCACTTGTCAAGTTTAGATGTGGTATCAGACACATCTACAAAGATCTGAAGACTATTGAGTTATTCCTCTCTCTTCTAACTATGTACTTATTGGAGGACAGGTTTTCTTTATATTCTTAAGCTAAAATAACACAATGCAGCTCTTTGAATGTAGGAGATAGAAATGAGAATCCAGCTGTCTTTCATTAAGTGGGACATAAAACAGATGTTCAATAATGTCAAGTAACGACACTTGTCTCACTAATTTGTTTCAGAAAATATAGTTATTTCTTTAAATGTCCTTATTACAGTATAATTGAAATACAATAAACCACATGCTTAAGGTGTACAATTTGATAAATTTTGACATGTATATACATCTCTGAAAGCTTGGCTTTAGTGAAGTTCATGAATATGTCCACTTTCCCTGCACACAAAGCTTCCTTGTTCCTTTTTTATCCCACCTCTCCCTTCTGCACACTCTGATTTCTAGGTGTCATGTTTAGATGTTAAATGTCCCCCGGGGCTCATGGGTTGGCACACTGGGTCCCTAGCCGATTGTGCCATTTGGAGAGGCAGTGAGACCTTCAGGAAGTGGAGCATAGCTAGAGGAAGTAAACCATGAATGGGGTAGGCCTTGGGGATCTAAGTCAACCTGCTACTCCCAAGCTCCCTACTTCCTGGTCAGCCATGTTTTCTGGGACTGAGCCCACCCCTTGCCTTCTCTATTTGATGGGCTGGGATCCTCTGAATCCTGAACCAAGATAAATATCTCCTTCTCTAAGTTAGTTCTGTCAGAGATTATGAGATAAGGGCAGGTACACGTCACAATCAATGGTCTTTCTGTCACTCCATATTAGTTTGCATTTCTAGAATTTTATAAAAAATTTGATCACACACTATATGTATTTGTTTAGTTTCTTTTTCATAGCATAATTATTTTGAGATTCATTCATTCTTTTCCATGTACACAAAGTCCATTTTTATTGCTGAATGCTCCTATATGGGCATAGTTCATCTCTCCAGTCACTTGATACTGGATATTTGGTTACTTTTGGTAGAATCTACTATTTTGCTATTTATTTTCAATTTATTCTCTTTGTCTTTGTTTCTCTTGTATTATTTTTCCCTTTGGGTGAGTTTTTAAAGCTATCATCTGTGTGTTTATGAATTAAAATTTAAAAATATTTCTTTTTATGTATGGGTGTATGGTGTGTGTGTGTGTGTGTGTGTGTGTGTGTGTGTGTGTGTGTGTGTGTCTTCCAAAGCCAGAAAACAGCATCAGACCCTTGGAGCTAGAGCTACAGGTGCTCGTGAGCCTCTCCATGTGGGTGCTGAGAACTGAACTCCGGTTCTTTGGAAGAGCAGTAAGTGCTCTTAATGACTGAGCTGTATCTTTTCCCTCTAACTAGAATTGGTGTGCATGTTCGTTTAGGAGTTGCTTTAGGGTTTGATCTTTGCCTTAATCTTCTGCCTTCAGCCCTACTCCAAGCTTCCTTACACTCCTTCCAGGCAAGGTTACCATGCAATTTGATTCCACAATGTATATTATTTGTATCATATATTGACTGCGATTTTACTTTAAAACAATTATCTTCTTAATTTTAAAGACTCATATAGTGAAAAAGTTGTCCATTGCATTAGTTCCTTTTCTTGTTTCTGTGACAAAAATGCCCAATAGAACAATGAAGGAAGGAAGGAAGAGTTTCTTTCGAGAAGGGAGTCCCTTGTGATAGGGAAGGCATGGTGGTGGAGTGTGAGGTGGCTCTTCACACCATGTCAGCTATCAGAAAGCAGAGATGAGTGCTGCTTCTCTGAGGACTTCCCGGTGTTCCCTTTTCATTCAGTCCAGAACCCCTAGCCCATGGTGTAGCCGCTGTGTTCAGGGTGGGATTTTTATCTTTAGTTTGACCTCTTCGCAGTGTTCCTCACAGGCATACCTAGAGGTGTGTCTCCTAGGTGGCTCTAAGTCTTGTCAGGTGACAGAGAAGATGAACTGTTACACTTACATAGTTAAGTCTCCGGTAGCCCCTTATACTTTGTAGAGATCTAGAATCACACTCATTCTCCCCCTCCCCACCCCCCGAAGCAGTTATTGAAGATTTCTTGTGGTTGACATCTGCTAGAAACGATTATTTTCAACTTTTATGTTGGATAAAGAACTGTAGGTTGACCCCTCTCTCTTTTGGTGGTTGGAAGCTGTTGTTCACTGTCTTTTAGATGGCGTTACTTCTGATAAGATGACATTGTGGGTATTTTGTTTGCTTGTTTTAAGTCTTTATTTTGGTGAATTTTTAAAGAATTTCAATTTCTTATAAGCTTTAACCAATTTGATTATGTTTTCTTCTTTGGCTTTATGTTTCCTGTACTTGATACTTATGAACTTACTGTACATGTGTTATAATCTTCAGTTTTAGAGAATATTTTAGTGACCTTATCTGTTAATTCTATCACCTGTGTGCTTTTTTTCCCTCCTTTTTTTCCTATGTGCTTTCTGAGTCAAGGGAAATTCATTGATCTTGCTCATTATAGGTCACATTTTCCTACTTCTCTGTGTGCATGGTCAATTTTTAGTTAAATGCCAGATATTGTGACTCTTACCTTGTAGGGTCCTGGATAGTTTTTTTATTCTTCAAAGTACAAAATACCCATGACTTTGATTCTAGGACAAGGTGACATCATTTGGAAATAGTTTGGTATCTTGGGGTAGGGATAGGGGATGTCTTGCTTTTAAGGTCTGTGGAGCTGGACCAAGCAGCATCCTATGTGTGATTGATTTTTCCTCACTCTTGAGGCAAGGTCCTATGAATGGTGTACTTAGTACCCCCAAAATGAGGGAGTCTCCTTTTAGGGCTGTTGGTATATGCTCTGTTCTTGGTCCCACGTAAGCACCAACACTGTTCCCTGTCTTGCCCCCAGGTGGTTACTTCCATACCCATGGGTAGTTCCTCACACACGTGGGACACTTAGACTGTATCTGAACATCTGGTGGTGTCCTTGATGATGGCAGCCCTGTTCGCTGCAGTTTATTGCCCTGTGAATCTTGGTTTATTAAAACTTCCAGTTCTACCTCCTCAATTGAATGACTTGCTGTTGTTTTTGCTTGCTGGTTTGCCTTTATCCTTGTACCATCACTTGGTGACTTTATGTAGCCCACAAAGTCTAAAACATATACTACTAAGAACTTTACAAAAAAAAAAAAAAAAAAAAAAAAAAAAGGTGCCTGCCCTGGTAGCTGAATAAGAACCTCAGGACTTATTTCATTTTCGTGGAGCCTTTGAGGGATCAGTGCCATGTTGTCCTATGTCTCTTAAAAGTTATTTTTTATATTTTAATTCTCTTTAAAATGCTAAGGTGGGCCAGGTGTATTGGTGAAATTATTAAGGCCACTCCAAGTAGTTAAAAGGGAGGTTTATTTTGTGGGGTAACTTACAAATGAAGGGGTAGGTTGCAGGGTCTGGCAAAGGTATAGCGCAGTCCGGCGTTGTTCTCTGGAGAACTCTGCTCGGTCTACCTCCAGCGTCCAGAGTCCGGGAACCACGAGAGTGAGTACTTCCCGATCCTTGGTCTTCCGCTTCCTCCTCTGCCCCGCCTTGTGGGCGTGACCATTACCAAAGCCTCAGTGGGGGTTGGAACTTCCAGGCCAATGCTGGGATGGCTACCCACTACATCTCCCCCTTTTGTCTAAATAAGAAAGTTCTAACCTAATACAAGACTATATACAAAGAGATGGTTATCAAATATTGTCCAGGAGTAATGAGGGATAATGACCTAGATAAGTTGGAATTACGATAAGTACAAACAATATCAAGCAAAAAACACATAGTAAAATCCAGGGAAGTCTAGGGCATGGGTAGGTGGCGTGTTACAAAGATCATTCCAAAAGGTGTCCTATCCTAAAGAACCTGAGTCTAATACATAATATATCCTATCTAAGATATTATATATGTATATATACTAAGTTGTAACTATAACTGCTAATCTCCAACCTCATCAAAGACCTGAGAAGGAATATAATAATATCTGAGAAATGGGAGAAGGACGCAAGCAACTTTCGGGAGTCTTGCAAGAGTAGACAGAGACAGCTAGCAGCCTGGACAGTCACCTAACGTTTCTCAGTATCGTTGGTGCATTCAAATTGGCTACAGGCCTAGAGTATCTGACAGACCATTTTCAGAAGCAGGAATTCTGAAAGACCATCTTACCCTGTCTTGGCAAAGTATAGTGGTCGCTTTCCTTGTGTCCCGCTTGTCCAGAAAGGACAGCATTTGTACTGTCAGCAGTTGAGGCGAGGGCAGTTCTTTGCCCAGTAGGCCATTTTGTGCCAAGAAGACAAAGACAAATTTCCAAATGGAAATGTCTTAGAAGCCCAACATTCTCTCGGGATCAAATTGGTGCTGCCAGGAGCAATTATGTCTCATGTCAACAGAATTCTAAGTTATTTAAATGCCATGTTCTCTAGGTCCATGAAGTGTTTGAAGATTACCTGTCCATCTGACCTATGTATTTATAAATCTGGATAACCTAACTAACATAATTATAGAGATGACAAGCATAGGTGATAATAACTATGTAAGTCTTATCTACCTAAACAACCTAAGGACTAAGCTTCCTATAAATAAGGCAAACAGTCTGTAAGCAAATGTACAGTAAAAGGACAATGACTTTAAATTGTGACAATACACAAAATAACTTTAACAGAGGTAGGAATGTATAGTGCAATATGCAATATGATAATAATCCTAAATATATATCAGTATACAGAATATCTTAAACAGAAGTAGAACATACATACAGTATGACAGATATAAATTCACATTTGTATCAATATACAAATATTTCACATAAGAGTAAAAATATGTGTACAATATAACAAACATAGTTCTGTATTTGTATCAATATACAAATTATCTTAAATAGGAATGTAAAAATTTTATAATTTTATCAACATATAAGAATTCATAACAGTGCAAAGGCTGCTATATTACTAAATTTGTTTACTAATGTATATGACAGTCTACCATAATATCTTATACCTATCCATTCCATTTCTTCTTTTCCCATTTTTTTTTTAAAGACATATTTTCTTTCCTTAAGGAGAGTACTGAGTTTAACAGTTTCTTCCACCCCCAACCCTAGAACCATTATCCATAACCCTGAGAAATATGAACCTTAGGGAGAAGGGGCGTCGTTTTCTTAGAATTGCTTCCTGCTGTTTAGGGAGCGATGGTATCTCTGTTGGGTATTGTGAGAAAGCTCAGATAGTTAATCTCAGTTAGACTAACTGTAGATTCTGCAGCAACTCTCAGAGTAATGGGTAAGACTGTCTGAAATTTTGGCAAGAAGTGTAGTATGATGATGATTACCATGGCATCATTCTGGATTGGGTAGAGTTGTTGTTGTTGGGGCCCCATCTTCCTTCTGGAGACTTCAGAGATTGCTATTGGAAGAAACTTATTTTTTATCAGAATGGAAGGTTTGGATTTAAAGATGTCATGACATGTAAGAAAGGATTCCAAGAAAGCAAGAGTAAGCATGGAGAGAATTAGAAGCTTGAAGATAATGGTCCCTTATAATTGGTTTCCTTCTGTCCTCACACCAGAGGGCTCTTCTGATATGGGACTGAAGAATCTCTCAACCTTTTCTTTTATCAATATGCTTGGGTTTAGAGAAGGAGTGAGCCAGTTCCATCTCCAAAGCCAGCTTGGTTTATGATTAAATTGGAACCACAACTATTCTAGATTGATAGAGATATAGATGTTAGACAGTGATATCTTACCCTGTGTAGATTGGTACCAATAGATTCTTTCTTTCTGCTGTAAACATCTGGATATCCAAGGCCTTATGATTTCTGGAAGATGGGTATTTCCATTATCCTGGAAAGACAAAAACAGAACCCTACCCCAACCTTTGATTGTTAATTTTTTCTTACAACCTGAAGAGATGTCATATTGGTGGATGATCTTTTATTTCTCCTCATCAAGGGGTTTCTCCTGTTCGAATCGAATTTTTATTAATTTTGTTGGTATCCATAGCTTTTCTTCTCCTGTGGAAACAAAAGCAAAACCCCTTCCCCAACGTAGGACATATCCAGGTTTCCATTCTGAGGTCAACACATCTTTGAAATAAATCGGTTGGTTTAGCTCAGGAGTTTTGTCTGTCGTCCAATGTCTCTCCGCAGCTGTTGTTCCTTTCTCATCAGCATTGAGAAAATTCAAGGTTAATAAAGCACTATGCAATCTATTTCTAGGAGTCATTGTTACCTGTTGCTGTTTATTTAGCATATCTTTAAAGTTCGATTGGATCTTTCTATGACTGCTTGGCCTGTGGGATTGTGTGGTATACCTGTAACATGATTTATATTGTAATAAGCAAAGAACTGTCTCATTTTATTGGAGACATATGCTGGGGCATTGTCTGTCTTAATTTGTACAGGTATTCCCATGATGGCCATAACTTCTAATAGGTGTATAATCACAGAATCAGCCTTTTCAGAACTCATAGGAGTTGCCCACTGAAATCCTGAATAGGTGTCAATGGTATGGTGTACATACTTTAATCTTCCAAAATTCTGCAAAATGAAACACATCCATCTGCCAAATTTCATTTCTTTGTATTACCCTTTGGATTGCTTCCTGCAGGTAATGGAGTTTGGTTATAGAAGGAACAAGTAGGACATTTTTTCACAATATCCTTAGCTTGTTGCCAAGTAATGGAGAAATCCTTCTTCAAACCTTTGCTGACTCTCAATATGCAGAGAGAGTTGTTTTAACACATTGAAACTGCTGAATTTATTCCTGAAATACAGAATTAACTTCATTATTCATACAATTGCAGGAAATCATCAGAAAAGGGAACATCCTATAATATATAACACATATCAGATCCCATACAGGTCTGCCAGGACCTCTAGCACAAGGTAATGATGAGATTGATCAGTTACTAATAGGTAATGTGCTAGAAGCCTCAGAATTTCATAAGAAACACCATGTAAAT